>NC_066580.1:197234797-198434797 GCF_024323335.1 Lathyrus oleraceus | reverse complement strand
GTTACTCTACTGACAGAGTAATTTTCTTTTGTTTTTTCATTTTGCATGAAAACCCTACGTTCCGCCCAAGGCGTAGTGGTTCATTGTAGGGCCACATCATGTTTACAATGTTTATAAATAAAGGACGTTTTGCAATCAAATTTTGAGATCTTTGTCTTTCTATTTTGTTTTCACTTTTTTCAAAAATAATAAAAATGGCAATGTTTTTTGTTTTTCGTGACTTTATTGGAATCTTTTTCTAAAAACAAAACATTAAACATGCAGAAGTGATATTTTGGCATCCACTGTGAGCGACTCTGTTATGGCTCCATATGATTTTGATAATCCCATCTACCAAGCTGAAGAGGAGAGTGAGGAAGACTGTGAACTCCCTGCAGAATTGGTCAGACTACTGAAGCAAGAGGAAAGGGTCATCCAACCTCATCAGGAAGAGTTGGAGATTGTTAATCTGGGTACTGAGGACGCCAGAAGAGAGATCAAGATTGGGGCTGCTTTAGAAGACTCTGTCAAAAGGAGGCTAATTGAGATGCTAAGAGAATATGTGGAAATATTCGCCTGGACATATCAAGATATGCCTGGGTTGGATACAGACATTGTGGTGCATCGGTTACCTCTCAGAGAAGAGTGTCCGTCGGTCAAGCAGAAGCTTCGCAGAACTAGTCCTGACATGGCTGTCAAGATCAAGGAAGAGGTTCAGAAGCAGTGGGATGCAGGGTTCTTGGCTGTTACCAGATACCCACCGTGGGTTGCCAACATTGTTCCCGTACCGAAGAAGGATGGCAAAGTCAGAATGTGTGTCGATTACCGAGATTTGAACAGGGCGAGTCCGAAAGATGATTTCCCATTACCTCACATTGATGTATTGGTGGATAATACGGCTCAATCCTCGGTATTCTCTTTCATGGACGGTTTCTCAGGCTACAACCAGATCAAGATGGCGCCAGAGGACATGGAAAAGACGACATTCATTACACCTTGGGGTACTTTCTGCTACAAAGTGATGCCATTCGGGCTGAAGAATGTCGGTGCTACCTATCAGAGGGCAATGACGACTCTCTTTCATGACATGATGCACAACGAAATCGAAGTATACGTGGATGATATGATTGTGAAGTCGCAAACGGAAGAGGAGCACCTGTTTAATCTGCAGAAGTTATTTGACAGACTGGTCAAATTCAAACTGAGGCTGAATCCGAACAAGTGTACGTTTGGGGTGAGATCCGGGAAGCTCTTAGGCTTCATTGTCAGTGAGAAAGGGATTGAGGTTGATCCAGCAAAAGTCAAAGCTATTCAAGAGATGCCTGAACCGAAGACGGAAAAGCAAGTCCGTGGGTTTTTAGGGAGGTTGAACTACATTGCAAGGTTCATATCTCATCTAACTACCACATGTGAACCAATTTTCAAACTACTCAGAAAGAATCAGGCGATCAAGTGGAATGATGATTGTCAGAAGGCATTTGACAAAATCAAAGAATATCTACAGAAACCTCCAATCTTGATTCCTCCAGTTCCAGGGAGACCACTGATAATGTACCTTTCAGTCACCGAGACTTCGATGGGGTGTGTATTGGGTCAGCATGACGAGTCTGGTCGAAAAGAGCATGCCATATACTACCTAAGCAAAAAGTTTACCGACTGTGAAACAAGATATTCACTGCTCGAGAAAACTTGCTGTGCTTTGGCCTGGGCTGCTCGCCGACTAAGGCAGTATATGTTGAACCATACTACTCTGTTGATTTCTAAGATGGATCCAGTCAAATACATCTTTGAGAAGCCAGCTCTCACCGGACGTGTTGCCCGTTGGCAGATGATCTTAACCGAGTATGACATTCAGTACACGTCTCAAAAGGCCATCAAAGGTAGTATTCTGTCAGACTATCTTGCCGAACAACCGATCGACGACTATCAGCCTATGATGTTTGAATTCCCTGATGAAGACATCATGTACCTGAAGGCGAAAGATTGTGAAGAACCGCTTGTCGAGGAAGGACCGGATCCTGATGATAAGTGGACACTGATGTTTGATGGGGCTGTGAATATGAATGGCAATGATGTTGGGGCAGTGTTGATCAATCCCAAAGGTGTTCATATACCTTTTTCTGCCAGATTGACATTCGACGTTACCAACAATGAAGCTGAGTATGAGGCTTGTATCATGGGGATAGAAGAAGCCATTGATCTGAGGATCAAAACACTTGACATATTTGGAGATTCAGCTCTAGTGATCAATCAGGTCAATGGAGATTGGAATACAAACCAGCCGCATTTGATTCCGTATAGAGATTACACCAGAAGAATACTGACGTTCTTCAAGAAGGTGAAGTTGTATCATGTCCCCCGGGATGAGAATCAGATGGCTGATGCATTGGCTACTTTATCTTCCATGATAAAAGTTCATTGGTGGAATCATGTGCCACATGTTGCGGTAAATCGACTCGAGAGGCCTGCATATGTGTTTGCAGCCGAGTCTGTTGTGGCGATTGATGAAAAACTGTGGTATTATGACATCAAGAATTTCCTTAAGACTCAAGAGTATCCTGAGGGTGCTTCGAAGAATGATAAGAAGACCCTGAGAAGGCTGGCTGGAAGCTTTTATCTGAATCAGGATGATGTGCTATACAAGAGGAACTTTGACATGGTCTTGCTCAGATGCGTGGATAGACACGGAGCAGACATGTTAATGCAAGAAGTGCACGAGGGTTCGTTTGGTACCCATGCTGGTGGTCATGCAATGTCAAAGAAATTGCTGAGAGCCGGATATTATTGGATGACTATGGAATCCGATTGCTTCAAATATGCTCGGAAATGCCATAAGTGTCAAATCTATGTTGATAAGGTGCATGTACCACCAAGCCCGTTGAATGTCATGAACTCGCCTTGGCCGTTTGCCATGTGGGGCATTGATATGATTGGGAAGATAGAGCCTACTGCTTCTAATGGACATCGCTTCATCTTGGTTGCGATCGACTACTTCACCAAATGGGTAGAAGCAGCTTCCTATGCCAACGTCACCAAACAAGTGGTTGCCCGGTTCATCAAGAAAGAAATCATCTGTCGTTATGGAGTCCCTGAGAGAATCATCACTGACAATGGTTCAAATCTCAACAACAAGATGATGAAGGAACTGTGCAGAGATTTCAAGATCGAACATCACAATTCTTCTCCTTACAGACCAAAGATGAACGGTGCTGTAGAGGCAGCTAACAAGAATATCAAGAAGATTGTGCAGAAAATGGTCGTTACGTACAAGGATTGGCACGAGATGTTGCCTTTCGCTTTGCATGGGTACCGTACTTCAGTACGTACGTCGACTGGGGCAACCCCCTACTCCCTTGTGTATGGTATGGAAGCAGTCCTACCAGTTGAAGTGGAGATCCCTTCTTTGAGGGTATTATTGGATGTCAAGCTGGATGAAGCCGAGTGGATTCGTACAAGGTTTAATGAGTTAAGCCTTATCGAAGAAAGACGGTTAGCAACTGTGTGCCATGGGCAGTTATACCAGAGAAGGATGAAGCGAGCCTTTGATCAGAAAGTGCGTCCTCGGACATTTCAGACTGGCGATCTAGTTCTGAAGAGGATCCTTCCTCCCGGTACAGATAACAGGGGCAAGTGGACTCCTAATTACGAAGGTCCATATGTTGTGAAGAAGGTCTTCTCCGGTGGAGCCTTGATGCTTACAACTATGGATGGTGAAGATTTTCCTTCCCCTGTTAACTCAGATGTAGTCAAAAAATACTTCGCATAAATTGACCCGCTGGACAAAAAGAATAAAAGAGTCCAGGCAAAAATGGGCATCCCGGCGAACCAAAAACAGAAAGAAAAGGTTCGGGCAAAAGTTAGGGATAAAAATGAAAAAATGTACACCCGGTAAGTCGAAAACCCGCAAGGGCGGCTTAGGCAAAAATGGGTATCCCGGTGGATTGAAAACCCGAAAGGGCGATCCAGCCAAAAGAGGGATTAAAGCGAAGACTACAGTTTGAGTTATCTGTACTTCATCATGCTTCGTCAGCTGCCATCTCGACAGATGTGATCGGTCCAGTCAGTCTTCTCAGAAAGCAAGGAATTGGGAGGAAACTGATGATCTATGAGTTATAACGGAGTTGGGAAACAGTGGATGCCGTGTTCACATTGCCATTAGGATAGTTTATTTTCCTTTTGTGCGCAATTACCTCTTCCTAGGAATTGCTTCCCAATGTATTTGCCTTTTCAGGCACACTTTCAATCAATAAAAGTCGTTATTCAGATAAATTGCTCTCTTGTTTTTACTTTTACTGTTTTGTTTGCAAAAAACGTCCGAATTTTTGATAAACATTGCATCTAAAAAACATGAAGGCTAAACAATGACGTGCAGAAAATTAAAACATTTGAAAATCATTTTGAATGTTGAGGACACTTGAGCATATCTTGTCCACATACCCCCCTGGGGCATCTGTTGTTCCGTTGCGCAGGTCGTTACCTATGAGCATTCTCCAGCAGTGCTTTCCCCAGACAAAGCCATTCTCCTAGCTACGGATTGTTTAAGTCTTCCCCAGCGAAGTAATTATTTTCTCCAGCAGAGTTTATCCCACTAGTGGACTGGACGAGTTATCGTAACGGATTGATATCCGCATCCCCAGCTGAGTTGATTCTACTTGTGAATATTGTGGGTCGTCCCCGCGGAGTAACAGATATTCCCCGAAGCAGAGTTTATCATATCTGAGGTTTGTATGAGCCTTATCCCCAAAGGGTTGCCTGGTTTATCTTACCCAGCGGAGCAATTATTTCCCCAAGCGGAGTTCTTGTGAATTGATTGGGATGTCCTCAAATTTTACTTTTGCCAGTAGCAAGCTGCTTTATTACTCCCCAGCGAGTTACCTTGCCTTCCCCAGTGGATTTGTATTGAAGGTTTCTCAGCACAGTCGTCCTGTGTTTTCCCCGACGGAGTTCTCATCATTTTGCATTTTGCATGTAACAATCATTGCATCCTCAAAACTGCGTAGCATTTCCATTCCATATGGAGCATTACGTCATAGAAAAATTCAAACATATGCATTCATGTGTTCGAAACCCCATCAGACTGTATCCCCTGCAGCGACGAATTTTTGTTCAAACTGTACAACACATTTGCTACAGTCGCTCCAGTCAACATTTGGTGTTGATAATCCCCACAGAGGTTTATTTCCTCATCCGTTGGTGAAAGGAAAGCCTGCTTCTCCCCAGTGGGACCCCCTGCAAGTGTTCAGCCTTGCCCTGTCATCTTGTGGATGTCAGTATCTCGTAAGCACCCGCGTGTGTTGTTTCTTTGGTGTCGGTAAACACCATCCGTCGGTGATTTCCAGTCATGCGTAAGTGTCTGGTCTTCTTTGGTGTCGGTAAACACCATCCGTCGGTGATTTCCAGTCATGCGTAAGTGTCTGGTCTTCTTTGGTGTCGGTAAACACCATCCGTCGGTGATTTCCAGTCATGCGTAAGTGTCTGGTTTTCTTTGGTGTCGGTAAACACCATTTTTCGGTGATTTCCAGTCATGCGTAAGTGTCTGGTCTTCTTTGGATATCGGTAAACATCCTCTTTCGATGTTCATAACGTCGCTATCCCTTCCCTAGTAAAGATTACTCCTCTCCGTTGGTGTCGATAAACGTCGAGTTTTTCCCGATCATCCGTTGATGATTTGGTTGTGTTCATTATCTCCATTCCTCCTCTCCGTTGGTGTCGATAAACGTCGAGTTTTTCCTATTCGTCCCATGACGTCTAGTTGTACCCTTCCCCAAGTGGATTTACCTCTCCGTTGGTTTCGATAAACGTCGAGTTTTTCTCATTCGTCCGTTGACGTCTGATTGTATACCCCTTCCCAGTCATTCATTAATGTCTGGTCGAGTCTCCCTTTCGTCCGTTGACGTCTGGTCGAGTTTTCCTGGTCGTCCTCAGTTGATTCTCCTTCTCCGTTGGTGTCGATAAACGTCGAGCTTCTCCCTTTCGTCCGTTGACGTCTGGTCGAGTTTTCCTGGTCGTCCCCAGTTGATTCTCCTTCTCCTTTGGTGTCGATAAACGTCGAGCTTCTCCCTTTCGTCCGTTGACGTCTGGTCGAGTTTTCCTGGTCGTCCCCAGTTGATTCTCCTTCTCCGTTGGTGTCGATAAACGTCGAGCTTCTCCCTTTCGTCCGTTGACGTCTGGTCGAGTTTTTCCTGGTCGTCCCCAGTTGCTTACCTCTCCGTTGGTCTTGGTAAACGTTGAGTTTTTCCCATTACGTCCGCTGACGTATGGTTGTATCCCTTCCAGTCATTCATTAATGTCTGGTTACCTCTCCGTTGGTCTTGGTAAACGTTGAGTTTTTCCTAGTTGTCCGTCGGCATCTAGTTGTGTTTTCTTTTCCCATTCATCGTCGTTGCGATGTCTGGATGTGGCCGTACCCTTTGAAAAAAAAAAAAAAAAAAAAAACCTAGTAATAAGTATCAGATCCCAGTGGACGTTTCCATTATTGGATCCCTGCATTGTGCAAATTCTACGGTTCTTTGGTATTCAATCCCTGTTTACCCTGAAAGTCTGACAGCCGCTGCTATCATCCGTTCGGGTTCCCAGCTGATTGAATAGGGGCAGCTGTAGCACCTCAAATTTGCACCTATCATTGTACATACATTCTCATATTAGGTCATAGCATAACATGGTCCATTGCATAGCATTGCATTGCCTCTTTTGCCTCAAGTGCAAGCAAATCAAGAAATTAGGTCAAACTGATCAGGAGATCAGTCAACCAAGCAAGCAAGGGTGTTTCTCAAGGAGCCAAGGCCCTAGGGTTGGTCCAACATGTTCACATGACTTGGGGGTCCATTTGAAGTGTTTAAGTCAAGGGTTGGATGTTCAGAAGTCATTAGTTCATGCACCATCAGTCAAAAACCCTAGAAAGTCAAACTTGGTCAACTGTGGTTAATTTTATGGTTTTGATGGATGGATTTGGTTTGAGAGAGTTTATTCATGTCCCAATAGGCCTCATATATCATGGAAATCAACATCATTGAAGAATTTGAAGCCAATCAGAAAATTTCCAAAAATAGAAACTGGACCTGTAATTTTAACTGCCAAAAATGGAAACTTCTTGATCCTCAACTTGCATCATGATACAAGCTTCAAATGAATTTTTGCCCAACATGAAAGTTGAAGATCTTGTTCTCCCATTTTCAAAAAGTCCAAGAACTCCCAAATCCCATGTATGGTTGTCAAGATATGATCAAATCATTTTCACAAAATCTTGAACTTCAAAAGGCCATATCTCTCAAACCATTTGGCCAATTTTGGTGGGGTTTTTTCCTACAAACCACATTTCATCTCCTCTTTCCAAAAATGTAAATTTCATGTGCTAAAACATTGCCAATCAAAATGGCATTTTTTGACTTGACTTCATTAAATTCAAGTGGTGCAAAAGTTGACTTTTTGATTTAGCTATTTTCAGCACATTTGGCCATTTGGGATTTGTTTGGAAGGTTATTTGAGACTTGTTTGAGGCCCAAACTCGGCCAGACTTCACACCTCCATGTGCACATGTTCAAAATTAGCAATTTGGCAAAACCTCTTCATTTAAGCTAATCTTGTTTAGCACTTCCATTACCAATGTTAAACAGCAAATATAAGTCACATTTTCTGTCATTCTAAACCTAGCTGCAGCCTCTATCGAACAGAAAAACTCATTCTCTCTCAAATTTGCATTTTGACATATTGCATTTTCTGAGCAAAACTCTCAAAACCCTCGAGCAACCCTTGGTATTTTCATCATCTACCAACAATCTTGAGCTTGTTTGGGGCCCTGTTTCCTTGCTGTAACATCATTTCATGCTGCTGCTACATGAAGCCACATCCATGGTGAAACCCGATTTAAGCTGGATTTGAGTGTGTTGAGCTGAACTTCTCCAACTATCCATCAATACCAACTACAAAGCACATCTGTTTCGAGCTTTGAAGGCCAAATAACCACTACAACTCAACTGTTCTTCAATCTTGGTAACATTTCGAACCTCTCTTTTTTCCAAATCGTGCCATGCTTTAGATAGTTTATGCCTTGCTGATTTTAATGAGCTATGGATTGCATGAAATGGTTGGATATTCACTGACTTACATGGATTTAAAGTTTCACTCATGAACTTGTTCTTGCTTCTTTCTCTTTTGAGTGCTCGAATTAATGATAATGGATGCTATATTATGAATGTACTTGGTTTGCTGAATCGATTGCCATGCTTGATTGATGTTTCTGGGCATGTTTGAATTTCACGATGGTTGTTGGTTGATGAAGATGAATACTGTAGTTTACAAAACCCTAAACACTGTTCAAAACCCTAATTGCATTTCCAAGTTTTCTGGGTTTCACGTATGGCATGTGTGTATGTACTGTTCTATTGGTGATGGCCAATCAGAACATTTCGTTCTGCCTCCCTAAACGATGCGTTTTGATTAATGAGGCGCATATTCACAAAAATGCCATTCGGTCAATTGGTTGACTTGTTAGTTCATGTTACTTTGTTCATGTTATTCCAAATTGATTGCTTAACTTCTAAAAATCATTTCTCACTCGTTTCAATTCCAAAATTCATGAAATTTTTTTCATCATATTCACATGAATGTCTATTATTTTATCATGATTTTTAATGATTTTTTGGATGGCTGGATTTTAAATGGTATTAGGTTTCTTGACATGTATGCACATTTTGTACCTTTTGCCAATCCTTTTGTGAAATGATGATGATGTATCCAATGCCCCTGAAATTTTTTGTGGTTAATCTACACTCATTCATGTTTGTTTTGATGTAGAGTTCTTGAATTTATCATATGTGGTTTGTGATATATGAATTTTTGAAGTAGGGTGTGACAATTTGTGTCACACCAATGATATGCAATTTCATGATTTTTGTTGACATGCTTCCTGACCTCCAATTAATGTGAAATTTTGCATGATCCATCTCTTATATGTCTAGTTGATGTGTGATTTTTCTGGGAATTAATTATGCCATTTCCTAATTGTTTGAGATTTTTCTTCCCTGCCTAGTCAAATGTTGACTTTGTGTGACACATCTTGCCAAATCCTTTGTGAAATTCTCATATCTTATTGGATGATCATGAAATTTTACATGTGCATACTAGACATCTTAAGCTTTGCATTGGTGTTGATCCCATTCATTTCTCATCTGTTGGCATAGAGTTATGATTTTTTGAAGATGATGCATGTTTGGTTGACTTCTTTGAGCATGCTTAAACTTGCTTTGACTTTCTGATTTTCATTGACTATCTTCCCATGATCCAAATGAGCTGAAATTTTATATGCATGTCATGTTATGGATTGTGATTGAGCATGAATTATTTGGTAATTTTTGGAATTGATTATGATTGCTTTTGAGCCAAGTATTTTTGTTGACTTCTATGTGCTCTCATTTGCCATGCTTTGGCTTCTCTTGCTTATAAAATGATGATGATGCATGATATGAACTTGAAACCAATTGGGTTTGTTCCTTAAATGTTTGAATTTGATTGTGATTGGATATTGCTTGCTGTCTTGGCTTTTATCATTTATTTTTGACCCTAGGCTTGCCCTAGAGGTCTTTTGGCTTATGTTTGAGTTCATTTGTTTCAGGATGAGCATTTGCTTCAAAGAAACCATTGCCAATTTGATTGAGCTTGTTTGTTTAGCATGAACTAATCCTTGTTTTGTAGGTGGCTAGGCTCATATGATTTGAGTCTTGTGCTTTGCACAATTGGTCCCTCTGTGTTGACTGTTGATTCCTTTCCTTTTGCTTTAATTGTTGAACTGTGTACTGATTTGATTGACTATTTCAGGTACCCTTAGTTGCTTAAGTTCTTTGAACTTGCTTTGCTTTGCTATTTAGCAATTTGCTTTTGAGGTATAATTCCTTTTTCTTCATGTAGTCTGGAGACCTGGCCTGTTATTTGGCCGGGCAAAACTGTCTGAAGTCCTCCTTAAGAGGCAATGCTTGTGTGTGTTTAATTTTGTCCCAAGCAAGAAAAGTCCTTCAAGTAAGGCAATTGGTAGATCAAAGGGATAAGTAACCTATCCCCTACTATTCTGTGAGTCTTCTCCTTGCTCCCATTACATGGTTGTAGCATTGAGATCCAAACCCAAGATCAATCGAGTCAATAATATGTGGAGAGAGTTCCTACTTTCTGAACTCCCACACCTTCTGATATTCAAATGCTCTCCCTGACCAGGGATAAGAGCAATGAGGCACACCCCTCATCTCCTTTCATCTGCTTCACCTTATCCTCTCAATGGCAAGGTTAAGAGCAACTTTTGACCCTATTCCAGTTGGCCTCAGTGCCTAACCCTCTTGTATGAGCCTCCTTGTTTGGTTATAGTGTGTGCTGAATGCTTTCATTGATTGATCACTTGCTTCATATGCACATGTTTGCTTGCATGCTCTATGCATTTATCATCATTTATTGCTCATCAATACATAATCATCTCATTTGCCTTTGTGACATTATCATTGTTGTTTGCCCATTGAGGACAATTGTAAGACCATTCATTGGCCATTGCTCCTATGATATGGAAGTGAGTATAAGACCATCACCTTGGCCACTCATCTTATCTTTGCTTGATGCATTTGATTGTATGTGAGGATGCAATTGTAAGTCCCTGTAAGTTGGCATTTGCTTTCCCATGATCATATGTTGCTTTGTTTGTTTGTATGTGAGGATACAACTGTAAGTCCCTGCAAGTTGGCATTTGTATTCCTAGGACCATACTGAGGAGGTTAGAGTAAGCCCAGACAGATTGGCATCTGACATCCATGTCTTGCTTTTGTTTGTGAGGATGCAATTGTAAGTCCCTGTAAGTTGGCATTTGCTTTCCTATGATCATATGTTGGATATTGGTATAAGTCCAGACAGATTGGCATCCGGTATCCAAGTTTCATTTTGTTAGGAGATTAGTGTAAGTCCATTGAGTGGCCTCTGATATCCATTTCTGTTTTAGGAGATTGGTGTAAATCCATCTATTGGTATCCGGTATCCGCTTTTTGTTTGTGAGATTGGAGTAAGACCATTGAGTGGCATCCGGTATCATTTGTTTGTTTATGTTATTATTGCTTATTTCCATTCCAAAGGACACACTTGAATCATCCTCTATATGATTTCAAGAAGTGAACCTTCTAAGAAGTTTTACTTTCCATCTTCATCCATTCATCATTCATTATGTCCTAAACCTTTTCACACTTTACTTTTCAAACTTGACATAGATATTGTGCAAACATCTTCATGTTTTTTTCAAATTAAAAACCTGGACTCAAGTCCCTGACTTTTTTTTCAAACTCCATTTCATAATACTTCTTTGAATCAATCTTAATCATACTTTGACTCTACTTTCATAATCACAATCAATTAACTTCACTCATTCACTTGTTCTGGCTTTGTCCATTGTTAATCTTTTCATGCATTAGCCATAGGTTTCAATTATCATTGTGGTTGATGTAAACCTCACCTTATCCTTAGTGAGTCGACTATAAGACTTCCGTACTGAAAACAGGGTTAACCCCTCTAGTGCGTCGAAGCTATCCTCACATGGTGGATGTTGGTCTTGGTCGAGTTTTCTCCCATTGATAACGAAAAGCCTCAGTGCTTGTGTTTAAAATTGAATCCACCAACTTTTGGAAATCTTTTAGCCGAACTACGGCGTTTTGATCCTTACCTTTGATGGAAGGTACGTAGGCAGCGGGTTCATCCGTTCAAACCCAATAATAAAATTGTATATTCTTTTCTCATCATCCCAATCATGTTTGCACAATGTTTATGTCATAACAAATAACAATTTACTACAACAAGTGTGAAAAGGGCTCCCTAGGAGTACCTAGGACGTAGTGGGTGCCTAACACCTTCCCATTGCGTAATTTACCCCTTACCCAGACTCTCTGATCTTTTATTAGTTTTCTACGTGTAAAACTTCTTAGGCTTTTGTTCGCTTTTTAGCCAATCCTTTGGATAAATAAAAGTGCGGTGGCGACTCGAAATTTCATTGTATGCTTAGCTTATGGTTTAATCGATAAATCATATAGCGACGAATACACCGCTACAAAACTCTATAACACTTCTCCTTGTGTCTGCGTATTTTTAACTTGTCATCATTGCAAAAAAAAAAATCTATATAAACCCATTTCACTCATATTTTCACATTACGCTCACATTTACTCTCATACCTTTCTCTCTTTCAAACCCTAAATCACCCTCTCTATAATTTTTCTTCTTCATCTTCAACATATTTCAAATGGAGGATAAAAATCAACAACAACAAAAAGATCAACCCCAACCTCAACCCTTTCATCAGATAGAAGTTGATAAGCACACTCCTCCTTCCAAGGAAGAAACCAGCGGAATTTAAAATTTTCTCCTTTAGTGATCCTTACGAATGGGCATGATCAGTGATAGAATTCATAACCTCTTGTGGCAATTGAATCCTTTGATGCAGATCTAAGGAGTGATCACGAACGTTGAATGGTGACAATGCCTCTACTCGGTCCATACGAACGGATTCCTTCAATCTCAATGCTAGCTGCTACGAATGAAGGCTTTGAGTGAGAGAGAGAGAGGGAGAGAGAGAGAGAGAGAGAGAGAGAGACAGAGAGATATTAAATTTTCATCTGAATAAATGCTTATGCACAAGGGTTCTATTTATAGAACCACTTGTGTGGGTTGTAAGCTAAAAAGCCCACTTCAGTGTATGTGGCCCATATCTTACGATATACCAAAATCACTTAAGCGTGTGGTACCTTACCATATTTTGTATTCTACTTAAGTGAATTGTACCTTACGATGTTCTACAACTCACTTAAGTGCATTGTACCTTATGGTGTTCCTTATTTACTTTATCTCTCATCAATCCGTTCTTTTGTGTGTGACCCTGTAGGTTTTCGCGACATTGGCAATTATATTAAATCACGTATTTAACATAATAAACAGTGAGTGGTATCTAGAAACACATCACTGCTACCCAAGACACGAAAATGTCATGTGATCTGACAAATCCTTTTGTGATAATACTCATGTGTACAATTACCCTTTTGCCCTTATGTCTATATTAAACACAAGGCATAGACCGTGTTATCCTTGTCCAGTTCAATATTGGCCCCGTAGACATTTATCTTGTTATGCAAGATGGGAAAATTCCATATAGGTCACTCATGTCCCTCAGTATGCTTCGTGGAATACTCATTAACTGTCTTTATGGTTATCCAGTTACGGACAATGTTTGATCAGGAATAAAGCACTCGACTCTACATCTAAGGTCCATAGTGGTTTCAGGTCGAAGGGTGGTATACACCACTATCACGATGAGAATAACTTATGACACTTTGCATAACATTCTATATAGTATTCTCATAATGGGTCAATCCAGTATAAATATTACTCCTAATATTCATACTTATGTTTAAGACTTGATAACTCCTTATCCATGATCCATGAGATGTGATCATCAGTCTATATACATAATAGTCTTAATGCTTTATTGTTATCCCACTTCATAATAAAGCTTAACTATAAATACTTTAAGAATAGTGTCCTTATGATTAATGGGATGTCATGATTAAGTCACACTTGATACATTAAACAGACTAGCTATTATAGGGACTTTATTAAGCAAACATAATAAAGGAAAAAAGCCTTTTTATTATTAATAAATAATTCGATACAAGTGTAGCACCTCAAATTTGCACCTATCATTGTACATACCATTTCATATTAGGTCATATCATATCATGGTCCATTGCATAGCATTTGCATAGTCCTCAGTTGCCTCAAGAGCAAGCAAGCAAGAATTAGGTCAAACTGATCAGGAGATCAGTCAACCAATCAAGCAAGGTTGTTCCTCAAGGAATCAAAGCCCCAGGGTTTGTCCAACAAGTTCACATGACTTGGAGGTCCATTTGAAGTGTTCAAGTCAAGGGTTGAAGGCTCAGAGGTCATCAGTCAATGCACAGCCAGGCAAAAACCCTAGAAAGCCAACAATCAGTCAAAGCAGTGAATGGTGGCCATTCTTGTGGAATTTGGGCACCATGATCAATAATCAAGAGTCTATACAACTTGGGACATCATTTGAAGTCAAGGTCTCAAGGAATTAGGGTTTGGAATTCAGCAGAAGTGTTTCAGTTATCCAAAACCCTAGAAAAGTCAAAGTTGGTCAACTGTGGTTGATTTTGTGGATTTGATGGATGGAAATGGTTTGAGAGAGCTTGTTCATGTCCCAATAGGCCTCATGTGTCATGGAAATCAACATCATTGAAGAATTTGAAGCCAAACAGAAAATTTCCAAAAATGGAAACTGGACCTGTAATTTCAACTGCCAAAAATGGAAACTTCTTGATCCTCAACTTGCATCATGATACAAGCTCCAAATGAATTTTTGCCCAACATGAAAGTTGAAGATCTTGTTCTCCCATTTTCAAAAAGTCCAAGAACTCTCAAATCCCATGCATGGTTGGCAAGATATGATCAAATCATTTTCACAAAATCTTGAACTTCAAAAGGCCATATCTCTCAAACCATTTGGCCAAATTTGGTGGGGTTTTTTCCTACAAACCACATTTTTCCTCCTCTTTCCAAAAATATAAACATCATGTACCAAAACCTTGCCAATCAAAATGGCATTTTTTGACTTGTTTCATTTAAAATTCAAGTTTGACTCAAGTTTGACTTTTTGATTTAAACATTTTTTACACAATTGGCCAATTGGGATGTGTTTAATATGTTATTTGCAAGATGTTCCAAGCCCAAATTCAAGCTGCTTGCTGTCATACCACCTCCATTTGCCTTTGGTGTCAAATGAGCAAATGATGCATTTTGGTCCTTTTAAGCAAAACAAACTTAACACTTCATAAGCAGACTTGGAACAGCAAATATAATGGTCATTTGCAGCCTGTTTACAAGCCCAATTCGTGTACAACACTACACCTCCATATCCACTTATGTCAAAATTAGCAATTTGCAATTGGCTTCATTTGAGTAAAACCAGCTTAGCATTGGATTAGCAGACCTTAAACAGTCATATATAAATGATTTTCTGACAGTTTCCAACCCTAGCTGCAGTCACAAACACACAGAAAACTCTAATTTCTCTCATTTTCCATTTGGTTCGATTTGCATTTTTCTGCTTGAAGCACAAGAGAACCACGAGCACCCTGGTTTCCTTCATCATTTGGCCAACATTTGGAGCTTGTTTGGAGCCCTATTCCCTTGCTGTAATACCATTTGATGCTACTGCAACATGAAGCCACATCCATGGTGAAACTCGATTTAAGCTGGATTTGAGTATTTTGAGTTGAATTTCTCCAACTATCCATCAACACCAACTACAAAGCACATCTGTTTGAGCTTGAAACACACCAAGAACCACTGATTCACAAATTTCTTCAAAATCAAGTAAAGTTTCGAATCTCTCATTTCTCTAAATGTTGCTATGCTTTGTGTAGACCTTACATTGTTGGTTATTTTGCACTTTGAATCATTAAAAACGGCTGAGTATTTACAAAGTTATGATGAACTGAAATCTGATGCTTAAATATGTTTTTGCTTGTTGTTTATTTGTTGGTTCAAATTGATGGAAATGGTTGTGGGATTTGTTTTGTTCATGCTTGGATGGTTCTATTGATGTATTCACTGCTCATTTCTGGAAGTTTTCATTCATGAACAAAGCTGTATGTTGAACTTTTTTCTACTCGATTCAGAGTGCGTGTGATGATTTAATGAAAATAAAGGTTGATTTATGCATAAGCATGCTTAGATGAGCATTTTGGTATTTTGGATTTTTGGTTTTGGTAAAAATTTGTGTTGCTGGAATTTGCTGTTGAACATATGATACTGGTTTTTTTTGCTGCATATAATTCTGGGTATTTGCTTTAGGCATGCTGGCCATTTTATTTCTACTATAGCCATGCCGTTTCATATATGAAGGGTGGTACATACCGCGGCACTGTAGGGTTTTACTCTTTTAGAAATTAAGTTGCTGTTTGCTGCATGCTGTTTGGTAACATTGCATCATGATTGGTTGATTGGAGGTGGGCCATGCATTTTTCTTAGTGGCCGTGGGCCCCGCTGAAGGGGATTTGAAATCCCATTTAAACTGGCATTTCCGTTGTGGCATATGAAGCATAGCATTTAATGCATTTGCTTTCTACTGTAGCCATACCTTTGCAGATTTATAGGGCAGCACCGCTGTGCATGTCGGTTTGTAGAGGAATATTTTATTTGTTGGTTGTTTTGTCCACTATTACTATTGGTCTTAAATGCTGTGCAATGTAATCAACCATTGGCTGTTTCTCTTTAATTTGTTCTCAATTGCCACAATGGCCAGGTGCTAACAACAACCACATGTACCGTTATTTTCAAGATGTCTGCTTTACTGCCAATACTGCATTGCTTTTATCATCATGTTTTTCCATTGGTCCGTGGGTCCCGCTGGAGTCCTATTAACCAGGACGCAGGCCACCAAGTGGAGCGCTGAGACTTTGTGTTCAGCAAGTGCATTTCATTTCCTTTTTTTTTTTCTTTTTTTAATAATTATTAGATGACCATTATTTAATTCAATTTATTTTGGCAATGTTTATTTCATTTTGTTTACTCATTTTCTAAAATTCATAATTCACTCATCCTAATTCCAAAATTCATGCCGATTTTTGCATCATGTCCTGTTTGATGTCTATTATTTTGTCATGATTTTTAATGATTTTTATGATCATTGGTTTTTAAATGGCTTTAGGATTTGTGTAATGTGACCAAAAAATGTACCCTTTGCCATTTCTTTTGTGAAATAATCATGTTGCATCCATTTGATCTGAATTTTTTTGTGGTGAAACTAGACTCATTCATCTTCATTTTGGTATAAAGTTTGTGGATTTCTCATTTGTGGTTTGTGTGATATGATTTTTTGAAGTAAGGTGTCACATTTGGTGTCACAACATGAATGTGCATTTTCATGAATTTTGTTGACTTGCTTCCTGGCATCCAAATGACCCCAAATTTTGCATGATCCCTCCCTTACATGTCTAGTTGACTTGTGATTTTTCTTGGAATTAATTGTGCTGTTTTCCATTTATTTGAGATTTTTCTTCCCTGCCTAGTCAAATGTTGACTTTTTGTGCTACATGTTGCCAAATCTTTTGAGAAATTCTCATACCATACTGTATGATCATGAAATTTCATATGTGATAACTAGACATCTCAAGCTTTGCATTGGTGTTAATCTCATTCATTTCTCATCTGTTTTCAATTTGATATGATTTTTTGAAGTTGACCCATGCTTGTTGACTTTCATTGTGCATGCTTGAATTTTGTTTGACTTTATGATTTTATTTGACTGCCTTCCCCTCATCCAAATGCCATGAAATTTTACATGTCTACCATGTTAGATGTTAGGATTGAGTGTGATTTATTTGGTGATTTTTTGAAAATGCTTGGGTTGACTTTTGATGCAAGTCATTCTGTTGACTTTTGTATGCTCCCTTTTGCCTTACTTTGACTTCAAATGTTCATGAAATGATCATAATGCATGATTTGAATGTGGGCCCAATTGTGATAGCTTCTCAAATGTTTGACTTTGGTTCTGGTTGACTTTTACTTGCTGCTTTGACTTTTTTCTTTTACCCTTGACCCTAGGCTAGTCCTAGTGGTCTTTTGTGCTTACTATTGAGTTTCTGTTTCAGGTTAAGCACCATTGCCATTGAGATCATACAAATGTGATTGGTTTTGATTACATATCATGTACTAACCTTTGTTTTGTAGGTTTGACTCATGTGTTTGAGTCTTGCTTTGCACAGTTGACCTTCTGTGGTTGACTGTTTATTCATTTCTTTTTGCTTTGAACTGTTGACTTGTTTACTAATAAGTTTGACTTTTTCAGGTACACTTTAGTTGCTTTAGTTGCTTGCTTTGCTTTTTAGCAATTGCTTTGAGGTATAAACATTTCTTCTTCATGTAGTCTGGAGACCCGGTCTGTTATTTTACCGGGCAAACTGTCTGAAGTCCTCCTTAAGAGGCAATGTCTGTGTTTGTTTAAAATTGTCCCAAGCAGGAAAAGTCCTTCAAGTAAGGCAATTGGTGGAAGGTAGGGATAAGCAACCTATCCCCCACTATTCAGTGTGTCCTCTCTTTGCTCCCATTACATGGTTGAAGCATCGAGATAAAAACCCAAGATCTATCGAGTCAATAATGGGGAAAGAGTTCCATCTTTCTGAACTCCCCCACTTTCTATTATTTGATGCTCTCCCTGATTAGGGATAGAAGCAATGAGGCACACCCCTCATCTCCTTTTCATCTGCTTCACCTTAGCCTCTCAATGGCAAGGTTAAGAGCAACACTTACCCTATTCCAGTTGGCCCTAGTGCATAACCTTTTTGCTTGAGCCTCTTGTATGCATATAGAGTGTGCTTCCTGTGATTGCTTGTTTGCTTTGCCTCTTTAGGTTTTTAGCTTAGACTTGCCCTTGTGCAAGGTAGGTTGTGCTTGACTTGCTTCCTGTGCAAGTCAAGTATGTGTGGCTTAACCCTTGTGTGAGCCACGTTTAGAATTGTTTAGCCGAACTACGGCAACTCTGATTCTCATGTTCAGATGAGATACGTAGGCACGAGACGCGATGTCTTGCCGAGTTTGACTAACCACTAACACTAACTCTTTTCTCTCGCCCTCGTTGCGATTGAGACCTCCCCTTTCTCTTGCCCTCGTTGCAATCGAGACCCTTGCTTCCTGTGCAAGCCTTGTCTAGGATAGGTTGGCCCTTGTGCCATTTAGCTAGAAACCTTAACTTAGGGTTGACTTTGCATGACAACATCTAGGCTCGAGTCGTAGTCTCCCTAGAGTTGTGTCTCCCTCTGTTATCTGGTTAGGCTAGATCTTTTATCCCTGCGTAGGGGAACTACATCGCCCTGATCTTCACACCAGATGAAGTATGTAGGCAGGAGATTGAGCTGATCTCTCCGGGCGCCTTTTCTTTTCTTTTGTGTGTGTTGTTTGACAGTTATAGGCTGAGTCCCCGACTCCCTATCTATCTGTTGTGTGTGTATTAGGTTCGGATGTCAATGTAAGTCCAGTGATTGGCATTTGGGCTCCACGTTTGCCTCTTTGCGTGTGTTTAGGTTCGGATGCCGACATAAGTCCAGCGATTGGCAGTCGGGCTCCACGTTTGCCTTTGCCTGTGTTTGTTTGTGTGCGTGTCAGCCGAGCTACGAATGCTCTGATTCTTCTCTCGTCCGAGAAGATACGTATGCATAGGATGCGACATCCTAGCGAGCATGTGTCGTCTCCCCAGTCCGAACTACTTCGACTCTGATGTCTATGCCTGATAGACTAAGTAGGCCCAGGATGCGACATCCTGCCGAGTCTCTTTTCAGCCAGTGTGTGTGTGTTTGAGCAGTGTTTAGCAACCAATTTTCCTTTCTAGTGTGCGTGGATCCCGTAGAGTACTACGGATGCGTAGGGTGCCTAATACCTTCCCTTCGCATAACCGACTCCCGAACCCATTCTCTTTGGTCGCGAGACCATGTTCTTTCCTAGGTTTACTTCGAGCGTTTCCTTTCCCTCTTTTGGGATAAATAACGCACGGTGGCGGCTCTGTTGTTTCTTTCTTTTCCCGCCGGTTTTTCGCGCGATGCGACAGCTGGCGACTCTGCTGGGGAACTAGAGAAGTTGACCTATGCTGGTCCATCTTCCCTGAGCGAGTCTCTCCTAGCGCTCTCTAGGATTAGGGTTTTTGGTTGCTTTCTGCTTGTTGTATTTTATTGCATTCATTGTATATATGTACATTTATTGTTTGCATCGATTGTGTGCATTGATGTTTGCATTCATATTCATTATTCATTACTGGCTGGCTGGCTGTTTTCTCTGTGTGGGGGGGGAGTTACTCGAGGTAAAAGGCCCAATACCCAGGCTATGAGTGAAATCTAGGAAACCTAGGAATAGAGTGATTCATGGGAAGCGGGTGGTGTACGCCACTTAGCGGAACATTGATATCACGAGCAGTTCAGACCCTGGTGGGATATTATCGGTGCATACATCGGGTGTGCACAGGATGATATTTTGCGAAAGGTTATTTATCCTGCGTTTCTCTTGACCTTACCCTGGCCTAGACTACACCCGTGAGTGGGGCGGGAATGATCTTCTTAACAGGTACAGTTGGTGACTCCTGGTACTGATGGTGACTACGAGTTATACTTCTGGACGCCGGAGGTTTGACCCTGGTATCGATCGGAGGGTTCCGTTTATTTCGGATCCCTGGGCTGAATTTGAGGGTACTCGCTCAGATGGTGACTCAGTTCTCCAGACTTGGCTTCAGATGCCAGCTCCTCAGATGACTTTGGGGTTTCAGATGGTTCCTCATATGCCAGTTCCTGCCAGTCTTGGCTCCATCATTTGCATCATAGCATGTTTATTTTCCAAAAAAATAGTAATGCATGAAAATAAAAAAAGTTAACTCGCATACGCATATCCTTTTCAGGATCATTCATGATAAAATAGCATTCGCATCATATGCATATCATACACACATCATCCTTGCATTACAGACATGCTTGGGAGTGACTTCTTACTTTGGGTTTTGACTGAGACAGGATTGTTGATCACCGTCCGCACCGCGACCAGACTCAATCATCAGAAGAAGTATGGATCAGGTTCAGACCGAGCTAGCTGAGATGAGGGCGAACATGGCCCAGTTCATGAACATGATGCAAGGGGTCGTTCAGGGGCAAGAGGAGTTGCGTGCCTTAGCCCAGAGACAGGAAGTTGCGATTCCAACTGCCAACCGTGCTTCACCAGTGGGTGTTCCTGTGGATGATAATGTTGCTGCTGCCACTCCCGCCAGTAACTTTGATGGGGTTGATGAGTTGGGGGGCATCAGAATCAATGGACAACCTCTTGCTGCAGAGGTCAATGTCAGAGCTACCCGGGCTCCGATTCGTCATCCAGCTCCGTTTGTCAACCAACAAGAGGACATGTTCACGTTGCTGAGTGAGGAAGATGAAGTGGTCAAAATGGAGGATAGGGATCGTAAAGTGGATGCTCTTGCTGAGAAAATCCGAGCCATGGAGTGCCAGAACTCACTTGGGTTTGATGTGACCGACATGGGTCTGGTGGAAGGGTTGAAGATCCCCTACAAGTTCAAGGCACCCTCATTCGAAAAGTACAACGGTACCTCCTGTCCTCGCACCCATGTGCAAGCTTACTTCAGGAAGATCTCTGCTTATACTGACGATGAGAAGATGTGGATGTACTTTTTCCAAGATAGTCTATCTGGGGCATCTTTGGACTGGTACATGGAATTGAAGAGAGAATCAGTCAGAAGCTGGAGAGACTTGGGAGAAGCCTTTCTGAGGCAATACAAGCATAACATGGACATGGCGCCGAGCCGAACCCAATTGCAGAGTTTGTGTCAAAAATCCAAGGAGAGCTTCAAAGAGTATGCTCAGAGATGGCGTGAGCTAGCCGCTAGAGTGCAACCTCCTATGTTGGAGAGAGAGCTGATTGACATGTTCATTGGAACCTTGCAAGGAGTGTTCATGGATCGCTTGGGAAGTTGCCCGTTCAGTAGTTTTTCAGATGTTGTTGTCTGTGGGGAGAGGACTGAAAGCCTTATCAAAGCAGGAAAGATTCAAGATCCTAGCTCTTCAAGTTCTTCCGGTTCTAAGAAGCCATCCTCCGGGGCACCCAGAAGGGGAGAGGATGAGACAAATGTTGTGCACCGTCGAAGGAGTGCAAACAGAGGACCATATCGTCAGGTCGCCGCTGTGACTATTCCAGCCACTCAACCTCAACAGCAACAGAGAAGACCAACTCGGCAGTGTCAGCCTCCACAACATCGTCCTCAGCAGCAGGTTTACCAGCCTCCCATTGACAATCAAGCCGGTACAAGTAATGGGAGGAAGGAGATCATTTTTGATCCAATCCCCATGTCCTACGCCGAACTGTATCCCACTCTGATAGAACGGAACTTGATTACTCCCAGAGACCCGCCGCCCATACCCGTCAACCCTCGGTGGTGGTATAGGCCTGAACAGCACTGTGTGTATCACTCGGGTGCTCCTGGTCATGATGTGGATAGTTGTTTCCAGCTGAAGATGAAGGTTCAAGACCTTGTGAGGTCAGGTATTCTGATCTTGGAGGACTTAGGTCCTAATGCTAGTCAAGTTTGAAGATAACAAGTCCTAGGCTGGCGCCGACTTTTTCTTCAGAAGGGTTGTTCGGTTGCAGAAGCTGCTAATGCAAGAAATACTGACAGTTGTCGTCCCCGATGGGATCTATCACAATTGGGTCACTGTGGGCTTTCTTACAGTTGTTCATAAGTCTCTGTAATAATCACTTTGTTTAAAAACCCTTCTCATGCCAAAAGGAGAAGAGATGGCATTGTTGGCAACATTTTGTGCAATGATATTTTCATTCAAATAAACTCATGTTAAACATTTGTTTTTCCAATTGTTTTCCTTTTTCACTTTTGCATGAAATTGGTGATCACAAAAAACCTTAAAAAACAAGAATAAAAGCAATCTTTTCATCTGCATAACGATTGTCTTGTTTGTTTTTCAAAGAGCTTTTCATATCAAAATCTTTATGCAGGTTGTTTCTCAAACCCATTGAACGTAATGATCGGACGTCATCTCCCAATTTTGAATTCCCTGTATTCGAAGCGGACGAAGATGATGTTGAAGGGATTCCTGACGAGATTTCCCAACTTCTTGAGCAAGAAAAAAGGATCACTCAGCTGCATCTCGAGAATCAGCAGAACAGCCAACTGGGGCATTTATCAAAAAGAAAGAGAGAAAAAGAAAAAAAAAAGAAAGAGAAGGGTGCAAAATCAAAAAAAAAGAAATCAATCAAAATAAAAAAAAAAGAAATCAAAAGAAAAAAAAACAAAAGAAAATAGCACCCTCAAAGTCCCAAGTTGGTTGATGCTGAATTCGATCGAAAAGAAGAGATCAACTGCCATGTGTCATGGTCAGTCATATCAGCAGGGAGTGAAAAAAGCATTCAATAAGAAGGTCAAACCTCGTGTGTTCCAAGGGACCTTGTGCTCAAGAAAGTCTTGTCTTTCGTGCCCGATTCCAGGGGCAAGTGAACTCCAAGCTATGAACGTCCAGCCTCTTCAGGCAATGTTTTGACACTTACAACAATGGATGGAAGTTCACTCGTCCTGTAAATTCTGATGCAGTCAAGAAATACTTCGCCTAGAAACAAAAGAAGAAGCAAAAGCTCGATAAGTCGAACACCCCAAAGGGCGACTTAGGCAAAAAGGAGCGTCTCGGTGGATTGAAAACCCGAAAGGGCGATCCAGGCAAAAGTTAGAGACATTGAAAAAAAAAAGAATTTGCATCCCGCTAGATTGATCACCTCACACTGGGGCAATCTAGGCAAAAATTAGGGATTTGGCAAGTAACTGCATCTTGACAAGACTGTGCTGTACATCTGTCATCCGTCAGGGATTCTCGATTCGTCGTCGACTGAAGCTTTGAATACATCGAAAATTCAGAATGGTAGAGGAAAGGTCATTATGTTCAATGTAGCCCTCTCCAATATATATCACCGATTTCAAACTTGTACAGATCTATGGAGTCTTGCCCTTTGCAGACTACCATTCCATCACATCAATTTGAGCTTTTATCTAAATTGTTTGCACTCTTATTTGTTTCAACTCAACAAATGTTTTGCATGCTTTAATTGATAAAGTATCATTGTTTTCAAAATAAACAAATTTTTCACAAAATTGTTCCTAAACAAAGTGAACATTCACAATGATGGAAAGAATACTTAGGAGACCCACAGCGCTCTCCCGAGGGTGGTATGATTACCAACAGGTAAGACAATTGTTCGTATCTCGAGCATGGCTGTATCTTTGTCCTGCAGAACCTCGTATAGTCTCTCCTCAGTGAAGTTGCCCGATGCAGTGTTGTTTGAAGTTGTTCATCTTCATGTTCTCGGCAGTACAGATTCTTCCTCCAAATCCCTGTTAGCTCTATTGTGGGGCATCCCCAGTAGAGTGCTGCTTGAGCCCTACCCTGGGGCATTCCCAGCAAGGTTGCTGTTGAAATACTTTTGTGGGGCAGTTCCCCAAGCAGAGTGTTTACTGAAGACTTTAACTTTCGCCTCTCCAACAGAGTAGTCTTCCTCTCTCCCCCAGCATGGGTGTTTTTCTTCGAAGATTCAGTATCCGGAGGGTCGACATCCCCGTAATCCGGCATTCCCTCAGATGGATCCCTCAGTGGAGTTTGTTTGCACGAGGAGCTTTCTCAATGCCTATCTATCCTCATCAGAGATCTGGTTGCTACTTGGTATCTCTGATTTCCAGCACGAGTTGTTGTGGCGCATACGCCTGTATGTTGAACTCTGTTCTCCGGTTGCGACTGACGATCCCTCCGGAAGCCTCTTGTGGCTCTTCCTCCCCTGCAGGAAGAGGACTCTGGTTTTCCCTCCGGACGGTTGATTCCCGGACCTGCGTG
The DNA here is from genome assembly GCF_024323335.1 of Lathyrus oleraceus. Taxonomy (NCBI): domain Eukaryota; kingdom Viridiplantae; phylum Streptophyta; class Magnoliopsida; order Fabales; family Fabaceae; genus Lathyrus; species Lathyrus oleraceus. The sequence continues at coordinate 198,410,363 of NC_066580.1, read as the reverse complement.
TTGAGCATGCCTGTTTGTCAGCATTCATCATACATTTTAGATATAAAACATACATGCATAATCATAGCATTCAGGTACTCATGTTGCAGCTGTTGCCGTGTATCTGTTGACGGTTGCCTCCTGCTGTTTGGTAATACAGATCTCTCTAGTAGATTTTCCTAGCAGAGTTGGGTGTGTCTGATCTCTCCATGTAGAGTCTACCCCTTAAGCAGAAAGTGTCTATCCTTTCCTGCCATTTCCCCACTGAGATACATCCTCGTGGATGACGGTTGCTTCCGTTCCCTCCCTACACGGGATGGGTTTTCCCTATTGAGCTCTTTCCTCATTAGGATGAGTCCTGTTTCAGTCTGCCTTTTTGGATCGATCCTAAATTGGCTTCCTTCTGTTGTCTCCTGTTCTTCCCTGGGGCATAAATGAATAGTCGCTCACTAACCGGCACTCATTCATCCTCAGCGGAATTTGTTGGCCTCTACCTACAAACCGGTAGTTGTAAGTCCTATCTTTGTGGTTTTCTACCCACAAGCTGGTAGTTGTAAAATCCCACTTTCATCCCTCAGCGGAGTTTGTTTGTTGGCTTCTACCTACAAACCGGTAGCTGTAAGTCCTATCTTTGTGGTTTTCTACCCACGAGCTGGTAGTTGTAAAATCCCACTTTCATCCCATTGGCAGAGTTAACCCTTTGTGCTCATCCCGATGATGACTGGTTACTTTTCCATTGGCTTCTACCTACAAACCGGTTATGGATAATCTTCCATGCGAGGTTATTATCTACGTTCTGACGGCTATAGATAATATATCTCATGCACTCTTTGGTCAATCTTTCGATTGTTATCACCAGCAGAGTAAGATTCGTATTCCCTGTGGAATCGGATGTTCATCCTTTAACAAGTTTGCCTTTGCTCTCTTCAGGATGTTTTCGGTCGTTTATCCATCTAGCAACCTACAACCCGGTTATGGATAATCTTCCATGCGAGTGTATTATCTACGTTCTGACGGCTATAGATAATATATCTCATGCACTCTTTGGATAATTTTTCGATTGTTATCACCAGCAGAGTAAGATTCGTATTCCCTGTGGAATCGGATGTTCATCCTTTAACAAGTTTGCCTTTGCTCTCTTCAGGATGTTTTCGGTCGTTTATCCATCTAGCAACCTACAAACCGGTTATGGATAATCTTCCATGCGAGGTTATTATCTACGTTTTGACGGCTATAGATAATATATCTCATGCACTCTTTGGTCAATCTTTCGATTGTTATCACCAGCAGAGTAAGATTCGTATTCCCTGTGGAATCGGATGTTCATCCTTTAACAAGTTTGCCTTTGCTCTCTTCAGGATGTTTTCGGTCGTTTATCCATCTAGCAACCTACAACCCGGTTATGGATAATCTTCCATGCGAGTGTATTATCTACGTTCTGACGGCTATAGATAATATATCTCATGCGCTCTTTGGTCAATCCTTCGATTGTTATCACCAGCAGAGTAAGATTCATCCTTTAACAAGTCTGCCTCTGCTCTCTTCAGGATGTTTTCGGTCGTTATCCATTTAACAACCTACAAACCGGTTATGGATAATCTTCCATGCGAGGTTATTATCTACGTTTTGACGGCTATAGATAATATATCTCATGCGCTCTTTGGTCAATCTTTCGATTGTTATCACCAGCAGAGTAAGATTCGTATTCCATGTGGAATCGGATGTTCATCCTTTAACAAGTTTGCCTTTGCTCTCTTCAGGATGTTTTCGGTCGTTTATCCATCTAGCAACCTACAACCCAGTTATGGATAATCTTCCACGCGAGTGTATTATCTACGTTCTGACGGCTATAGATAATATATCTCATGCGCTCTTTGGTCAATCCTTCGATTGTTATCACCAGCAGAGTAAGATTCATCCTTTAACAAGTTTGCCTCTGCTCTCTTCAGGATGTTTTCGGTCGTTATCCATTTAACAACCTACAAACCGGTTATGGATAATCTTCCATGCGAGGTTATTATCTACGTTTTGACGGCTATAGATAATATATCTCATGCGCTCTTTGGTCAATCTTTCGATTGTTATCACCGGCAGAGTAAGATTCGTATTCCCTGCAGAATCGGATGTTCATCCTTTAACAAGTTTGCCTTTGCTCTCTTCATCCATCTAGCAACCTACAACCCGGTTATGGATAATCTTCCATGCGAGTGTATTATCTACGTTCTGACGGCTATAGATAATATATCTCATGCACTCTTTGGTCAATTTTTCGATTGTTATCACCAGCAGAGTAAGATTCGTATTCCCTGTGGAATCGGATGTTCATCCTTTAACAAGTTTGCCTTTGCTCTCTTCAGGATGTTTTCGTTCGTTTATCCATCTAGCAACCTACAAACCGGTTATGGATAATCTTCCATGCGAGGTTATTATCTACGTTCTGACGGCTATAGATAATATATCTCATGCACTCTTTGGTCAATTTTTCGATTGTTATCACCAGCAGAGTAAGATTCATCCTTTAACAAGTTTGCCTCTGCTCTCTTCAGGATGATGTCGGTCGATTATTCATTTAACAACCTACAACCCGGTTATGGATAATCTTCCATGCGAGGTTATTATCTACGTTCTGACGGCTATAGATAATATGTCTCATGCGCTCTTTGGTCAATCCTTCGATTGTTATCACCAGCAGAGTAAGATTCATCCTTTAACAAGTTTGCCTCTGCTCTCTTCAGGATGTTTTCGGTCGTTATCCATTTAACAACCTACAAACCGGTTATGGATAATCTTCCATGCGAGGTTATTATCTACGTTTTGACGGCTATAGATAATATATCTCATGCGCTCTTTGGTCAATCTTTCGATTGTTATCACCAGCAGAGTAAGATTCGTATTCCCTGCAGAATCGGATGTTCATCCTTTAACAAGTTTGCCTTTGCTCTCTTCAGGATGTTTTCGGTCGTTTATCCATCTAACAACCTACAACCCGGTTATGGATGATCTTCCATGCGAGGTTATTATCTACGTTCTGACGACTATAGATAATATGTCTCATGCGCTCTTGGGTCGAAGTCGTTCTCCCCAGTCGAGTAAGATTCGTATCTCTTGTGGAATCGAATGTCTATCCTTTAACAAGACTGCTTTTCTAGCCCTCTTCAGGATGTTGAGTGTTTTGGAACACAAACCAATTCACGCTTTGGCACTCAGGCCAATCTTCCGGTATTCAAACCGAAGAAGTTTCCGACGATCAGGTCGATGTACTTACGGCGCTCAAGCCATGGTTATCCCTGTGTTGCCATTTATTTTGGTATCCAGGTCGACGTTTCTGTTTCGGTATTCAGGCCGATTTCTTTTCCGTTCCAGACGGATTGTCCTTTCAAGACTGTTTCTTTGCCGATCCTGACAGGCATTCTTGTATTATATCCAGTCGGTGCAAATTTCTACGGTTCTTTTGTATTCAATCCCTGTTTACCCTGAAAGTCTGACAGCCACTGCTATCATCCGTTCGGGTTCCCAGCTGATTGAATAGGGGCAGCTGTAGCACCTCAAATTTGCACCTATCATTGTACATACCATTTCATATTAGGTCATATCATATCATGGTCCATTGCATAGCATTTGCATAGTCCTCAGTTGCCTCAAGAGCAAGCAAGCAAGAATTAGGTCAAACTGATCAGGAGATCAGTCAACCAATCAAGCAAGGTTGTTCCTCAAGGAATCAAAGCCCCAGGGTTTGTCCAACAAGTTCACATGACTTGGAGGTCCATTTGAAGTGTTCAAGTCAAGGGTTGAAGGCTCAGAGGTCATCAGTCAATGCACAGCCAGGCAAAAACCCTAGAAAGCCAACAATCAGTCAAAGCAGTGAATGGTGGCCATTCTTGTGGAATTTGGGCACCATGATCAATAATCAAGAGTCTATACAACTTGGGACATCATTTGAAGTCAAGGTCTCAAGGAATTAGGGTTTGGAATTCAGCAGAAGTGTTTCAGTTATCCAAAACCCTAGAAAAGTCAAAGTTGGTCAACTGTGGTTGATTTTGTGGATTTGATGGATGGAAATGGTTTGAGAGAGCTTGTTCATGTCCCAATAGGCCTCATGTGTCATGGAAATCAACATCATTGAAGAATTTGAAGCCAAACAGAAAATTTCCAAAAATGGAAACTGGACCTGTAATTTCAACTGCCAAAAATGGAAACTTCTTGATCCTCAACTTGCATCATGATACAAGCTCCAAATGAATTTTTGCCCAACATGAAAGTTGAAGATCTTGTTCTCCAATTTTCAAAAAGTCCAAGAACTCTCAAATCCCATGCATGGTTGGCAAGATATGATCAAATCATTTTCACAAAATCTTGAACTTCAAAAGGCCATATCTCTCAAACCATTTGGCCAAATTTGGTGGGGTTTTTTCCTACAAACCACATTTTTCCTCCTATTTCCAAAAATATAAACATCATGTACCAAAACCTTGCCAATCAAAATGGCATTTTTTGACTTGTTTCATTTAAAATTCAAGTTTGATTCAAGTTTGACTTTTTGATTTAAACATTTTTTACACAATTGGCCAATTGGGATGTGTTTAATATGTTATTTGCAAGATGTTCCAAGCCCAAATTCAAGCTGCTTGCTGTCATACCACCTCCATTTGCCTTTGGTGTCAAATGAGCAAATGATGCATTTTGGTCCTTTTAAGCAAAACAAACTTAACACTTCATAAGCAGACTTGGAACAGCAAATATAATGGTCATTTGCAGCCTGTTTACAAGCCCAATTCGTGTACAACACTACACCTCCATATCCACTTATGTCAAAATTAGCAATTTGCAATTGGCTTCATTTGAGTAAAACCAGCTTAGCATTGGATTAGCAGACCTTAAACAGTCATATATAAATGATTTTCTGACAGTTTCCAACCCTAGCTGCAGTCACAAACACACAGAAAACTCTAATTTCTCTCATTTTCCATTTGGTTCGATTTGCATTTTTCTGCTTGAAGCACAAGAGAACCACGAGCACCCTGGTTTCCTTCATCATTTGGCCAACATTTGGAGCTTGTTTGGAGCCCTATTCCCTTGCTGTAATACCATTTGATGCTACTGCAACATGAAGCCACATCCATGGTGAAACTCGATTTAAGCTGGATTTGAGTATTTTGAGTTGAATTTCTCCAACTATCCATCAACACCAACTACAAAGCACATCTGTTTGAGCTTGAAACACACCAAGAACCACTGATTCACAAATTTCTTCAAAATCAAGTAAAGTTTCGAATCTCTCATTTCTCTAAATGTTGCTATGCTTTGTGTAGACCTTACATTGTTGGTTATTTTGCACTTTGAATCATTAAAAACGGCTGAGTATTTACAAAGTTATGATGAACTGAAATCTGATGCTTAAATATGTTTTTGCTTGTTGTTTATTTGTTGGTTCAAATTGATGGAAATGGTTGTGGGATTTGTTTTGTTCATGCTTGGATGGTTCTATTGATGTATTCACTGCTCATTTCTGGAAGTTTTCATTCATGAACAAAGCTGTATGTTGAACTTTTTTCTACTCGATTCAGAGTGCGTGTGATGATTTAATGAAAATAAAGGTTGATTTATGCATAAGCATGCTTAGATGAGCATTTTGGTATTTTGGATTTTTGGTTTTGGTAAAAATTTGTGTTGCTGGAATTTGCTGTTGAACATATGATACTGGTTTTTTTTGCTGCATATAATTCTGGGTATTTGCTTTAGGCATGCTGGCCATTTTATTTCTACTATAGCCATGCCGTTTCATATATGAAGGGTGGTACATACCGCGGCACTGTAGGGTTTTACTCTTTTAGAAATTAAGTTGCTGTTTGCTGCATGCTGTTTGGTAACATTGCATCATGATTGGTTGATTGGAGGTGGGCCATGCATTTTTCTTAGTGGCCGTGGGCCCCGCTGAAGGGGATTTGAAATCCCATTTAAACTGGCATTTCCGTTGTGGCATATGAAGCATAGCATTTAATGCATTTGCTTTCTACTGTAGCCATACCTTTGCAGATTTATAGGGCAGCACCGCTGTGCATGTCGGTTTGTAGAGGAATATTTTATTTGTTGGTTGTTTTGTCCACTATTACTATTGGTCTTAAATGCTGTGCAATGTAATCAACCATTGGCTGTTTCTCTTTAATTTGTTCTCAATTGCCACAATGGCCAGGTGCTAACAACAACCACATGTACCGTTATTTTCAAGATGTCTGCTTTACTGCCAATACTGCATTGCTTTTATCATCATGTTTTTCCATTGGTCCGTGGGTCCCGCTGGAGTCCTATTAACCAGGACGCAGGCCACCAAGTGGAGCGCTGAGACTTTGTGTTCAGCAAGTGCATTTCATTTCCTTTTTTTTTTCTTCTTTTTTTAATAATTATTAGATGACCATTATTTAATTCAATTTATTTTGGCAATGTTTATTTCATTTTGTTTACTCATTTTCTAAAATTCATAATTCACTCATCCTAATTCCAAAATTCATGCCGATTTTTGCATCATGTCCTGTTTGATGTCTATTATTTTGTCATGATTTTTAATGATTTTTATGATCATTGGTTTTTAAATGGCTTTAGGATTTGTGTAATGTGACCAAAAAATGTACCCTTTGCCATTTCTTTTGTGAAATAATCATGTTGCATCCATTTGATCTGAATTTTTTTGTGGTGAAACTAGACTCATTCATCTTCATTTTGGTATAAAGTTTGTGGATTTCTCATTTGTGGTTTGTGTGATATGATTTTTTGAAGTAAGGTGTCACATTTGGTGTCACAACATGAATGTGCATTTTCATGAATTTTGTTGACTTGCTTCCTGGCATCCAAATGACCCCAAATTTTGCATGATCCCTCCCTTACATGTCTAGTTGACTTGTGATTTTTCTTGGAATTAATTGTGCTGTTTTCCATTTATTTGAGATTTTTCTTCCCTGCCTAGTCAAATGTTGACTTTTTGTGCTACATGTTGCCAAATCTTTTGAGAAATTCTCATACCATATTGTATGATCATGAAATTTCATATGTGATAACTAGACATCTCAAGCTTTGCATTGGTGTTAATCTCATTCATTTCTCATCTGTTTTCAATTTGATATGATTTTTTGAAGTTGACCCATGCTTGTTGACTTTCATTGTGCATGCTTGAATTTTGTTTGACTTTATGATTTTATTTGACTGCCTTCCCCTCATCCAAATGCCATGAAATTTTACATGTCTACCATGTTAGATGTTAGGATTGAGTGTGATTTATTTGGTGATTTTTTGAAAATGCTTGGGTTGACTTTTGATGCAAGTCATTCTGTTGACTTTTGTATGCTCCCTTTTGCCTTACTTTGACTTCAAATGTTCATGAAATGATCATAATGCATGATTTGAATGTGGGCCCAATTGTGATAGCTTCTCAAATGTTTGACTTTGGTTCTGGTTGACTTTTACTTGCTGCTTTGACTTTTTTCTTTTACCCTTGACCCTAGGCTAGTCCTAGTGGTCTTTTGTGCTTACTATTGAGTTTCTGTTTCAGGTTAAGCACCATTGCCATTGAGATCATACAAATGTGATTGGTTTTGATTACATATCATGTACTAACCTTTGTTTTGTAGGTTTGACTCATGTGTTTGAGTCTTGCTTTGCACAGTTGACCTTCTGTGGTTGACTGTTTATTCATTTCTTTTTGCTTTGAACTGTTGACTTGTTTACTAATAAGTTTGACTTTTTCAGGTACACTTTAGTTGCTTTAGTTGCTTGCTTTGCTTTTTAGCAATTGCTTTGAGGTATAAACATTTCTTCTTCATGTAGTCTGGAGACCCGGTCTGTTATTTTACCGGGCAAACTGTCTGAAGTCCTCCTTAAGAGGCAATGTCTGTGTTTGTTTAAAATTGTCCCAAGCAGGAAAAGTCCTTCAAGTAAGGCAATTGGTGGAAGGTAGGGATAAGCAACCTATCCCCCACTATTCAGTGTGTCCTCTCTTTGCTCCCATTACATGGTTGAAGCATCGAGATAAAAACCCAAGATCTATCGAGTCAATAATGGGGAAAGAGTTCCATCTTTCTGAACTCCCCCACTTTCTATTATTTGATGCTCTCCCTGATTAGGGATAGAAGCAATGAGGCACACCCCTCATCTCCTTTTCATCTGCTTCACCTTAGCCTCTCAATGGCAAGGTTAAGAGCAACACTTACCCTATTCCAGTTGGCCCTAGTGCCTAACCTTTTTGCTTGAGCCTCTTGTATGCATATAGAGTGTGCTTCCTGTGATTGCTTGTTTGCTTTGCCTCTTTAGGTTTTTAGCTTAGACTTGCCCTTGTGCAAGGTAGGTTGTGCTTGACTTGCTTCCTGTGCAAGTCAAGTATGTGTGGCTTAACCCTTGTGTGAGCCACGTTTAGAACTGTTTAGCCGAACTACGGCAACTCTGATTCTCATGTTCAGATGAGATACGTAGGCACGAGACGCGATGTCTTGCCGAGTTTGACTAACCACTAACACTAACTCTTTTCTCTCGCCCTCGTTGCGATTGAGACCTCCCCTTTCTCTTGCCCTCGTTGCAATCGAGACCCTTGCTTCCTGTGCAAGCCTTGTCTAGGATAGGTTGGCCCTTGTGCCATTTAGCTAGAAACCTTAACTTAGGGTTGACTTTGCATGACAACATCTAGGCTCGAGTCGTAGTCTCCCTAGAGTTGTGTCTCCCTCTGTTATCTGGTTAGGCTAGATCTTTTATCCCTGCGTAGGGGAACTACATCGCCCTGATCTTCACACCAGATGAAGTATGTAGGCAGGAGATTGAGCTGATCTCTCCGGGCGCCTTTTCTTTTCTTTTGTGTGTGTTGTTTGACAGTTATAGGCTGAGTCCCCGACTCCCTATCTATCTGTTGTGTGTGTATTAGGTTCGGATGTCAATGTAAGTCCAGTGATTGGCATTTGGGCTCCACGTTTGCCTCTTTGCGTGTGTTTAGGTTCGGATGCCGACATAAGTCCAGCGATTGGCAGTCGGGCTCCACGTTTGCCTTTGCCTGTGTTTGTTTGTGTGCGTGTCAGCCGAGCTACGAATGCTCTGATTCTTCTCTCGTCCGAGAAGATACGTATGCATAGGATGCGACATCCTAGCGAGCATGTGTCGTCTCCCCAGTCCGAACTACTTCGACTCTGATGTCTATGCCTGATAGACTAAGTAGGCCCAGGATGCGACATCCTGCCGAGTCAGTTTCAGTCAGTTTCTCTTGTCTCTTTTCAGCCAGTGTGTGTGTGTTTGAGCAGTGTTTAGCAACCAATTTTCCTTTCTAGTGTGCGTGGATCCCGTAGAGTACTACGGATGCGTAGGGTGCCTAATACCTTCCCTTCGCATAACCGACTCCCGAACCCATTCTCTTTGGTCGCGAGACCATGTTCTTTCCTAGGTTTACTTCGAGCGTTTCCTTTCCCTCTTTTGGGATAAATAACGCACGGTGGCGGCTCTGTTGTTTCTTTCTTTTCCCGCCGGTTTTTCGCGTAATGCGACAACAAGTATCAAAAGTATTGGCCTCTAGGGCTTACACCAACACTCTCCTACTAGCACTAGAGCCAATCAGGCATACCCCTAATGCTTATAGATCTAGTATGGCCATCATGCTTCTGTTGCACAAGAGGCTTTGTTAGTGGGTCAGTAATATTGTTAAGTGTAGGTACTCTGCATATTTTCACATCCCCTCTACCTATTATCTCTCGAATGAGTTGATAACACCTAAGTATGTGTTTGGATCGTGGGTGAGATCTAGGTTCCTTAGCTTGTGCGATAGCACCATTATTATCACAATAGAGATCAATGGGATCCACAATGCTAGGAACTATGTCAAGTTCACTAATGAACTTTTTGATCCAAACAACTCCCTTTTCTGCACTTGAGGCAACAATATAGCCGACCTTAGTTGTATAATCAGCAACTATATCTTACTTTGAACTTTTCCAGCTCACAGCGTCACCGTTTAAGCAAAACACATAACTAGATTGCGATCTAAAGTCATCCTTATCTGTATGGAAGTTAGCATCGGTGTATCCAATTACAACAAGCTCTTCCTGACCTCCATATATCAATAATGAGTCCCTAGTCCTTCTCAAATACTTAAGGATATTCTTGACAGCTACCCAATGAGCATCACCGGGATCAAATTCGTACCTACTTGTTGCACCTAAAGCATTTAAGACATATGGTCGAGTACATAACATGGCATACATGATAGATCCTATTATAGATGCATATGGAATATTATTCATGTGATCCCTTTCTTCCTTATTTGAAGGGGATTGTGTGTTTGATAGACACATGCCATGTTGCATAGGTATGAATCCTTTCTTGGAATCATGCATATTAAAGCGTCTCAGCACTTTGTCTATGTATGTACTCTGACTTAGGCCAAGCAATTTTTGTGATATATCTCTCTAGATCCTGATTCTTAATATATAGGTTGCTTCACTTAGGTCCTTCATAGAAAAACATTTCCCCATCCAATACTTTACTTGTTGCAGGGTAGGGACATCGTTTCCAATGAGCAATATGTCATCTACATATAATACCAGGAAGATGGTCATGCTCCCACTAACCTTCTCGTAGACACAAGGCTCATCTTCATTCTTGATGAATCCATATTGTTTTACTGTTTCATCAAAACGAAGATTTCAGCTTCTGGAAACTTGCTTCAATCCATAGATTGATCTTTGTAACTTACATATCTTTTGGACTTCTTCTGGTATGTCAAATCCTTCAGGCCGTGTCATGTACACATCCTCAAGAAGATTCCCATTAAGGCAAGCAGTTTTGACATCCATCTGCCATATTTCATAATCATGATATGCAGCGATATCAAGTAAAATTAGAACAGATTTAAGCATTGCAACTAGTGAAAAGGTTTCATCATAGTCAACCCCATGAATTTATTTATATCCTTTTACATCCAGTCTTACCTTATAGATATGTACCTTACCATCCATGTCAGTCTTCTTTTTGAAGACCCACTTGCATCCTATAGGGTTAACACCTATAGGAGGCTCTACCAAGGTCCAAACCTGGTTTGTGTACATGGAATCCATTTCAGATTGCATGGCTTCTAGCCACTTCTCATACTCGGGACCAGTTATGGCCTCTTGGTAGGTCACAGGCTCATCTTGATCCATGAGTAATACATCACCTTTATCAGTTATGAGATATACATATCTCTCAGGTAGGTGACGTATCATGTTTGACCTACGCTAGTCTTATTCTACTTAAGCAGGTTGCTCTTCCACAACTACTTGTGTTTCCTGCTCTAATTCCTCCATAGGTGTGTCACTGCTTTGTGATTCTTGAATTTCTTTAAGCTCTACTTTATTTCCACTGATTCCTTTGGAAATAAAATACTTTTATAGGAAAACTCCAGTTCGAGCGACAAACACTTTTCCCTCAGAAGGACTATAGAAGTAATACCTTATTGTTTCTTTATGATACCCCACAAATAAGCATTTGGGCTCAAGCTTAGTTGAAATTTGTCGTTTCACACAAACTTCGCAACCCCAAATCTTCATGTAAGACATATGTGGTTTCTTACCACTACATATCTCATATGGTGTCTTCTCAACCTTTTTGAATGGAACACGGTTAAGTGTGTAAGTTGTTGTCAATAGTGCATGTCCCTAAAAGGAGTTCGGAAGATCGGCGTGACTCATCATGGATCGGACCATGTCTAACAATGTTCGATTTCTTCTCTCAGATACACCGTTCCATTGGGGTGTTCCAGGAGGAGTAAGTTGGGATAGAACCCCACACTCTTTCAGATGGTCATCAAACTCTAGGCTTAAATATTCACCACCTCAATCTGATCGAAGAGTTTTAATATTCTTACCTATTTGGTTTTGTACTTCATTCTGGAATTCCTTGGACTTTTCAAAGGACTCTGATTTGTGTTTCATTAAATACACATAACCATATATACTTAAATCATCAGTAAATGTGATGAAGTACTGAAAACCTTCTCCAGCTGGTATGTTCAATGGTCCACATACATCAGTATGTATGAGGGTAAAAAGATCATTACCTCTCTCACCTTTTCATGTGAATGGAGACTTTGTCATATTTCCAATTAAACAAGATTTGCATGTCTCATATGATTCATAATGAAAAGAGTCCAAGAGTCCATCTTTATGGAGTTTGGAAATGTGTTTCTCATTTATGTGGCCTAATCGACAATGCCAAAGGTAAGTTGGATTTAACTCATTATGTTTCATCATTTTACTATTAATGTTATAAATAGGCATTTCAAGATCAAGAACATATAGTCCATTGTTCATATGTGCAGTAGTATAGAATATATCATTCAATTAAATGGAGCAACAATTGTTCTTTATTATAAATGAAAAATCAAATTTGTCTAAACAAGAAACGAAAATAATATTCCTACTAATTGCAGGTACATAATAACAGTTCTTTAACTGAATTACTAAACCACTAGGTAAAGTCAATATATAAGTTCCTACGGCTAAAGCAGCAACCTTTGCTCCATTGCCAAATCGTAGGTCAACTTCACCTTTTTCCAAATATCTACTTATTTTTAGCCCCTGCACATTGGTAAAAATGTGAGAACTACATCCAGTATCTAATGCCCATGATGCAGAAGTAGATAAATTAATTTCAATAATAAAAATACCTGAAGTTGAAGTCTCTACTTCATTCTTCTTATCTTCCAAGTACTTTGGGCAGTTTCTCTTCCAGTGTCTGGTCTTACCGCAATGGAAGCAGGTGATTTCCTTTGCTATTCCTCCACTAGGCTTCAAAGCAGGAGCTATGGGTTTGGCTTTGGCAACTTCCTTGCCTTTCCCTTTACCACTCTGCTTGGTGGGTCTTTTGTTATGTATCTTTCTATTTCTGATAATCAGAATGGACTTCCCTTATGACTTCAAATTTTGCTCAGCAGTTCATAACATGGCTAGCAGTTCAGGAATAGATTTGTCCATATCATTCATACTGAAATTAAGGACAACTGACTGAAGCTATCTGGCAACGATTGCAAGATTAAATCAGTCGCAAGTTCCTTTCCGAGGGGAAAACCCAACCTATCAAGGTTCTCCATATACCCAATCATCTTGAGCACATGGGGACCTACAGGAGCTCCCTCAGCTAACTTGCCTTGAAAAAGGGCTTTTGAAACTTCAAACCTTTCATGCTTTGCCTGCTCTTGATAGAGCATCTTCAGGTGTTCGATCATATCTAATGCCGCCATGTTCTCATGTTGCTTTTGCAACTATGAGTTCATGGTAGCTAGCATGAGGCAAGAAGTTTCATTGGCATCATCAACATGCTTCTTATAAGAATCTATTTCCGCCTTAGGTGCAGAACTAGGAGTTTCCTTTCCAGGAACAGGTTTCTCCAAGACATACAGCTTTCTATCATGTTTGAGGATAATACTCAGATTTCGGTGCCAATCCAGAAAATTTGTCCTAGACAATTTTTTCTTATCAAGGATTGACCGTAAAATGTTGTTAGAGGTGTTTGTTGTCATGGTAATCTACATGAAAAATGATGAAAATATAAGTATCACTAAAATAACATATTTAATTAGGCCTTTAATTAAATATGCTCCCACTATTTTACTCAAAAAAAATGACCCTCACCATTTGATTCGGAAAATCCCGTTGGAAGATTTTCTAGTGGGTCGAGTTCCACATTTCACTTTGTCTTAAGTCCGCGTAGGCGGATTACACGAAACTAGGTCATTTAGGTAGGAACTCATGCCAGTTGTATCTAATATAACTCTCGAATATTTTAGTTGGGTGAATAACTCCTTATTCCAATCCATCACATGGATCATTTCCAACTCTTGCTTCTAAACGTATATAATCTTATTATAGTTTGTTTAGTTAAGTTTGACCCATTGTTTTAGCAATTGGATATTACAATTATCCTATCGCACCTTACTAATATAGAACAAGCACCCCGCGTAGGCGAAACCTACATTATTTGATACTAGTCTTGATGAGTGCTAAAACTTGGAAAGCATAAAAACTTAATATTTAATTTGAGGGAATTTGCAATTATTCTAATCTCACTGGCTTATTTATCATATAAATCGTCTCTCACATGCATCAACATACATTCACATGCATCAACATACATACAAAATGAAACAGTTATGGCCCCTAGCGCAATTGTTCTCCCAAGCCAATGAGAGAACCTAAGCTAACCTAATAACGATCTAAGCTTCTCCAAGCAAGATCTTCAAGGTTGTCCTCCTTTGATATTGTATTCTTCTCTTTATTCATAACATTACATTACATAAGAGAAACTCGTTTTACATACGAGGGAGTGAGATAAGAAAAGAAGTTACATTAAGAGATCAAAAGAGAGGCACGCCATGCATGTCGTATTTTAAAATCCCAAAACAAAATAAAGGAAAACTAAGGCCATAATCGATCACCACAAGATAATAATAATAATAATAATAAACATAGTATTATTATCAATTTAGATTATATTAATTAAATTTAGGTGACTGATCACACCACGCAGAGTTAGTCGGGGTTCCGTAGCCAGTTCAGCGAACGGGGGTCAAGGGGGCAGTGCAATGATGCAAAAAAATTGTGAACAATTCATTTGAAATCGACGTCGATTTTCGTATCAATACTTGATACTTTAAAGCACAACTCTTACACAATCACAACCCTAATCTCATAACTCTTTGACAGCACAACCCTTGTACCGTCATGAACCCTAATGCACCAATATCATACCGTCAAACACACCTCGATTGTTAATTCAGTATGATTGATCAACTCGTCATTGCTTCACCATATTTTTGTTGGATTCCAAAGCAAATGACCATCGATCGCTCAAAGGAAAACAACCATTAAGTGTTTGAATGAACGAAACAGAAACAATATATCATATATACCGTATTTTGCATCAGAATTACTTATATCATATATATAACTTGATCGATCTCAATTGTGTAACCTATGGACGATCGATGTATCGCTACTTCACCATACTAACATCGGATTTTGATGCATAGTCAACATCAATAATCCAAATCGTACACACATGATTCCAAATTTAATTACTCGTTTATTATATATTTCATTTTGTATTTTAGTCGTATTAACATAGAAAATAGAAAAAACAAACAGCTATCAGATGCATGGTTTCGCAAGTGGCTCTGATACCACTGAAGGAGAATTGTGATCCAAAACACAATGGAATTTAAAAGTTTCTCCTTTAGTGATCCTTACGAATGGGCATGACCAGTGATAGAAATCATTACCTCTTGTGGCGATTGAATCCTTTGATGCAGATCTAAGGAGTGATCACAAATGTTGAATGGTGACAACGCCTCTACTCAGTCCATACAAATGGATTCCTTCAATCTTAGTGCTAGCTGTTACGAATGAAGGTTTTGAGTGAGAGAGAGAGGGAGAGAGAGAGAGAGAGAGAGAGATAGATAGATAAATAGATAGATAGATAGATAGAGAGAGAGAGAGAGAGAGAGAGAGAAACAAAATTTTCATCTAAACAAATCCTTCTACACAAGGGTTCTATTTATAGAATCACTTGTGTGGGTTGTAAGATAAAAAGCCCACTTAAGTGTATGTGGCTCATATCTTATGATATACCAAAATCACTTAAGCGCGTGGTAACATACCATATTTCGTATTCTACTTAAGTGCACCGTGCCTGACGATGTTCTACAATTCACTTAAGTGCACCGTACCTTACGATGTTCCTTATTTACTCCATCTCTCATCAATCCGTCCTTTTGTGTGTGACCCTGTAGGTTTTCGCGGCATTGACAATTATATTAAATCACGTATTTAACATAATAAATAGTGAGCGGTATCTAGCAACACATCACTACTACCCAAGACACGAAAATGTCATGTGATCTGACAAATCCTTTTGTGATAATACTTATGTGTACAATTACCCTTTTTCCCTTATGTCTATATTGAACACAAGGCATAGACCGTGTCATCCTTGTCTAATTCAATATTGGGCATGTACACATTTATTCTGTTACGCAGGATGGGAAAATTTAGGTCACTCATGTCCCTCAGCATGCTTCGTGGAGTACCCATCAACTGTCTTTATGGTCATCCAGTTACGGACAATGTTTGATCAGCAATAAAGCACTCGACTCTACATCTAGGGTCCATAGTGGTTTCAGGTCGAAGGGTGGTATACGTCACTATCATGATAAGAATAACTTATGACACTTTTCATAAAATTCTATATAGTATTCTCATAGCGGGTCAATCCAGTATAAGTATTACTCCTAATATGCATACCTATGTTTAAGACTTGATAACTCCTTATCAATAATCCATGAGATGCCATCATTAGTCTATATACATAATAGTCTTAATACTTTAATGTTATCCCACTTCACAAAAAAGCTTGACTACGAATACTTTAAGAATAATGTCCTTATGTTTAATGGAATCTCATGATTAAGTCACACTTGATACATTAAACGAACTAGCTATTCTAGGGACTTTATTAAACAAAAGTATTGGCCTCTAAGGCTTACACCAACAGTAATAACCCACCGGACCACCCTATTTTCACAAAGATCGATCCTCCAAATGTTTTGGCTTACTACTTGGAAAGCTTCCTTGAGGATAATATTGATATGTTGGTAGATCCCTTAAATCTTCTCGATAACTACCCAATTGTTCTTCCGCCTCCCTCTCCACCTCAAAACCCTAAAATTTAAAAATTGTTTAAGTTCTTTTTGTAATTTTTTTATGTTTAAGTACTGTTGCATCTTTTATTTTGTTTAAGTACTTTTGTTTAAGTGTTTTGTGTTTATATAAATTGTTTGTACTTATTTTCTGCCTTTTGGCACTACTTAATGAAAATCATGTTTGTTTGTTTCCATCACTTTTATTTTATTTGTCTATGTCTTTTTGATTAATGACAAATGGGGAGAAACATAGTAAAAAGGGATAATCGTAACTGATTTTGATATACCTATATTCATAAATCAGAACCAAAACATTGTTTAATGTTTTTGCTAACAACTACTTCGAAGAATAACCTGTTAAGTATTTTGCATGGATAAGTTCAAATGTCAGAAGCTTTAACGATGTTTGAGAAGAATCCTAACAAGGAATTAGATCCAAGCATTGAGTCTTCAAGGAATTAAAAACCATGCTCTGAACTTAGAACTTGGCATTCAAGTTTTTAAGAAGAATCCTTACCCAGATTCTGAAAGCTCTTTTCAAAGAGTTTTTTTTCAAAGGTAACCAAGCTCTGAAAAGAATTTCAAAGAGAGTCAGAATTCAAGCTCCTGAAGATAACCAGGCTCTGAAGCTTCTTCAAAAGAATTCAACCAAGCTTCTGAAGTGAAGCCCATCAGAATGTTGGTGCTAACAAACAAGTGCTCTGGATAACATCAAGCAATTTCTGAAGACAAACCAGATTTTGATGGAAGATCATTTTGGTACTTCAAAAAGGTTAATCAGCAAAATGCTCTTTCATTATAATTTTAACTTTTCAGGATTATACATATCAGGGGGAGCTTTGTGCTCTTGTAAGATGTATCCTTCTTGTTAGGTCTGACATATTGTGATTGGCTGCATTTTGGAAAAACAAGTATTTTGGACAGATGTTAAATAGGATGTCCTGACATGGTGTTTCAACATTACAGCGTGACCGAGCTTAAACATCTTGTGAGATTTAGTCTCTTTAATGTTTTATCTGAAGATTTAGTTCAAGAATATTATTGAGTGTTTTCCTTGTACCTGAAGAATCTTATGTCTTGACTTATAGACGAAGTAACGACGTCAAGACATTTTAGGAAACATCTGATTTGATTGAGATCATATCTTCAAAAGATTATACAGAGATCTTGGATCTACTGCAAATTAAGAGTGAATTCCATGCCTCTTCACTACTATTTATAGAGAGGTTCTAAACCTAAGATAGTATTGAAGAAGTGTAGTATATTGTTATCATTAGAGTTTCGTGTGTGTACTTTGTGTGTACCATTTGAGTATCTCCTCGATACTTGAATTGGGCATGTGTGTTGAGTTGTAACAAATAATCCCTCAAAAGTTGTTAAGCAATAGAGAATTGTGTTTATCAGTTGTTTGTTATCGTGTTGTTAAGGGAAGTGAAAGGGGTCTCATATCTAGGAGTGTCCTAGATAGAAACTTCCAAAAGTATAGATTAGGTGACAAGTCTGTAAAACTTGAGGTTTTTCGGGACTTGAAACTAATTCTGTGATAGTGGATTTCCTTCCTAGCTTGGTAGCCCCAAATGTCGGTGACGTTGCACCGAACTGGGTTAACAATTGATTATGTTTTTTGTTTGTTTTAATCCTGTTATTTTTTATGGTGTGATATTTTCCAGACCTTGAGGTCGTGACATCGTATACGAAATTAGGGATCTGCTTTCCAGAATTTCAATTGGTATTAGAGTAGGCATCCTGCTCTGTTTCTAGGTGAGATTAAGGGAAGATACTTTATGGATCCATGGACAAGGAAGGAGGATTTATCAATAGACCCCCCCCCCCCATCTTAGATGGATCCAACTATGACTATTGGAAGGCAAGGATGATGGCTTTCTTAAAATCCATGGATAACAAGACATGGAAAGTTGTCATTAGAGGATGGGTACATCCTATTGTGAATGACAAAGATGGGAAGGCTACTACTGAACTAAAACCTGAAGAGGACTAGTCTAACGAAGAAGATGAATTGGCTCTTGGAAATTCCAAAGCCTTGAATGCACTATTTAATGGGGTGCACAAAAATATATTTAGGCTGATAAATACTTGTACTGTAGCTAATGAAGCTTGGGAAATCCTCAGAACTACTCATGAAGGCACATCCAAAGTGAATATATCTAGACTTCATCTTCTCACCACCAGATTGGAGAACCTAAAGATGAAAGATGATGAGAATATTCATGATTTTCACATGATTATTCTTGAAATAGCTAATTCATATAGTGCCTTGGGAGAAACGATGTCAGAAGAAAAATTGGTGAGAAAATTTTTAAGGTTTCTACCTAAAGAATTGACATGAATGTCACAACTATTGAGGAAGCTCGGGACATTAGCACCATGAGAGTAAATGAACTTATTGGGTCTCTCCAAACCTTTGAATTGGGTATTAATAACAGATTTGAAAAGGAAACCAAGAGCATAACATGTGTATCCAACACTAAAGATGAACAAAATCAATGTGTCTTGGATACTGATGAAGGAATGACCAATGCTATAGTTATTCCGGGAAGACAATTCAACAAGGTTCTAAAGAGAATTAATAGTAAGTCATGACCAAATGTCAAGAACATCCCTTTTTACATCAGGAATACTAATGATTTCCATAAAAGAACAAGAATTGAAGATAGATTCAATCAAGGTAAAGGAATTCAGTGCCATGGGTGTGAAGGATTTGGACACATTAGAGTTGAATGTCCTACCTGTCGCATCCGCGAAAAACAACCGGCGGGAAAAACAAAACAAACAGAGCCGCCATCGTGCGTTATTTATCCCAAAAGGAGGGAAAGGAAACACTCGAAGTAAACCTGGAAAGGAAATGGTCTTACGACCGGAGATTGCAAGGATCGGGAGTCGGTTACACAAGGGGAAGGTATTAGCACCCCCTCACGTCCGTCGTACTCGACGGGATCCACGCTCAGAAGAATAAAATAAGGTTGCTAAATAACTGCTCAAAGAATGCACACACACTGGAATAAAACACAGATGGAAGAAGAGGGGAACGGGCTCGCTAGGATATCGCATCCTACGCCTACGTATCTCATCTGGAATGAGAATCAGAGCTACCGTAGTTTGGCTAACGCACGTCGAAACAAAACACAACACAGAGACGCTGAGACGTCAGAGCAAACACACAATTGGAAACAGACTGCCAATGGTTGGCCTTACGTCCGACTCCGAACATCAAACACAAACAGGAAACCTAATGCCAATCGCTGGACTTACATCAGACTCCAAACACACAACAAATAGGAAACGGGTTGCCAATCGCTGGTCTTACATCCATCTCCTAATGCACACAACACAAAAGGGTATCAAACAGGCAAGCTACTAGGGAGTCTGGAACTCGAGCCTAATAACTGTCAAGCAAACACACACAAAAAGAAAAAAGGGTGCCCGGAGAGATCTCGCACGATCTCCTGCCTACGTACCTCATCTGGTATGAGGATCAGGGCAACGTAGTTCCCCTTAACAGGGGAGAAACTTTCTCCTAACCAGAGACTGGAAAATAACAAACTAAAAGGGAGACTGACTCGAGCCTAATAGTTGTCATGTAATCCACAATAGTCCTAGGTTGAGGTTTCTAACATAACCTAACTCGCACAGGAAGCAAGCTAGCCTAAACATCAAGTAAGCAAACACAAGCACAGGAGAGCAAGCACACACACTATATGCAAACAAGTGGCTCATACAAGGTTGGGCTTTAGTCAAGGGGTCATATCAACCTCGACAAACAAGCCAGTTCTGTTATGGGTGTTTTGAGCTCTTAACCCTAACATTGAGAGTTAGGGTGAAGCAGATGAAAAGGTAATGAGGGTAAGACCTCATAGCTCTTATCCCTGGCCTGGGAGAGCTTGAATCAATGAAGGTGTGGGAGTCCAGAATGTGGGACTCTACTCCACTTGACCGACTCTATATACAATGATCTTGGGTGTTTATTCAAATGCATCAGCACGTAGTGCGAGCAAGATGAATGACTCAACTGAATAGCAGGGGATGGATTGCACATCCCTTCTATCTGCCAATGCCTCTTCACTTAGGAGGTCTTTATATGTACAAGGCACAAAGATAAACAAGCACAAACATTGCCTCTTAAGGAGGGCTTCAGACAGGTGTCTGCCAAAATAACATGACAGGTCTTCCAGACTACATGGAGAATAGGAAGTTACCTAAGTGGTATGCCAACCACAAGAAAAGCACCGCAACTCAAAGAATGAGTTAAAGCGGCTAAAGTACCTGTAAGAAAAGCTAAACCATCAGTATTCTATTTAGACAAACAACCAACAGTTAACAGATAACAACAGACAGACAATCCCAATATGTACAACATGCAAGCCATAAGAGGAAAACACTCAAGTGATTCACCAAAGTACCTACAAAAGAACCAAAGGTTAGCAAACATAGCAAATAGCCAAGCTCAAATGATGAGGCAACATCAATCATGGAGATGAATGCTTGAACCTGAAATTCAAAGCTAAAATGTGAGTACAAACCACTAGCACCAAGGCTAGGGTCAAAGGCAAAGTAAAAAGTCAAAACAGCAACCAAAATTTCTCATGAAGCAACTACATTCAATCAAGAACATGTCCTAAAAAGGACCAAATCAAAATCATCAAGCAAAGTCATCATTCAACCAAGAGAAGGCAAGGCAAGCAAAAGGTGCATACAATTGGTCATCAAGAATGAAAATTCCATATCAAAACAGAAATGACTCAAACAATTCTGGAAATTTTCATGAGCATACAACATGTCTAATACAATCACCGTGCCAAAAATCAGGATCAACAGAACTCAAATGACCTAGAAATAAAATGCACAAGCAAGACATCCAATTGTATGACACACATTGTCACACCACAAGTCCATGTGTCCAAAACAGGGAAGGAGATATCAAAAAATGCCAAATAAAATCACACAAATCCATCAACATGTTAAGAATCATCATGCAAAATTTCATGGCAATTGGAGCATTATTGAGCATTTCACAACAATTTGAATGAGGCATGTCACAAAAGTATACATGTTCAATTAGTCTAGCACATTTTAATTTCCAGAAATGACAAAATCATAAAATCACAACCAAAAAATAATAGACATCTCAAGGATCATGTGAGAAAAAATTTGGAATTAATTGGATCATTTTTCAATTTGTTGTGATTTTTGGAAGTTTTGGAAAAAATATTGAATTAAAATGTGACATATGCATGATAATGGAGGCAAAAGATAAATATGAAGTGAATTTGAAAAATGGCGCAGGCTGGAATCGAAGCGAGGGCTCGGGACGTCAAAACGACGTCGTTTCGCTATATGAAGCGCGCCAACAGTGAATTCAAAACCAGAAACCCTAGCTATAGTACACGGCCAGGCTTAGCGGCGGAAACCACCGTCTTCTTCATGAAGACGGTGGCAGAACAGTACTCCTTCAAAGTTTTTTTGCAGATTTCGCTAATACATACACCATTCGAAAGCTCATTGCACGAGGAACTCAAATCTATCATCAATTCAGTCTAATTCATCACACATTTTAAGAATCGATCAAAAACATTTATGAACACAAAACTTTAAATCCTCATTACTCAGCCAATACCGCACCATTTTTCATGTTCTTTATATCAGAAGTTCCATCATGAATAGATCTACAAGCATATGTGCATAAAATAGAGAATTAGGAGATTCGAAATTTGCACCTTCTTGAAGCTCCAACAATGGCAGTAGTGAATTCTGGTGATTCAAGGCTTGGCACGTGTGCAAATCCACTCCTGAGCACTTGTTACGAAGCTTGATGAATGAATTGAGGCTTGGAACTGCTTAGATCTTGCTCAAATCTGAACTTGCATCTTCACCTTCATGAACTTGCCATGCTTGATTTCCACACGAATCCTTCAGAACAAAGCTTCATCTGCACTAAATCAAGATCATAGAACAAGAATATGGAAGAAAAACTCAATGTTATATGGAAGAATTTTGAATTTGGATTGGGAGAAAATTTTGGAGGGAAAAAGTTTTAGATCTAGAAATGATGATTTTCCACAAATTCTGTTAGGATTATGTATTTATATGATGTGTTAATCCTACTGAAAATGTTAATTAGCATTGGTTAATTGTGATTAAGTGAAAATAAGGTGTGTAAGCAAATTTGGAAAATTGGAGGTGTATGGAGCATGCATACGTGAACAGTAACCAATGAGAGCTCAAATTCACTTAAAAACACCTCATGCACACAATGGCAATGTCATTTTATCCATACAATGCACCAATTTTGAATTTATCATTTTCCCTCCAAAAAGGTCATGAAAGAACAAATGATCATGTGATGAAATTTCATGCCATGCCATGATAGATTTGGAAATTATAGGTCATGAGAAGAATTTGGCAAAAAGGAGCACTCAATTTGGAGTTATGAGTCAAAAGATATGGCCTTTTGAAGTCCCATGCACACTTGACAATGATTGGATCATATTTCCTCAACCATTCATCATAAATTCATGATCTTGGACTTTTTGGAAATTGGAGAGAGAGATTTTCAACTTTCATGTTGGACAAAATTTCATTTGAAGCTTCTTTGATGATGTAAGGTCAAGTTGAATTTGAACCAAAAACTTTCCATTTTTTGAAACATTCAATTACATGTCACTTTCCATTTTTGGAAACTTTTGATCTGACCTCAAATTCTTCAATGTAGAGGTTTTTAATGATGAATAAGCCTCTTTGAGACATGAATGAGATGTTGAAACTCATTTCTCCACCTCCTAGCCCTCGGTTGACTTTCTGTTGACTTTTTGGTTGACAGATGACTTAGAAGTGCTCTGATCAGCTTGAGCCTCAACCACTTGAGGAATTGGCTCCAAAATGAAACCCTATCTCAAATAAGCCCAAGATAATGACCATATGATCTCCATCCAAGAAATAAACCCCATCTCCTTGAGAAACCCTGACTGGAAAAATGACACTGATTAGGGTTGACCAGAGGTCAAAACCCTAATCCCAAGGAACCTGAGCATGAATTCTGAAGCCTTTGATAAGGACATAACCATGAGGATGATGATGTACCCTTGCAATTAAGATAATACTCAACCTTCTTGAAGGACCAAGAAAACCCTAATTGAAGCATATACCTTCAGATGGTTGGTGATTAATTCAATTAGACCCTCAGACTTGAATCTCTTAACCTCTCTATCTTATGAGAAAGACTTAGGAGGATAACTTGTCTATTCTCACATGATATGCAATATGCAAATGCCTAATGCCCTAAACATGAAATGCAATATGTTAAGCTAGTTCCAAGAAGAGGAGGGCAAATTTTGAGGTGTTACTGCTGCCCCTATTCAATCCACTGTGAACCTGTCGATATGAACAGCCTCGGCTTTCAGATGATCAAGGTGAAGAGTGATTGAATACCAAGAACATACGAACAATTTGCGCTTCGCTGGGAAAATAATTAACAAAGCCTGTCAGAATCGGTAAAGAAGCAATCTCAAAAGAAGAATCCATCTGGTACGGTGAAAGTCGGCCTGAATACCGAAAAGAGATATCGACCTAGATACCAAAATAAATGGTAACACAGGAATACCCATGGCCTGAATGTCGCTCGTTAGTCTGAATACTGAGCATTGGAATATGAGAGTATTAATGTCGGTCTGAACACCGAGAGATCGGCCTGAATGCCCGAAAAATTGGCCTGAATGCCATTTCGGTCTGAATACCACTTTGGTCTGAATACCGCTTCGGTCTGGATACCACTTCGGTCTGAATACCGCTTCGGTCTGGATACCACTTCGGTCTGAATACCGCTTCGGTCTGAATACCGCTTCGGCCTGAATACCGGAAAACTGGCCTGAGTGCCACAAGTACTTCGACCTGATCGTCGGAAACCTCTTCGATCTGAATATCGGAAATTGGCCTGAGTGCCACAAGTACTTAGACCTGATCGTCAGAAGCCTCTTCGATCTGAATATCGGAAATTGCTTCGATCTGAAAATCAGAAACTGCTTGAGTGCCACAACGGTCTAGATACCCAAAAACTGGCCTGAACGCCACATCGGTCTGAATACCCGAAAAACTGGCCTGAACGCCACATCGGTTTGAATACCCGAAAAATTTGTCATGCCTGTCAGCATCGGCAGAAATAAGGGACAGTGATAAATGAGGCGGCACGCGTGCCAACGACCCATGCTGGGGATAACAAGCTATGAGCAAGATATCCATTATTCAACCTTAGCAAACGAACAATTTGCGCTCAGCTGGGGATTTTTCTCTCTTTACTTTTCTTTTTCTTTTTTTGCTTTTCTTGAACCCCAAAACTTCTCTTGATTTTTTATTATTTCCATCTCCTCCCGACAAAAACTCTTCCTCCAATATCGCACTACTGGGGAATACTGTTGATTCAAAATCACGATGCCAAACTTCTCAGAGTAACATCTTCACCCTCTGGCGAAACCAATCCGTAAACAGTAACCATGGCTTGAGACTAGCTTATGCTTGCAATGCTTATGAATGATGATTTTTTTTAGCCTAATGCTCCATAATCATGGAAATGCTACGCAATTAGGTATGCAATATGCTATGCTTATCTATATGATGAATGCATAAAAAGTATCCCCCTCAAGGGACTCTTCTGGGGAGCTCGAGGCACTCTGCTGAGGAACTCGACAACACTCCAATCTCCACCCTGCTAGGGAATAGCACCGCTGCTGGGGAGAGGACCATCCTCACCAGGGATAACCTCATCTGCACCCGATCCGCTTGGGAACCGCGCTGGGGAAGAAACCACCAACACACTCTGTGGGGAAAACAGCAATCTTCGACTTGCTGGGGGAAATAAGGATCGCAACCCTGCCAGGGGAAATAGCAACCTTCCGGCCTGGCTGCTGAGGAAATAGCAACCTTCAGGCCTGGCTGCTGAGGAAACACCGATCTTAAACCTGCTGGGGGGATAACCATCCCGACCCTGCTAGGGAAGACACAGACCTTGAATCTGCTGTGGAGGTAACAATCCCGACTCTGCTTGGGGAAATAAGGAAAGTCTGACACAGAACACCCGTCGACTCGTCGAACCCTGGTATTCAACATCTAAATCCAGTGTCAGCTTTCCACTTTTGAGAGCTCCCAGACTCGTCTGGACTTTTCTGATTCATCACCTTGTATTCCCGACTTCTTCGTACTCCACGGAGATCGAACTTCCTGGACTCATACAAACTTTCCAATCCTTAGACTTTGAAGAGTCTTCTTGATTAATCTTCCAGGATCGTCGCACATCTTTCCGTCGTCTTTTCACCCTTGTCCCTGACTGGACTCCACGGGGATCTTTTGTCAAAAGCTTCACATCACAACCTGTAAGTGAGTGAAAACATCTAACAGCACCTACAAAAGATATCTTTAGATAAAAACGTGCCCCAGGCGTGCCAAGATTTCAACACCTGGGTCACTCAACCTTCCGAATAAAATTTCAGGTTTTCAATTTTATAAACATGCATTGGAAGGGATCTCCATGTCTCAAAATACAAAGATTCTTTATCAAAATAAACGGATGTTTTTGCCATCAAAGCGGTAATGAAAAACAAAAACAAAATTATTTAACTGAATATGCATTTTATTGATTGAAAATGTGTGGCTCATAAATGAGCAATACACAGGAAGCAATTCCTGAAAAGAGGTAATTGCGCACAAAAGGAAAAATTTATCCTAATGGCAATATGAACCCGTGATCTCATCGAGTTCCAACTCGGTTACACCCCATATGTCCTCAGACTCTCCGCACTTTCTGCCTTCTGAACAAGACGCTTCCGACCGATCCCTACCGGGGATTACCCACGTGTCTTAACCAAAACACAAACGATCATGCTAGACGCAGTTGTTCATTTCAATCCCTCTTTTGCCTGGACCGCCCTTTCGGGTTTTCAGTCCACCGGGATACCCTTTTTTGCCCAAGCCGCCCTTGTGGGGTTTTCGACTTGCCGGGTGTACAGGTGTTTCTTTTTTATCCCTAATTTTTGCCCGAACCTTTTTATTTCTTTTTTTTTTCGGTTCGCCGGGATGCCCATTTTTGCCTGGACTATTTTATTCTTTTCGTCCAGCGGGTCTCTTATACGAAGTATTTTTTAACTGCGTCCGCATTCACAGGGGATGGAAAATCCTCGCCATCCATGGTCGTCAACAACAAGGCTCCGCCAGAGAAAACCTTCTTGACCACGAATGGACCTTCATAATTGGGTGTCCACTTGCCCCTACGATCGTTTTGAGGAGGAAGGATCCTTTTCAACACCATATCGCCTACGTGATATACATGAGGTCGCACCTTTCGGTCAAAAGCACGCTTCATCCGCTGCTGGTACAACTGCCCATGACAAATGGCTGCCAACCTCTTTTCCTCAATCAGGCTCAACTCTTCATACTGAGTCCTTACCCATTCAGCCTCTTGCAATTTCACGTCCATCAGGACTCTCAACGACGGAATCTGAACCTCAACCGGTAGCACGGCTTCCATCCCATACACCAACGAGAAAGGTGTTGCCCCAGTAGACGTACGCACCGAGGTTCGGTACCCATGCAATGCAAACGGCAACATCTCGTGCCAATCCTTATAAGTCACGACCATCTTCTGCATAATCTTCTTTATATTCTTATTAGCCGCCTCGACCGCCCTATTCATCTTCGGACGATAAGGAAAAAATTGTGATGCTCGATCTTGAATTCCCGGCACAGTTCTTCCATCATCTTATTGTTCAAATTAGAACCATTATCAGTAATGATTCTTTCGGGAACCCCATATCTGCAAATGATGTCTCTCTTGAGAAACCTGGCCACGACCTGCTTCGTCACATTCGCATAAGAGGCTGCTTCCACCCACTTGGTGAAGTAATCGATAGCCACTAATATGAACCAGTGCCCATTCAAAGTCGTAGGCTCAATCTTCCCGATCATATCAATGCCCCACATAGCGAACGGCCATGGAGACGACATCAAACTCAACGGATTAGGAGGCACGTGCACCTTATCAGCATAAATCTGGCATTTATGACACTTCCGCACGAAATTGAAACATTGGGCCTCCATTGTCATCCAATAATAACCAGCCCTTAACAATTTCTTCACCATTGCATTCCCACTGGCATGGGTACCAAACGACCCCTCGTGAACCTCTTTCATCAATTGGCTTGCTTCTTTATCCTCAACACATCTGAGCAAAACCCAATCGAAATTCCGCTTGTACAAAACCCCATCCTTGTTCAGATAGAACACCATGGACAACCTCCTCAGAGTCTTTCGGTCCTTCTTGGATGCTCCCTCAGGATACTCTTGGGTCTCCAGATAGCGCTTGATATCAAAATACCACGGCTTCTCATCATCAGGTGCTGTGTCAACAGCAAACACATAAGTCAGTCTATCCAGACGTCCCACCTCAACACTAGGGAACTGATTCCACCACTGCACCTTAATCAAGGCAACCAGAGTAGCCAAAGCATCTGCTAACAGATTCTCTTCTCTCGGCACATGATGTAATTCCACCTTGGTGAAGAACGTCAACAATCTCCTCGTATAATCCCGGTATGGAATTAAATGAGATTGATGCATATACCATTTTCTGTTAACCTGGTTCACAACCAAAGCTGAATCTCCATATATAACAAGGTTCTTGATCCGCAAATCAATCGCCTCTTTAATCCCCAAGATACAAGCTTCGTATTCAACCACGTTATTGGTGCACTCAAATGTTAGCCGGGCAGCAAAAGGAATATGGGATCCTTTCGGCGTAACCAAAACAGCACCAACTCCACTACCATTCACGTTAACGGCCCTATCAAACATCAGAATCCATTCGGATTCAGGGTCAGGCCCCTCCTCCGGGATTGGTTCCTCACAATCTTTCGATTTGAGAAACATGACGTCCTCATCAGGGAATTCAAACTTCATCGGTTGATAATCCTCAATGGGTTGCTGGGCGAGGTAATCAGACAATACACTCCCCTTGATCGCTTTCTGAGAGGTATACTGGATATCATATTCAGTCAAAATCATTTTCCATCTCGCAACCCATCCGGTCAATGCTGGCTTCTCAAAAATGTACTTGATTGGATCCATCTTGGAAATCAACAAAGTGGTATGAACCATCATATACTGTCTCAGTCGGCGAGCAGCCCATACCAAAGCACAGCAAGTTTTCTCGAGCAGTGAATATCTTGTTTCACAGTCGGTAAACTTTTTGCTAAGGAAGTAAATCGCATGCTCTTTTCGACCAGACTCGTCATGCTGCCCCAATACACACCCCATAGACCCCTCGAGGACCGTCAAGTACAGAATTAACGATCGTCCCTCCACAGGAGGCATCAGAATCGGAGGCTCCTGCAAATATTCTTTTATCTTTTCAAATGCCGCTTGGCAATCATTATTCCACCTGACCGTTTGATCTTTCCTTAACAACTTGAATATCGGTTCACACGTGGCTGTTAGGTGAGATATGAACCGTGAAATGTAGTTCAATCTACCTAAAAAACCACGAACCTCTTTCTCTGTTCTCGGTTCAGGCATTTCTCGTATTGCTTTTACTTTAGCAGGATCAACCTCGATTCCTCTTTTGCTCACAATAAACCCCAGCAATTTACCGGACCGCACTCCGAAAGTGCACTTATTCAGATCAACTTTAGTCTGAATTGTCTCAACCGGTCAAACAACTTGGCCAGATCTACCAGAAGCCCCTCTTCCGTTTGGGACTTTGCTATCATGTCATCAACATAGCATTCGATTTCATGATGAATCATATCATGAAACAAAGTCACCATGGCTCTCTGATAAGTAGCGTTGGCGTTCTTGAGACCGAATGGCATCACCTTATAACAAAAAGTGCCCCACGGTGTGATGAACGTTGTTTTCTCCATATCATCTGGCGACATTTTAATTTGATTATAGCCAGAAAAGCCATCCATGAAGGAAAATACCGAGAATTGAGTTGTATTATCTACCAACACATCAATGTGAGGTAACGGAAAATCATCTTTCGGACTAGCTCTGTTCAGATCCCGGTAGTCCACACACATTCTCACCTTCCCATCCTTCTTCGGCACCGGCACAATATTTGCGACCCAAGGCGGATAATTAGTAACAGCTAGGAAGCCAGCATCCAACTGCTTCTGAACCTCCTCTTTAATTTTCATGGCCATCTCGGGTCGAGTTCTGCGCAACTTCTGCTTCACTGGAGGACAATCTGCTCTCAATGGTAGCTTGTGCACAACAATATCGGTATCCAACCCTGGCATATCCTGATAAAACCAGGCGAAGATATCAACATACTCTTTCAACAGCGCTACCATTCTGCTCTTAACACTTGCCTCCAAAGCAGCCCCAACTTTCACTTCTTTCCTGACCCCCTCGGTACCCAGATTCACAATCTCAACCTGCTCCTCATGCGGCTGAATCACCTTCTCCTCTTGTTTCAACAACCTGGCTAATTCCTCCGGCAGTTCACAATCTTCTTCGCCTTCTTCTTCGGCA
This sequence comes from Lathyrus oleraceus, assembly GCF_024323335.1. Lineage (NCBI taxonomy): Eukaryota > Viridiplantae > Streptophyta > Magnoliopsida > Fabales > Fabaceae > Lathyrus > Lathyrus oleraceus. The sequence goes on along the minus strand of NC_066580.1, from coordinate 198,380,161 downwards.
TGATAGATCGGATTGTCGAAGTCATATGAGGGTGTAACAGGATTGTTATCAGTGAGATCCGGAGAATGATCGCATCTGCATGAATGTTGATTCATGCATTGCTTTAGAACCGGAGCAAAGCAAATGAAAAGAAGGAAAATGAAAACAAACATTGCCATTTTTATTTTTGTTTTTAAACTGCAAAAATAAATAAAAAACAGGGAACACCGCTTTTAATGAAAAAAACATCCTTTTATTTATGATGCAAATATTGCAAAATGAAACACATGAGGTGGCCCTTACAATGAACCATTACGTTTCGGGCAAAACGTATGGCTTTCATGCAGACAAAATTGAAAAACAGGAAATATTACTCTTCACGTAGAGTGACAGTGATGATATTTTCGGCCTTCCAGTTCTGGATCTCCATCCCTGGTACGCACGGTTTTATCCATTGATCTAGCTCATAGTCACTATCGACCTCTTCACCCACCATACAGATGTGATCTGGATCCAGCATTCCAGCAATGGTGAACGTGAAAGGCTGACGACGACCTCTGCCTTGCCCAGACGAGCCTCGGCCCGCTGATAACCAACCCCGAATCTGTCTTCCTTGGCGGAGATGTCAATCATCTTTCCCCAACCTGGGGCTTCTCCGCTCTTCACCACCTCAGCAGCCTGTTTGTACGAAGAAATGGACGGCTTCTCCTCTTTAGCAAAAATAGCATTCTCCACCTTGACGGTTTCAAATTCCTGACTTGGCGTTTCCCATATTTCACCGTCCATTTCAACATACTTGAACGATGATAGGTGGCTGAGGAAGATGTCTTCTTCCCCATAAACGGTGACGACCTGCCCGTCCCAGATATACTTCAGTTTTTGGTGCAAAGTCGAAGTCACTGTCCCTGCAACATGTATCCATGGGCGACCCAACAGGCAACTGTATGCCGGCTGAATATCCATGACATAGAATACGGACTTGAACACCTCGGGCCCGATCTTCACTGGGAGCTCCACTTCCCCAAACACAGCCCGCTTCGAACCATCGAAAGCTCTCACAACCAGGTCTGTGGGCCTCAGGATTAATCCTTCACAGTCCAGCTTTGCCAGGGATTTCTTCGGCAACACATTGAGTGATGAGCCGGTATCAACCAACACGTGCGAGAGCACTGCTCCTTTACACTCCATTGCAATGTGTAATGCCCTATTGTGATTCCGCCCATCCATAGTCAGATCCAAATCAGTGAAACCCAGCCCATGGCTGGCATTGACGTTTGACACCACCGTCTCCAACTGATTGATTGTTATCTCCTGGGGAACATAGGCTTTCTTCAGTATTTTCAACAAAGCCTCCATATGCCCCTCGGAGCTCAGCAATAAGGACAAGATTGAGATCTTGGATGGAGTCTGCTGCAGATGGTCAACAAGCTTGTACTCTGACTTCTTGATAATCCTCAAAAATTCTTCAGCTTCATCATCAAGTTCTTTCTCCGACCCACCAGGCGCCGGTGTCACCACCGAAGTACCCTCACTTACCACCTACTTCCCTCTCTCCCTGGCTAAAGCCTCGGCCTTATCTTTCTTTTCTCTCTCTCCATCCTCACCCCTCAAAGCATCAGGTGCGAACAACCTTCCACTGTGAGTGAAACCACGGGGTCCGGAATTATCCACCTTTGAAACGGTGGTTTCTCCTGCATTCTGATCATCCAACTTCACCCCATTACAATAGACCTCTCCACCATAATGCCACGACACCGCATCATCATTGTCATAAGGAATAGGCCCAGGTACTGTGATAGTAACTGGAGCCGCATCTGCCAGCGCTGACAAATCAACCGGGTCAAAGTAAATAGTTATGGTGGAAACATCTTCTTTCCCCGAATCAATCTTTTCAAATCTGATGCCTCCCTCGTCCATCATGCTCTGAACAGCTTCCATCAACCAAACACACCCATTAGGAGCAACGGTGCATGCAACACAACAATCATCGCAGCCCGGAAAGACCCCATTATTCAACAATTGTCTTTTGACCTCAGCCAATGGAGTCTTCAACTGGTCCACATTCATCAGCCCAACGATTCTACCGTCTTCAGAAATTGCATTCACCCCCATTTGACCATGCGCAGGCATGGGATTAGCATTCACATTCGGAGATGGTGCAAAATTGATTGCCTTGGAGTCTACCAGGTCCTGGACCACATGCTTAAAAGCTTTACAATTTTCCACATTGTGTCCAGGGGCACCAGAGTGAAATTCACATTTGGCATTCTCATCAAAACTGGCCGGCCTCTGGTCAGGTCTCAACGGAGCCAATGTCCTCAACTGAACCAACCCCAAGTCTTTCGACTTATTCAGCAAGAATGAGTATGTCACAGGTGGTCTATCAAATTGACGATCATTCATTCGCCCTCTCACCTAATACCCGACCCTCTGCGGTCTCTGTTGAAATGGATGTCGTTGTTGCGGCGGTTGTTGTTGTTGTTGTTGTGCATGTGAATTATCAGCAGGAATGGTTACCGCAGCAGTGTGCTGGTAGTAATGATCCCTACCCTGTCCTCTTTAGGCATACACATCACTTGTATCACCCTCCTTCTTGCGTTGGCCATTACCAAAGGGCTTCTTCGATCCAGACGATGAAGCGTTACCCTGTATCTTTCCCAGCTTCAACCAGCTCTCAATTCTTTCCCCAGCCACCACTATATCAACAAAGTTGGTAACCGGGCATCCTACCATTCTTTCCGCAAAGGTCCCCTGAAGGGTACCCATAAACAGATCTGACATCTCCCGATCTACCAACGGAGGTTGAACTCTGGCCGCCAACTCCCTCCATCTCTGTGCATATTCTTTAAACCCTTCACAAGGCTTCTGAGACATACCCTGCAATTGGGTACGGCTAGGAGCCATATCAGTATTAAATTGGTACTGTTTAAAGAACGCATCTCCGAGATCCTGCCAGTTCTTAATGTTAGAAGATTTCAACTTGGTATACCATTCCAGAGACCCACCAGACAGACTGTCCTGGAAGAAGTACATCCAGAGCTTCTGGTCCATTGTATAAGCAGAAATCTTTCGGACGAAAGCCTGGAGATGAGTTTCCGGGCAAGAACTCCCATTATACTTGTCAAACGCAGGCGCTTTAAACTTTTGTGGTATCACAATCCCCTCAATAAGCCCCATGTTTGACATATTAACAACCCCCAGAGTAGCATAGCTTTCAAGAGCCCTGATTTTCTCCGCCAGCACCTGAATCTCCTTATTTGGCGGTTGGACACCGTATTGACCAAACTGTTCATTAAGCATGGAGAACTGGTCTTCTTCTCTATCCTCCTCGGCCCCAAAGAAAGGAGGAAACAGGCTATCTTTCAGATTATTGCCCATTGGACCTGGTCCACCGCCTGTGGCAGCACCAAAACCCCCACCATTATTAATCACTACGCCAGCAGTTGTCTTTTTTCTGAGATCTCCCCTGTCCCTGGAACCACCAAGGCCATTGTTGGACACCCCCTCCTGATTGTTACCATTGTTGGCAGCTGAAGCCCGCTCGAGCTTCTCTACTTTATCAGCAAGTGCTTTTTGCCCCACGGAAAACCCTTGCATGACATTAATCAATTCGCTCATTTTCTCCTTCAGCTCGAGAATATCTGCGTTGGGTAGATCCATCAGCCTGGATGTGTTGCGTCTAGTAAGGTATCTGTGTGGACGTGATGCGTGCAAAGTAATGATTCTATGTGCGCGAGCAATGATTCCTGAAATAATCAAGCACGTTAGAAACTGACACCTACAAAATAGAAGACAAGTTATTATGATTCATGCATGAATGCAATGTCTATCCATATGAGGAACACTCTGTCTTTCGATCCTGGCTTCATCGAGACAGATAATAATCCGGCGACAATATTCTGACATTCATCAATTGATTTTGACATACAGGGCAGAGCATTATGATTTAGCAAAGATATCACCCGACCATGTGTGTGTGATGTGAATGTGCACATGAAAGCAAATAAAGCTTGAAGATCGATCACTGAATGAAAATAACCACTGTATATCAAGAGTGCACAATACGTGCAAGAGTCATACATCAAGTCTGATTCAAATCAAATGCAATTCTCCAGAATCAGAAAGAAAATACAAACAAGTGAATTCCGTCAACAGGCCTGACGGTAATCCAACACATGATAACAAAAGTCTAATCTGACGAAGGTCCTACAGAAGGCCCTACATCATCAACCATCCTGGTAAACTTCACAGCGAACCTGAGCTCAGTGTTCTCCTGCTGCAATCTCCCCACCTCCTTCTGGTGAATCTTCATCTGTCGGAAGTAATGATCCCTCTCAGCAAGACAATGATCTCTCTCAGCAATAATCTTCACTTTCTCAGCTTCCCATTCTGTGGCAAGGACTTTGGCTTGGGCATCTCTCTGATTCTTCATAAGGACCTGTCTCCTCTTCTCATCTTCAATATCCCTCAAAGCTCTAGCTAGCTTCTCCTTGGTAATGTCGTGCTCCTTTGTAGATGACTCCAACGCTTGGCTGACCTTGCCATAATAAGCGGTGTTTATCTCAAAGCGCTTCACCACAAGAGCATGTCTCTTATCCTGGTCTTCTATTTTCCCTTTGATTTCTTGATTAGCCATCTGGATTCTAGCAACACTCATTTCCAACTCAGTCTTCTCTGCTGCAGCTGATTTCTGGCCTTCTTCATCTCAAGGAACTTTTCCATGCTGACAGAAGAACATGGCCCCTCAATCAATAGACACCAAGGATCACCCCCAGGAAATGGTAGATGTGTGAGCTCAATCCTCTTCCTGAGCCAATCATCAAATAGAGGAAAAGACCTGCTATTAACCCTACCAAAAGGAACCTTGCCCTTCCTTTGAATGTCGCGCCATTCATCAGACACTTGTCTCAACAATGGCTGATTACCCTCAATCGGGAAGTAAAAAGACTCCTGAATCTCTCGCCCAAGGGGAGGACCCTCCACAGCAAATCCCATTTGTCTCCTAAGAAGCACCGGGTTGTAATTAATGCAACCTTGAACTCCTATAAGAGGCACATTGGGAAGACTCCCACAACTGTAGATGAAATCTCGTCCAGCCATTCCATTGTGAGTCCAAGCTATGTCCTTGGCTCACAAACCCATCAACCTGATTGACCACTTGACAGTAGGATCAAGAAAGACAAAGGTACCTCTGGAAGGCAAATACCCCATGAACCATTTGTACAACAGCTGAGCACAACATCGGATCAATCCCACACGCCGCTTCTCGTTCCGATTATGGACCGAGTAATAGACATCTCCAACCAGGGTAGGAATGGGATTCCTCTGCACAAACAACCTGATGGCATTAATATCCACAAAGTTCTTCTGATTGGGAAACAAGATGATTCCATAAATGCTTACAGCAAGCAAAGCACAAACAGCCTTCCAATTCCCCAAAGCAGCATGCTCCTTGGCTTTAACCTCCAAGAAACTCAGATGAAAACCGGGCAACTTTCCCTTCTCCTTCAAACCCCCCTTAGTCACTTCTGTGCTCAAATAAAGAGCACGAGAAATCTCAACAATATCAAGTTCATCCTTAGTGACATAGAAAGGAATCTGGTCTCTGATCTGAATACCCAGGATACTGGCATAGTCCTCCATCAAAGGCCCCAACAGGTAATTCGGGAACACAAAGCATCTCAAGCCCGGGTCATAAAACTAGAGAAGAGTATGGATGACACTCCTTTCTCTATCTATGAGCCTGAAAACCAACTTCAGAATACCCCCATAAGTCTCACGGAACATCCCCACAAGGTCAGGTGTAATCAATGTTATCATCTCTTTCAGTGCATCAATCTCTGGATCAAAGAAACTGTAGACAACATCATCTTTCAAGCCGGTCCTCATGTCTGAAACAAAGAACTCTCTCAACCAGGATCTCAATCAAGAATGTCCCATGTATATGGATAAACATGAGTTAGATGCGAATAAATGCAAAATGTGAATGATGATGATGTATGAATGTAATGCACTGTGCCATCCTCCAAGTCATCTGATCACCCATTGCACTGGATTCCGGTCTCTGAACTGATCACAACCATCTGAGGTACTGAGTAACCATAATTCCGACTTAGGGTTCCGAAATTAACGAAACTGAAGAATACATCACCATCATTATCAGAAAATCACTGATCTGACAACCACAAGATCCTCTGAACCAACCCAGGGAATCCAAAAATAAACGGATCCCCACTTATAAATACCACGGGCAGAACTTCGGCGTCTCGGAAATAAATCCATAAATCCGACTTATAAATAGGACCAATCAAGAACTGAACCATTAGTCACCATCAGAAAGTCACCATCAGAACATGCATCTGTAAGAATCAAACCCTCCCCTCACAGGTGAATTCTAACAAGGTCATCCTAAGGCGGATAATGATCTCGACAATCGGACAAGATACTCAACGGGTTTGCCCTTTTGGGTGTGCCGCTGCAGCTCTCATAAGATCGTTTAAACCAGAGATCCGGGAAATAACGGTCACCGAAGTCACCAACTCAGATGAGGTGACTCAACCAAAGTGGATACTCCACAAAGGAAGAGCACTCTCAAATGAACCTCGTCCGGCTTGTGGTATGTCACGTCGCCCAAAACATGTTGACCTAACATGAGAGGCAACATGAGACCACGCTAATCCTAGGTGTATACTCGGGCCTGGGTTTTAGCCCCACTCAGAACACCCACCCCAAATCAGAGCAACCAACCTGTACAGAGTCCAGCATAATGATAATATGATGCATGCAAACATATATGCAAATAATCACAGTATAATAATCATAAATGCAATAAATAGAACAGTAAAAGCAACCAACACTATCCTAAAGAGCGCTAGGATTGACTCGCTTATGGAAGATGGACCAGCAAGAGGTCAACTTCTATGTCCCCAGCAGAGTCGCCAGCTGTCGTATCCGCGAAAAACAACCGGCAGGAAAAACAAAACAAACAGAGCCGCCACCGTGCGTTATTTATCCCAAAAGGAGGGAAAGGAAACGCTCGAAGTAAACCTGGAAAGGAAATGGTCTTACGACCGGAGATTGCAAGGATCGGGAGTCGGTTACGCAAGGGGAAGGTATTAGCACCCCCTCACGTCCGTCGTACTCGACGGGATCCACGCTCAGAAGAATAGAATAAGGTTGCTAAATAACTGCTCAAAGAATGCACACACACTGGAATAAAACACAGATGGAAGAAGAGGAGAACAGGCTCGCTAGGATAACACATCTTATGCCTACGTATCTCATATGGAATGAGAATCAGAGCTACCGTAGTTCGACTAACGCACGCCGAAACAAAACACAACACAGAGACGCTGAGACGTCAGAGCAAACACACAACTGGAAACAGACTGCCAATGGCTGGCCTTACGTCCGACTCCGAACATCAAACACAAACAGGAAACCGAATGCCAATCGCTGGACTTACATCAGACTCCAAACAATCAACAAATAGGAAACGGGTTGCCAATCGCTGGTCTTACATCCATCTCCTAACGCACACAACACAAAAGGGTATCAAACAGACAAGCTACTAGGGAGTCTGGAACTCGAGCCTAATAACTGTTAAGCAAACACACACAAAAAGAAAAAAGGGTGCCCAGAGAGATCTCGCACAGTCTCCTGCCTACGTACCTCATCTGGTATGAGGATCAGGGCAACGTAGTTCCCCTTAACAGGGGAGAAACTTTGTCCTAACCAGAGACCGGGAAATAACAAACTAAAAGGGAGACTGACTCGAGCCTAATAGTTGTCATGCAATCCACAATAGTCCTAGGTTGAGGTTTCTAACATAACCTAACTCGCACAGGAAGCAAGCTAGCCTAAACATCAAGTAAGCAAACACAAGCACAGGAGAGCAAGCACACACACTATATGCAAACAAGTGGCTCATACAAGGCTGGGCTTTAGTCAAGGGGTCATATCAACCTCGACAAACAAGCCAGTTCTGTTATGGGTGTTTTGAGCTCTTAACCCTAACATTGAGAGTTAGGGTGAAGCAGATGAAAAGGTAATGAGGGTAAGACCTCATAGCTCTTATCCCTGGCCTGGGAGAGCTTGAATCAATGAAGGTGTTGGAGTCCAGAATGTGGGACTCTACTCCACTTGACCGACTCTATATACAATGATCTTGGGTGTTTATTCAAATGCATTAGCACGTAGTGCGAGCAAGATGAATGACTCAACTGAATAGCAGGGGATGGATTGCACATCCCTTCTATCTGCCAATGCCTCTTCACTTAGGAGGTCTTTATATGTACAAGGCACAAAGATAAACAAGCACAAACATTGCCTCTTAAGGAGGGCTTCAGACAGGTGCCTGCCAAAATAACATGACAGGTCTTCCAGACTATATGGAGAATAGGAAGTTACATAAGTGGTATGCCAACCACAAGCAAAGCACAACAACTCAAAGAATGAGTTAAAGAGGCTAAAGTACCTGTAAGAAAAGCTAAACCATCAGTATTCTATTCAGACAAACAACCAACAGTTAACAGATAACAACAGACAGACAATCCCAATATGTACAACATGCAAGCCATAAGAGGCAAACACTCAAGTGATTCACCAAAGGACCTACAAAAGAACCAAAGGTTAGCAAACATAGCAAATAGCCAAGCTCAAATGATGAGGCAACATCAATCATGGAGATGAATGCTTGAACCTGAAATTCAAAGCTAAAATGTGAGTACAAACCACTAGCACCAAGGTTAGGGTCAAAGGCAAAGTAAAAAGTCAAAACAGCAACCAAAATTTCTCATGAAGCAACTACATTCAATCAAGAACATGTCCTAAAAAGGACCAAATCAAAATCATCAAGCAAAGTCATCATTCAACCAAGAGAAGGCAAGGCAAGCAAAAGGTGCATACAATTGGTCATCAAGAATGAAAATTCCATATCAAAACAGAAATGACTCAAACAATTCTGGAAATTTTCATGAGCATACAACATGTCTAATACAATCACCGTGTCAAAAATCAGGATCAACAGAACTCAAATGACCTAGAAATAAAATTCACAAGCAAGACATCCAATTGTATGACACACATTGTCACACCACAAGTCCGTGTGTCCAAAACAGGGAAGGATATAGCAAAAAATGCCAAATAAAATCACACAAATCCATCAACATGTTAAGAATCATCATGCAAAATTTCATGGCAATTGGAGCATTATTGAGCATTTCACAACAATTTGAATGAGGCATGTCACAAAAGCATACATGTTCAATTAGTCTAGCACATTTTAATTTCCAGAAATGACAAAATCATAAAATCATAACAAAAAAGTAATAGACATCTCAAGGATCATGTGAGAAGAAATTTGGAATTAATTGGATCATTTTTCAATTTGTTATGATTTTTGGAAGTTTTGGAAAAAATATTGAATTAAAATGTGACATATGCATGATAATGAAGGGAAAAGATAAATATGAAGTGAATTTGAAAAATGGCGCAGGCTGGAATCGAAGCGAGGGCTCGGGACGTAAAAACAACGTCGTTTCGCTATATGAAGCACGCCAACAGTGAATTCAAAACCAGAAACCCTAGCTACAGTACACGGCCAGGCTTAGCGGCGGAAACCACCATCTTCTTCATGAAGACGGTGGCGGAACAGTACTCCTTTAATTTTTTTTTTGCAGATTTCGCTAATACATACACCATTTGAAAGCTCATGGCACGAGGAACTCAAATCTATCATCAATTCAGTCTAATTCATCACACATTTTAAGAATCGATCAAAAACATTTATGAACACCAAACTTTAAATCCTCATTACTCAGCCAATACCGCACCATTTTTCACGTTCTTTATATCAGAATTTCCATCATGAATAGATCTACACGCCTATGTGCATAAAATAGAGAATTAGGAGATTCGAAATTTGCACCTTCTTGAAGCTCCAACAATGGAAGTAGTGAATTCTGGTGATTCAAGGCTTGGCACGTGTGCAAATCCACTCCTGAGCACTTGTTATGAAGCTTGATGAATGAATTGAGGCTTGGAACTGCTTAGATCTTGCTCAAATTTGAACTTGCATCTTCACCTTCATGAACTTGCCATGCTTGATTTCCACACAAATCCTTTAGAACAAAGCTTGATTTGCACTAAATCAAGATCATAGAACAAGAATATGGAAGAAAAACTCAATGTTATGTGGAAGAATTTTGAATTTGGATTGGGAGAAAATTTTGGAGGGAAAAAGTTTTAGATCTAGAAATGATGATTTTCCACAAATTCTGTTAGGATTATGTATTTATATGATGTGTTAATCCTACTGAAAATGTTAATTAGCATTGGTTAATTGTGATTAAGTGAAAATAAGGTGTGTAAGCAAATTTGGAAAATTGGAGGTGTATGGAGCATGCATACGTGAACAGTAACCAATGAGAGCTCAAATTCACTTAAAAACACCTCATGCACACAATGGCAATGTCATTTTATCCATACAATGCACCAATTTTGAATTTATCATTTTCCCTCCAAAAAGGTCATGAAAGAACAAATGATCATGTGATGAAATTTCATGCCATACCATGATAGATTTGGAAATTATAGGTCATGAGAAGAATTTTGCAAAAAGGAGCACTCAATTTGGAGTTATGAGTCAAAAGATATGGCCTTTTGAAGTCCCATGCACACTTGACAATGATTGGATCATATTTCCTCAACCATTCATCATAAATTCATGATCTTGGACTTTTTGGAAATGGGAGAGAGAGAGATCTTCAACTTTCATGTTGGACAAAATTTCATTTGAAGCTTCTTTGATGATGTAAGGTCAAGTTGAATTTGAACCAAAAACTTTCCATTTTTGGAAACTTTCAATTACAGGTCACTTTCCATTTTTGGAAACTTTTGATCTGACCTCAAATTCTTCAATGTAGAGGTTTGCAATGATGAATAAGCCTCTTTGAGACATGAATGAGATGTTGAAAATCATTTCTCCACCTCCTAGCCCTCGGTTGACTTTCTGTTGACTTTTTGGTTGACAGATGACTTAGAAGTGCTCTGATCAGCTTGAGCCTCAACCACTTGAGGAATTGGCTCCAAAATGAAACCCTATCTCAAATAAGCCCAAGATAATGACCATATGATCTCCATCCAAGAAATAAACCCCATCTCCTTGAGAAACCCTGACTGGAAGAATGGCATTGATTAGGGTTGACCAGAGGTCAAAACCCTAATCCCAAGGAACCTGAGCATGAATTCTAAAGCCTTTGATAAGGACATAACCATGAGGATGATGATGTACCCTTGCAATTAATATAATACTCAACCTTCTTGAAGGACCAAGAAAACCCTAATTGAAGCATATACCTTCAGATGGTTGATGATTAATTCAATAAGACCCTCAGACTTGAATCTCTTAACCTCTCTATCTTCTGAGAAAGACTTAGGAGGATGACTTGTCTATTCTCACATGATATGCAATATGCAAATGCCTAATTCCCTAAACATGAAATTCAATATGTTAAGCTAGTCCCAAGAAGAGGAGGGCAAATTTTGAGGAGTTACACTACCTATCTCAAGAAACAAAAAAAGGGATTGTTTGTCTCTTGGTCTGATGAGGATAACTCTAAAAGTGAACCTGAGGATGAAACTGATAAACATGTCACTGCTCTAACTAGAAAATATGAATTTAATGAAGATTCATGTGATAAAGAAATATCTTTTGAGGAACTGGTTGCATCCTACAGAGAACCCTACATCAGAAGTGAAGAAGTATGCTAGTTGGGAGAAAAACAGAAGAAAATTATATCTCAAATGCAGGCTGAAAAAGAAGGATATCAATTCACCATCTATGATCTCCAAAGTGAGGTGATATTGTTGACTTCCAAGCTTGACAACATGACAACATGACAAAAACTATAAGAATTCTAAATAAGGGATCTGATATGTTAGATGGAGTTTTGCAAATTGGAAAAGCAGTTGGAGATCTGAGAGGGATCGACTTTAAAAATCAATCTCTACACAGCCAAGGAGAATCATCTATGAACAACTTTGTTATTCCAGGAAGGGAGTCTAAACCTGTTATGTCTAAACCTCTGGCTCAGCATCATGCCATTCATCAGAACTCCTAAACAAAAGGCAAGTTATCACGATGGAGATGTCATTACTATGGAAAATATGGTCGTATAAATCCCTTCTATTTCAAATTGTATGGTTATCCCAGGTATCCAACACAACCCAAGGTTAATCAAAATACAGAATGGATACCCAAGTCTGTCAACACCAGCCTTATAGCTCACACCTCTCTTAGAGCTTCAGCACGAGAAGACTGGTATTTTGATAGTGGATGTTCCAGACACATGACAGGTGTCAAAAAATTTCTTGAAAATATCAAGTCATACTCAATCGGCTATGTCACGTTTGGAGATGGTGCTAAAGGTGAAATTAAAGGGGTTAGAAAACTAACATGTACAAGACTCCCAAGTCTTGATAATGTCCTGTTGGTAAAAGGTTTTACTTCTAATTTGATTAGTATTAGTCAACTGTGTGATGAGGGTCTTAAAGTTAACTTCACAAAATCAGAGTGTCTTGTCACTAATAAGAAAAATGAAGTTCTGATGAAGGGTGTTCAGTCTAAGGACAACTGTTACTTATGGTCTTCTAAAGAAACAAATGATACTTCCACATGCCTGATATCCAAAGAAGACGAAGTTAACCTGTGGCACCAAAAAGTTAGACATCTACATCTGAAAGGCATGGAAATATTTTGTCAAATGAAGCCATCAGAGGTATTCCAAAACTCAAGATTGAAGAAGTTAAAATTTGTGGTGAGTATCAAATTGGGAAGCAAACCAAGATGTCACATCCAAAGTTACAACATCAGACGACTTCAAAAGTTCTGGAACTTATTCATATGGACTTAATGGGGCCTATGCAGGTTGAGAGCCTTGAAGGAAAAAGGTAGGCTTATGTTGTTGTTGATGATTTTTCAATATTCACATGGGTGAACTTCATCAAAGAAAAATCAGATGTCATTAAGGTATTCAAAGATCTATGTCAAAGGACTCAAAGAGAGAAGGAAAATGAAATTATCAGGATTCAAAGTGACCATGGAAAGGAATTTGAAAATAGTATATTTTTTGAAGTTTTCTCCTCATAAGGTATTGGTCATGAGTTCTCCTCCCCTATCACCCCACAGCAAAATGGGGTTGTTGAATGCAAGAACAGAACTCTATAAGAGTCAGCTAGAGTCATGCTTCATGCCAAGCATCTACCCTATCATTTTGGGGCTGAAACAATGAATATTTCCTGTTATATTAATAACAGAGTCACTCTAAGAACCCGTACCTCGGCTACTCTTTATGAATTATGGAAAGGAAGGAAGCCCATTGTCAAATACTTTCACGTTTTTGGAAGCAAATGCTACATTCTAGCTAACCTTGAACAAAGAAGAAAGATGGATCCCAAGAGTGATGAAGGTATATTTCTAGGATACTCTACAGACAAAAGAGCCTATAGAGTTTTTAATTCCAGAACCAAAGTCATGATGGAATCCATCAATGTGGTAGTGGATGAAAACCTCTCAGAAAAAGGGACTGATGTTAAGGAAGATGTTGATACATCATCTAAGTATATTAACTCACTTGAAAATGAGGAAGCTATTGAATCAGACAGTGAATCAGGAGGCAATGAACCAGCCAACCCTCAAGTCAACAAAAGGTCCCTCCACCAGAGTTCAGAAAGATCATCCAACAGATGTCATTATTGGAAACCTTAAATTCTTGCTTTGTTTCTAAGTTTGAACCAAAAAATATGAAGGAAGCATTAACTGATGAATTTTAGATAAATGTAATGCAAGAGGAATTAGGTCAGTTTATAAGAAATGAAGTATGAGACTTAGTTCCTAGACCTAAAGGAATGAATGTTATTGGCACAAAGTGGATCTACAAGAACAAATTTGATGGAAAAGGGATTGTAACTAGAAACAAAGCTAAACTTGTTGCTCAAAGATACACTCAAATTGAAGGGGTCTATTTTGATGAAACTTTTGCCCTTGTTGCTTGCCTTGAGTCAATAAGACTTATATTAGGAATGGCTTGTTTACTTAAATTCAAACTATTTCAAATGGATGTGAAAAGTGCCTTTTTAAACGAGTACTTGAATGAAGAAGTCTATGTTGAACAACTCAAGGGGTTCATAGATCCCAACTTTCTATATCATGTCTACAAACTAAGGAAAGCTCTATATGGATTAAAGCAATCACATAGGGCTTGGTATGAAAGGATCACTGAGTACCTTGTTAACAATGGATACAGGAAATGAGGAACATACAAAACATTGTTTGTTAAAGAAGAGCATGGTAAACTCATTATAGCTCAAATACATGTTGATGACATTGTGTTTGGAGGGATGTCAAACTAGATGGTACAACATTTTGTCAGGAAGATGTAATCTGAGTTTGAAATGAGTATTGTTGGTGAACTGACATACTTTCTTGGGCTCCAAGTCAAACAAATGGATGGCATTATCTTCATCTCTCAAAGCAAGTATGCCAAGAATATAGTGAAAAAGTTTGGCATGGAAAATGCTAGCCATAAAAGGACACCTGCACCAACTCATTTGAAACTAACCAAAGATGAAAAAGGTGTAAATATGGATCAAAGTTTGTACATGAGTATGATCTGTAATCTGCTTTATCTCACATCTAGCAAACCTGACATTACATTTGCTCTAGGAGTTTGTGCTAGATATCAAGCGGAACCCAAAATGAGTCATATTAATCAAGCGAAAAGGATTATGAAGTATATCAATGGAACTAGTGAATATGGAATTTTGTATTCACACAATGCAAACTCCTTGCTTATAGGATACTGTGATGCAGATTGGGCAGGCAGTGTCGATGATAGAAAAAGCACTTCTGGAGGATGTTTCTTCTTGGGAAATAATCCGATATCTTGGTTCAGTAAGAAGCAAAATAGTGTGTCCTTATCTACGGCCGAAGCTGAATATATTATTGCAGGTAGTAGTTATTCTCAATTAATTTGGATGAAAAAAATTCTAGAAGAATACAATGTCCAGCAAGATGTCAGGACATTGTACTGTGACAACCTAAGTGATATTATCATTTTCAAGAACCCTATTCATCACAGCAGAATTAAGCATATTGATATCCGCCATCACTTCATTAGGGATCTGGTGGAAAACAAAATTGTCACTCTTGAGCATGTAACTACTGAGAAGTAACCGACAGATATTTTTACTAAAGCGTTAGATGCAAATTAGTTTGAAAAATTAAGGGGCGAATTGGGCATTTGCATGCTTGAAGAATTTATCAATTACTGAAGTGGAGATATGGAAATCAAATTTTCTCTTTCCTCCACTTAGTTATGCATAAAACTCAAAGTCTATCATTACAACCTTTTCTTATTTTCCTAATATTGCACCCTAGCCACTTTCACACTACCTTCTGCATTCTCTCTCTCAAACTTGTTCTCAGACACCTTCATCTCTTTATCTCCTATCTACCAAAAACCTTCAAACCCTAAAAATATTGACACTAAGATAGATCTCTCTGATGTCATTACTGATGTTGTTCCCTTCTCAACTGTCCTTGTGCATGCAACTCCCATGAGAAAGGCTAGAATTTCATCTTCAAGGAAAGGCAATCCTTCTAAATTAAGTACCTCTTCCAATTCCTCTATGACTGCTAGAAATATGAATGATAGTGAACCCCTAATGTAGTGAAGAAACCTCAGTTCGTGACTAGTCTGTATCTCGATCCCATCAGCATTGACCATAATGTTGATATGTCTAAAGATTGTCCTTTTGTGACAAATATTATGGAAGATGTTGAAGCCTCTGAAACCAACAATATACCTAGATCTGTAACTACCTTGAGTAAACCGAGCATGATCATTGCTAACAGAGATGATATTGATAAGAATATTCGTGTGTTGATCTCTCAAGTCTTGGGGATTAACCCCAAGACAAATGTTGTGTCGGATGTCTCCACATCCTTGGCCCAACCTAATAATAATATTGAGAACCCCATAGATAAACCTAATGTGTATGCATCTACTCTGTCTCCTAAGAAATCGCAAGACAAAGGAAGGTCTGGAGAAATGGCTAATGAGCTAGGTGACAAAGATAAAAACCCTGTTGAGAAAAATCATCCACCCACTAACATTGTTAATGTTGAGGAACCGGACTCTTATGATGTTCCTATTGGGAAAAAACTGGCTTCTAGTATAGCTAAAAGGTTGAACAACATAAAAGGTTAAGCTGTTGGGTCCTCCAACACACCCTTCAAATCTCTCAGGCACAAAGCAAGTATTGATCCCATAAAAAGATGGAGCAAGGTGGTGACTCTTGTGTCTAAGAAGAAATCCCAAAAAAGGAAGGAAGTTCCCTCTGAGTCTAGTGAATATGATCATGATGTCGAACACAATGTTAAAGACATCATATCTACTTCTAGAAAGCAAGCCTCAAGGAAGAAGATACCAGCTAATATTCATGAAGTTCCACTTGGCAACATTTCATTTCACTCTATGGATAATGTTGAAAAATGGAAATTTGTTTATCAAAGAAGGTTAACACTAGAAAGAGAATTGGGGAAAATTCTTTTGAATGTAAAGATGTCTTGAGTCTAATTCAAGAAGATGGATTAGTGAAAACTGTAATAGATTTTGGTAAGTGATATGAAATGCTGGTCAAAGAGTTTATTGTGAACATCTCCAAGGAGTGTGACAACAAGAGGAGCAAAGAGTTTAGAAAAGTGTATGTCAGAGGAAGATATGTGGATTTTTCTCCTGAAATAATTAACAGGTTCTTGAGAAGAAATGAAGAAGAACAAGCTGAAATTGAAGTCTCTGACATATCATATGCAGAGAAATTACTACTAAGCAAGTGAAGGAATGGCCAAGGAAAGGGAAATTGTCTGCTAGTGCCTTGAGTGTCAAGTATGATGTTATCCATATAATTGGAGCTGCAAATTGGGTTCCAACCAATCACACTTCCAATATATCGTTGGGACCGAGTCAAATTTTTATTTTGGATCCTATGTTTTTTATCAAACTATGAAGCATGTTGCCTCTTATGTTGTGAAAATGCCAATAGCTTTTCCATCTTTGAACTGTGGGGTGATCCTGAGTCAACACCCTAGTATCTTAATCAACTCTGATAGTACATGCAAAAGGGACCCTCCTCTCTCATTGCATTATAGGTTGTTCACTGGGAAACATGTCCCAGACATTGTCATGACATCTAGACAGACTCCTTCAAGGCCTATGATCAGTGCCTTTTGATGCACATTCTTCTATAATTGTACTTAGGCATTTATCTACTTTAATTTGATTATTTTACTATTTTATAATCTTTTTGGATTTAAGTTCATGATTTCCTTTAATATATTTTCGTTTGTTATTTTCAGTTTTAGCGGTTATTTGATACTTGTTCACTGTTCGGATCATAACTTGAGCTAAAGGATGCCGTTTTGAATGTTCTAATATGCGTTGGAAAGTTAAGAGAAAGAGATACAACTTTTATGTTGAAGCCAAAAGCTGATCTGGAGTGTAGAAGTCTCAAATAATTCTTTGAATTTTCGTACTTTAGGAAATAATTTCTTTTAGGCCATTTGTTGGGCTGAATTTAGGTTTTCCGACCCAGATTGAATTATAAGTGCAACCCTTATTTTATTTAAAAGGATCAGTCGTTGCACTGTAGCATTTTAAACATTATTCACAATAACTTTTTGCTTTGTGCGATCATGAAGAGGAATTAATCTTCTAGAGTCAATCTGTTGTAACCGAATTTCTAGAGCTTTGAGGTTTTTATCCTATCAATTTAATTTCGTTCTCTTTCAATTCTATTCTATGAAATTAAATTTGCTTAATTTTTATTTTATGGAATGATTTTGATTAAATTTGTATGATTGCATTCCTAATTGTTGAATGCCGTTTTCGTCGCTTTATTGTTAAATCGCGTTTGTAAATCGTGTTTGCTTAATTCACGATTGCAATAATCCGTTTGCTTAATTCGGAATATAGGAATATCAATCTGTCATATATCTATTGCGCTTGTCAATCGAAATTGAATCGAGTAGAGATCGAAGTCGCTTAGGGAATTGGTAGGTAAAAATCAGTTATTAGCCGGAAACCGAAGACAGTAGATTGACTTATTTTATAATCGCTTATTTTAATCGCTTATTTACTTTGTTTTCTAAATCGATCCATAAACCATAAACCCCCCAAAATCAATTTCATTAGGTTAACGATAATACAAGAATCCTTGTGATACGATACTTGAGGTGTCGCTTCCCATTTACTATATATTATTACTCGTTTTTGACCCGTGTGTGACAGCGGATCAAATTGGCGTCGTTGTCGGGGACTCTTGTAGATTTTAATCATTATTATAGTCTAACCATTATTATAGTCATAGGTGTTGTGTTTTAACATTTTTTTGCCCTAACTTTCTTGCGTTCTGGTCTTTTTGCGTTTTAGGACAAAAAATATGTTTTTTTTAAAGAAAATCATCTCAAATTATTCCGTTTCTTTGTCGATTAACTAGGAAAAAATCAAGGATCAAAAACATCTATTTAGGAACTAAATAATGGAAGTTGTCATAAAAACCCAGAATTCCTTATTTTTCTATTTTTTATGATTTTTTTCTGTTTTGATAGTTTCAGAAAATTCCAAAAAAATTATCAAAAATTTTAATTGACGTTATTAGATTAATTTTTGTGTTTTTGTATTTTTTTCCTTTTATTTTAATAGTTTTTTTCCGTATTTCAATTGTTTTTTCTTAATAGGGACATTGTCGGTATTTTCATATTTGTTGTTGCATTGTTGACTTAGTTATGTGTTTTCTCATTGTTTGTTGATTTTTTTTTCTATTGAGTTTAATATGGCTGACCAAAGAACTCTGAGAGAACTTGATGCTCCTGATATGAATTACAATGGTTTATGTATTGAATGTGTTGATGTTACCGTTCCTTTTGAGTTGAAATCTGGTTTAATACACTTGTTGCCAAGGTTTAATGGTCTTACAGGTGAGGATCCGCATAAGCATCTTAAGGAATTTCAAGTTGGTTGCTCTACACCATTGAGACCTGAAGGAATCACCGAAGATCACATCAAGCTGAGAGCCTTCCCGTTTTCACTACAGGGTGCTGCCAAGGATTAGTTATATTATCTTGAGTCGAATTTTGTAACAACTTGGAATGATTTGAAGAAAGTCTTCCTTGAGAGATGCTTTCCTGCCTCCAGGGTTCCATCAATCCGAAAAGAAATATGTGATATTAGACAAGGAAATAAGTCATTGGCTGAGTATTGGGAGAGATTCCAACAATTAGTATCCAACTGCCCTCAACATCAGATTACCGAACAACTGCTTATTCAGTATTTCTATGAGGGATTGTTGCCAATGGATAGAAACATTCTTGATGTTGCTAGTGGTGGAGCACTTGTCGATAAAACTCCGGTTGCTGCCAAAGCCGTGATTGAGAACATGTCACTCAACTCCTAATAGTTCACAACCAGATATAATTATATGGCCCAAACAAAAGGTGTGAATGAGATTCAGGTTTCCTCTTCCAACAAAACTCTAGAAACCAAAATTGAACATCTTACTTCTTTAGTGAAACAAATGGCAGTGAGTAAATCTCAAACATCAAAGTTGTATGGTATTTGTACTTCTACTGAACATCCAACTGACACATGTCCTATTCTTCAAGATGAGTCGGTCCCTCAGTTGCCTCAAGCATATACAGCTAACTTTTTCAACAAAAGAAACAATCAGAAAGGGTACAACATTCCTGACTTGTCCACCAATAAATATCATCCCAATTGGAGGAACCATCCAATCCTTGATATGGAAACCAGCAGCCCACCCAACAACAATTAGTCATATCCCTGCAACAACCACAAACCACTCCCCAAGTCTCCACCTCTGCACCTCCTGGACCTTCATTAGAGGATCTTGTCTAGCAAATGGCTGTGAACAATCTCCAATTTCAGCAACGAATAGATTCCAGTATTCAGACTTCGTAGACACAGATTGGACAACTTGCCACTTCAATGAATGCCATGCAGCAATCCCAAGGATGAAACCAACTTCCTGCCCAAACAGTTGTAAATCCAAAAGGCCCTAATGCTAATATGAGTGTAATTTCCTTGAGATCTGGGAAGGTAGCAGAACCAACCCTAGAAAAAAATAAAAAAATTCTTGAGGTAACACCTGAACCTTCTTCCGTTGTGATAGAAATTGAACCCTCTGTTGTGGTAGAAACTGAAAAAGAAAAATAGAAGGAGTATGTGCCACCAGTTCCTTTCCCACATAGAATACTGAAAAATAAAAGGACTGACGATGGAGATAAATAGAGAGAGATTTTAGATATGTTCAGAAAAGTGGCGGTAAACATTCTGCTTCTTGATGTGATTAAGCAAGTTCCAAAGTATGCAAAATTTCTGAAAGACTTGTGCACAAGTAAGATAAGGTTGAAAGGCAATGAGAGAATAAATTTAGGACGAAACATTTCAGCCCTTATCCAGCCTAAATTTTCACCTACCAGTTCATCCCTCACTCAGGACATACCACAAAAGTGCAAGGATCCAGGAACTTTTGCTATTCCTTGTACCATTGAGGATAGTAAATTCTAAAATTGCATGCTTGATTTGGGAGCGGGAATTAATTTTATGCCTACTTCTGTTTATAATAACCTTGATCTTGGTCCTTTGCAGCATACATGTTTAATCATTCAACTAGCGAACAGAAGCAATGCTCGCCCTATTCGAGTAGTGGAAGATGTGCTTGTTCAAGTTAATGACTTGATTTTTCCTATAGATTTTTACATTCTGGATATGTATGGAGAAACAAATTGAAGCAGATCACCCATCATTTTAGGCAGACCATTCATGAAAATGGAGAAAACAAAAATTGATGTTGACAATGGAACCATGTCCATGGAATTTGGTGACATTGTCGCAAAATTTAACATTTTCTATGCCATGAAACATCCGTTGGAGGAGCATTCTTTTTTTCATATTGAATTGATCTCTGAGTTGGTTGATGAAACTTTTTCTGAATTGTTTTCACTTGATTTTCCATCTCTATCTGGGTTTGATGATGTTTATTCATGTGATGATTGTACTGACACTAACCTTTGTGTTGTTTGTGTTAAGATTGATATTGCTTTGCAGGGTGACAGTGTAAATGAAGTTGTTTAAGTAGCTGAAGCTCTTGACAATCTGGCTGCCCCAAACATACCATCCATTGAACAACCACATTCTTTAGAGCCTAAACTACTTCCCGAGGATTCATATTATTCATCAAAGCTTCAACTTAAGCAGAAACATAAGAAGGGAATTGGATGGACCTTGGCTGACACTCGTGATATTAGCCCATTCTTATGTATGCCTAGGATCTCACTTAAAGATGAAACAAAAGTAGTGAGGCAGCCCAGTAATCCTTTGATTCTTGATGTTGTGAAAAAGGAGATCACTTTCACGTGCTCATTCAACACTTTTACTTATCGAAGATTCTTCTTTGATTCTGGAATACAAGGAAAATGCACTAATCAAAATTTCAAGGTCAATGGACACTACCTAAAGCTACTCCATGAGAACCCGACTTTGGAAGAAGAGATTGTAGAAGAACTCTCTTTGGGAAATGCTACTTATGCAATCATTTTTCCGCCTTGACTCCTCGGGTGTGTTCTTTCCTTTCTCTCACTTTTATTTTATATTTATGCTCTTTCATTGAGGATAATGTATGTTTTGAGTGTGGAGGAGGGACCCATTTATTTGTTTTGTTTTCAGTTTGTCTCTGTTTTTGGTTAAAATTTAAAATAAAATAAAAATTGCATGTTTTTTCCTTTGGTTTTTGAGTTATAATTATGAGTATTTTTCTTAATTCTCTTGACTAAAGTCTTGTGGTGTGATGTGAAAGATTTGCTATGCATTTTTAGTATGATATGTATGACTAAACTCTAAATTGTATATCTTTAGCAATAGATCATTAACCCTGGTGAGCTTTGAGACTTATAGGAATAACATGTAAAAATCCATCTCTTTCTTTCTTGTGTGGTTCACTCATGTCTATTAGTCTCTAAAACTTGAATTGACTCTTGTTGATATTATTGTTTACTTGTGCACACTGATATGATAAAGGAATTTTTTTATTTTTTTTGTTTTTTAGCCAGTTAGCCAAAAAGTCAATCCTAAAACAATTTCATCCCTTGTTTGAAACCCCCTTGAGCCTATTATCTTTTTTTTTTGTTTAAAACTCATTATAAGTTGAGAAGTGAAAAACAATGTTATCACCCTATTCAAAGGATTGAAAGAGTCTTGTTTGGAGTTGTGTGGGGTTGAATAATTATGTTTGTAATATTTCAGAAGTTGGCAGAAAAAGAAAAGAAAAATAGAAAAAGAAAATAGAAAAGAAAAAAAATGAATGAAAAAAATAGAAGGATGTCAATACATGTCAATACATACTCCTTCTAGAAAAGAAAAGAATAAAAAGAGAAAGGAGAAAGATAAAACAATTGCTATAGAGTTGTTCAAGTGAATGAAATATTTTGAAATATTTCGTAGCAGCTAGCATTGAGATTGAAGGAATCCGTTCGTGTGGACTGAGTAGAGGCGTTGTCAGCATTCAACGTTCGTGATCGCTCCGTAGATCTGCATCAAAGTTTTCAAGAGGTAACAATTCTATCACTGATCATGGTCATTCGTAAGGATCACTAAAGAAGAATTTTTTAAAATTCCGCTGCGTTTTGGATCGCTCTTCTCCTTCAGTGGTATCAGAGCCACTTACGAAACCATGCATCTGATAACTGTTTATTTTCTGTATTTTCTGTATTAATACGATTAAAAGACAGAATGAATTAAAGAAAAAACGAGTAGTTAAATTTGGCATCATGTGTGTACAATTTGGATGATTGATATTGATTATGCTTCGGAATCCGACGTTAGTATGGTGAAATAGTGATACATCGATCGTCCATATATTACGCAATTGAGATTGATCAAGTTATATATGTGATATAAGTAATCCTGATGCAAAATACGGTATATATGATATATTATTTTTGTTTCGTTCATTCAAACACTTAATGATTGTTTTCCTTTGAGCGATCAATGGTCATTTGCTACTTGATCCGACATTAGTATGGTGAAGCATTGATGTGTTGATCAATCATATTGAATTAACAATCGAGGTGTGTTTGACGGTCTGAAATTGGTGCATTATGGTTCATGACGGCACAAGGGTTGTGTTGTCAAAGAGTTGTGCAATTAGGGTTGTGACTGCGCAAGAGTGATGCTTTAAAGTATCAAGTGTTGATGCAAAAAATGACGTCAATTTCAAATGAATTGTTCATTAAAATTTTGCATCGGGGTTCTACCCCTAACAACCCCGCAAGGCGGAGCTTCCCCCTTAACCCCCCGTCCGCTGACCGGGCAGCGGAACCCCCCGCCAACTCTGCGTAGTGTGATCGGTCGCTGAAATTTAATTTGGTTTTAATTAATTAACAGAATTTAAATTAATAATAATAATGTATTTATTATTATTGTCTTGTGGTGATCGGCTATGGCCTTAGTTTTCCTTTATTTTGTTTTGGGATTTTAAAATACGACCTGCGTGTCGTGCCTCTCTTTTAATCTCTTAATGTAACTTCTTTTATCATCTCACTCCCTCGTATGTAAAACGAGTTTCTTTTATGTAATGTAATGTTATGAAGAAAGAGAAGAATACAAAATCAAAGGAGGACAACCTTGAAGATCTTGCTTGGAGAAGCTTAGATCGTTATTAGGTTAGCTTAGGTTCTCTCATTGGCTTGGGAAAACAATTGCGCTAGGGGCCATAACTGTTTCATTATGTATGTTGATGCATGTGAATGTATGTTGATGCATGTGAGAGACGATTTATATGATAAATAAGCCGGTGAGATCATAATTATTGTAACTTCTCTCAAATTAAATATTAAGTTTATGCTTTCCAAGTTTTAGCACTCATCAAGCCTAGTATCGAATAATGTAGGTTTCGCCTACGCGAGGTGCATGTTCTTTATTAGTAAGGTGCGATGGGATAATTGTAATATTCAATTGCTAAGACAACGGGTCAAACTTAACTAAACAAATTATAATAAGATTATATATGTTTAGAAGCAATAATTGGAAATGATCCATATGATGGATTGTAATAAGGAGTTATTCACCCAACTAAAATATTCGAGAGTTGTATCAGATACAATTGGAAGGAGTTCCTACCTAAATAACCTAGTTTTGTGTGATCCGCCTATGCGGACTTAAAACAAAGTGAAATGTGGATCTCGACCCACTAGAAAATCTTCTAACGGGATTTTCCGAATCAAATGGTGAGGGTCATTTGTTTTGAGTAAAATAGTGGGAGCATATTTAATTAAAGGCCTAATTAAATATGTTATTGATACTTATATTTTCATTATTTTCATGTAGATTACCATGACAACAAACACCTTTAACAACATTCTGTGATCAATTCTTGATAAGGAAAATTTGTCTGGGACAAATTTTCTGGATTGGTACCGAAATCTGAGGATTATCCTCAAACATGATAGAAAGTTGTATGTCTTGGAGAAACCTGTTCCTGAAGAGGAACCTCCTAGTTCTGCACCTAAGGCAGAAAGAGATGCTTATAAGAAGCATGCCGATAATGCTAATGAAACTGCTTGCCTCATGCTAGCTACTATGAACTCAGAGTTGCAAAAGCAACATGAGAACATGACAGCGTTTGATATGATCGAACATCTGAAGATGCTCTATCAAGAGCAGGAAAGGCATGAAAGGTTTGATGTTTCGAAAGCCCTTTTTCAAGGCAAGTTAGCTGAGGGAGCCCTTGTAGGTCCCCATGTGCTCAAGATGATTGGGTATATGGAGAACCTTGAGAGGTTGGGTTTTCCCCTCGGAAAGGAACTTGCGACTGATTTGATCTTGCAATCGTTGCCAGATAGATTCAGTCAATTTGTCCTTAACTTCAATATGAATGATATGGACAAATCTCTTCCTGAATTGCTAGCCATGTTAAGAACTGCTGAGCAGAATCTGAAGTCAAAAGGGAAGTCCATTATGATGATCGGAAATGGAAAGAGACAGAACAAAAGACCCACCAAGCAGGCTGATAAAGGAAAAGGAAAGGAAGTTGCCAAACCCAAACCCACTATTGCTGCTTTGAGGCCTAGTGGAGGTATAACAAAGGAAGGCACCTGCTTCAATTGCGGTAAGACCAGACACTGGAAGAGAAACTGCCCAAAGTACCTGGAAGATAAGAAGAATGGAGTAGAGACTTCAACTTCAGGTATTTTTGTTATTGAAATTAATTTATCTACTTCTGCATCATGGGTATTAGATACTGGATGTGGTTCTCACATTTGTACCAATGTGCAGGGGCTAAAAAGGAGTAGAGATTTGGCAAAAGGTGAAGTTGACCTACGAGTTGGCAATGAAGCAAAGGTTGTTGCTTTAGCTGTAGGAACTTATGTATTGACTTTACCTAGTGGCTTAATAATTCAGTTAGAGAACTGTTATTATGTACCTGCAATTAGCAGAAATATTATTTCTGTTTCTTGTTTAGACAAGTTTGGTTTTTCATTTATAATAAAGAACAATTGTTTCTCCATTTATTTGAATGATATATTCTATGCTACTGCACAAATGAACAATGGACTATATGTTCTTGATCTTGAAATGCCTATTTATAACATTAATACTAAAAGGATGAAACCTAATGAGTTAAATCCAACTTACCTTTGGCATTGCCGATTAGGCCACATAAATGAGAAACGCATTTCCAGACTCCATAAAGATGGACTCTTATACTCTTTTGATTATGAATCATATGAGACATGCAGATCTTGTTTAATTGGAAAGATGACAAAGTCTCCATTCACAAGAAAAGGTGAAAGAGATAATGATCTTTTGGCCCTCATACATACCAACCAGATGAGGTTTTCAGTAATTCATCACATTTACTGATGATTTTAGTAGATATGGTTATGTGTATTTAATGAAACACAAATTAGAGTCCTTTGAAAAGTTCAAGGAATTCAAGAATGAAGTACAAAACCAACTAGGTAAGAATATTAAATCTCTTTGATCTTATCGAGGTGGTGAGTATTTAAGCCTAGAGTTTGATGACCATCTGAAAGAGTGTGGGATCCTATCCCAACTTACTCCTCCTGGAACACCCCAATGGAACGGTGTATATGAGAGAAGAAATTGAACCTTGTTAGACATGGTCCGATCCATTATGAGTCACGCCGATCTTCATAACTCCTTTTGGGGACATGCACTATTGACAGCAGCTTACACACTTAACCATGTTCCATCCAAAAAGGTTGAGAAGACACCATATGAGATATGGAGTGGTAAGAAACCACATATGTCTTACATGAAGATTTGGGGTTGCAAAGTTTATGTGAAACGACAAATTTCAACTAAGCTTGAGCCCAAATCTGACAAATGCTTATTTGTGGGGTATCCTAAAAAAACAAAAGGGTATTACTTCTACAATCCTTCTGAGGGTAAAGTGTTTGTCGCTCGAACTGGAGTTTTCCTAGAAAAGGATTTTATTTCCAAAGGAATCAATAGGAGGAAAGTAGAGCTTGAAGAAATTCAAGAATCATAAAGCATTGATACACCTATGGAGGAATTAGAGCAGGAAACACAAGTAGTTGTGGAAGAGCAACTTGCTCAAGTAGAACAAGACCAGCGTAGGTCAAGCAGGATAAGTCACCTACCTGAGAGATATGGATATCTCATAACTGATCAAGGTGATGTATTACTCGTGGATCAAGATGAGCATGTGACCTACCAAGAGGCCATAATTAGTCCTAAGTCTGAGAAGTGGCTAGAAGCCATGAAATCTGAAATGGATTCCATGTACACAAACCAAGTTTGGACCTTGGCAAAGCCTCCTGTAGGAGTTAACCCTATAGGATGCAAGTGGGTATTCAAAAAGAAGACTGACATGGATGGTAAGGTACATACCTATAAGGTAGTACTGGTTGCAAAAGGATATAAATAAATTCATGGGGTTGACTATGATGAAACCTTTTCACCAGTTGCAATGCTTAAATCTGTTCAGATTTTACTTGTTATCGCTGCATATCATGATTATGAAATATGGCATATGGATGTCAAAACTGATTTCCTTAATGGGAATCTTCTTGAGGATGTGTACATGACACAGCCTGAAGGATTTGACATACCAGAAGAAGCCCAAAAGATATGTAAGTTACAAAGATCAATCTATGGATTGAAGCAAGCTTCCAGAAGCTGGAATCTTCGTTTTGATGAAACAGTAAAACAATATGGATTCATCAAGAACAAAGATGAGCCTTGTGTCTACAAGAAGGTTAGCGGAAGCATGATCGTTTTCCTGGTATTATATATAGATGACATATTACTCATTAGAAACGATGTCCCTACCCCGCAACAAGTAAAGTCTTGGTTGGGGAAATGCTTTTCTATGAAGGACCTAGGTGAAGCAGCCTATATATTAGGAATCAGGATCTATAGAGATAGATCACAAAAACTGCTTGGCCTAAGTCAAAGTACATACATAGACAAAATGCTGAGACGCTTTAATATGCATGATTCTAAGAAAGGATTTATACCTATACAACATGGCTTGTGTCTATCAAAAACATAATCCCCTTCAACTAAGGAAGAAAGGGATCGCATGAATAAGATTCCATATGCATCTGCAATAGGATCTATCATGTATCCCATGTTATGTACTCGACCAGATGTCTCGTATGCTTTAAGTGCAACGAGTAGCTACCAATCGGATCCCCGGTGATGCTCATTGGGTAGCTGTCAAGAATATCCTTAAGTATTTGAGAAGGAACAAGGACTCATTCTTAATATATGGAGGTCAGGAAGAGCTTGTTGTAATTGGATACACCGATGCTAGCTTTCAAACAGATAAGTATGACTTTAGATCACAATCTGGTTATATGTTTTGCTTAAACGGTGGCGCTGTGAGCTGGAAAAGTTCAAAGCAAGACACAGTTGTTGATTCTACAACTGAGGTTGAGTATATTGCTGCCTCAAGTGCAGCAAAGGAAGCTGTTTGGATCAAGAAGTTCATTAGTGAACTTGGCATAGTTCCTAGCATTTTGGATCCCATTGGTCTCTATTGTGATAACAATGGTGCTATCGTACAAGCTAAGGAGCCTAGATCTTACCAACGATCCAAACACATGCTTAGGTGTTATCACCTCATTCGACGGAAATAGATAGAGAAGATGTGAAAATATGCAGAGTACCTACACTTGAAAATATTACTGACCCACTGACAAAGCGTCTTACGTAACAGAAGCATGATGGCCATACTAGATCTATGGGCATTAGGGGTATGCCTGATTGGCTCTAGTGCTAGTGGGAGATTGTTGGTGTAAGCCCTAGAGGCTAATAGTTTTGGTACTTGTATTGAATTATTTATTAATGATAAAAGGATTTTTCTTTATTATGTTTGTTTAATAAAGTCCCTAGAATAGTTAGTCCGTTTAATGTATCAAGTGTGACTTAATCATGAGATCTCACTAACATAAGGACAATATTCTTAAAGTATCCGCAGTCGAGTTTTATTGTGAAATGGGATAACATTAAAGCATTAAGACTATTATGTATGTAGACTGATGACCACATCTCATGGATCATGGATAAGGAGTTATCAAGTCTTAAACATAGGTATGAATATTAAGAGTAATATTTATACTAGATTGACCCGCTATGAGAATACTATATAGATTATTATGCAAAGTGTCATAAGTTATTCTCATGGTGATAATGATGTATACCACCCATCGACCTAAAACCACTATGGACCCTAGATGTAAAGTCGAGTGCCTTATTGCTGATCAAACATTGTCTGTGACTTAATGACCATAAAGACAGTTGATGGGTACTTCACGAAGCATGTTGAGGGACATGAGTGACCTAGATGGAATTTGCCCATCCTGCGTAACAGGATAAATGTCTACGGGCCCAATATTGAACTGGACAAGGATGACATGGTCTATGCCTTGTGTTCAATATAGACATAAGGGCAAAAGGGTAATTGTACACATAAGTACTATCACAAAAGGATTTATCAGATCACATGACATTTTCGTGTCTTGGGTAGCAGTGATGTGTTACTAGATACTGCTCACAGTTTATTATGTTAAATACGTGATTTAATATAATTGCCAATGCCGCGAAAACCTACAGGGTCACACACAAAAGGACGGATTGATGAGAGATAGAGTAACTAAGGAACACCGTAAGGTATGGTCAACTTAAGTGAATTGTAGGACATCGTAAGGTACGATGTACTTAAGTAGAATATGAAATATGGTAAGGTACCACACGCTTAAGTGATTTTGGCATATTATAAGATATGGGTCACATACACTTAAGTGGGCTTTTTAGCTTGCAGCCCACACAAGTGGTTCTATAAATAGAACCCTTATGAAGAAGCATTTGTGCAGTTATAATTTTATTTCTCTCTCTCTCTTTCTCTCACTCAAAGCCTTCATTCGTAGCAGCTAGCACTGAGATTGAAGGAATCCGTTCGTGTGGACTGGGTAGAGGCGTTACCACCATTCAACATTCATGATCGCTCCGTAGATCTGCATCAAAGTTTTCAATCACCACAAGAGGTAACAATTCTATCACTGATCATGCCCATTCGTAAGGATCACTAAAGAAGAATTTTTTTAGATTTCGCTGCGTTTTGGATCGCTCTTCTCCTTTAGAGCATGTGCATGTATGGAGAGGGAGTAACACTTGGGGTAAGTCATCCCCTGGTCCTGATACTCAGGGGGAGCGCCTAATTCTTGTATTCATGACGTTCATGATGTCACGAAAAATTGGTTCTGTCATTCACTGTTCGCGGGGCGAACCTTGTTCGCGGCGCGAACTGAAGCTGTGAATTCAGTTCGCGGGGCGAACGGTAAAAAACAGAACCCAATTTTTTCAAAATTTAACATAGCAGAAACTCACACAGCAGAAAAAAAAAATTAAAATGCAGACTTACAACATTGGGTTGCCTCCCAACAAGCGCTTTGTTTAACGTCGTTTAGAGCTCGACGGTTCAACGGTCGTCACGATCCGGCTTTGTTAAGCAACTTCCTCAAGGGCTTTGTTGTCTTCAAGAGGTTCTTGATGAACCTTCGATAAAATCTGATACCACCCATTTTCGGAACTACTTGCACAACACTCACCCGTTCACCATCGGAGCTAGAACAAATCATCTCGGCCTCTACTAGTTTGACAACTTCCTTCTTTTTCAGCACTCGCATCAATTGATTCTCCTCTTTTGTGGACAATGTATTACTAACAACCACCGGTTTAGCACAGGCATCACCAAGGAACACATACTTCAAATGTGGCTCTAGTTTTGGCTCTTCCACTTCCTTTGTCATCTCCAAGCTTTCGTTTTTGGTCGAAACTTTGTAGACTCCGATAAGAGATTTCTCTGATGGATTAGAAAGATGAACCTGGTCTGCAATCTCAACTAGTCCCTCCTTGGTGGCATCGATTCGGAAGGAGTCATACTTACCATTGAAATGCTTTTTGGCTTCAAAAAGATTGAAGGCTACCTCTTCATCTTGCACCCTCACTTTCATTAGTCCATCATCAATATCAATCATCATTCGGGCCGTTTTCATGAATGGTCTTCCAAGAATTATAGGAACCTCACGATCTTCATCCATGTCTACTATCACAAAATCTACCGGAAACAAGAATTTGTCCACCTTCACTAACATGTCTTGAGCAATTCCGTATGGTGAAGTGGTAGACTTGTCGGCTAGTTGTAAAGTCATCCTTGTCGATTTGATCTCCACATTTCCCAATCTTTTCACAATGGAGAGGGGGATTAAGTTGATGCTAGACCCCAAGTCAATCAAACCATTACCGACGTATGTGCTTCCAATGGTTACCGGTAAAACAACTCAGCCCGGATCAGACTCCTTCCTTGGGAGAGTCTTTTGGATGATGGCACTACACCGTGCATCAAGCAATATGGTTTCGTCTTCCACGTGTCTCCTTTTCTTTGTAAGAATGTCCTTCATGAACTTTGTATATCGTGGCATTTGTTCTAATGCATCGGCAAATGGAATATTGATTTGAAGTTGTTTGAATATGTCCATGAACCGTGCGTAATGCTTAGCATTATCCTTCTTTGATGGTGCGTGCGGATATGGTAAATGTTGAACTGGAATGACCTTCACTCCCTTGTCTCCTTTTTTCTTCTTTCTTGGTTCGATTTCCTTATTCATTTCCGCTTCACACTGTTGTTCCTCCATCAATTGCTGGTTCTGTTGTTTTCGCGGCGCGAAGCGAGATCGCGGCGCGAACTGAGCAGTTTCTACCACTTTCTCCTTTTCCAGTACAGCATCCATATCATTCTCTATTGTAATTTCCTCAATTTTTTCACCTGTCAACTCTCTACCACTTCTAGTAAATATTGCTTTACAGTGCTCCTTTGGATTGGTTTGAGTGTTAGCGGAGAAAGAGGATCCTGCGTTTTGTTCCGACAGTTGCTTTGCAAGTTGCCCTACTTGAGTTTCCAGATTTTTAATTGTTGCTTCGTTACTCTTCTGATTTGCCATGGAAACTTGCATGAATTGTTGAAGAGTATCCTCTAGCTTGGAACTTCCTCCTTGCGACTGCTGTCCTTGAGAATTTGGATGTTGGTAAGGACTTTGCTGCTGAAAATTTTGATTGTTGAACCTTGATGGTTGATAACCTTGATTGTTCCTTTGATAGCCTTGATTTTGATTGTTCACATAGCTTACTTCTTCTAGTGGAGGACAAAAACCAGTAGGATGATCTCCTTGACATAATTCGTAACATGCTACTTGATGTCGAACTTGAGAACTTTGAATCTCCTTCATTTGCTGTGGAAGCTTGGCCATTTGTTGAGTAAGCAACTCCACTTGTTGAAAGAGTAGCTTGTTTTGAGCAAGAATGGCGTCATTGGTATTTAACTCAAGAACTCCCGGTTTACGTTGTGAAGGACTACGGTCATGTTGACTTTGACGATCATTGAGTGCCATCCGGTCAATAATGACGTTAGCTTCTTCCGCATTCTTTGACATAAGAGAGCCACCCGCGGTAGCATCCAAAAGTGTTTTGTGAGTTGATTGGAGCCCATTAAGAAAAATATGGATTTGAGTGAGCTCATCAAAACCATGACCCTTGCATTTTCTCAACATTGACTTGAACCTTTCCCAAGCCTCATTTAAAGATTCGTTGCTTCCTTGAGTGAATACCGCAATAGCCGTTTTGGCTTCCATCAATCGGGATTGAGGGAAATATCTTTCTAAGAACTTTTCTTCTAACAAATTCCAATTCGTCATCACTCTTGCTGTTTGATCAAGGTACCACTCTTTTGCCTTTCCCACTAAGGAGTGTGGGAACATCCTCTTGAATAATGCTTCTTTACCCGCTTCATCAATTCCCGTAGAACCCGCAATCTCATAGAATTTGATGAGATGGGTATACGGATCTTCATGATCCATTCCGGTGAATGGATTTGCATAGAGAAGTTGGAGGATTCCGGTCTTCATCTCCGTATTTCTTCCTCCACGGGAAAATTGAGCATTTCTTCTTGGACTATTAGCAGACATTTTGGTACGATTGTCATCCGCCATATTTCCTTCACAAGCCTCTACAACCACTTCTTCGATTGGAACAAGTGCGGAAGTAGATGCTTCTTCTTTCCGGTTCCTCTCTTCGGCTAGTTTCCTTCTTCTTCGTGTTTTGCTATTGAGCTTCCGAAGTGTTCTTTCAATTTCAGGATCGAATTAAAGTTGCTCCTGGGTTGCTTTTCCTCGCATGCACTAGAATCTACAAAACTAACAAACCAAGTGAAACAAAAGAGGGAGAGCAGTAAAAGTAACAAAACTTAAAACAATGAATTATTGCAATGCTTGTAATATCGAACACCAATCCCCGGCAACGGCGCCAATTTGTTGAATAGTATATCTTCGGCAAATATTTTTATATCGTATCCACAGAGATTGGTTGATATTACTGCCATTCTATAATCCAAATGTTGTAAGTTTAGAAAGTAACAAGGTTGTTTTGGTTGGAAAGTTATCTTGTGAGTAAATGTCACTAAAAACAGTAAAATGGTTTTAATCTAATATAAAAGCTTGGCAAGATTGGAGTTCACTATTTCAAATGTTTATGCTTCCTTATGATAACTATATAGATTTAAGATTATTGATGATGTTCAAGTATCCTCTCAAAGTCATTTATGTCTAAATGATATTGTGATAATCACTATATTGATCCTTAGACGATCTCTCCACCTAACTATCAATATAGCAATCTTTAATGTTTAATACCAAAGAAGAGTAATGAATAAATCTATCTCTACAACTTATTCACTACTTGAAAATCTGTTTTATGTCAAGACTCAAATAATCTCTCTCGACAACTACTCAAATCTGGTTTTCAACTTAGGGCAAAAACAGTATTCAATACATCAACAATCTTTATCATATATATAAATCAAATGGAATACATAAACATATGAGAATAGTTACTACCTCCAATCTTGACAAAGGGGAGTTTAGCTCCTCATCATCATTGTTACAAAGCAGAAAGTTAAAGAAGAAAAACTCTGTTTTTCTCTCCTCCAAAATCTCTCAATGTCAATGTGTGAATAATAGTGAATGAATAATGTGTTTTTCTCTCCTAAAAGAGTTGACATTTCCTTAATTTATCATTTCCATCCAAGGCAGAAAAGCTATCCCAAGGCAAACACCAAAATGGCAAAACCAGCTGGCCTTCAAAACAGCACTTTTGACCCAAAAATCAGTTTGCTGGATTCGCAGGGTTCGCGGGGCGAACTGATGCTGTCTCATTCAATTCGTGGCGCGAACTTTGTTCGCGGGGCGAACTGAAGCTGCCTCAGTTTTCTTGCTTTGCAAGCTTCATCCAAAATCTTCTATATTATGATGCTGCAATCCAAAGCTTTCTCATCCAAAAATTCTACAAAACTAACAAATATGTGAAATAACTATTCAAAACAAAATAAATTAAACCTAATTGCATTTATACAAAATAGTGAGAATAAAAGTGTGTAATTACATCAAAACTTGGTAAAAGGGACCAATAAAATGATATAAAAAGTAGTACCAATTGGTCCCTAACACCGAGCTTAAACATCTTGTGAGATTTAGTCTCTTTAATGTTTTATGTGAAGATTCTATGAAGATTTAGTTCACGAATATTATTGAGCGTTTTCCTTGTACCTGAAGAATATTGTGTCTTGACTTATATACGAAGTAACGATGTCAAGACATTTTAGGAAACACCTGATTTGATTAAGATCATATCTTCAGAAGATTGTGCAGAGATCTTTGATCTGCTGCAAATCAAGAGCGAAACCCATGCCTCTTCACTGCTATTTATAGAAAGTTTCTAAACTTAATATAGTATCGAATCAGTGCAGTATATTGTTATCATTAGGGTTTCGCATGTGTGCTTTGTGTGTACCATTCGAGTATCTCCTCGATACTTGAATTAGACATGTGTATTGATTTGTAACAAACAATCCCTTAGAAGCTTTTAAGCAAGAGAGGATTGTGTTTGTCAGTTTTTTGTTGTCGTGTGGTTGAGGGAAGTGAGATGGGTCTCATATCTAGGAGTGTCCTCGATAGAAACTTCCACAAGAAGAGATTAGGTGAGGAGTCTGTAAAACCTGAGGTTGTTCAGGACTTCAAACTAATTATGTGATATTGTATTTTCTTCCTGGCTTGGTAGCTCCCAGATGTAGGTGACGTTGCACCGAACTAGGTTAACAATTGATTGTGTTTTTTTATTGTTATTTTAATCTTGTTATTGTTTGTGGTGTGATAATGTGCATACCCTTAGGTTGTGACATCGTATACGACATCATGGATCTGCTTGACAGGATTTCACTTATGTGATTAGCATGTACAAAATTGTTCATCAAAATACATGTTTTTGTCATCATAAAAAATGGGGAGATAATTAGAACAAAATTTGGTTATGCATTTATACCTTGAGTTTTGATGATAACAATGTTGTAGTTGTGTGAGAACAATTTTGGTACCTTAATTGTTTGTTATTTTGTAGCTTTAACAGCCAGTTATGATTCTGAGTATATGATGTGCAACGTCATCAATTTCTAAACAATGAGTTCCAATTCCGCTTCTGCACCTATCATAACAAGTTCGGAAAGATGTCCAAAGTTGTTGCTGCAATGATATTTCTGCTTCTGTGCTGATTCACTCTGAGAAGCTTATGAGGAGACGCTATGTTGCTGCTGCAACATTATCTCAGTTTGTGACTCTGATCATTAAGCTTCTAAAGCATGGCAATCTTCTGAAGTTGTGTTATATAGCTAAAGATTTTGAAGATCTCAAGCCAGACGTTAAGGTTATCAAGGTTCTGAGTGAAGAGTCTGAAGATTTTAAAGATACTAAAGATCTCAAGCCAGACAGTTGATGCCATCAAGGTTCTGATAGAGGATTCTGAAGTTTCTGAATTTGGATGTATGTTTCTTCATTTCGGGCTTCATCAACTTTCATCAGAAGCCAATGAACTTGAAGATAAGATCAAATAGGTACGTGATCAAATAGTACATAGTACAAATAAAATATTCTTTCCACTACCTGATTTCATGGGCAAGGACAGTACTATACATCACACTTGTCACTGAATTTATGGGAGAAGGACAATAGGCAATATCACTCCTTTCATCATCCAACAGTGAACAACTGCTCTCTTTGGTTTCCTCATTTTTCCCTCCAATGGTCTTCTCCTTATGCTATATAAGTGGGACCTGGAGACTTGAAGAAAAACAAGAATGCTGAAGCGCTGCAATATTTGACAAAGCCTAAATTCTTTATGAAAAACTATCATTTTTATACACAATTTTTATTTAAGTATTTGTTTATCATTTGTGTAAAAATTGTTTGTGTAGAAGCAACTTGTAACACACAAAATATTATTCAAACTGTTTGTTTGATTCCTTAAGGAGACTAGGGTATAATCATATTCTTAAGAAGACAAATAAAGGTGTTCTTTGTGAGTCCTTAAGGAGACTAGGCTATAGTCGGATCCTTGAGAAGACAGAGAAGGTTATTCTTTGTGATTATTGTAATCAGTTAATTATAATCGATTAAGTCATTGTGTATAAGGCAAAATCACATTGGTGGGTGGCTGAAGTAGCTTTGAGTTTCAAGTGAACCAGGATAAAAATACTTGTGTTCTTTATCTCTTTGTTATTAAAATTTAAGTGGTGTTCTTGAGTTGGTAAAAATCTTTTGTTTTTAAAAACCCAATTCAAACCCCCAATTTCTTGTGTTTTTCACACCTTCACAAACTTGTCAAACACACTAACTAGTCGATTTGAACTATTCCTAATTTATTTCTCAATGTTAGAAATTTGTTGATCTTCGAGCCTTTGGTGAAAATATCGGCCAACTGTGCTTCACTAGAGCAATGCCTCACTTCAAGTTCACCTCAATTCACTTTCTCCCTTAAGAAGTAAAATCTATATTCCATGTGCTTACTTCTCCCATTCAGAACTGGAATCTTTGCAAGATTTGTGGCTGACTATTTGTTGATCTGTAGCACTAGGGGTTTCTTGACTTTGACCTCCATTTCTTCTAACACATATCTGATCCAAGTTGCTTTACAAGCTGCGTAGGATCCAACTATATATTCAACCTCACATGACAGAAATTCCAGTCGTGCTTCTTCGATCTTCCTTATCTCTGCACCAATCAGCATCTGAATAGAAATTAACAACAACTTCTTTGCTTTCAGAATCTTGTGGAAATAGAATTCCATAATTTATTGATCCTTTTAGGTATCTCAGGATTCTTCTTGCAGTCTTCATGTGTGACACTCTTGGTTCACTCATGTATCTGCTCACTAATCCGACTGAGAAACCTATATCAGGTCGACTATTGCATACATACCTCAGAGATCTGACTATTTATTTGAACAGAGTTGCGTCGACTCTGTCTTCTTTTCCATGTTTTTCCAGTTTCGGGTTTGTTTTGACAGAGAAGGATGCAGGATTCGACTCATCCATCCTGAATCTCTTAATTATTTATTTGACATACTTTCTTTGATGCAACACCATCCTTTGCTTGGTATTTTGAAATTCCATGCCTAAGAAATATGACAAATTTCCTAGATCCGACATTCCAAATTCCCTCTTCATCAACTCTTTGAACTTTGACAAGATCTTCATGCTATTTCCTGTTACCAGCAAGTCATCGACATACAAACAAATTATGGTTATATTTTATGCCTCGACCTGTAAATAGACACTATACTCCAACCTGTATTTAACAAATCCTAATTCAATTATGTAAGAGTCGATCTTCTTATTCCATGCCCTAGGTGCCCGTTTAAGACCATATAGCGCTTTGTGAAGCCTGTATACTTTCCTTTCTTCCTCCTGAATCACTAACCCAAGAGGTTGTGTGACATATAAAACTTCGTCTAAGGGACCATTCAAAAATGTTGATTTCACAACTAAGTCAAATGTCAACCAGTCTTGCTTGCATGCCAAGGCTACCACCAATCTGGCAGTTTCCAATCTTGCTACTAGGGCATATACTTCAGAATAGTCGAGTCCTTCTCTCTGAAGAAATCCGTGAGCTACCAATATTGCTTTACTTTTTGCTATCGACCGATCAACATTGTGCTTCAACTTGAACACCCACTTCACTTTGATAGATTTTGTATATGTTGGAAATTCAACTAACTACCATGTGTTATTCCTTTCAATTGCTTGCAACTCTTCGACCATAGTTGACTTCCAAAGTTTATTCTCTAAGACTTCGCTATAGTTGATTGGTTAAGCACCTGCAAGTAAAGAAAAATGAACTCATTCTCCATCTATTGTGACTTCATCATCCATAACAACTTCATAGTCTTGAAGCCTTGCTGGAAGAACTCTAGTTCTTTGTGGTCTTTGGCTTGTATCAGCCACACCCTCTCGAATGTTTTCTTTGATGTTAACTATATCTAGAATCTCAGCAAAGTCTTCGACTTCGACCTCATTAGTTTCTTCATCGACGCCATAACCCATCAGTGACTTGTTAGTTGCTTCACCAGAATTCCAATCCCAAGCAGAATTTTCATCAATCACAATATCATGACTCATTACGATCTTCTCATTTATTGGATTGAACAGCCTGTACGCACCAGTTTTATGATATCCAACCAGTATCGTAGGTTCACTTTTGTCATCAAGCTTCCTTCTCTTTGCATCAGGAACATGCTTGTAGAAAATAGAGCCAAACACCTTTAGGTGACTCACTGATGGTTGTTTTCCACTCCATACTTCTTTAGGAGCCTCGTTCTTTAACTTCTTGGTAGGGCACCTATTCAGAATGTAAACAGCAGTGATGACTGCTTCACCCCATAAGGATTTTGGCTAATTCTTCTACTTCAGTATGCATCTTGCCATATTCAATATTATCCTATTTCTTATTTATGTTATTCCATTATGTTGAGGCGTGTAAGGAGCAATTACCTCATGATCAATACCATGTTCTGCACATAACTCTTGAAACATCTTGGACGTTTATTTACCACCTCCATCTGTACGCAAAACCTTGTGTCGCATTACGCGAAAAACCGGCGGGAAAACGAAACAACAGAGCCGCCACCGTGCGTTATTTATCCCAAAGGAGGGAAAGGAAACGCTCGAAGTAAACCTGGAAAAGACATGGTCTCGCGACCAGAGAGAGATGGGATCGGGAGTCAATTATGCGAAGGGAATGTATTAGCACCCCTACGCATCCGTCGTACTCGACGGGATCCACGCACAAAAGAAAGGATAAGGTTGCTAAAAACTGCTCAAACACCACACAAGGCTGGAAGGAAACACAAGAAAGACAAAAGAAACTAACTCGGCAGGATATCGCATCTTGGGCCTACGTAGTCTGTCAGGCACAGACATCAGAGTTGACGTAGTTCGGGACAGGGGGAAACGTGCTCGCTAGGATGTCGCATCCTATGCATACGTATCTTCTCTGTCCGGAGAAGAATCAGAGCACTCGTAGCTCGGCTAACGCACGCCAAACAAAACACAAACAGGAAACCGACTGCCAATTGCTGGACTTACGTCAGACTCCACACAAACAGGCAAACATGGAAACCGAATGCCAATCGCTGGACTTACATCAGACTCCGAACCAACAAACACACGCACAGGAAACCGACTGCCAATCGCTGGACTTACGTCAGACTCCAGCAAGCAAACACACACAGGAAACCAACTGCCAATCGCTGGACTTACGTCAGACTCCAAACACACACAAAGAAGGTTGAAAAAGAAAAAGGGCGCCCGGAGAAATCAGCTCATCTCCTGCCTATGTACCTCATCTGGTATGAGGATCAGGGCGACGTAGTTCCCCTACGCAGGGAAAAAGGACTAGCCTAACCAGATACGAAGGGAGACACAAACTACTAGGGAGACTACGACTCGAGCCTAGAAGTTATCATGCATACGATCCCTATGTTGAGGTTTCTATCTAACTTGCACCGGAAGCAAGCTATCCTAACAGCACAGTCAAACAAAAGCACAAAAGCAAGCACACACACTATATGCAAACAGATGGGCTCATACAAGGTTAGGCTTTAGTCAAGGGGTCATGTCAACCTCAACAAACAAACCACTGGAATGGGGTATGATTAGCTCTTAACCCTAACATTGAGAGTTAAGGTGAAGCAGATGAAATGGAAAGTGAGGGTAAGACCTCACAGCTCTTATCCCTAGCCTGGGAGAGCTTCAGATAAATGAAAGTGTGGGAGTTCAGAAAGTTGGAACTCTTATCCACATATGACTGACACAACAAAGATCTTGGGCTATTATCCACAATGCATCAACACAAGGTGTGAGCAAAGTGGATGACACACGAATAGCAGGAGATGGACTACACATCTCTTTTATCTGCCAATTGCCTCATAGAGGTCTTTTCCTGCTTGGCACAAAAGATAAACATTCACAAGCATTGCCTCTTAAGGAGGGCTTCAGACAGGTGCCTGCCCACATAACAGGACAGGTCTTCCAGACTACATGAAGTCAGAGAGTTATACCTTAGTGGTTAAGCAACCAAGCAAAGCAAGAGCAAGTTCAATAAGAACTCAAAGCAACTTAGGTACCTGAAAAAAATCTAACCCAATCAGTATGCAATTCAAACAATCAAACAGACAACAGTCAATCACACAATCAGACAGATAAGCAAGCAATGCAACAATGAGCAAGGCACAAGCTATTAAGCCACTTGGTCTCAAAGCCTACAAAACAACTCAAGGTTAGCCAACATCTAGAGCAAACATCAATGCTCAAGTGAGGAAGCATCATCAACTATGGACTTGGATGTGTAAACCTGAAATCAAAGCTCAACTGTGAGTTACAAACCTCTAGGTCAAGGCCTAGGGTCAAAGATGGAGAAAAAATTCAAAACAGAACATGAAATTTAACATGAATCAACTTCATTCAATCAAGAACACAATCCAAAAAGTCCCATATCAATATCATTAACCAAATTCATTTCATGAACCAAACATGGCAAGGTATGCAAATTGTGACCACATTGTGACATCAGAATGAACAAATGCACATTAAATCTAAAATGATTCAAATAATCTTGGCAAAATTCATGAGTAAACAGAACATACAACATGATCATCACACAAAAAAATTAGACGCATTGGACATCATTAGGCAGGGAAATCACATAGCATAAGTCAAGGCAAGCACAACAAGCTCATGTGTGACACAAATTGTCACACCAACTTAGCATAGGCATAAAACAGAGATGGATCATGGTAAAAGCCTCAAACCAAAGCCAAAACAACACCCAACATGTCTAGAAATAGTGTGCAAAATTTCATATTCATTGGATAAGAATCAAGCATTTCACAATCAAATGAAGTTCAAAGCAATTCAAAAGCTCAAATGTGACCATCCAGAAGGAAAAATCTCAATCAAATCAGAAATGATTCCACAAATTCCAACAAAAATCATGCTCAATCACAACATCCATAACATGCATCATACAAAAAATCAAGGAAATTGGATATAATTTGGCATGGCAAACACATCAATCAAGTTGAACATCACAAGGTGTGACACCAATTGTCACACCTACCTTAGCATGATCATACAACAGTAATGGTAATTGATAAAAATACCAAATCAACACCAAAATGTCAAGCAAGATGTCTAGTTATAGCATGCAAAATTTCATAGGCATTGGACAAGAATCAAGCATTTCACAAATGATATAGCAAGGCAATGTCAAGAATGGACACATGTTCAAGTATCCTAGCACCAAAAAATATTCAGCCATGCACAATTCTCATTTTAATGATCAAAAAATACTAGTCAAAATCAGGATCATAATGCAAAAAATCTCATCACTTTTGGATCAATATTCCATTAGATATGAATTTGTGAAGTTGAAGAAAAAATAAAAAAATGCATGTGAAGCATGTACATGGCAAAGAAGGGAAAGTGGAAAATATGTGAAGCATTTGAATAAAGTGTGGCACGGAGGATCGCCATGTGCATTTTCAAATCCAAAGCGCGCGCTACATCAAACGACGTAGTTTTGACCTACAAACCCTAAGCGCGCGCTGCATGGCTTTTAAAAAATCCGCAGGAAAACCTGATGAACTCGCAACAAGATTCGCAGGTAAGCCTATGCGTTTTGTAAGAAAATTCGCAGGAAACTGGCAATGCATATGAACATTATGAACACGATGAATATCTTCATCTGGAAATTTCCAGATC
This sequence comes from Lathyrus oleraceus, assembly GCF_024323335.1. Taxonomy (NCBI): domain Eukaryota; kingdom Viridiplantae; phylum Streptophyta; class Magnoliopsida; order Fabales; family Fabaceae; genus Lathyrus; species Lathyrus oleraceus. The sequence continues at coordinate 198,338,356 of NC_066580.1, read as the reverse complement.
CAATGAACTGTTCCAGAAATCCACAAAACTCATACCAAACAACTTGCCATGCATCAAACAACAAGGATCAATGAATAATTCATGCTAAAACATCAAGATGAACACGGATCGAAGAAATCAAATATTCACATCAGAACTTAAATCACATGGATCTTCATGGATATAGCATCATTTTACTCGATTCAAAGCTCAAATTACTCAGCATACAATGAACTACAAGAATATCACAACAATTTTGAGAATTAAGGAGGTCGAAAAAGTGACCTCTTGATGAACAGCAAGTGGATTCGTGTATTTCCAAGGCTTTTGATGCTCCAATCCTTCTCCAAGGTGCTTAAGGAAGTGAATGATGATGAAAAGAAGGCTTAACAATGCATGAATCTTGCTCAATCTCCACTTGCCATGAAAGCTTCAAGCTATGAACATGAACTCGAATGCAGTGGTTTCCTTTGTTTCCACGTCCAAAGGTGCTCAATAATAGCTCATGATGATGAATGAATCAAGGAACAATGCTTGTGTTTGCAGAATTTTAGAGAAAAAAGTGAGAGAGAATTTTGAGAAATTTTGAAAACCTAGATTTAGAATTGGTAATTCGTGATGAAATAGTTAGGATTAAGGTTATATAGTCCATGCTAAACATGTTTAGGAAAGGATTAGGGCAAATGCTAATGAGATTAGGGGCTTTGTGGTGTTTATACAAAAAATCAAATTTATGCTCCATGCACCCTCATGCACGTGAACAGTGCATGTTCTTGGTTCAAAATTACTTAAAAACCTTCCATGCACATGTTGGAAATGATTTGGTATGCTCATGTTACACCAAAATGAATTTATGAAATTTTCCACCAAAATATTCATGATTGAACCAATGCCATGCAACTGAGATTTCATGCCAAATGATGCCATGCTTGGAAAATACATGTTACAAGGATCAATGTGCAAAAAGAGCCACTCAAATTGGACTTTTGGTTAAGAAGTTATGCTCATTTGAAGTTCAAACCACACTTTGCCAAGTTTTGGTCATATCTCCTTAACCATACATGAGAAATCTATAATCTTGGACTTTTTGGAAATGGGAGAGAAATATCTTCAACTTTCATGTTGGACAACATTTCATTTGAAGCTTTCTTGATGATGTAATCTTGAGTTGAAGTTGGTCCAAAACCTTTCCATTTTTGGAAACTTTCAAATTACAAGTCACCTACTATTTTTGGAAAGTCTTGATCTGACTTCAAAACCTTCAATGTTGATGTTTTAAATGTCAAATGAGACTTGTTTGAACATGAATGAGGTCTCTCTAACCATCTCCCACCTCCAAATCCATAGTTGAACTGACAGTTGACTTCTGTTGACTTTTGAGGGTTTCAGATGATTTGCACATGGACTGATGAGCTTTGAGCTTTCAACACTTGGCCAAATCACTTCAAAATGATCCTTGGGTCATGTGAATTCATTGTACCAACCCTAGGGCTTTGATTCCATAGAAAATGCACTTGCTTGCTTGCACAGTTGAATCTCCTGACCAGTCTTGCTTGATGACTTGGTGAACTATGCAATGAACAATGCAATGTTAATGACCTAAAATGAAAATGTATATACAAAATGGGAGGTGCAAATTTGAGGTGCTACAGCTGCCCCTATTCAATCAGCTGGGTACCCGAACGGATGAGAGCAACGGCTGTCAGACCTTCAGGGTAAACAGGGATTGAATACCGAAGAACCGTAGAAATTTGCACTCTGCGGGACATGATACAAGGTGTTTGCAACAGCAACCAGACAAGACGTTTACCGATGACTCTACTGGGGATTTTGATTTTCATCAAAGGAAAGATACAACCAAACGTCAACGGACGAATGGGAAAAACTCATCGTTTATCGACACCAACGGAGAGGTGACCAGACATTAACGAATGACTGGGAAAGACTCGACCAGACGTCAACGGACGAACGGGAGAAGCTCGACGTTTATCGACACCAACGGAGAGGTGAACACTTCACTGGGGAAGGGAAATGGTATTTGCAACCGGAAACCAGACAGGATGTTTACCGACGACTCTACTGGGGATTTCTGGCTGGGGAACAACCAGACATTCACCGATGACTGGGATAAAGACTCGACGTTTACCGACATCGAAAGATGATGTTTACCGACATCAAAAAAAGGAGACCAGACATTTACCGATGACTGGGAAATAGGATGTGCAACCAGACGTCAACGGACGACCAGGCAAAAACTCAACGTTTATCGACACCAACGGAGAGGTGAACTTACTGGGGAAAAGCTAATCACAACCAAACGTCAACGGACAATTGGGAAAAACTCATCGTTTATCGACACCAACGGAGAGGTGACACAGACATTAACGGATGACCTGTGGGGAGGATACAACTAGACGTCAACGAACGAATAGGAAAAACTCAACGTTTATCGACACCAACGGAGAGGTGACTCCTGGGGAAGGGTACAACTATACGTCAACGGACGAATAGGAAAAACTCAACGTTTATCGACACCAACGGAGAGGTGACCATTGGGGAAAGAATATATGTTACGAACATCGGACGATGATGTTTACCGACATCAACAAAGAAAACCAGACATTTACCGATGACTGGGATGAGACTCGATGCTTACCGACACCGAAAGAATGGTGTTTACCGACACCAAAGAAAGAACACACACGGGTGTTGACATGACACTTACCGGTATCACAAGAGGACGACATCTACATATGTCACGGCAAGGCTAAACACTTGTTGGGGGTCTCACTGGGGAGAATCCAGCTTTCCGTTCGCGGACAGGTGAGGAAATAAACCTCTCTGGGAAATATCAATCCTGAATGCTGTCAGGAGCAACTGTAGCAAACGTGCCTTACAGATGTCGAACAAAGATCCGCCTCTGCCGGGGATATGGTCCAATTAGGTTTGACATATGAATGCATATGTTTGAATTTTTCTATGGCGTAATGCTCCAAATTGAACGGAAATGCTACGCGATTTGAGGATGCAATGATCACTACATGCAAAATGCAAAATGATGAACTCCTGCCGGGGAGCAAACTGATCAGATACTCCAACTCTGTGGGGAGACTCTGCCTGGGGAATACTCTGCGGGGAGTAGCACCAACTTCTCACTCATGCTGGAGAATAGCCCTGCTGCTGGGGAAAGGATCCCAATCCACTTGGGGACTCTGCTAGGGAAACAACCAAAGCGACCTCGCTGGGGAGATCTGCCAATCCACTCCACAGGTAGGATAAACTCTGCTGAAGATAATTTTCACCGAACCTGATCCACTCGGGGAACCTGCTGGGGAAAACCATCACAACTCTAGTGGGGAAAGGCATAACTCTGTTGGGAAATAATATACTAGGCCACGCTGGGGAATAGACATCCACAACCCTGCCGGGGGCAAGCGTTCACGACCACGCTGGGGATAGCCGTACTTCAAGCCAGACTGCTGGGGAATAAAACCACTCCACTGACACCTCCGCTGGGGATACAACATCCTTCCAATCCGGTGGGGATTAACAATCTTCAGACTCAGTGGGGAACTGCCAACTTTCAGACTAGCTGGAGATAAACCTACTTCCATGCCTGCTGGGGACTTATAAATCCTTAGACCTGCTGGGGGATAAAAGGCCCTATCCACAGACGTCTCTGCAGGGGAGAAAAAATAGTTCTGACAGCCTTCAGACTTGCTTGGGGGAACCAACCTCAATCCGCTGGGGAATTCCTGATCTTGACATAAGCTGGGGAGACAAATCCCGAACTCGCTTCAACTGCTGGGGAATATCCCCATCCTCTCACACTGCTGAGGAATCAACCGTGGCTTAACTGCTTTAGCCAGGAATCAAAAGGTAATGACCTGCAAAATAGCACGACAAACATGTCCCAGGGGTTGCATGGACGAGATACGCTCAAGTGTCCTCAACATTCAAAATGATTTTCAAATGTTTTATCTTTCTGCACGTTATTGTCTAGCCTTCAGGTTTTTATATGCAATGTTTATCAAAAATTCGGACGTTTTTGCAAACAAAACAGTAAAATAAAAACAAGAGAGCAATTTATCTGAATAACGACTTTTATTGCGCACAAAAGGAAAAATCTATCCTAATGGCAATATGAATACGGCATCCACTATTTCCCAATTCTGTTATGACTCACAGATCATCAGTTTTCCTCCCAACTTCCTTGCTTTCTGAGAAGAATGACTGAAACGATCACATCTTTCGAGATGGCAGACGATGAAGCGCGGTGAAGTACAGATAACTCAGACTGTAGTCTTCGCTTTAATCCCTCTTTTGCCTGGATCGCCCTTTCGGGTTTTCAATCCACTGGGATACCCATTTTTGCCTAAGTCGCCCTTGCGGGTTTTCAACTTACCGAGTGTACAAATTCTTTTCATTCTTTATCCCTAACTTTTGCCCGAACCTTTTTTTTTTTTTGGTTCGCCGGGATGCCCCTTTTTTGCCTGGACTCTTTTATTCTTTTTGTCCAGCGGGTCAATTTACGCGAAGTATTTTTTGACTACATCTGAGTTAACAGGGGACGCGAAATCTTCACCGTCCATAGTTGTAAGCATCAAGGCTCCACCGGAGAAAACCTTCTTAACAACATATGGACCTTCGTAATTAGGAGTCCACTTGCCCCTGTTATTTGTACCGGGAGGAAGGATCCTCTTCAAAACCAGATCACCAGTTTGATAGCTCCGAGGACGCACTTTCTGATCAAAGGCTCTCTTCATCCTTCTCTGATACAACTGCCCATGGCACACAGCTGCTAACCGTCTCTCTTCAATAAGACTTAACTCATTAAACCTTGTTCGAATCCACTCGGCTTCGTCAAGCTTAACATCCAGCAAGACTCTCAGAGAAGGAATCTCCACTTCAACAGGTAAGACTGCTTCCATACCATGCACAAGGGAGTAAGGGGTTGCCCCGGTCGACGTACGTACTGAGGTACGGTACCCATGCAAAGCAAAAGGCAGCATCTCATGCCAATCCTTATACGTCACGACCATCTTCTGCACAATCTTCTTAATATTCTTGTTTGCCGCCTCCACAACACCATTCATCTTCGGTCTGTAAGGAGAAGAATTGTGATGTTCAATCTTGAAATCTCTGCAAAGCTCTTTCATCATCTTGTTATTGAGATTCGAACCATTGTCAGTAATGATTCTCTCAGGAACCCCATAACGACAGATGATTTCCTTCTTGATAAACCGGGCAACCACTTGTTTGGTGACATTAGCATAGGAAGCTGCTTCCACCCACTTGGTGAAGTAATCAATCGCAACTAGGATGAAGCGATGTCCGTTCGAAGCAGTAGGCTCAATCTTCCCAATCATATCAATCCCCCACATCGCGAACGGCCAAGGCGAATTCATGACATTCAGCGGGCTTGGTGGTACATGCACCTTATCAGCATAGATTTGACACTTATGGCACTTCCGAGCGTACTTGAAACAATCGGATTCCATAGTCATCCAGTAATAACCGGCTCTCAACAATTTCTTAGAGATTGCATGACCACCAGCATGGGTACCAAAAGATCCTTCATGCACTTCTTGCATCAACATGTCTGCCTCATGTCTATCCACGCATCTGAGCAGAACCATGTCAAAATTTCTCTTGTACAGCATATCATCCTGATTCAAATAAAAGCTTCCAGCTAGCCTTCTCAGGGTTTTCTTATCATTCTTTGATGCACCTTCAGGATACTCCTGGATCTTGAGGAAGTTCTTGATATCATAGTACCACGGCTTCTCATCAACAACAGACTCGGCTGCAAACACATACGCAGGCCTCTCGAGTCGATTCACCGCAACATGTGGCACATGATTCCACCAATGAACCTTGATCATAGAAGACAAAGTAGCCAAGGCATCAGCCATCTAATTCACATCACGGGGGACATGATACAACTTCACCTTCTTGAAGAACGTCAGTATTCTCCTGGTGTAATCTCTATAAGGAATCAAATGCGGTTGATTGGTATTCCAATCTCCATTGACCTGATTAATCACTAGAGCGGAATCTCCAAAAATGTCAAGTGTCTTGATCCTCAGATCGATGGCTTCTTCAATCCCCATGATACAAGCCTCATACTCAGCCTCGTTGTTGGTGACGTCAAAAGTCAATCTGGCAGAAAAAGGTATATGAGCACCTTTAGGATTGATAAGCATCGCCCCAACACCGTTACCGTTCACATTCACGGCCCCATCAAACATCAGTGTCCACTTGTCATCAGGATCCAGTCCTTCCTCGACAAGAGGCTCTTCACAATCTTTCATCTTAAGATACATGATGTCTTCATCAGGGAATTCAAACATCATCGGCTGATAATCATCAATCGGTTGCTCGGCAAGGTAGTCTGACAGAATACTACCTTTGATGGCCTTCTGCGATGTGTACTGAATATCATACTCAGTTAAAATCATATGCCAACGGGCAACACGTCCGGTGAGAGCCGGCTTCTCAAAGATGTACTTTACTGGATCCATCTTAGAAATCAACAAAGTGGTATGGTTCAACATATACTGCCTCAGTCGGCGAGCAGCCCAGGCCAAAGCACAGCAAGTTTTCTCGAGCTGCGAATATTTGATTTCATAGTCGGTAAACTTTTTGCTAAGGTAGTATATGGCATGCTCTTTTCGACCAGACTCGTCATGCTGTCCCAATACACACCCCATCGAGTTCTCAGTCACTGACAGGTACATTATCAGAGGTCTCCCAGGAACTGGAGGTATAAGGATTGGAGGTTTCTGTAAATACTCTTTTATCTTATCAAAAGCTTTTTGACAGTCATCATTCCACCTGATTGCTTGATTCTTTCTTAGCAATTTGAATATCGGTTCACACGTGGCAGTTAGGTGAGATACAAACCTTGCAATGTAGTTCAATCTCCCTAAAAACCCACGAACCTGCTTTTCTGTTTTCGGTTCAGGCATTTCTTGTATAGCTTTGACTTTTGCTGGATCAACCTCAATTCCTTTCTCACTGACAATGAAGCCTAACAGCTTACCGGATCTCACCCCAAACGTACACTTGTTCGGATTCAGCCTCAGTTTGAACTTTCTCAGCCGGTCAAACAACTTCTGCAGATTAACCAGGTGCTCCTCTTCTGTCTGCGACTTCGCAATCATGTCATCCACGTACACTTCAATCTCTTTGTGCATCATGTCATGAAAGAGAGTTATCATAGCCCTCTGATAGGTAGCACCGGCGTTCTTCAGCCCAAATGGCATCACCTTATAGCAGAACATGCCCCAAGGTGTAATGAATGTCGTCTTTTCCATGTCTTCTGGCGCCATCTTGATCTGATTATAACCAGAAAAACCATCCATGAAAGAGAAAACCGAGGATTGAGCCGTATTATCAACCAATACATCAATGTGAGGTAATGGGAAATCATCTTTCGGACTTGCTCTGTTCAAATCCCGGTAATCGACACACATTCTGACTTTGCCATCCTTCTTTGGCACGGGAACGATGTTGGCCACCCACGGGGGATAAGTAGTCACTGACAAGAACCCCGCATCAAACTGCTTCTGAACCTCTTCCTTGATCTTAACCGCCATATCAGGACTCGTTCTCCGAAGCTTCTGCTTGACTGAAGGACACTCTTCTCTGAGAGGTAGTCTATGCACCACAATATCGGTATCCAACCCAGGCATATCTTGATACGACCAGGCGAATATCTCCACATATTCTCTCAGCATCTCAATCAACCTGCTCTTGACGTCTTCCTTCAAAGCGGCCCCGATCTTGATATCCTTTCTGGCGTCCTCAGTACCAAGGTTGACAATCTCCAACTCCTCCTGATGAGGTTGGATGACCCTCTCCTCTTGCTTTAACAATCTGACCAATTCTTTAGGGAGTTCACAGTCTTCCTTACTCTCCTCTTCAGCTTGGTATATGGGATTATTGAAATCATACTGAGCCATAACAGAACTGTTCATAGTGGATTCCGTGAGATAACTTCTGCATGTTTAATGCTTTGTTTTAGAAAAAAGAGTTTAAGAAAGTCACAAAAAACAAAAACATTGCCATTTTATTTTTTTGAAAAATGAAAACAAAAATAGAATGACAGGGATCACAATATTGTTTGCAAAACGTCCTTTATTAATGATATCATTGAAAAACATGATGAGGCCCTACAATGAACCACTACGCCTTGGGCAGAACGTAGGGTTTTGTGCATAATGAAAAAACAAAAGAAAATTACTCTGTTTGAAGAGTAACTTGGACCACATCTTCAGCCGTCCAGTTGTTGATCGACTCCCCTGGTGCACACGGGCGAACCCAGTTGTCTAGATCACAATCACTGTCACCATCTTCACTAATGGCTGCAAAGACATCACTGTGATTCATCAGCCCAGCGCTGGTAAAGGTACTCGGACCTGTCTGCTCCGCCTGCAGAGGTTGATAACCAATTCCGAACTTATCTTCTTTGATAGGCAAATCCACCATCTTGCCCCAGCCTTCTGCTTTACCAGAGTTGACAACCTCCATAGCTTGCTTATACGATGCAATTGAGGCACTTGGCTTCTTCTGCTCAGCAAAAGCCACCCTCTCAAGAGCAACAGTCTCGAATGCCTGGCATAAGGTTTCATGGATCTCACCATCTACCTCCACATACTTGAAAGAGGATAGATGACTCACCAGAATATCTTCTTCGCCGCACACAGTCACAATCTGACCGTTCCAGACATACTTCAGCTTCTGATGGAGAGTTGACGAAACTGCCCCAGCTGCGTGAATCCAAGGACGCCCCAATAAACAACTATATGCTGGTTGGATGTCCATCACATAGAAGACAATGTCAAACACCTCCGGACCGATCTTCACCGGCAGTGTGACTTCACCAAAAACAGACCGTTTGGATCCATCAAATGCACGCACAATCAGATCACTCGGAGTGAGGATAACCACTTCCACATCAATCTTACCCAGAATCTTCTTGGGAAACACGTTCAAAGACGAGCCAATGTCTACCAACACATGAGACAACACTGCGCCTTTACACTCCATAGTGATATTCAGGGCTTTGTTATGGTTACGTCCTTCAGGCGTCAAGTCCAAATCGGTGAACCCCAAACCATGCCTGGTGCTCACATTGGAAATCACTCCCTCCAGCTGGTTGACAGAGATCTCTTGAGGCACTTAAGCCAGATTCAGCATCTTCAACAGGGCATTACGGTGTGCCTCAGAGCACAGAAGCAATGAGAGGATAGAGATCTTGGACGGAGTCTGATTCAGCTGATCTACAATCTTGTAGTCACTTTTCTTGATTATTTTCATGAACTCCTCCACGTCTTTCTCAAACGAACCCTCAGGCGCCTCCTTCTGAGCAGGTTCTTCATCAACCACAACCTGTTTACCTTTGGCCTTGGTAAGAGCCTCAGCATTGTTATCCCTCAAAGGTTGTGGAGCAAACAAACGACCGCTTCTGGTGAAACCTCTGGGTCCCCCAACATTGTCCACAACAGGACCGACAACCACAGGAGTTCTAGCTGGCATTCCAATAGTTACTGGAGTTTTATTAACTGGCCTGGTCTGACTTTCAGCCCTTCGATTGCTACGGTAAGCGTTGTCGTATTTCCACGGCACAGCCCTACTATCAACAGCCCTTCTTCCCGAAGCAACAATAGTAATTGGAGTACAAACGGTTACAAGAGCAGAAATGGTAACAGGAGTACCACTAGTCGTAGGCGCACTAATAGTCCTCTGACCGCGTCCCTCGGACGGTTTGAAATAGATAGTGACGGTTGACACCACCCCACGATCTCTAACGGCCCGATTAAACTGTAAACAGCCCTCATCAATCAGATTCTGAATACCAGCCCTCAACTGCATACACCCATTTTCTGATTCAGCACAATCTACACAAACTTGATCATAGCCCGGGAATACGCCCCCATTCAACAGACGGTCCTTCACAACAAACAACGGAGTCTGAATCTCATCAACACTGACAATCAAGTCTTCAGCTTCACCGTCTTCCAAATTGTTCACCCTGTGCGCACCATGCTGCGGCATAGGGTTGTTTACAACATTCGGCACAGGAGCAAAATTGATAGTTTTAGTGTCAATTAGGTCCTGGACCTTATGATGAAAAGCCCTGCAGTTCTCAATGTGGTGCCCCGGTGCACCAGAGTGGAAATCACAACGCACGTTGGCATCATACCCAGGTGGTATCTTTGTCAACAGTGCCATGGTACGCAACTCCACGAACCTCAATCTGAGCAACTCAGGTAGCAACTCAGCATAGGTCATCGGTAACGGATCAAAACGTCGATTAGGCATCCTCTGTCTAGGCTGATACGGACGTTGTTGTTGTTGTTGTTGTTGTGGCGGTGGTTGTTGAACCCTTTGTTGTTGCTGTTGACGAGGTTGAGGTGCTGGAATTGTTACAGCAGCAACCTGGCGATATTGATTTCTGTTTGTACTCCTTCGGTGTTGCACCACATTGGTTTCACCCTCTCTCCTGCGAGGTGCCCCAGCAAACGGTTTCTTGGAAGATGAGGACCCAACATCTTGAATCTTCCCAGCTTTGATCAGGCTTTCTGTCCTCTCCCCACAAATTACAACGTCTGAGAAACTACTGAATGGGCAACTCCCCATCCGGTCCATGAATACTCCTTGTAAAGTACCGATGAACATGTCAGTCAACTCCCTCTCCAGCATAGGGGGTTGTACTCTTGCAGCCAATTCACGCCACCTCTGGGCGTACTCCTTGAAGCTTTCACCAGATTTTTGACAAAGACTCTGCAACTGAGTCCGGCTCGGCGCCATGTCCATGTTATGTTTATATTGCCTCAAGAAGGCCTCACCCAGATCTCTCCAGCATCGGATAGAATCTCTCTTAAGCTCCATGTACCAATCCAAGGAAGCCCCAGACAAGCTATCCTGGAAAAAATACATCCACATTTTCTCGTCATCGGTGTAAGCAGAGATCTTCCTATAATAGGCCTGCACGTGGGTGCGAGGACAAGAAGTACCGTTGTATTTATCGAATGAGGGTGCTTTGAATTTGTAGGGGATTCTCAAACCTTCCATCAGACCCATGTTGGTCACATCAAACCCAAGGGAGTTCTGACATTCCATAGCTCGGATTTTCTCAGCAAGGGCATCAACTTTCCGATCCCTCTCTTCGACTCTCACTACATCATCGTCTTCACTGAGCAGAGTGAACATATCCTCCTGTCTGTCAACCAACGGAGCAGGATGACGAATCGGAGCCCGGGCAGCTCTGGCATTAACAGTCTCTGTAGCAAGAGGCTGTCCGTTGATTCTGATACCCCTTAATTCATCACCCATGGCATAGTCATTGACGGGAGCAGCAGCAGCAACATTCTCATGAACGGGTACACCCACTGGTGAATCACGGTTGGACGGCGGAATCACGGTTTCCTGTCTCTGGGCTAAGGCACGCAGCTCCTCTTGCCCCTGAACAACCCCTTGCATCATTGTCATAAATTGGGCCATGTTAGCCCTCATCTCAGCCAATTCTGCTTGAACCTGGTCCATGTTCCTCTGATGATTCAGTCTGGTTGCGTAGCGGTGCGAACGTTGATCAGCTATCCTGCCTGACACAGGAACCAGAGTGAGAAGTCACGAACAAGAACACCTGTTATGCAAAATGATATGTGTATGATGCTAATGATGCATATGATGCACATGATATGTTCATTTCTCAAGCATTCAAGAGCCTGATTCATCTTCAAGAAATGACAACCTGCAACACAAACAAAGAAGCAACACAAGATAACTGAGCACCAGGTGAAACATCAACAACCAACTCATCTATAGATATGAGCAACAAGGATCATACAACAATGTCAACAAAGATCCAAATAATCGGAGTACAACAACGAATCCCATCCAACAAGCCTGGAGGTGATTCTCAACATACACAACAGAGATACAAGCTAAGACAAATGGCTTCCAGGAATGAGCGTCTTCAGGTACTGACACTGGTCTATCAACAGGTCACACTCTGAACATTCTGGCAAGGGAGTGATCTACTCTTTCAGTTGTCTTCTGAGCTCTACAACTTCTCCTCCAAGTTGGCTCTCTGATGCATGTCTCAAGTCAATTTCTTTCTTCAACTGGATGTCTTTGTCTCTGAGTTGCTTCTCCAAGTCTCTTATCTTCTTCTGATAATTGGCTTCAGCTCTCTGCAACCTCAAGCATTCCCAGTGTTCTGCATTCAACAGGGTCTCCATCTCCTCATAGGACCTCTTCTTGCTCTTCATTCTACTAGCATCTTCACCTTGCATGTCTCTGATTTGATGAGCCAGGTTCAACTTATCAGCTTTGGCTTTGTAGAGCTCCATCTGGGTATCTTGCTCCTTCTCTTTCAACCGACGATTCTCCATCAGGGCTTGCTTGTACTGCTCATCAGGTACACTCTCAGCAAGGATCAAAGGTGGTTGCTCTTGCAATGGCCTCATCCTATCATAGGGCAACAACAAAGTTTCCACTCTCTTCTTGACCCACTCAGTGTAGTCAGGCATAGCAATGGCAAACTTCTTCCCTAGAACAACTCCATCCTTAACACCAAGAGTCTTCCAAGCTCTTCCTACTCGCTCCAATCTAACAGGATCACTTTGCTTCTCAAAATACACATTTTCAGCTATCTCAGCATCAAGTGGTCTTCCATTCATCACGAATCCCAACTGGCGAAGAGAAAGAACTGGGTTGTAATTGATGCAACCCTTAGTCCCTACAAGTGGCACATTACGAAACTCTCCACAACTCATGATGATGTTACGCACATCCATCCGATAAGACTGCCACCTGATATCATATGAGGTAAAAGACATAACCCTCTGAGTCCACTTATGAGTGCTCTGGGCATCCACAAAAGGTCCACTGACTGGCAGAAGAGACAAGAACCATCTGAGTAACAACGGAAGGCAACATCTGATAGCTCCACCCTTACCATGCCTACTGTGAATAGCATAGTAAGTGTCAGCTAACAGAGTAGGAACCGGATTTCCTCCAATGAAGATAGTGACTGCAGCATAATCCACAAAGTTGGGCATACTCGGGAATAAGACAATCCCATAGATCATGATGGCCAACTGAGCATGAAAAGCTTCCCAATTTCCCTTCTCTGCTTCTTCTCTAGCAATCCTCAAAAAGAACTTCAAAGGCAAACCCACAACATCTCCACTGGACTTTCAATTATCACTGACTTCTTTGATACCCAAATGAAGAGCTCTGGAAACAACTCTGAAATCAACCTCCTTAGGAACATCCAAAAAAGGAACCTGATACTGAATCGGGACACTCATCAGAATGGAGTACTCTTCAAGAGTAGGCGCTAACTGATAATCCTGGAATGTGAAGCAACGAAGCTCTGGGTCGTAGAACTGTAGAAGAGTCTGCAACGACACTGGATCTACTACCATCTTCAACAGTGTCAACAAATCCCCATACTGATTAACAAACCCCTTCTGGTTACCACTGGTCACAAGGTTGCTCAACTCTATCAGAGACGTCAAAGGCTCACGGTGAAAACTGTAAGAACAAGTCTTCCGCTTCAACTCTGGGACTATTACCATCTCTCACAATGAATAGACTCCTGAATGAACCTGAGAAATGATATGCATGCAGAGATTAGCTTTTTTCTTTTCTTTTCTTTTTTCATTTCTTTTTTCATTGCATTATTTTTTGAAAACAAACATGTTATGATGCAAATGATGCAGACAAGACTGGTTGGTTGTGTATCTCGGAGCACAGGATCAAAGCTTCGGCTTGAACTCGGAACCACAAATTCATCTGAAACCCAAAGTCATCTGAGACCCCAAAATTCTGAACCAATAGTCACCAACAGGATCACAAGTCACCAACAAGTCACCGACGAGTCACCAACTGTACCTGTAATAATGATCATTCCCTCCCCACTCACAGGTGTCATCTAGGCCAGGGTAAGGTCGAGAGAAACGCAACATAAATAACCCTTTCATAGAATATCATCATATACACACCCGAAGTATGTAACGATAATACCCCATCAGAGTCTGAACTGCTCGTGATGTCAAGTTCCGCTAAGTGGCGCAATACCACCCGCTTCCCAAGAATCACTCTATTCCTAGGTGTCATAGATTTCACTCATAGCCTGGGTATTGGGCCTTTTACCTCATGTAACTCCCACCCCAACAGAGAGACAAACACAGCACAGGTGAATAAATGATGAATGCAAACATAAATGCAAACAATAAATAAATGAATGCAATAAATGAAACAGCAAAAGCAACCAAACCCTAACCTAGAGAGCACTAGGAGAGACTCGCTTAGGGAAGATGGACCAGCAAGAGGTCAACTTCTCTTTCTCCCCAGCAGAGTCGCCAACTGTCGCATTACGCAAAAAACCGGCGGGAAAACGAAACAACAGAGCCGCCACCGTGCGTTATTTATCCCAAAGGAGGGAAAGGAAACGCTCGAAGTAAACCTGGAAAAGACATGGTCTCGCGACCAGAGAGAGATGGGATCGGGAGTCGGTTATGCGAAGGGAAGGTATTAGCACCCCTACGCATCCGTCGTACTCGACGGGATCCACGCACAAAAGAAAGGATAAGGTTGCTAAAAACTGCTCAAACACCACACAAGGCTGGAAGGAAACACAAGAAAGACAAAAGAAACTAACTCGGCAGGATATCGCATCCTGGGCCTACGTAGTCTGTCAGGCACAGACACCAGAGTCGACGTAGTTCGGGACAGGGGGAAACGTGCTCGCTAGGATGTCGCATCCTATGCATACGTATCTTCTCTGACCAGAGAAGAATCAGAGCACTCGTAGCTCGGCTAACGCACGCCAAACAAAACACAAACAGGAAACCGACTGCCAATCGCTGGACTTACGTCAGACTCCACACAAACAGGCAAACATGGAAACCGAATGCCAATCGCTGGACTTACATCAGACTCCGAACCAACAAACACACGCACAGGAAACCGACTGCCAATTGTAACACCCTTCTAAAATACCCCAAATATTTCAATTAAAATAGCAACATATCAATCAGAGTAATTATGCCCCGAAGGGTGTCACACAATCATTTCACAACCATCATCAGAATATCCTGTCATGCTCATTTATTTAATCCAAATTATAAAGTATCTGCATAATACGCAGCGGATAAAATCAATTCAATTATTCACATCATGTAACATATTACATGCAAAATGGTTCACAACCAATCAATAAAATATTCAAACATCCCTTCCCGATGTTACATCTATCAGAGCATGACCCACTAGGAGACTACACTAGACTCCAAGCACTAGCTCCTATTCAACTCACTGCTCGTTACCTGAAAAATAGGTGTAAGGGTGAGTTCCTCAATCAATATAATAAGTATTATACAACAGCATGTAATGTTAAGTAATTAACACATTAATTCACCCTAACCAGACTACACGCTCAGCAACGCCAGTATCCATTCAAACATCATATTCAATACCAATACAACTCATATTCATACTCAATATCAATACAAACACACGTATAATATTGGAATACATCCATTCATATTATACGCCATACACATATTATGCAATGAGACTCCATGCATGCGGTACCGACTATTTGTGAACATATAGTTCACCTCACCGTCCAAATCCAGGCACGGCTACCAAGTCCAACTAGTCCCACTCATTTGAGACCTAGTGACTCACTCACTAATTCCTCACCACGGGAATTAGCTACCACCCCTCAAGGGCTATGCTATGCACGCTAATTCACCTAGCATGCAAACATCGACAACAATCCATAATGACTAACTCACTAATTCCTCACAATGGGAATTAGCTACCACCATAAAGGCCACAATATGCATGCTAATCACCTAGCCATGCTACATCATCAACAACAATTCAAGAATAGACATATGCTCACACTCTAAGCCATAAAACAGTCTATTCACAAGTGCACACATAACTGATACATTCACAGCATCATGCATACCATCACACATCATCAGTATATTATCACATAAGCATATCATATCATGCCACATAATCAAAAACAGTATTAGCACACTCTACTAATGCCTATACTACTCAAGACCCAACAAAACAACAACAACATTACCACGATATCACATCTGGGAGTTTAAAACGCGAAATCTGCCCTTCAAACTGATATGGCGAACGCCATTAGGCTAATGGCGAACGCCATTAGCGTTACACGCTCTCATTCTGGAAAAACTGTCTGTCAAACTGATATGGCGAACGCCATTAGGCTAATGGCGAACGCCATTAGCGTTAAACGCTCTTATTCTGGAAAAAAAACCCAAATGGCGAACGCCGAAGGCATAATGGCGAACGTCATTTGGCTGTTATGTGCATAGATGTTAAATTTCTACGAATTCCCTTTCAATTATCATCTAATTTCATTCATCCACTGGCTCACAAATTCATCATACAACAATCCAATCAGAGATAAAACAATGGTTATCACTACCCAGTACATATTATCATATAATACCCTTTAACCGATGATAAACCCCCCTTACCTGAGTTAATCCGGCAAATCTCAAGCTTCAAGCTCTTCTCTTCTCCAACCTTCTTCCTCTTGCTCTGCCTTTGCCCTTTTCCTCTTTCACGATCGCTTCTCTGTTTTTCACGTAAAAACCTTTTTACTCCAAAATGGGACTTTTTCCTTAATTCCAACTTATATATATTTTCCAATAAATAATTATCCCAATAATTATTATTCCAAAATAATAGTAATAATAATCCCAAATTCCAATTATTCAATTAAATTAATAAAAAAAATATTAATTTAAATTAAATAATTATCTTATTTTAATTGGGGTGTTACAACTCTCCCCCACTAAAAGAGTTTTCGTCCTCGAAAACATACCTCAAGCGAACAACTCCGGATAAGACTCCTTCATCTGACTCTCAAGTTCCCAGGTCACATTGCCACCTGCTGGTCCTCCCCAAGCTACCTTCACCAATGCAATCTCTTTACCCCGCAACTGCTTCAACTCTCGATCCTCGATCCTCATAGGTGATGCTTCAACAGTCAGGTCATCTCTCACCTGTACATCATCTATTTGGACTACATGCGACGGATCATGAATGTATCTCCTCAACTGAGACACATGAAAAACATCATGCAAATTCGCAAGCGACGGCGGTAAAGCGATACGATAGGCTACCTCTCCTATCCTTTCTAAAATCTGATAGGGACCAATAAATCGAGGTGTCAACTTCTTTGACTTCAAAGCTCGACCAACACCAGTTATCGGAGTAACACGAAGAAACACATGATCTCCCTCTTGGAACTCAAGTGCCTTCCTCCTCTTATCATGATAACTCTTCAGTCGACTCTGAGCAATTCTCATCTTCTCCTGAATCATCTTAATCTTGTCCGTAGTTTGTTGAACAATCTCTGGTCCAACCACAGCACTCTCACCGGACTCATACCAACATAAAGGTGTCCGACATCTCCTACCATACAAAGCTTCAAACGGTGCCATACCAATACTCGAATGAAAACTATTGTTGTAGGTAAACTCAATCAACGGTAAATAACAATCCCACGCACCTCTCTTTTCTAAAACACAAGCTCTCAAAAGATCCTCTAGTGACTGAATCGTCCTCTCAGTCTGACCATCAGTCTGCGGATGATATGC
The DNA here is from genome assembly GCF_024323335.1 of Lathyrus oleraceus. Lineage (NCBI taxonomy): Eukaryota > Viridiplantae > Streptophyta > Magnoliopsida > Fabales > Fabaceae > Lathyrus > Lathyrus oleraceus. The sequence continues at coordinate 198,320,699 of NC_066580.1, read as the reverse complement.
AGAACTCAATCTCAGCTTAGTTCCCAAAGCCTTCTGCAAACCTTCCCAAAACTTCGATGTAAATCTAGGATCTCTGTCCGAAACAATACTCGACGGAATACCATGCAAACTTACAATCTTCTCAATATACAACTCGGCTAATCTCTCTAACGGATAATCCATTCTGATCGGAATGAAATGAGCCGATTTGTCAATCTATCAACAATCACCCAAATAGCCTCAAAATTCTTATTTGTCCTCGGCAACCCAGAAACAAAATCCATACTGATACTATCCCACTTCCACTCTGGAATAGCCAACGGTTGCATTAGCCCAGACGGCTTCTGATGCTCAATCTTTGACTTCTGACAAGTCAAACAAGAATAAACAAAACTCGCGATTTCTCTTTTCATTCTCGGCCACCAAAATAACCTTTTCAAATCATGATACATCTTCGTAGCTCCAGGATGAATACTCAGGCCACTACGATGTCCTTCCTCAAGAATACTCTTCTTAAATTCGATAACATCCGGAATACACACCCGATTACTAAATTTCAAAACACCATTCTCATCAATTCTGAATTCACCACCTTGACCTTGATTCACTAGAGTCAACTTATCAACCAAAAGCACATCGGATTTCTGACCCTTTCTAATCTCATCCAGAATACCACTCGTTAACTTCAACATTCCCAATTTAACACTATTGTGAGTACTCTCACACACCAAACTCAAGTCTCTAAACTGCTCAATTAAATCCAATTCCTTAACCATTAACATAGACATATTCAATGATTTCCGACTCAACGCATCACAGAAACCTCAATGGTTCCGACGGACTCGGTAATATCAGAATAGGAGCAGTAGTCAACCTTCTCTTTAACTCTTGGAAACCTTCTTCACATTTGAGTCCCAAACAAACGCTTGCCCCTTTCTAGTCAACATTGTCAACGGTAACGCCAACTTAGAAAATCCCTCAATGAACTTCCTATAATAACCAGCCAAACCAAGGAAACTTTGAATCTCAGCAACAGACTTCGGAGCTTCCCACTGAGATACCGCTTCTATCTTAGAAGGATCAACAGCAACACCACCTCTTGAAATCACATGACCAGGAAACTAACTTCTTCTAACCAACCACACCGGTGCACCCCACGGTGACACCCTCGGACGAATAAATTTCTTATCCAACAGATCTTCCAACTGACTCTTCAATTCAGTTAACTCAACAGCAGACATACGGTATGGAGCCATCGACACCGGCCTAGTACCAGGTACCAAATCAAACGAGAACTCAACTTCACGCTCTGGCGGTAATTTGTTCACTTCTTCAGGAAACACATCAGGAAAATCACACACCACAGCTAGATCGCAAATCACCAATTTATCTTTAGCCTCTAAAGTCGCTAACAGCATAAACAACTCTGCCTCATCTGCTACTTCCTCGTTCACCTGCCTAGCTGATAGAAACAAACTCTTTCCTTCCTCAATCTCAGGAAAGATCACAGTCTTATCAAAACAGTTGATATAAACTCGGTTAGACACCAACCAGTTCATACCCAGGATAACATCAATTTGCACTAGTGGAAGACACACTAGGTCCAATCCAAAGTCTCTACCAAAAATACTCAAAGGACAATTTAAACAAACTGAAGTAGTAGTCACTGAACCCTTCGCAGGAGTATCAATCACCATACTTCCATGCATTCAGATATCTCTAATTTAAGTTGCACAGCACAATCCAAAGATATAAAGGAATGGGTCTCACCAGTGTCAATAATAGCTACGAAAGAAAAGCCATTAATATAACACGTACCTCGGGTCAAACGATCATCTGCAGAAGTCTCAGAACCCGATAAAGCAAAGACCTTGCCTTCCGACTGATTCTCTTTCTTCGGCTTAGGACACCGTGGACTGATATGACCCACCTCTCCACAGTTGAAACAAGTCGCAGTCTTCAACCGGCACTCTGCCGCCAAGTGACCACCTTTTCCACACTTGAAACACTTCTTCTCAGCACTGGTACACTCATAGAAACGATGTCCAGCCTGACCACATCTATAACATTTGGCAGGGACACTGGAGTCTCCCCCACTAGGTCTCCTCATCCCACTCTGTCTCTGGAAACCTTTGCCAGCTGCATACGGTTTCCCACGATCATTCTGATTCTTGCCTTTCCTATCAACCCTCTGCTGATAGCTTTCCGCTCTGGCCTTGGTATCCCGTTCAAACATTCTGCAACAGTCGACCAAATTAGAAAACACTCTAATCCGCTGATACCCAATAGCCTGCTTGATCTCGGGACGTAACCCGTTCTCAAACCTCACGCATTTTGAAAATTCTCCAGTAGCCTCATCATAGGGAATGTAATACTTCGACAGCTCTGTGAACTTAGCAGCATACTCAGTAACAGACCGATTTCCCTGCTTCAATTCTACGAACTCTTTCTCTCTCCTTCCTCTGACCTCCTCTGGAAGGTACTTCCTCAGAAATCTCTCTCTGAACACCGCCCAAGTGACCTCAGCACTTCCGGCAGCTTCCAACTCAGTGCGGGTAGCAACCCACCAATCATCTGCTTCCTCTGACAGCATATGCGTACCGAGCCTGACCTTCTGGTTATCGGCACACTCAGTCACTCGGAAGATCCTCTCGATCTCCTTCAACCACTTCTGAGCACCATCTGGATCGTATGCTCCCTTGAACATTGGAGGATTGTTCTTCTGGAACTCACTCAGTTGACGAGCAGCTCCCATTCCCACAACATTCGGATTTCCCCCAAGTACTCCAGCTAGCATACCCAGAGCCTCAGCAATCACAGCATCGTCTCTACTTCTTCCAGCCATCTCTATTCTGAGAACCTAACAAGATGAAACAATAAGTACTGATAGGGTTACACAACACCTATCCCGTACAGGGGAAACAAAATAATTACGACTCGACACGACCGACTATGCTCTGATACCACTAATGTAACACCCTTCTAAAATACCCCAAATATTTCAATTAAAATAGCAACATATCAATCAGAGTAATTATGCCCCGAAGGGTGTCACACAATCATTTCACAACCATCATCAGAATATCCTGTCATGCTCATTTATTTAATCCAAATTATAAAGTATCTGCATAATACGCAGCGGATAAAATCAATTCAATTATTCACATCATGTAACATATTACATGCAAAATGGTTCACAACCAATCAATAAAATATTCAAACATCCCTTCCCGATGTTACATCTATCAGAGCATGACCCACTAGGAGACTACACTAGACTCCAAGCACTAGCTCCTATTCAACTCACTGCTCGTTACCTGAAAAATAGGTGTAAGGGTGAGTTCCTCAATCAATATAATAAGTATTATACAACAGCATGTAATGTTAAGTAATTAACACATTAATTCACCCTAACCAGACTACACGCTCAGCAACGCCAGTATCCATTCAAACATCATATTCAATACCAATACAACTCATATTCATACTCAATATCAATACAAACACACGTATAATATTGGAATACATCCATTCATATTATACGCCATACACATATTATGCAATGAGACTCCATGCATGCGGTACCGACTATTTGTGAACATATAGTTCACCTCACCGTCCAAATCCAGGCACGGCTACCAAGTCCAACTAGTCCCACTCATTTGAGACCTAGTGACTCACTCACTAATTCCTCACCACGGGAATTAGCTACCACCCCTCAAGGGCTATGCTATGCACGCTAATTCACCTAGCATGCAAACATCGACAACAATCCATAATGACTAACTCACTAATTCCTCACAATGGGAATTAGCTACCACCATAAAGGCCACAATATGCATGCTAATCACCTAGCCATGCTACATCATCAACAACAATTCAAGAATAGACATATGCTCACACTCTAAGCTATAAAACAGTCTATTCACAAGTGCACACATAACTGATACATTCACAGCATCATGCATACCATCACACATCATCAGTATATTATCACATAAGCATATCATATCATGCCACATAATCAAAAACAGTATTAGCACACTCTACTAATGCCTATACTACTCAAGACCCAACAAAACAACAACAACATTACCACGATATCACATCTGGGAGTTTAAAACGCGAAATCTGCCCTTCAAACTGATATGGCGAACGTCATTAGGCTAATGGCGAACGCCATTAGCGTTACACGCTCTCATTCTGGAAAAACTGTCTGTCAAACTGATATGGCGAACGCCATTAGGCTAATGGTGAACGCCATTAGCGTTAAACGCTCTTATTCTGGAAAAAAAACCCAAATGGCGAACGCCGAAGGCATAATGGCGAACGTCATTTGGCTGTTATGTGCATAGATGTTAAATTTCTACGAATTCCCTTTCAATTATCATCTAATTTCATTCATCCACTGGCTCACAAATTCATCATACAACAATCCAATCAGAGATAAAACAATGGTTATCACTACCCAGTACATATTATCATATAATACCCTTTAACCGATGATAAACCCCCCTTACCTGAGTTAATCCGGCAAATCTCAAGCTTCAAGCTCTTCTCTTCTCCAACCTTCTTCCTCTTGCTCTGCCTTTGCCCTTTTCCTCTTTCACGATCGCTTCTCTGTTTTTCACGTAAAAACCTTTTTATTCCAAAATGGGACTTTTTCCTTAATTCCAACTTATATATATTTTCCAATAAATAATTATCCCAATAATTATTATTCCAAAATAATAGTAATAATAATCCCAAATTCCAATTATTCAATTAAATTAATAAAAAAAAATATTAATTTAAATTAAATAATTATCTTATTTTAATTGGGGTGTTACACCAATCATTGGACTTACGTCAGACTCCAGCAAGCAAACACACACAGGAAACCAACTGCCAATCGCTGAACTTACGTCAGACTCCAAACACACACAAAGAAGGTTGAAAAAGAAAAAGGGCGCCCGGAGAGATCAGCTCATCTCCTGCCTACATACCTCATCTGGTATGAGTATCAGGGCGACGTAGTTCCCCTACGCAGGGAAAAAGGACTAGCCTAACCAGATACAAAGGGAGACACAAACTACTAGGGAGACTACGACTCGAGCCTAGAAGTTATCATGCATACGATCCCTATGTTGAGGTTTCTATCTAACTTGCACCGGAAGCAAGCTATCCTAACAGCACAGTCAAACAAAAGCACAAAAGCAAGCACACACACTATATGCAAACAGATGGGCTCATACAAGGTTAGGCTTTAGTCAAGGGGTCATGTCAACCTCAACAAATAAGCCACTAGAATGGGGTATGATTAGCTCTTAACCCTAACATTGAGAGTTAGGGTGAAGCAGATGAAATGGAAAGTGAGGGTAAGACCTCACAACTCTTATCCCTGGCCTGGGAGAGCTTCAGATAAATGAAAGTGTGGGAGTTTAGAAAGTTGGAACTCTTCTCCACATATGACTGACACAACAAAGATCTTGGGCTATTATCCACAATGCATCAACACAAGGTGTGAGCAAAGTGGATGACACACTGAATAGCAGGAGATGGACTACACATCTCTTTTATTTGCCAATTGCCTCATAGAGGTCTTTTCCTGCTTGGCACAAAAGATAAACATTCACAAGCATTGCCTCTTAAGGAGGGCTTCAGACAGGTGCCTGCCCACATAACAGGACAGGTCTTCCAGACTACATGAAGTCAGAGAGTTATACCTCAGTGGTTAAGCAACCAAGCAAAGCAAGAGCAAGTTCAATAAGAACTCAAAGCAACTTAGGTACCTGAAAAAAATCTAACCCAATCAGTATGCAATTCAAACAATCAAACAGACAACAGTCAATCACACAATCAGACAGATAAGCAAGCAATGCAACAATGAGCAAGGCACAAGCTATTAAGCCACTTGGTCTCAAAGCCTACAAAACAACTCAAGGTTAGCCAACATCTAGAGCAAACATCAATGCTCAAGTGAGGAAGCATCATCAACTATGGACTTGGATGTGTAAACCTGAAATCAAAGCTCAACTGTGAGTTACAAACCTCTAGGTCAAGGCCTAGGGTCAAAGATGGAGAAAAAATTCAAAACAGAACATGAAATTTAACATGAATCAACTTCATTCAATCAAGAACACAATCCAAAAAGTCCCATATCAATATCATTAACCAAATTCATTTCATGAACCAAACATGGCAAGGTATGCAAATTGTGACCACATTGTGACATCAGAATAAACAAATGCACATTAAATCTAAAATGATTCAAATAATCTTGGAAAAATTCATGAGTAAACAAAACATACAACATGATCATCACACAAAAAAATTAGAGGCATTGGACATCATTAGGCATGGCAATCACATAGCATAAGTCAAGGCAAGCACAACAAGCTCAGGTGTGACACAAATTGTCACACCAACTTAGAATAGGCATAAAATAGAGATGGATCATGGTAAAAGCCTCAAACCAAAGCCAAAACAACACTCAACATGTCTAGAAATAGTGTGCAAAATTTCATATTCATTGGATAAGAATCAAGCATTTCACAATCAAATGAAGTTCAAAGCAATTCAAAAGCTCAAATGTGACCATCCAGAAGGAAAAATCTCAATCAAATCAGAAATGATTCCAAAAATTCCAACAAAACTCATGCTCAATCACAACATCCATAACATGCATCATACAAAAAATCAAGGCAATTGGATATCATTTGGCCTGGCAAACACATCAATCAAGTTGAACATCACAAGGTGTGACACCAATTGTCACACCTACCTTAGCATGATCATAAAACAGCAATGGTAATTGATAAAAATACCAAATCAACACCAAAATGTCAAGCAAGATGTCTAGTTATAGCATGCAAAATTTCATAGGCATTGGACAAGAATCAAGCATTTCACAAATGATATAGCAAGGCAATGTCAAGAATGGACACATGTTCAAGTATCCTAGCACCAAAGAATATTCAGCCATGCACAATTCTCATTTTAATGATAAAAAAATACTAGGCAAAATCAGGATCATAATGCAAAAAATCTCATCATTTTTGGATCAATATTCCATTAGATATGAATTTATGAAGTTGAAGAAAAAATAAAAAAATGCATGTGAAGCATGTACATGGCAAAGGAGGGAAAGTGGAAAATATGTGAAGCATTTGAATAAAGTGTGGCACGGAGGATCGAACCATGTGCATTTTCAAATCCAAAGCGCGCGCTACATCAAACGACATAGTTTTGACCTACAAACCCTAAGCGCGCGTTGCATGGCTTTTAAAAAATCCGCAGGAAAACCTGATGAACTCGCAACAAGATTCGCAGGTAAGCCTATGCGTTTTGTAAGAAAATTCGCAGGAAACTGGCAATGCATATGAACATTATGAACACGATGAATATCTTCATCTGGAAATTTCCAGATCCAATGAACTGTTCCATAAATCCACAAAACTCATACCAAACAACTTGCCATGCATCAAACAACAAGGATCAATGAATAATTCATGCTAAAACATCAAGATGAACACGGATCGAAGAAATCAAATATTCACATCAGAACTTAAATCACATGGATCTTCATGGATATAGCATCATTTTACTCGATTCAAAGCTCAGATTACTCAGCATACAATGAACTACAAGAATATCACAACAATTTTGAGAATTAAGGAGGTCGAAAAAGTGACCTCTTGATGAACAGCAAGTGGATTCGTGTATTTCCAAGGCTTTTGATGCTCCAATCCTTCTCCAAGGTGCTTAAGGAAGTGAATGATGATGAAAAGAAGGCTTAACAATGCATGAATCTTGCTCAATCTCCACTTGCCATGAAAGCTTCAAGCTATGAACATGAACTCGAATGCAGTGGTTTCCTCTATTTCCACGTCCAAAGATGCTCAATAATAGCTCATGATGATGAATGAATCAAGGAACAATGCTTGTGTTTGCAGAATTTTAGAGAAAAAAGTGAGAGAGAATTTTGAGAAATTTTGAAAACCTAGATCTAGAATTGGTAATTCGTGATGAAACAGTTAGGATTAAGGTTATATAGTCCATGCTAAACATGTTTAGGAAAGGATTAGGGCAAATGCTAATGAGATTAGGGGCTTTGTGGTGTTTATGCAAAAAATCAAATTTATGCTCCATGCACCCTCATGCACATGAACAGTGCATGTTCTTGGTTCAAAATTACTTAAAAACCTTCCATGCACATGTTGGAAATGATTTGGTATGCTCATGTTACACCAAAATGAATTTATGAAATTTTCCACCAAAATCTTCATGATTGAACCAATGCCATGCAACTTAGATTTCATGCCAAATGATGCCATGCTTGGAAAATACATGTTACAAGGATCAATGTGCAAAAAGAGCCACTCAAATTGGACTTTTGGTTAAGAAGTTATGCTCATTTGAAGTTCAAACCACACTTTGCCAAGTTTTGGTCATATCTCCTTAACCACACATGAGAAATATATAATCTTGGACTTTTTGGAAATGGGAGAGAAAGATGTTCAACTTTCATGTTGGACAAAATTTCATTTGAAGCTTTCTTGATGATGTAATCTTGAGTTGAAGTTGGTCCAAAACCTTTCCATTTTTGGAAACTTTCAAATTACATGTCACCTTCTATTTTTGGAAAGTCTTGATCTGACTTCAAAACCTTCAATGTTGATGTTTGAAATGTCAAATGAGACTTGTTTGAACATGAATGAGGTCTCTCTAACCATTTCCCACCTCCAAATCCATAGTTGAACTGACAGTTGACTTCTGTTGACTTTTGAGGGTTTCAGATGATTTGCACATGGACTGATGAGCTTTGAGCTTTCAACACTTGGCCAAATCACTTCATAATGATCCTTGGGTCATGTGAATTCATTGTACCAACCCTGGGGCTTTGATTCCATAGAAAATGCACTTGCTTGCTTGCACAGTTGAATCTCCTGACCAGTCTTGCCTGATGACTTGGTGAACTATGCAATGAACAATGCAATGTTAATGACCTAAAATGAAAATGTATATACAAAATGGGAGGTGCAAATTTGAGGTGCTACACCTTGATCTTCTTTTCACTATGGTTTTCGACAAGCTTCTTGAATCTCTTAAATATTTCAAATAATTCGTTCTTTCACTTGATCACATAGATCCATAGCTTTTGACTATACTCATCAACAAATGAAACAAAATACTAGTTTCCACCAATGGTATGATCCTCGAACGAGCCATATACATCTGAATGTACTACTTCTAGTAAGCAAGAGGATCCCATTGGTACCATTGAAGCAAAAAAGTTTTTGGATTGCTTCCCTACTAAGCAACCTTCATAGAGCTTGTCAGGCATTACAAGACTTGGTATGCCATTTACCATCTCTTGAGTAATTAGTTGATTGAGTGACCTAAAATTCAAATGGCCAAACCTCAAATGGCACAACCAATTATCCCTATTATCGATAATTCTCTTCAAGCATTGTATCTCTGTCGAGCAGATCTTGATCTTAAATATCTTATTCTTCGACAACGGAGACTTTAAGACCATATTATTATTTGTGTTGAATAGTTGTAAGGCTCCATTTTTCATCACAACTGAGAAACCTTTTCTGACCAGTTGTCCAACACTAAACAAATTGCACTTGATTCCAGGTACGTAGAGTACATCTTTGACCATAGCTTTTCCACCATTGTTCCTCTGAATAACTATGTCGCATGTACCTTCTTCTTGCAACGAGCTATTATCTGCAAGTTTAATCATGCTCTTCTTTGACTCATCGAAGTCTGCTAACCACTCTCTTCGACCAGTCATGTGGTTCGAACATCCTGTGTCGAGAAACTAGATCTTGGATTCGACATGTTCATCTGCAACTGCATCCATAAAAACCAAATCTTCATAATCATTTGAATCTTGACGTGCAAGGTTTGCTCCTTCGTCCTTGCCTTTTTTTCGCTCCCTTCTCTTTTCTGGACCAGCAATGCTTATCCAAGTGACCCCATTTTTCACAGTTGTAAGACTGCACACCTTTCTTTTCTTCTTTATTAGTCGAAGTTCCTTCTCCTTTTTTAGAGGATTCAGAATCAACCTTATGCTTCTAAGGGTTCGACCCAAACTTCTTACTGTTAGCCTTGCCTCTGAACTTGTTAAAACCGCCATGCTTCTTCCATGTTTGAGCCTGTAGTGCTTGTATCGAATCTTAAACGCCTTTCTTTCAACAATTCTCAACTCATGCGCCTCAAACGAACCAATCAAATCATCCAGCTTCAGTGTTTCAAGATTGTTGGATTCTTTAATAGCAACAATAATGTGATCAAAGTGAGAGGTTAATGTATGCATTACCTTCTCAACTATCATCTTATCATTTATAGTTTCATCACAGCCTTTCATAAGATGAACCAAATTCTGCACCTTAGCAACATAACCTGCAATCCTTTCGTCTTCTCCCATCTGCAGTAATTCGTACTGTCGTTGAAGCGCCTGCAGCTTGACGCCTTTAACCTCCTCACCGCCTTCGTAATACTTCACCAAAATATCACATGCCTCCTTTGCTGATTCAGCATGAGAAATCCGATCAAAATTTGCCGAGTCTACCGCCGATTGAATGTAGAGCATCGTCTTGCAATCTTTCTTCTTGGCATCCTTATGGTTGACTCTCTGAGCATCTGTTGCATTTGCAGCAAACACATGAACGCCATTAGTAACCACTTCAAGAGTTTCATGGAAGCCAAATAACGATTGCATTTGTTTATTCCACCGAATCCAATTCTTGTCATCAAGAACCGGAAGAGAGTTTGGAATACCACCGTTATTGTCGTTCATCTTTGCAGCGATCAATTAACAATCCACATTCCCGAAAACACGATCACCAACGTATGATTCTTGAAAACACGATCAAGAAAACTGGAGCTCTAAATACCAATTTGTTAGTGCATGAAACACTTAAGTGAGTGAAGGGTATGTGTCGGAAAAAAAAAGAGAAAAAATAGATAAAATAGAATATTATTATTGAATATTCTTGAAAACACGATCAAGAAAACTGGAGCTCTAAATATTCTTGAAAACACGATCAAGAATACTGGAGCTCTAAATATTATTATCCAAACAACTAACTTGATTATTATATCCGGAACAAGTATTATTACTTATAACATAAAGATTAGCTATAGGTGAGAGAATTTTGTTCGGATGATTTTTGAAATTAGAAAATATCAATTAAAACGAAGGTTTAGAATTGTGGTTTTGCGCCAAGTTAAATTTTTTAATAAGACAAAAGTGGCTTTGGTGAGAGAATCTGTAAACAAAAGTAAACAATAATTATTGAAACAAAAAACAGCTGTATGAAAAGTGCTCAGATAATTTCTTTGTTAAAATAAAAAATCATTAAGAATGGTATATAAGAAACAACCAAAGATGACTGATTCAGTGATTCCTTTTATGAGAAGCAAAAGTGAATTATTATATAAATATATGAATGGACAGTATAATAAGATATAAGATACATGCATGGGAGCTAACCAGGTAACATAGATTCCTTAATAGGACAAAAGAAAAATACTATGTGAGAAAGGGCACATGTGTGTTTGTGGAAACTGGGTTTTATCCATAGTAAAATGACCTTTCCTTTCACCAAACAACACCTTTACTTGACCTCATGAGAATGTGAAGGGTAAGGACTTGTGACTCTGCTTTTAGTGTCGTCTAGAACGAGAACATCTATGCATGCACTCAACTAGATAGTTAATATCCAACTACTTCATTCTAGAGGTTTTGATGCACTCAAGTAAATAGTTAATATTCAACTAGTTCATTTCAAAGTATTCGTGCTGGATTTGAATGATTTTAATATTAAAAATTATTCGAATTAAAAAAAGTGTTCAAACTAATATAGTTTGAATTGATTTGATTTGTTCGATTTTTTACAAAAGTAAAATAACAACATAACTCCTTATATTTAGACAATAACTTTCCATTAAATATATAAAAATCAGATTAAATAAAAGTGAAATGAAAAACATAAAATAATACCAAAAAATCAACTTTCATCTTTTTAAGGTGAAAATAAATACAAATTGTATTTAATTTACTCTCTATCATTTTTTCTCTATCATTTTTTATAATTAATAATTAAATTAATTTTATATCTTTCTAAGCAATTTATTTATAAAAAAACATTAGCCAAATTATTATATTATTACTTTTTTTCAATAAGTGTGATTTTTCTTTTTGTTATTTTAGAATTGATGGAGTATAAAGTCAATCAATAAATGATAATGGTTGAGTGTGCTCCATATGATTTTTGATGTACTTGCATGATCTGTTTATATGGATATATATGTGCATGAAAAATGGAAATTTGATATATAACTTATATTTACATTAGTGAGCAGTCAAAGAATCTTGACTACCTATAACTACATCAAAGAATGAAATAAACAATACTCCATACCAATAATAACAACTGATTCATACACTTACACATGATAAAACACTTGCACCATACACAATTTCACATCTAAAACACAAGCAAATCCTTCTTAATATCATACCCCATCTTTTCCAAATTTGGTTGCACAGCAAACTGAATCATAGGTGGTGGCCCACAAGCCAATGCCAAAGTATCCTCACCACCCAATGGGACATGCTCCCTCATGATACTCTCCGTGATGAATCCCACACTATATTCCCACCCTTCTTTTGCATTTTCCACAACATACCAAATCTTAAACCTATCACTATATATCTTAGCCCATTCATCCAACTCTTCCCTCAACAATATGTCATCCTCCGTCCGGTTCGCGTAAACGACATGCATTTCAGTTCGATCATCGGCGTCTTTCAAAATCGCATTCGCCACTTGATACACCGGTGTGATCCCGGTTCCGCCCGCCAAAAATGTTAGCTTTTTCGCAAATCTTTGTTTCCCATGTACCATAATGTTTCCTCTCCCAAGATACTCAATGTGGCCTACCGGGCCTTTTACTTCCACTATTGACCCAATAGTAAGTGAGTCCAAATATTGTGACATGAGTCCACCATTAGGAAACTTGGGGTGCACGTTTCTGAAGTAGATTTTGACAACTAATTCAAAATATCCAATTTCATCGATGCTACTCGTTGGTGTATAAGCTCGCATCGTCAATTTTCCGTCGACGGAAACACATAAGAAAACGTGTTTCCCGACGGGTAATCCCAATAATTGATCATCCGAGGGTAATGCGAAACGGAAGAGTCTTACATCATGTGAAATTGAGGTTTTTGAAATGAGCTTGCATGGGATTTTCTCACGTGGGTTAAGAGCCATGATTTCTTTAATAGGTGCAAGATGGGTGAATTCGGAGTTTCCATGCATTGAGTTATTTGGAGAGGAAGAATCTGATGTGTAACCATTAGTAACAAGCTCGCCGATTCTATAATCTTCTAGCAATTTCTTGGCTTTGTCGGAGTGGATGGCTTCGAATTCGTCGGTACAATCGGTACCGGCATTGATGAGGATGCTGTCCGTGCCACCGGGGTGGTCTTTAAGGAAGCGGGTGCAGTCATAGACGTGCCCGTGGACGATGATCCAAGCGGAATCAGGGGTTTTGTGTTTCTTAACTTCGGAGATGGAGTATGTTTTTGATGTTGTGTTCATGAAAGGTGAAGAGACACTTTTTTTGAGAATTAGGTTGGTTTCTTGTGATCTTTCTAAGTGTCTTTCTTTTGCCATCCAACCACCTGATTGGTTACCTGGTTGTGTTGGGTGTTCAAACACAATACCTATTTCTCCTTTGTGGGGCCTACACACGTTTGTTTTCACCCTAAACCAACAGTTGTTCATCATACCCTGAAAATTCCCATCACAAAAAAATATTCATTAGACTTCATTCATTCTAATACAAAATACATCTTCATGTCACTGGTATAACTGAAATATTACTCACACCGGTGCAATTAAACTTTTTAGATTTATTCAATAATACATTAATTATAAATTAATTTAAAAAAAAATTTATAATAAATAAATGAGAAAGGATTTTTTTAATTTATTAAATAATTGATATATTTAATCTATATATAAATTCAGAAATTTTAGTTATTTAATACATTCAAAAAATAAATTTTTATTACAATAATAATCAGAGAAAAAAAAATATGTTTCTAATTCATTGAATATGTGTGTATCTAACCTATATATTATCTAAGTGCATTAGTTATACCATAAATTAAAAAAAAAAAAATCAAATAAGATCAGAGGGAGTATAGAAAATAGGAAGTACTAAAATGTCTGTGCTATGTTTCATAAATGAAAGTGACAAAAGATTAATAAAGACATAGTGTTCATTTTAGGCCAGTAGTTTTCCAATGGGAGTAAGCCCACATATTCATAAAAGTATGTTGCCATTTAGTGGTCAAATAATAGGTACCGACATTAGTGTGCAAATTGTAGCACAATGATTTGTGGTCTTTAATTAACTAAATTATACTATTAATATTTGTAGTATATCAAAATTAAGTTTTAATATCATTTATAAAGCAAAGTCCAAGTTGGTTATGTGAGAAAGAAAACCATATATACTTATTTTAATTCGGTATTATAATGCTGATAGCAAAGTGAAAAGGTCACACACAGTATTTAATTCTGCCAATAAATTATAAGATCCAATACTTGAGCAAATGGAGATTAATTAATTACTAGTATATATCTCAGTTAGTCCTTTTCTTTGAACATTTCTCTGCTTTTTCAAAAAGCAACTTGTTTTCCAAACAATAAATTTATATAGTATAGAAAAAATCTGAATGAATTATTATATGAGAATTATTTACCATGACATTCCAAATGAGGTTTTCAGGTTGGGTATTAAGTGCCTCATCCCATGCTCGAACAGCAATTTCTTTGGTCCCTAGAAGGTCCAGTACCTCTACTTCTAAAGACCAAAAACACCAGCACCAATACTTGCCGTATTTCGTAGGTTTCTCTGGATGCTCCAATGTGCACACGTGCCATGTTTCTCCACCGTCCATTGTTATTTCAACTCTTGTCACTTTTCTTCCACCCCCTGCATGTACACCACTAATGTCATTTTTCAAGTCATTCAACTAGCTGCCTACCAATTAATTACATGTGGAAGCTTTTTCCAAAAAAAGATAAATTACAACTTGGAAAATTTGATGTTTTCTTCTTGTATTCTACTAACAATTTGAAATATCAACCATACATTAATATTCCTAATTAGATATTTTTTGAGTTACAGAATACTCATGTTGGGTTCCAAAATTAACCAAAATCCTATCATATTTCAAGACTCTTTGTTTATTAAAATATATGTATATTCTCTATGATTTTATTTATAAGAAAATTATTTTTTAGACTCATTAAATTGATAATGTATTTGATCTATACACTGTTTTATTATATTAATTATTTAATATATTAAAAAAATAATTATTTTTTTATAAATATAATATAAGGAATATTATTTATCAAAAAGATATAATTATATCATCTCTCAATATATGAGTCAATTTTATTAATTATTAGTAATTATTATTATGAAAATTAGTCATTCTACCTTTTTTTTATTTTGAAAATAGTTATCTTCTATTAATTTATTAATTTATAAAGTAAATTTTGTATTTCTTTGTCATAATATTCATTTCAAATTTCAATAGAATCTTCTACTTTTTATTGTTTACTATAAAAAATTTGTCAAATCTTTTGCAAAACTGGGTGATGACTTTTAAAACCCATGGTTTAGAGAGGGACAGATAAAACTTAAAAATATTGTTAGTTGTTCATATTCATAATTAAAATAGAGAATCTGTCAAAAGTTAAATTAAAAAAGATAAAGTGTTTAATCAAGATTCCTTCTATGATCAAACCCCCCAAAATATCACTAATATTCCAAGTAAGAAATGATCAGTCAACACAAATTTTGTGCCAGAAGTCAAAGCCTTTTCCATAACTAACAAAGAGTATTCTGTAGAATGAAAACCATCAAATCGAACTCACCGGAATATGAATAACCTTTCAGTGTATATGGCGTCTGCGTGGTCCATGAGTTTATCGGCAAGATCTCATCGTGACACGGCGTCGTAATCACCGAGTTTATGTTCAGCTCGTTGATGATATATTCCGGCTTGTACCACCAACCTGCACAAACACAATTTAAGATTATGTTAAATATAATACTATGTAATACAAACACTTCTGAAATAAAGGTGTATCTGATGTCGTGTTTATAGTCCATGTTTCCTATGATAAAGTTTTACCTTCTTCATTGGCTTGTTCTGCATCAACATGAGAAGGAAGAACTCTATTATCCTTATAATGATAATGACCATCACATTCATCAGAAGTAACAACAATCCGTTTCAGCCATTTCACCATGCGACCACCAATAAAACCAGGTATAATAACCCGAACCGGAAACCCATGATCCGGAGCCAAAGCTTCACCATTCTGCATGTAAGCAAGAATAACATCACGAGAAGGATCCATTGCAATTTCTCTCCTAATGCTAGTTCCATATTTCGATCCACCACCACCAGGTAAATCCTCAGCACCGTAAAAGCAAACATGAACCGCACCTTTGGACCGTGCCTGGATCCCACAGCGTTTCAGCACGTTGCGTAACGAAACCCCGCGCCATACTGAGTTTGAAACCGCGGCAGCACCCCAGTTGAAACCAACGCTTTGTTTCACCATGTTTTGTTCCTTGCGACGGTTACCGGCGCAAACCAATGTAACGGGAAGCTCCCGGCTGGGAAACTCGCGGACGAGACGGTCCATGGTGAACCGGGTTGGGTTTTTAACCAACCCGGTAACTTCGACCGTCCAGTCTTCCCAACGGGCTTTGGGGACGGCGCCGTGGTTTCGGACGTAGTGGATTGGCACCGGAGTGATGAAACCGTGGTGCATGAGACGAGGGAGTGGTGGTTCTGAATTGAAGGGGTGTTTCCCTGTGAGACGGACCATGGAAGCGTTTCGTGTGACCCAGTTGTCTAAGGTTCCTTCGTCTCGTGGGTCGAGAATTGACTGTTCGACTTCCGCGTTGGTTTTTCGTATGAGTTCTTGGAGGTTCAATGTGTTATCGTCGTCATCTTCGTCGTCGCTGCTGAAGGGATCTAAGTTTACCGGGAATCCCGGTTTCAGGTCGTGGATGAAGTTGTTGCTGGGATTGAAGGTGCGAACGACGCCGTTTAAGCCACGATACTGACGGTTGTCAACTGAAGCAGCCATTATGGAGAAAGAAAATAATTTTAATTTTTTAGTGGAGAGGAGAGTTGTTTTGTTAACTCCCTCCTTTCTCAGTTTGGGTTTGTAGGAGTGGAGAAAGGGAATTTGGTCATTTAAATGAAAGGTTGGATGGGATTTATATAATGGGAGATAGAAGAACAGTCTGGCTTTACTACAACCTTAGCCCTCAGATTTTGTAAATTTTGACAGTTTGGCTTGGCCATTTGATTCACTTAGTGACATCACTTTTTTTTTATATAACTAAATGGATGGCTAAAGTGCAGCAAGGGTATTGCTTTAAAATTCTACGAAAATCAAATAGTACAATTTGTCTTGGGAGTACAAGACAAACATAAATTAATATTCTCTCACTTTATTAATAAATAAATTGCATTTTTGCAATCTTTTCAAAAAACAAAATTAAACATATAAATAATAATTTATTATATTATATCAATATTTTAAATATAAATATGTGATTTATTAGAATACATGTCTTTTATTAATGGACTGTTTATCCTCTTAATATATATTTTATTAGAGTTTAATAATAGTCAATGTAAAAATACATTACATATATATTTAATTAAAATATTTTAGATATATATTTAATTAAAATACTTTAAAGTGATTACGATAATATATATATATATATATATATATATATATATATATATATATATATATATATATATATATATATATATATATATATATATATATATATATATATATATATATATATATATATATATATATATGAAGATCAACTTACTCTTGGAATAAGTTTTTATAATTTAATCTAAATCATAGTCTTTAAATTGAATATAATCTAATGATTAATTAAGTAAAAAATGTTAATTAATTATTAAATTGGATTCAGTTTAAAAATGATTAAAAAAATTATTTTTAGAATAAGTTAATCCTGATATATATAGTTATTTATTCATTGATTTTGGTTTAATTCAACTGTGTGAAATAGTTATTTATTCCAAAATATGATATCTTTTTATTTTTGTTAGATTCTCCTCCTAAAATAGACTATTTATATAAAATATTTTTAATATTTTATTATATTCCATATAAAAAAAGTGATTTTTCTATATTTTCTATAAAGTGAAATTGTTAGTCTGCGGATTTTTGTATAGTATTTCTCTGAGATTGCTAAGTATAAAATAAGTTAGTTATAGTTTGGATGTTTCGATAACTTCGATTGAAAGGTTGGATCGACTTGCTTATTAGATGTTTTTTGACTTAGTCTACTTTTGAGTTAAAGGTTTAGATAATCTAGAAATATGCTAAGTCTGGTTTGGAAGAGTCTCATGAACAGATCTACAAGATTATAATCATTCTCTCTTTAAAACATGTTCATAATCTCGAAAAGTTTTTTTATGATTTGGCATATTTGATAGAGATAGAAATGAGATAAATTCCCGAGCTAAGTACATGTAGCTAATTGTCTCGACGGAAGTTACAAAGATTTAAAAGACGGTTTGAAATGATATTTACATAATTCTCCTTCATGAATCTGCATCCTTTCTTTTAACCTTTTAAATTCGAAGCATTTACTTGAGTGATTTTTTATGTTCTCGTTTTAATCCTTATTTTCAAAGCAATTATGCATTATTTCAGTTAGAGTTTATGTCTATATTTTCAACACTCAAACATCAATATTCAAAGTACAAACATATTTTTTCAAACCTTTTGCACAAATATGTCATAGGATTTTTTTTTAGTTTAATCAAGTGAGGGAGCGAAAACTTTTGATTTGATTTACCAAAAATAACGGTAAACAAGTCGGAACGCCTAGTGGAACCATTTTATGCAAGAAATTCAAAAGTTTGTAGAAATGTTTTGTGTATTTGTGTTAATTATGTTCTTCATACATGAAATACTTTCAATGTATGAGTGCTTATACATCTGAGAAATGGTAAAATTTTAGTTGATATGACACGTCCAAAAAATATTTCCCTTCCCCAGAATAATGCTCTAGACAATTAAGAACAACCAATCGAATCGATAGTTGGTGGTGCAGGTACTTCCACAACCGTTTGAGTAATCGATCCTTGTATAAGTCAAATGTCAGTTTTGACGACATTATCAAAAGTAGTGGCTCCTCCACAACAAGTAACGAGTATTATGACTACTCTCAGGATCACACAAGCAATTATAGGAGACCTTAGACCTTATTTTCTCCCAAGATCCACATTACCCCCTAGTAGTAGGGAATATCCCTATGGCATGCCAACTACAATGATGACATGCCTAAAACATAGTGGGTCTACATATATAAATAATGTAATGACTGTTGCATCTTCTCTCAATCCATATTTAGCGTCATGATCTGCCATAAGCAATCTTAGTCGAATGGCATGACCACAAGGAGGGTTAGGAAATATCCCTAAAGTAATATCATCCATAACCACTAATTCCCTAATGTTTGTGAGACAACAAATGGATGAAAGAAACCATGAGATGGTGAGCATGGTTACACACAAAATTTGGTATTGTGTTTAATCCTTTGATCCAAAACACAAATAATACTTACCAACAATTGGCACATCAAATGGGTTGAATTGTTGATTTCTTTGGCGCTTCTCAAGCGCCTATCAAACAAATCCCTCAACTTCAAGCAGGGGGAACTGATAACTCAGGTTTCCCTAATAACCAAGGGCAACAACGAGTTATGCCCCCAACAAGTCAAATAACATGTACAAGGGGTAGTCGAACCACATATAGGTCAAAATGGCCTAGAGGTGGTATTGATCGATAGAAATCAAGATACAAAATAAGTGGTTAGGAGAGTCCACAAAATAAATTTGGGGGGGGGGGGGGGGGGAAATAGCATAGCCAATATGGTTGAATAAATCCTTGCTTAAAATAGGATTAATGTTTGTTTGCATAGAGCATACTTTGTTTCTGCCTTGTTTGAGTATGTATTGCAAACTGAACTTCCAAGGGGGTGGAAAATCCTCAAATGTACTAAGTTTGCAAGTGACACCAGTGAGACTACTCTCGAACATATTGCTCGATACCAGACAGAGGCAAGTGACTTGGCTAATAATGAAAATTTAAAGATGAAATATTTCCCTAATTCTCTGGCGCTTTCCCTTACTTCACTAACCTTCCCCCAAATTCCATATGTAACTGGAATTAATTAAAAAAGGTATTCCATGAGTATTTCTACATGGTTCAATTTGAGATCAGTCTGAAAGAATTAGATAACGTGAAGAGAAAGTTCTATGTGTAAATATATGACTATCTCAATAGGTTTAGGATAATTAAGTCGAGATATTTTACTCAAGTCCCTGAACATGAGTGTTATAACAAGATTTTGGGTCTACAATTCATCTCTAAGTTTTGATGATAACAAAGGATGAAACAGTTTGGTACCCTAATGAATTTCTATAAGTGTGCAGGACTCTAACGAAAAATGAATCTGACAAAACAACATCTGACGTCGCATTAGTCTAGAACAACTGACTTAGAGTCAAAGGCATTCGTTCTGACTCTGAAGACAACGTTGTCCACAACATTTGACATCTGAAGACTCTGATACTCTGAATCTGAAGGATCTCAAACATGATTACTTTGATGATCTTTACATCTGATGAAGGTCCAACTAAAGATCAATCAAGAACTTCTGTAGAGAAATACATCTAAGAAACTATTTGAAGAATACAAGATCTAATAGAAGTATCTGAATACCGCGCACTGTAATTCACACCCTACAAATCAGATCAAGACTTAACAACGAAGTATTCCAAATATGGTATGAATCTATATATGGAGAAAATTGAATACTCTCCTAAACTGCTATGGAAAGAACAATAAACTTAATGACATTTAAGTCCCATCATTGGCAATATATCAGCATCAATGCTTCATCCAACGGTATCATCTCCAAGCACTATATAAAGGCCCAACTATCATCATACCAGATACGAAGCTATCACTCAAGAATACTGCAAATTAAATTCAATCATTCACAAATTCTTGTTCTATATTTTCACACAAGTTGTTGCTCATAGTGTGAAATTCTATTGTTCTTATTGTGTTCATATTGCTTACTCAGAAGCACTAAACACCTTCTTGTATTTCTAAAATAGTTGTTGAATATTTCCTCAAGTGACTTGTGAAGTCTGTAGACTTTAGATGGCTAAGAGATCACTGCATTCTTAGACTTTTATTGTAATTTTTCTAGATTATTGGATTAAGACCTTATTGAAGGCGAAATCACCTTGGTCGGGTGGAGTGGAATAACTTTGAATTTCAAGCGAACCAGGATAAACTTCTGTATTGTTTGCTTTGGTTTTTATGTGTGTGGTGTTTGCAAAAGTTTTTATTGTCAATGAAAACAATTCAAACCCCCATTTCTTGTTTTTCTATACCTTCAATTGGTATCAAAGCTTTGGCTCTATTATTGATTTTCAAATCAAACACTTAGCAGTGTAGAGAGATCCAGCGTGAGAAAAACATAATGACTAACACAAATGAAAGAGATAGCTACAACACCAAACCTCTAGTTTCTGATGGAGAGGAATTTGATTATTGGAAGGACAAAATCGAAAGCTTCTTCCTGGGCTATGACGCTGACCTATGGGACATAGTTACAAATGGCTATGAACCACCTGTATCTAATGCTGGTATCGCCATTATCAGAAGTAAAATGACTGTAGATCAGAAGCGTGATTTCAAAAATCACCACAAATCCAGAACAATCGTTGAATGCAATATCCTATAATAAATATGAAAATATCACCAACAGGGAAACATCTAAAGAAATACTTGATTCCCTAAAGATGGCCCACGAAGGCAGCACTCAAGTCAAAGAGACTAAGGCTTTGGCCCTAATCCAAAAATATGAAGCCTTCAAAATGGAGGATGATGAAGTTGTAGAGGTAATGTTTTCTAGATTTCAAACTTTAATTGCAGGACGCAATGTTCTGGACAAAGCCTACACAACTGCAGATCATGTCAAAAAGATTATCGGAAGTCTGCCAAAGAAATGGGGACCCATGGTCACTTCCTTGAAGCTATCAAAAGATCTGAACAACATAAGCCTGGAAGAACTCATCAACTCCCTCAAGAATCATGAGATAGAGATAGAGGGAGACGATCCTCAAAAGAAAAGAAAATCAATGGCTTTGAAGTCCAGATCAGAAAGATGAAAGTCATAAAGGAACAAAGCCTTTCAAGCTGAAGAAGAAGACGATGATGACTCTGAAAAGGATGATTTTGATGATGAAGAAGAGTTATCTCTTCTAACCATAATAGTTAAACAACTTTGGAGAAAAAGGAATAACAACTTCAGAAGACCAAGACAGAAGGGAGATAATTCAAAATCAACTTCCAGAAGAAAACCAAATAAAAAGGTAACCTACTATGAATGTAAAGAACCAGGACACTACAAAAACGAATGTCCAAAGCTCAAGAAAGATAGTACCAGAAAAGAAGGATTCAAGAAAAACTCCTTCAAAACCAAGAAGGGACCCATGGCTACCTGGGACGACTCTGAACCTGATGCCTCATAATCAGACTCTAAAGAGGAACAGGCAAACATTACATTCATGGCTACCACATCTGGAAGTACATCTGAAAGAGAATCTGACTCTAAAGAGGTATTTTCTGATCTCTCTCGCTCTTATTTAGAAGCCTATTTATCAGAATCCCTAAGCTCCTATCAGAAGCTTTGACAAAAATTCAAGATCCTAAAAACGGTCCATGAAGAAACTGTTGAAGAATGTGATAAGCTTGAAATAGAAGTTTTTGAACTTAAAGGAAACATATTTATCCTAGAAAAGGAAAATGAATTTTCGAACAAAAAATGTTTAAAACTTGAAGAAACTCTTTCCAAAGCTCCACAAGCTTCTGATACTATCATATATAAATATGAAAAAGCTTTTCAGAAATTTTTGAAAAATAGGCTTGAAAGAAGTAAAATGACTTCTATGATTTATGGTGTTAGTCAAAATAACAAAAGAGGAATTGGATATGACTCTGATGAAGATGAGCAAATACCTTCTGCAGATGAAAAACCTAAGTCTCCTTTTTCTTATCATTACACGCATGCACAAACACAAAGTTTCAATAATGCTAGAAAACCCAAAGTTTCCAGAAACTATGGGAGAACTAATCATAAAGGACCTAAAAGATTATGGGTATCAAAAGATAAAATAGTATATGTTACATATATCTTATGCAACAGAGTTAAGACACCAATCATGGTACCTGGGCTTTGGATGCTTGCGACACATGACGAGAAGAAAGCATATGTTCCAAATTCTGGAACTTAAAGATGCTGGCTTCGTAGGCTTTGGAGGAAATTAGAGGATTTGGAACGATTGGTAATGGATCTCTTCCATCTATTTCTGATGTTCTTTACGTAGAAGGACTAATGCATAACCTGTTATCCATAATTCAATTAAGTGACAACGGTTATGATATAATCTTCAATCAAAAAACATGGAAAACCATTAATCAGAATAATGGGACAATTCTTTTCACCGGTAAGAGGAAGAACAATATTTATAAAATTAATCTTTCAGATCTAAAAGATCAAAATGTAAATTTTTTAATCTCTGCAAATAAAGAGCAATGGGTGTGGCATAGACGCTTGGGTCACATTAGCATGAGGAGGATTTCTCAGCTAAATAAACTTGAGTTAGTCAGAGGCCTGCGTAAGCTGAAGTTTTCTTCAGATGCTCTTTGTGAGGCATGTCATAAAGGAAAATTTTCTAAAACAACTTTCAAAAAGAAAAATGTTGTATCTACCTCTAAGCCTCTGGAACTTCTTCATATTGACTTGTTTGGACCTGTTAAGACAACTTCAGTCAATGGTAAGAAGTATGGACTTGTCATTATTGATGATGATAGTAGCTGGACATGGGTAAAATTCCTAAGACACAAGAATGAATCATACTTTGTGTTCACTAGTTTCTGCTCAAAAGTGCAAAATGAATTTGACTCTAAAATCATCAGAGTCAGAAGTGATCATGGTGGTGAATTTGAAAATAAACTCTTTGAAGAACTTTTTGATTCTAAGGGAATATCCCATGATTTCTCCTGTCCTAGAACTCCACAACAAAATGGAGTCGTAGAAAGGAAGAATAAGACTCTCAAAGAAATGGCCAGAACCATGATCAATGAAACAAATGTGGCTAAGCACTTCTGGGCTGAAGTAGTGAATACAACATGTTATATTCAAAATAGAATCTCTATAAGACCTATTCTGGATAAGACTCCTTATGAACTATGTAAGGGAAGAAAACCCAATATTTCCTATTCTCATCCTTTAGGATGTTCTTGTTTTATCCTAAATACTAAAGATAATCTAAACAAGTTTGATTCTAAAGCACAAAAATGTATTATGTTGGGATACTCGTAACACTCTAAATACTATAGAGTATATAATACAAAAACATTAATTGTGGAAGAATCAATACATGTCAGATTCGATGATAAGCTTGACTCTAAAAAGTCAAAGCTAGTTGAGAAATTTGCAAATTTGGAGATAACACTTGCAGGTTCTGACGAAAAGACAAAAGAATCTGAAGAAGTAGAAAGGGAAACATCAGAAGCACCTGAAATCTCAATCACACAAAAAGATTAAGAAATAGACTAAACGTTTCTGAAGAGTTGATTATGGGAAACAAGGATGAACCTGTTAGAACAAGATCTACATTCAAGGTCTCTGAGGAAACACCTCTGGGATTAGTATCTCTAATAGAACCAACATCCTGTGAAGAAGCTCTTCAAGACAAAGAATGGATTCTGTAAATGAAGGAAGAACTTGGTCAATTTGTAAAGAATGGTGTCTGGTATCTTGTACCAAGACCAAAGGGAACTCATGTGATTGGAACCAAATGGGTATATAGAAGCAAACTCAATGAGAAAGGCGAAGTGGTAAAAAAAAAGCATGATTGGTAGCACAAGGTTATAGCCAACAATAAGGTATTGAATACAATGAAACCTTTTCTCCAGTCGCCAAGTTAGAATCTATTTTCTTACTTGTATCTTTTGTTGTAAATTACTCCATCAAACTATATCAGATGGATGTCAAAAGTGCATTTCTGAATGGATACATTTATGAAGAGGTGTATGTTCATCAGCCTCCTGGTTTTGAAAACTCAAAATGTCCAGAATATGTGTTTAAACTGAAAAAATCTCTTTATGGTCTGAAACAAGTTCCCAAAGCTTGGTATGAAAGACTAAGTTCTTTCCTTCTGGAAAACAATTTTATCAGAGGCAAAGTCGATTTCACTCTCTTCTATTAAAACATACACAACGATCTTATGATCTGTCAGATATACGTTGATGATATAATTTTTGGTTATGTTAACCCATCTGTTTGTCAAGAGTTTTTTTGAGATAATGCAAGCAGAATTTGAAATGAGTCTGATGCAAGAACTAAAATTCTTTCTAGGAATTCAAATCAATCAAGCTTCAGATGCTACCTATGTATATCAAAGAAAATAAATAAAAGACATTCTGAAGAAATTTGAAATGTCATAAAGTAAATCAGCAAAGACTCCCATGCATCCTACCTGCATTCTGGAGAAAGAAGAGGTAAGTCAAAAGGTTTTTCAAAAGCTCTATCGTGGTATGATAGACTCTCTTCTCTATCTGACTGTTACGCATCCATACATTCTATACAGCGTGTGTCTTTGTGCCAGATTTCAATTAGATCCAAGGAAATCTCACTTAACTGTTGTTAAGAGAATCCTGAGGTATCTGAGAGGAACACCTAACCTTGGCCTGATGTATAAGAAAACATCAGAGTATAAGCTCTCTGGTTATTGTGATGTAGATTACGCGGGAGATAGACTTGAGCGCAAAAGCACATTTAGAAACTGTCAATTTCTAGGAGGAAACCTCATTTAATGGGCTAGCAAAAGAGAATCAACCATTGCACTCTCAACTGCAGAAGCAGAATACATTTCAGCTTCACTATGCAGTACTCAGATGCTCTTGATGAAGAATCGGCTAGAGGACTTTCAGATATATGAGAGTAACATCCCTATCTTTGTGACAATATTGCTGACATATGTTTAAGTAAGAACCCTATTTTGCATTCCAGAGCGAAGCACATAGAAATTAAACATCATTTTATTAGAGACTATGTTCAGAAAGGGGTAATAATTTTAAATATCATAGATACAGACCACCAATAGGCTGATATCTTTACCAAACCCTTAGTTGAAGATAGATTCTCCTTCATTCTAAAATATTTAAACATGGAAGATTGCCCAGAATGATCATGAACTTGTGCCTCTCCTCTGACATGTTAAAATAGGCTATGACTTAAACCTATCTCTAGCATTTGGTTTTGATTCTGATATTTCTACCAGTTAGATGTAATTTGAATTAGAAACCCTCTAAATAAAAAATCTCTTGGTATTCTTGATGTCAGAAACATCAAAATATGGCCTCTCCAGGGTCTGACCTTGGATCTTCTAGACAACTGTCTAGCACAGAACTTAAGAGCCAGACTATTGAGCTCTCCTCGAGCAGTATGCATATTTTTGGGATTAGACATCCATCATTAGCAACAATTAGTTCTCTCCCAAGCGTGTCAACTCAAATTTTTTGCTAATTAATTTTTGTTATTCCCTATTCTCTACTAACACTGTCATTTTGCATGCCACTAATGTGTATATATACTTGTCACAACTTTTCACACTTTTCACTCACAAACCTACACAAACCTTTTGTGCTCGAAACTCTCTCCAAGTTCTTCAACGATCTTCAAGTTCATCTACTTTCTTCAAGTTTTCATAATATTCATCATCTTCTTCAAATGGACTCCTAACAACAACAAGTATACAACTATTCATAACAAATAGAAACAACTGAATAACTTGCTAATACTCCCCAGTAAACCACTACTGAAATTGCTATAACATCAACTGCTGTCTATAAGGAACCCCACGTTCTTGATCGTCCAACTCACATCAACCTTGCAACACACTTTGATAAACTGGAAGTTCTTTGTGAGTCTCTTGTGGACTTCGAAAACATGAAATGCAATGGTGTTGATCTCACTGAGGAATTAAGGAAACAAGGATGGGAAAACTACTTTCAGAGACTCTATGGTCCCATCTACACCTTCCTCATCAAAGAGTTCTGGAGATTCGCGGATTGTGACGACCACTGTATAGTCTCATTTGTTCTGGGTGTGAAGATGGTCATCACTGAAAAATTCATTGCCAAGCTTTTAAACATGTAGAAAACTAGGGGCAGAAGGATTTACAACATAAACCCTAGGGTAAGATACATGTCCCAGGAGATTATCCCCATTATCTTCAAACAAAATGCTGAAGGCAGATCCTCTAAGAACAAGGAACTTCACCAGAATCTGAGATTCTGGCTGAAGATCATTCTGGGTACCATCCACCACCGTCCAACCTCAAACTCTTATGACTATATCAACACAGATCAAAAGTGTACTCTATACTGCCTCCACAAAGGACTCAAGCTGAATCTGACAGCATTACTGTTCAAATATCTGAGGGATTCCGTCTGGGATACCAGAAATCACATGAAGCCCAGAAACTACATCCCTCTAGGAAGACTCATCTCCGATGTTCTGATCAAAAGCGAGTTGATGGATCATCTGATATCCTATAATTTGATAAAAGATGTGATGGTAGATATTGGGAAGTCTCTGAACGTAAGAAATCTGAAGAGTATGGGAATCATTGAAAGAGTATTGGTTAAGCCAACCCTGGACACCTCCTGGGAAGCTCTGAAGGATCAGAGAAAGATACCCAATGGTCTCTATCTGTTCTCCAATATTGATCCCCCAGAGGTCATCACCCATTATCTTCAGGACTTGGCATCTCAAGGGGTAGATATCTCAGAATTCTCAGTGGACTGACTCCCAGAGCAGCCACCGAACTTTATGAAGAGGAAAAGAGATCCCTCTGAGAAGTCTAAGAAGTCTAAGACTCTGAAGCTGGGAGAATTGTCTGCAGCCAGATCGCCTGCGCCTCTGGACTCTTCTATCTCAAGTAAGTCTCATCCATCTGAAACTCCTCCTATTTCAAATTTAAATCAACTATCTTCCTCCTTACCTCTACCATCTTCCACATATACCCCCTTTGAACCTACTATATCAAATCCACCAAACTCTGAACATCATAACTCTAACCCTTCCTCACCCTCTCCACGAAAAATAAACCTCACTACCACAACACTCCCCACATCTGATCTTCCACCTCTAAATGGATCTTTCTCACGCCTCTCCTCCTCATCTCCCTCATAACCACCTTACTACAATATATCCTCTTACTCTGAAAACCCTGAACCTCCATCCCTAACTCTGGCCCAACTACAGGCCACTGCACTATCTAACCCACCACCATATAACCCAGATACCTCTGCGCCTTCTCCTTCTGCACCTCAAATAGAACCACCCTCTAAACCCCAAACAGAACCACCCTATGAACCCCCAATTGGACAACCCTCTGAACCTCCCACTGAAACAACCCCCACCTCACCAGAACCCACCAATCCAGCTTCTGACCCTGAACCGACCTTCCCCATCCTGGAATAGTCAGTTGCTTTATTTTCTGAGTCCTTAGTTGTGAAGATCATATCACAATCTGAGCAGTCTAAACTAAGTGATAATCCCTCTGAAGTAATGAATCATTGGAATGGATTTCTCATATGGATGAAATTTGAGGTATTCAAGCTGAAAGGCCTCTTTGAGCAAGTCAAAAATGACTACATCAGAGAAGCTGAGGAGAGGCTAGAGGCTCATATGGATAGAGAAGCTAAAGAGAAAGCATGCTAGGAAGCTGAAGAAAAATCAAGAATAGAAGCAGAAGAAAAGGTTGTCGATGAGGCTGTTGTTGTTGCTGAAGCTAAAGCCAAAGCCAAGCCTGACGTTGAAGAAGAAGCACACATTATGGCGGAAGAAGCTGACAAGGCAAAGGAAGTGGCTATGACTCAGGGTGAGTCATCTAACTCTGACCTTGCTCCGCTGGTGCTCAAGACTCTAGAGGAACTCCAGAAGGAACAACAGATTGTAAGAGCCAGACTAGATCAATAAGACTCTGTCAACTCCAGTATTTAGAATCTACTGACTCAGCTGCTTCAGAGGATGCCGCCTCTTCCAAACCCTTAGGCACCTTAGAATTTTTGCTATGTTTTTTCTAAGTGTTTTAGCTTCTATATTTTTCTTCTTTGTACTTGTTTCCTTTATCCAATGAAGTTTTATCTTGCTATAATTGGTTCTTGTTTGTGTCTTTTTGAGTCTGACAAAAAGGAGGAGAAATAATTAAACAACCTTATGATGAAATTAATATCTAAGCCTCATAATGCACTCCTTATATTCTAAAAATATTATGCAGTCTAATTTCTTGCAGGAAGTATCTGAGTAAAACATCTGAGAAACAAGCTAAGCAACATAAGAAGATCTGGTAAGAACCTCTAAACCTTTTAAAGTATCAGATTTTAGGGGGAGATTTCTTATCTCAGGGGGGGGGGGGGGGTCATAATACATCTAACTCTGAAATTATTCTCCTTTAATTATTATGAAGTATCATTGTTTCATCAACAGTCTGAAGTTTTGTCATCATAAAAAAGGGGGGAGATTATGAGAACAAGATTTTGGGTCTATAAATCATCTCTAAGTTTTGATGATAACAAAGGATGAAACAGTTTGGTACCCTAATGAATATCTCTAAGTGTGCAGGACTCTAACGGGAATTGAATCTGACAAAAGAACATATGAAGTCACATTAGTCTAGAAGACTTTACTTAGAGTCAAAGGCATTCGTTATGACTCTGAAGACAATGATGTCCATAACATCTGACATCTGAAGAGTCTGATACTCTGAATCTGAAGGATCCCACACATGATTACTTTGACGATCTTTACATCTAACGAAGGTCCAACTGAAGATCAATTAAGAACTTCTGTAGAGAAACACATCTAAGCAACTATCTTAAATATACAATATCTAATAGAAGTATCTGAATATCGCTCACTCTGATTCACACCCTACAAATCAGATCAAGACTTAACAACGAAGTATTCCAAATATGGTATGAATCTATATATGGAGAAAATTGAATACTCTCCTAAACTGCTATGGAAAGGACAATAAACTTAATGACATTTAAGTCCCATCATTGGCAAGATATCAACATCAATGTTTCATCCAACGATATCATCTCCAAGCACTATAAAAAGGCCCAACTATCATCATACCAGATACGGAGCTATCACTCAAGAATACTACAAATTAAATTCAATCATTCACAAATTCGCGTTCTATATTTTCACACGAGTTGTTGCTCATAGTGTGAAATTCTATTGTTCTTACTGTGTGCATATTGCTTACTTAGAAGCACTAAACACCTTCTTGTATTTCTAAAATAGTTGTTGAATATTTCCTCAAGTGACTTGTGAAGTCTGTAGACTTGAGAGGGCTAAGAGATCAATATACCCTTAGATGTTTGTTGTAATCTTTCTAGATTATTGGATTAAGACCTTATTGAAGGCGAAATCACCTTGGTCGTGTGGACTAGAGTAGCTTTGAATTTCAAGTGAACCAGGATAAACTTATGTGTTGTTTGCTTTGATTTTTGTGTGTGTGGTGTTTGCAAAAGTTTTTATTGTCAGTGAAAACAATTCAAACCTCCCCTTTCTTGTTTTTCTCTACCTTTAACGAGTTAGTCAAAATGACTGCTAGAGGCCTAGACTATTCCATTTGGAAGAGGTTAGATATCCAATACCTAAGGGAAGTGCCCAAGTTAGTAGATAGAGTTAGATAGGTCGAATGGTTAAAAGATGAAAAGACTAGGTCGAATAAATACCATAAGAAAGAAAAAGTTTCTTATGTAGAAATATATGCAAAAAACTAAGAATATGACATAGTCTTTGAGTATGTCGAAGGAAATGAGGTTAATTTGGCAGAACTAAAGCTATGACCTCCATATGTTTGTAAAGTAATAAGACCCTATAATGGAAAAAATCATGTTGAACCTAGTAAAACTGAAAATTCATTACAAAACCTTATATGTTTGATGTAACTAAATGTGATTAAAAAAATTGATCTTTTGGTTGTCGATGGTCAAACCATAGTTCCAGAAGGCCTAAAGACACCACCATTGGAACAAATAAATAAAAGAGGTTTATGCAAGTATCATAATTTTCTTGGTCATAAGACCTTTCAATGTGTTCTTTTCAAGAATCTGGTAAAACACTTTGAAAGATGGAAGGTTAAAGTTTGGAGACAAGACCAAACCGTCCATGAATATTGATTCTGATCCTCTGCACGTCAAAGAAGAAAATTGTGTTGAACTTTTCAATGTGATGATAGTCGAGATCACTAAGGACTCCAGTACAAATGCAAGAGTGGAAAGTATGTTGAATTATGGTGAGAAGGTCAAATTTATCTATCCAATAGCTTAAGAGAAGTTGATTGATTTCCTTAACAGATGTAAGACCGAAGACTCTTAAGTTATGATGTACCCTTGTTGCAACCCTGTCTTCAACAAAGAGGCTACAAATGGCCTTGAGGATTTCAAATCTCATCCACCTATGAGGAGCCGTAGGAATGAAAGAAGGCCTCAATATTCCTTCGACAAAAGAGGTGTTCCTTACCAAAAATCATAAGAAATATCACGCCAATTGAGGATTCAAAAGATTTACATGCCATCGACTACTGCTCCTGTTGGTGAATGGGTTTGAATGGTTATATCCCAAGTAGGCATCCATGAAACTTAACATATGGTAGCTTAACGACTTGCCGATTAGACAATCAATGTATGGAAGAGGATATGGATCCTTAAGGTTGACAACATTCACATCTATGAAGTCCATGCACATGTGCCATTTGTTATTGTTTTTCGTACCAAGACTATGTTGGTCAGCCATGTGAGGTACTTTGTTTCCGTGATGAATCTGGCGTTGGATAGTTTTTCCACCTCTTCATCAATGGCATCCCCATTTTCCTTGCATACCCTTCGTTTCCTTTTCGCCAATGGCTTAGCATATGGATGGATGTCCATGCGATGAATTACAACTTTGGTGTCTATAAATAGCTTATGACTTTGGCGAACATGTCGACTTTATGGTCTTTTGAAAATTTAACACTACACAGTCCCTCATACACAAGACCTTCGACAAAAGAAGAAATGTTTTTTACCTACGATTAATAGGAGTATCCCAAGAATTGGTACTTCCCTTTATGAGGCTTCCTTAGGTAATAATGCGTAGCTTGGCTAGCGAGATGTTATGTCCCTAGGAAATATGTATTGACCTTTCCGGAGGAATTTCCATTGATCCCTCTATCAAGACTAAAAATTATGTCTCTGATGCTTGGCATATGTCGCACCTCTTAGGTGTGTTTCGTTGGAAATGATTCCTCTAGAGGGGACACTAAATCCCTCAGGCGGGAGACTAATTATTTTATGGAATATAAATTCCTCGGGTGTGGTAATGCATAGCCCGACTAATGAGACAATGAGTCCCTCGGACGAGGATTTTAACCTTTTCAGGTGGGGCCTTTTGTAAATGTAACATTACATAGTCCCTCAAACATGATACCTTTGACATCAGGCGAAGTGTTTTTTAACTGCAATAAATGGGAGTATCCTGAGAATTGGTACTTACCTTTACGAGTCTTCCTTGGGTAATAACGTGTAGCTCGGCTAGAAGGATGTTAAGTCCCTCAGGTGAAGCGTCTTGACCTTTCAGGTGGGATTTCCATTGAGTCCTCTAGCAAGACCGGAAATCAAGTCTTAGGGGCTTAACATAGGTCACGCCTCTTAGACGTGTTTCGTTGGAAACGATTCCTCCCAATGGGGCATTAAGTCCCTCAGGCGAGAGTCTAATTAGTTTGTGGAATCTAAGTTCCTCAGACGTGGTAATGCAAAGCCCGACTGATGAGACATTGAGTCCCTCATAAGAGGCGTTTAAACTTTCAAGCGGGACTTCCATCGAGTTCTCTAGCAAGACCGAAAATCAAGTATTTGGGGCTATATATAGGTCGCGCTTCTTAGGCATGTCTTTTTGAACTGATTCCCCATGAGGGGACATTAATTACCTCATTTGAGTATATTTTATTTAGCATGGCCCTAGATGGCGGTAAGAACCCATTTACGAAGGTCCATCTATGTATAATGTCGTAAGAGGTGGCAGGGATCTTCGCTATGAAGTTCAACTATGAGTATTGCCTTTAGGGGCGACAAGGATCTTTGATATGAAGTCCAACATAATGATTATTGCCTCTAGGGGCGGAAAGGGATGTTATGAGGTTCAACTATGTGTATTGCTTTGAATGGTAACAAGGATTTTCACTATGAAGTCCAATATAATGTATATTGCCTCGAGGGGGGGGGGATATCTTCGCTATGAAGTCCGGATATGTGTATTTCCTAAAAGGACGATAATGATATTTGTTATGAAGCCAAACATAATAAATATCGCCTCAAGGAACGACAATGATATTCGTTATGAAGTCTAGACATGTGTATTGCCTCGAGGGGCGACATGGATCTTCACTTTGAAGTATAGCTATGTGTATTACCTCGAGAGACGGTAAGGATATTCGCTACGAAGTCCAACGTGAAATACATTTTAAAGAGGGAGTATCCCTGGAGAAAACAAAACACTTGAATGATTATTCAAAATTACACAAGCATAATGTTTACTGGAGAGTTATAAATAATTATAACTATAATCATATTGGAGATGAAGGGAGATCCAAGTTCTGGGTAGAAGTGGTCATTCAAGCTTCTGCAACTTGTACGCTCCATGAGGGAGTTTTTGGTATATGTGAAATATTCCTTCCCAATTAGGTTACAACTTCCATTGATGTGTGGGTATGACTACTTCCTTTAGATTTAGGTCTCCCTCATGCATCTCCATTGGCTTTACCTTAGAGTTATAACTTCTTGCGGCCATGTGCTTGGCAGCAAACTCTTAGATATGGACAGCTTCTTGTAGCTTGTTGATCAGGTCTGCCACATATTTTAGACCTATCTGGTTTGATTCTTCATTGAACTGGGTTCACTGCCATGATGGTGTCTCAATATTGATGGGCAACATTGCGTCCACACCATAAACCATGGAAAACAAGGTTTCCTTGGTAGTAGATTGTTGTGTGGTTGGTATGACCATAGTATCTCATGGAGTAGTTTTGCCCATAGACCTTTGGATTTGTCTAATTTCTTCTTGAGTCCTTTTAGGATTACCTTGTTCGCCGATTCTACCTAACCATTGGCTTTGGGGTGTACTACAGAAACAAATTTTATCTGTATGCTTAATTCTTTATAGAAGCCAGTGACATTGGTGCTGGTGGACTAGGTCTCATTATCCGAGACAATGGTTCTAGGGAGGCCATATTGACACATAATCCTCTGTCAAACACACCACACTTTTTCTGCTGTGATCTAAGCCACTGCCTCCGCCTCTATCCATTTGGTGAAGTAGTCTACTCCCACTATCAGAAATTTCAATTGACTTGGTGCCAAGGGGAACGGGCCTAGGTTATCAATGCCTCATTGGTAGAATTCCCAGGGCGAGGTCATCAATTGGAGAAGCTCTAGTGGTGTGTGGTGAAGGTCGACATATGTGATACCCTAATTTTACCCCTAAATTAATAAATTGATTCATTCATCATGACATTTGCATCATGTGCATATCATGACATGCATTTATGTAGGCATAAATTCCAAAAAGTCAACGAGAATAAAATTTAGGTTTTATAGACAGACCAATTGAAGCGATTTTCAATTGCGAGTAAAACTAGCGAGCGAAAAATTTCAAGTTCGAGCTTGCAACTGTCTGTTTTATTGATCAAGTATTTGCGTAGTTTAATCTGGTGTGCTTGTTTTATTTTTCGCCCCTTTATGCCATCACATTTTGATCTGTCTGAGCATTTTCCTTCGAGATTAACTGCAAGATTTGATTAGTGACTGTCTGTTTTACCGAACTTTATTTCATGTAGATTATTTTAATGCCTTCATTTTATTTTTTGGCATATTTTCTCGTTTGATTTTTATTCATTTTAATTCATTTTTGTTTTGTTTTTAATTCAAAATATTAAGAAAAAATAAATAAAACAAATAATTTGTTTTATTTGTTTTTATTGGGAAAAAATTGAATTTTATTTCATTTCATTTTAGACTCATTTTTTATCATTCAAAATATCCAAGGGTATTGTGGTCATTGAGTTAAAAATGCAAACCCCAAAATACATACTATATATGTAAACTTGCAATTGGCCAATGAGATAACACTGAGTAGTGCCTCACCCTTACTCTAAGCTCTCTCTCAAATCAAAAATAGAAAAGTGAAAAATTAAAGGAGGTTGGATCTTCGTCCATATTCTCGTTAACATTCTTCTACTTCTCACAACCTCCAATCCCACATTTCTTCTTCTAAAAAAGTGATCACCATTTGCATACTTCCTGCAACTCACGTTAGTAGATACCACCAGCGGAAAAACCCCACAATCATTATCTCCATACCTATCATTTTCCTCACCCACCTTCGTACTTCTTCTTTCACACTATTTTTTCACTCCACTTTCAAACCACATACTACTATCATCTCCATATAACTTTCATTAACCACATAACCTCTTCTTCCTTTTAGCATTCCATCCTTACATCATCTTCTTCTTGATAACTCATCACCCCCACGACAACCTCCCTCAGGTAAACTTAACCGCACATAAACCAAACTATAACATCCATACTCCCTTCTTCACGTGAACAATAATCACACATATATCACTCTTCTCTCCATATAATACTCCTCCTTCAACCTCCATTTTCTGGCCACTCTTGCACCACTAAAACAACCAAACAAACCACCATTATACCACCATAACTTTCACTTTCACAACCACACAAATTCGGTCGGACCACCACCATTAGCTCACCACCAAAACACATCTATGCAGCCACTCAACCACCTCACATCCAACCCTTCACCATAATTACTTCTTTCTCAATTCAAATAGAAAATGAAAAATGAAAAAAGGGAAAAAGTAAGAATGTGAATTGCAGCAGCTACATCGTCGGCCACTACTTCTAGCAACTTCGGCACACCACCACCATATCACACAACACACCTCCATTCTCCAGCTAAGATAACTGCTGAACCACCATGAGCCTAAAAAACTCCTCTCTGTTCACGCTCATAACACTAGCATATAAGCGGCTACCCTAACGACTCGGTCTATAATGGTTCAAATTTTGAATATTCTTGAGTTGTGATATGTTCATAATATTTTGTATTATGGTTAAATTTCGATTCAATTGCATTTGTTGTCACTGGATGTATTATTTTTATTTTTTGGATGTAAATAATTTGAGACTGTGTATGTTATTGTTTGTTTTTCATATGTTGTGTTAAAATCAGATCAGATCGATCATTCGGTTCAGCATGGTTTGTATGTTGTGACTCCTCCAGATTTTATTTTGATATATTGATGTAAATATTTGGTACACGCGTTGTTATTTTGTGTTTTTTATCTCGTCGAAATCATATTTGAGCATATATCGTGTGTTCGACTTTGTTTGTTTATCAGCATTGCATTAAGTGCATTTTATTTCGATTGCGATGAGTGTGTTTTACATTAGCAATTTTTTTAATGGTTTCCTCTTGTTTACATGCGACATTGCAATTTTTTTTGTCACGTTTAATCAATATTTTTACGCATGTTTGGTAGTTCGGCATAACATCAATTCGCATTTGCATTTTGACACGTGGCTTTTACTTTCGTTATGTTATATTCGTTGCGTTTAATTTATTTGCAATGACCACGCTTTGTGTTATCTACTTGTAATTTTATTGGTGTTTACATACAACGATTCAATTTTCTTTACATGTAAATTGAATTTAAATTCTACATTAGTAGCTTTTCATCGCATGTTCTCGCGTTACGTGAAACTCAATTCGCATCCTCGCGCTATGATAATTTAACATGTGCACACTTTGTGTTTGTTTAATTTTTTATTCGATTATGATAAATGAATGCTTGTTGTAGTTATATTGTATGTGCATCGTTTATCTTGTCATATTGCGATTTGATTGGTTTGTTGCGTACATTACGCCATCCCATTAGAGTTCGTATCATCACATTAGAATTTTATCCCTTGCGATATAACTCGCGACCGTGTGTTGCAACTCACTCTTTTCAACTATTCTTCAACCTTTTTCACCATCTATCCAAAGCCATCTTAAACTCTTTTCAAAATTAATCGATTCGAAACTCATTCGCGATAAATAGTAAGTTGAAAATGGTTAGGTTGAACACACTTGTCCTTCTTAACCCTGAATATTTGGATGATGGATGTAATGATCCTATCGTTCGAGTGTTCGTCATCTTCTTTAAAACACATTAAATAACCGATATTAAGTTTATTTTTCATGGGCGAAAAAGACTAAGTTGAACGTACTTGTCCCTTTTAGTCCTGAGTATTTGTGTGATGTCCGTACTTAGCCTCCCATGCTAATACTTGTCATCTGTTAAAGAAATACAACTTAATTCTCCATACAAATTTCATAAATAACTTGGACAAAAAAGGATATAGTTGAACATACTTGTCCCTCTTAATCCCCGAATGTTTGGATGATGGCGTAATTAGCCTACCGTTCGACCATTCATCGTCCATCTAAAATAAAGTCAACCAATCCAACATTCTTTTCCGCTTGATGCAATTTCAAACCCTTTTCATAAACGAAAGATGTTTCATCTCGAGACGATGCAAAATAACGCTTCGTCCTTATATGTGTGAGTAAGCTAGTGACATTTTCCAGTGAAATGATATGTTTATCTATTCTATTGTGATGCAAATGTCCCATTTCTCCATTTCTTTGGGTAATAAGGTGTGTTTTCTGTTCGATTGTGACTAAATACCTTTCTCTAAAATTTACCAACAAATAAACATTTTCTACGCAGGACTATATAGCTTTGAGTTCTCCATCGCACCTAGAGATACGTAGGAGCGAGATTCAATGTCTCGTTAGATGCTATAACAAAAAACCCAAAAATATCTTTTGTCTTGCCCATAAATATGTTGCTTTGAATTCCACATCGCACTTGAGGATACGTAGGAGCAAGACTCGCAATCTTGTCAAGCACCCTAATAAAAAATGTTTTTTACGGTCTTTTCTTTTTCCCTTTAAACTTTTAATAATCGAATAAAACAAATAAAATTAAGCTAACATTCTATTTGCAAATCTAACTAAATGGTTCCTATTGAGTAGAACGGATGTGAGGGGTGCTAATATCTTCCCCTTGTATAACTGACTCCCAAACCAGAATTTGGTTGCGATGACCATTTTATTTTTCTTTTAAGGGTTTTATTTATATTTTCCTTTTCCTTTTGAAATAAATAACGTTTGGTGGCAGATCTATTATCATCTCGAGTGTGCGACCGCTCTTAATAAATTTTGCGCCACGGCAATTGGCAACTCTGTTGGGAATTGCCTCTTGCAAGAGAGTCAAGTCTAATTTAGTTTGATTTGCGATACACGTTAGATTTGTTACTTTATTTCTTATATCTTTTTTTACTTTATCTTACTGTATTATTATCACTTCTTATCTACTTTTGGCTCTCATGATACTATGGTGGATAATTTGTTTGCTTGAAGCACATGGTGAGATAGGCTCTACACTAGAGTCTCAAGACAAAACATAAGATATGACGTTGGTTGCATAATGTTGGCCTACTGGACGTACTTATCTTGTTGGGGTAATACGAAAACCACACTTAGAGTATATCCTCTTGAGTATATTACTGTCCAAATAGTTATTTGTCGATGGCGACAATATTTTCATGTTGGGTTCCTGCCTTTAAGAACCATTTAGAACCCCGAGACACCGATAGTTGTGTAGTGTTGGTCTACTGGACGTACTTGTCTTGTTGGGCTAACGCAAAAACATCACCTAGAGTAGATCTTCTTGAGGGTATTTCCGTCTAGCAAGTAATTTTGCTAATGGGGGTAATGTTCTCTGGCAGGGTCTGTGACTCTATGAACCTTTGAACCCTAGAGCTACCTTGATAAATGTGTAGAAATAAATCATGAGAATATATACCTGGACTTGTTTAGAATTATCTAATTCAATAAACCAAAGCATGTATAACATGGCATTGCATTTCTTGCATATCAAAAATAAACAAAAATTCATGCATTCGCATTTCATAAGCATGCATATCATTTTTGCATAAAAACAAGATCATCACATTGTTCGAGATGGGCATACCTCACCACATGATGCTATTTAGTATCATAGGTTTTCATTCTTAGTGCCAAATCCTTAAGGGGAAAACCTGATGGTGAATATCAAAAGACCACAGTATGTTGAGGTTGCTGAAAGATATCGCGTGTTGGATGAAAGATTTAAATCCATAGAGGGGCATGATGCTTTTGGTTTGGAATTTTTAGACTTGTGCTTAGTGACGAATGTGGTAATCCCTCCAAAATTCAAGAAACCAGATTTTGAAAATCCAAAGCATTTAGCAGTCTGTACATCCCAGAATTCCCAAAGACCGAGCTTTTGGAGGCCGAGTACAGAGGAGCGAACAAGTCGGCTTACATAACCTAAATAAGTTGGATTACAATTAAGGGAAACATTACCACAAGACATGAGCAAGTTGGACCCGGTCTCATAATGACTCTGGTAGACGAGCAAGTCAGATCCGATATCTTAAAGGTGTTACAAAACACGTGAACAGTCACATATGACGGTTACGAAACATCTCCACGATTGCATGAGAGTTATAGGAATTGATGAAAAATGTGTTACTTAAGAGTTAGGGAAGACAACAGATGCTACCAGAGGTCACTTTAACATGGGATATGAAGGGGCATTCCTTTAATGACCCTTGATGAATAGACGAGTATTAAAAGAGACTTCCCAATAAGGAAAAGGGATAATTGAAACCTCCTACATACATGATGCTTGTGATCTCTCCTGGCTTGTCTTAGGGAGATTTATCAAAATAGTTTTTATCAGGAACACTATCCAAAGATTCATATGACGATGTATTATTAGAAGATGGTCGGGTACTCTCGTTATGACAAGTTGCTCATCCACTATTTTCCAGACAGTCTTAGTGGGGCATTATTAGAATGGTATATGCAACTAAAGAAAAGCCACATCCACATCTGGAAAGACTTGGATATGGAATTCTTGAAGCATTAACAATACAACACTAATATGGATCCGAACTGTACTCAATTGCAAAATCTTACTCACACGAGTAATGAGTCGTTCAAAGTGTACACCCAAAGATGGAGAGAGTTGGCTGCTTGCGTTCAACCACCACTCTTACAGAAAGAACTGGTTGACATTTTTAGGGATACCTTGTAGAGCCCATACTTCGAAATCATGATAAGGAGTGTGTCATTAGGATTCTCTAGCCTGGTGACAATTGGGGAACACATCAAGAACAACCTCAAAAGTAGAAAAATCCAAGGCGCCTCGAATAGTCAAACTAGTGAGAATGAGTCCCTTAACAATTTCCAAAATAAAGAAGAGGATGAAACTGATTCAATTTGGGAAACTCACTAAGCTCCGCAAGTTCCATTTCCGATGCCTTGTTATCAGCATCCATATGCAGCGGCTGTTAAATGTCAACAACCAATACCTCCCGGTCCTGAGTACCAACAACAGTGGCCAAGGCTACAAAATCAGTTGATTAAGATTTCACGTCAGCATCAACATCAAAATCAACGGGCTCAGAATCCGAACAATCAACATTGACGTCAAAATCAACGTAGGCCTCCAAATAACCAAGAGGGAGAGACTCTCTAGTTTGACCATATCCCAATGACATACAACCAATTATGGTCATATTTGGTGCAAACCTCGTAAATAACTCCCAAAGAGATTAGACCCATGAAGTTTCTATTTTTGTCCTTGGTAAAACCGAGATGTCAGGTGTGAGTTTCATGATGGAGTATTAGGGAACTCGATCGAGGAGTGTAAGGTCTTCAAAGAAAAGGTGCAGAAGCTGATCAACAATGGGAAGTTAACTTTTGAATATGACCCTAATATGGTGAACAACCCCTTTATCCGAACAAGTGTGGAGACTTCAGGAAGCACTTCCAATAGCCAGTAAATCAAGCATGAGAGTTTATCCTCGTTGCAGTTGTTCATTTAGCTATTTCAGCATTTTTATTTATATTTTTCTTGCATGTGGATCACTTATTTGCTTTTAAACCTTATTTTTTTTAATGGTAATATTAATGAAGTGATCATGCATTTTCTGAATCAGTAATTTCGTATTCACTCATTTTTTCTCTTATATCAAAAGCAAAAAAATAATATATATATTTCTCCACCTCATTTTCTTCATCAAACTATTATTTTAGAAAAAATTAGAGGGAAAATGACAAAAAAATAAAATACCTGAAATTACTGACGATATGCTTTCAAATAAAACTTTGTTGACAGTGTAAGACATTGTTTCAACCTTCGAAACACTAGAGAGATAAGGAGTTAATCCCTAGTCAACTACTTTGAGGCTGGAGGTTGGTGTTTCTTGCGAAATTTTAAAAAACCCTTAATCTTAACCAGGGACGGGGTAGTTGTGTTCAAATAGTTTGACTATGTATTCAGTATTCATGAGAATCAGTCCATCTAGACACCTTCCAATAAGAGGTTCAACAGAGTAAAGTTAGGCCTCTCACGATTATCTTTATCTCTCTTCAATCTACTGATTCAGACACATTATTCAGAGTTTTTCAGAAGAATAACAGGAAGAAGAAGAAGAAGATTTGAGGTTTAAAGCAAAACGATTCAGAAGATTTACCTAGAATTCCGGTGATTGTCGCACTTGCTCCACCGGTGAGTTCTTGAATTCTTCCACTGATTGCGTAAATTATTGTTACAGTGATGTAGTTTGAGATTAGGGGAATCAAAGCCATAATCCCGAGGACTTTGATTCCAAGTGAACACGGTTTAATTTTGAATTTTTGAGTTAGGGTTCTTTGTTCTTCCCCTTCGATTTGCATAGCTCGGGATGAATTAGGGACTTTTGTTAGCATATCTAGATTCTGCACATGAAACTATTTTAGATGTTGTTCTTAGATTGATTTTAGAGGCTCCCCCGCTGCCGGAGGTGTCCTCCATCACGACGGAGGGAGAACATAATTGAGCTGAGAGATATAAGACGTGTTTCTGTTCATTTAAATATGAGTTTCCTTTTACATGTTTATCATGTGTCCACTATATTTAATTCATTAATCTTACATGGCAATGACTCACTAGATGCTGACTCAGTTTCACCTCATTTGGCCTTATACACTTGCACATATTTGTGTGGGCTCCTGTGTGCTTGGGCCTAGTATTTTGCTGATGGTACCATGCTCCTACTTGTACACCCCCTAACTAGTCATTTTTATTTCCTAGTCAACCCCTTCGATCCAAGGAGTATGGATTTTCTTTCTTTACATATAACATCCTTAATCTTAACTCGGGGAAGGGCAGTCTTCAATCAGTTTGACCTTGCGTTCAAATTTTAAAAGAGACAAAAAAAGGAGTGTCCTATCTAAGGATCAACCACACCTTATCCCTCACGAGAGGTCAGAAATCACAAATTCACAATGGTTGTCCCTCACCAACAGAAGGAATGAGGCAGTCACAACCCCTTTATATCAAGCGAACATATGTCACACGATTTTTTCCAACAAAAGAAAAAGAAACAAGAAATCAAAAGTCAAAAGAAAAAGAAAGAAAAAGTAGGGAAATCAAAAAATGGAGAAGCAAAAGAGGAATAAAAAAGAAAATCCTCAACAAGAACAAATTCGTGTGGTCACAAACCAAACAAAAGATGGGTGGCTGCCACTCTGAAAACCTCGTTGGTTCATTAACTGTCACTTATACCATTCAAAATCCCTTTTGGAAAATGAGAGTATGTGTCGAACTAGCTAAATGTAGGACTGGAGAATATCAAGGAGAATGGGTGGGTTAGAATAACTTTTGATCCATAAATCTTTTCTTTTTGAAACTGTGAACCATGCCACATTACAACCCTCAAAAGACATAATTGAAGTAGAGTTTATTTTGAAAGCATACTACAATCAGTGAGATCGTGTTAAAACGGACTCCTAAACGATTTGCTTATCATTTGTGTTGGTATTTATGTGGAATTCTCATTAGTGATTAATTCATTATATGTCATAATTCCAGTGGACAGGCTTAGATTTCGAAACTGAAATAAACATAACATTGGAATTATCATTTTCAAAATGAACATGTTTTACTCATAAGTAAGCATTTGACATCAGGAAATTTTCCACAATAAACGTGAGTTGAAGAGCTTGATGATACCAAAGTACAAAGCGCTCGAGGACTCCGTTGAGCAGGGGAA
The DNA here is from genome assembly GCF_024323335.1 of Lathyrus oleraceus. Taxonomy (NCBI): domain Eukaryota; kingdom Viridiplantae; phylum Streptophyta; class Magnoliopsida; order Fabales; family Fabaceae; genus Lathyrus; species Lathyrus oleraceus. The sequence goes on along the minus strand of NC_066580.1, from coordinate 198,277,179 downwards.
AGTCATCTTGATTGGTCATACCATAAGGCATAATGCCTAAGAACTCCAACCTCGGAGTTGACGCCTACTATTCATCCCAATCTCAAAGCTTATGCCTACCTTTTTAATATCAGCCTCAGAGTTGATAATTCGTTTTATTTACAGCCTCAGAGTTATCGTCTATCCTTTATTCTATCTCCAGCCCCATAGTTGTTGTCTATCCTTTTTTCTATCTCCAGCCTCAGAGTTGTCGTCTATCCTTTTTTTATCTCCAGCCGTAGAGTTGATTATATATATATATATATATATATATATATATATATATATATATATATATATATATATATATATATATATATATATATATATATATATATATATATATACACCTTTGTATCCCCAACCTCAGAGGTGATGTCTACTTCTTACCTCAGTCTTAGAGTTGTTGTTTGTCAATTTCAATTTCAACATCAGAGTTGATGTCTATCATTTTATCCCTAACCTCAGAGTTGATGTCCCGTCGATCCTGTTATATCCATACTTAGAGTTAACATTGATCTTTCTTAGCAATAACCTCATAGTTGATGTCTACCATTTTTATGTATAACCTCATAGCTGATATCCATTTGTAATCCCGACCTCAGAGTTGTTGCCGATCATTTATGTCCAGCCTCAAAGTTGATGTCTACCTTTTTCCACCCCTAGTCTCAGAGTTAATGACTATCTCTCTTTAATCCTCAACTTCAAAGATGTTAATAATCCATTTTGTTTCCAACCCCAGGGTTGTTATCTATCTGTTATGCCCAACCTCAGAGTTGTAGATAACCATTATTCCCCGATGCATAATTGATGTCAAACATCTTACCCCAACCATAGATTTGTTGATGATCGTTTGTATCTCCAGTCACAAACTGATGTCTACCATTCCTACTTTTAGTCACTGAATTGATTTGAGATCCCAACTCTATAAATATCAGTCATTGCTTCAATCACAATTGTCACATACAAACCATTTTTTCACACTGATCATCTGTCGCACACGGGTCAAAAATGAGTTTAAAAGTGTAGTAAAACGGAAGCGACACTCGAATGTCGTATCACAAGGACTCTTGAATGTTATAACCAAACGAATGAAAAGAAGGTTTTTTTACGGTTCAAAACTTAAATCGAAGATGATTAAAGGTAAATGCAAAATTGATAAATAAGTTAATCTATTGTATCGATTTCCAACTTATCATCGATTCTTATAATTTCAATTCCCTAGCGGATTCAATCCCATTAGATTAGAATATCCACCGACAAGAGCAAATTGATATTATATGATGTATGCTCCTAATTTCCTAATTAAGCAACCGGATTTAAGCAGACGCGAATTAAGCAAACGTGATTTAATCAAACACGATAACGAAAATGCTACGCTAACGTGATTATAGTTAAGGATCATACAAACAATCAAATTTAATCAACTCTTTCCTATAAGAAACAATCGAATTAAGAAAACAAAAGTAATCGAATTAAGCAAACGAGTTTATAGGAAGAATTGAAAAGAAATTGAAATTAAATTGAAATTAATAAAAACTTCAAAGTTGAATTCGAATACAACAGATCAGCTCTTTGAGAATTAGCTCTCCATGAAACCTTCTAAGCAATATTGTATAATCAAAATTTAGAATTCCATTCATGTAGCAGTGAAAGACCTAATATAATAAAAGGAAAATTCTGGCCCTTATGGGATCCGACCCGAAAATTACAAAAATCAGCCAAAACTAACTATTTTAATTAAGTCTGGAACTTCAACGAATTATTTGGTAATTCTTCACTCCGAATCTTCTTTTTACTTCAACATGAAACTTTTAGCTTTTCTTCTTAGCTTTCCAATGCATATCAGAACACATTAGTCCAACTTCTATAGCTCAATTTATGATATGCATAGTGACAAGATACCAAATAATTGTTTATGCTGAAAATAAAGTACGAAAATGAAATAAAAGCAAAAATAAACTTAAATGTAAAAACACACTAAAATAGTAAAAATAATAGAATAAACTATAAAAATACCTAAGTATGACTATAGAAGAATGTGCATCAAAATGCACTGATCACACACTCTCAGATTTTCAAGCTCCATTTTCTCTCACGTTCCCTCACCAATCCCTCACCTAGAGCTCCTTCTGCATACTCATTGAAGCTTCACCTTAAAGCTTCAATAGAGTAGAGGAAATGCCTCTCATGGTTATCTTTCTCTCTCTAGAATCTACTAATTCATATGCATTACTCAAAGTTTTTTCAGAAGAATAACGGGAAGAAGAAGAAGAAGATTCGAGGTTTGAAGTAAAACGATTCAAAAGATTTACATGGAATTTCGATGATTATCGCGCTTGCTCCACCGATGAGTTATCAAATTCTTCCACTTATTGCGTAAATTCTTGTTATAGCAATGTAGTATAAATTTAGGGGAATCAAAGCCCTAACCCCGAGGGTTTTGATTCTAAGCGAACGCGATTTAATTTTTAATTTTAAAGTTAGGGTTCTTCGTTCTTCCCCTTAGATTTGCATAGCTCAGGATGAACTAGGGATTTTCATTAACATATCTAGATTTTTCGCATGAAACTGGTTTAAGTGTTGTTCTTGTTTTGATTTTAGAGATGCTTCCGCCACCGGAGGTGGCCTCCACTACGGAGGAGGGAGAAAAAAACTGAGCTGAGAGAGATAAGATGTGTTTCAGTTCATTTTAATCTGAGTTTCCTTTGACATGTTTATCACGTGCTCATTGTATCCTTTAATTCATTAATCTCACATGGCAGTGACTCACTAGATGATTACTCTGTTCCACCTCATTTGGCCTTATCCACTTGCACATATTTGTGTGGGCTCTTGTGTGCTTGGCCTAGTATTATGTTGATGGTACCATGCTCCTACTTGTGCACCTCCTAACTGCATGTGTTAATTTGGATATGGGCCTTCGTTTGGGCCACCCATGCGCCCTTTTTGTTTGCACCATTTTGTTTGTTGACTCTGCCCTTGTTTAGGGCTTTATTTGCCATTTTTTTATTTGATTTATTTAAGGTGATAATTGATCATAATTGTGAAAATTGATAGGAAATTAATTTGATAGTTTTACTTAGGATTTTAACATGATTAATTGATTAGGTTAGAATTAATTGAGTGATTAACTTTTGATTATTTGTTGGAAAATGAATTGAAAAATATGTGATTTAACATAGTTTTTTTGTTTAGGTTTAGATTGTTAATTACATGATGCTTATTGATTCTATGATGTGATTTGATTTTAATTCTTTCATGTTTAGATGTTAATCCTAATTGATTAGGATTTTAATTAGTAGAATTAGTCTTGTTCATGATTTGTTAGGTTTAACTTGATTGGTCTCTTGATAGAATTTTGGTGTTGATTTTCCTGATTAGAGTACACCTTTACCATGGCATATTCCCCTAGTTTAGGGCTTGTAAAGAATTATATGGTGTAAATTGATTGATTAACCCTTTAGGCATTGTGTGCATAATTCAACTAATATGTTCATTCCCATTGGTTGTGTTGATCAAAGTTTACTTTGATAAACCAAATGCTTTGCATTGTGCTCAATCCCCTAAGTCTGTTCAAGTGATCAAAAGACCCTTGATCACTTGATATGGAAAGTCACTTCACATTACAGACATATTAGACTATTATTCAAGTACAACAAAAGTGTATCAACACTTATCAATCTTGATTCACATTGTGTGTCATGAGCCTTAAGTAATGGAGAATGATGAAAGGAGTCTCTCCTACCCTTATCTAGAGTACCTTTGAGTACGGGATGTAGGCTACAACTACTCAAAGTATTCGCCTTTATTCATAGACTTTAATACAACTAAAATCAAATGATTATCAAGTCTCTTCTTTGCTAACAATATTGCATCATCAAGATCAACAACAAAGGTTCTTCTTCAACATACTTAACAATTATGATGCAAATTGTGTGTCACGAGCCTTAAGCAACAAAGAATGATGATAAGGATCATTCTTATTCTTGTCTAGAGTACCTTTAAGTACAGGGCATAGGCCCTAGCTAGTTAAAGTATTCGCCTTTGTTCATAGACTTTAGTACGATTCAAGTATAACAACTGTTAAGTACCCTTCTATACAAATGTTGGATGCAGATTAAAGATCAGACTTCAACCTTCTAGGGTTTCTCCTCTTTTTCTTTTCCCTTTAAGACTAAAACCATTTTGTGAATAAACTAAAAAACAATTAACAAATACGATTAGAATTGTACGCAACGAGCCTTAAGCAATGAAGAATGATGAAAGGGATCATTCCTATCGTTATCTATAGTACCTTTGAGTATGGGGCGTAGGCCCTAGCTACTCAAAGTATTCTCCTTCATTCATTGACTTTAGTGCAGTTATAATCAATACTTTCTTTTCAAAATAAAAGCAAACTCACCTCATCAAACTCATATTTACATTTGGGCATCCTCTTTTCAAACCTTTTCAAAAAGGACATGTTACTTCCGTTATACCGTGAACGAAGCTTAAGCCTTCGTGCATGAGCATACAAGAAATGTTTAAATGCTAGAGTGTGATCCATGCGCATACATTCTATCGCAAATAAACAAACACTTAAGTTTCCCATGCTCGAGCATACAAGCAAGTTGACTGTAGAACATGAAAGTTAACACTGTTCATTAAAAACAACTAACACATCTGCCTTAGTTCCACGAACTACGGAGTTCTAATTTCCTTATTGTACTATATGGATACATAGGCACGAGGGCCCCAATCCTTGGCGAGCACCCTAATTATTAAAACCTTTTTTCTCCTTTCGCGAGTAATCTTTAGATAGTAACACGTGTTCTTTCAAAGAACAGTCAAAATGGTTCTCGTTCAGTAAAAAGGATGTGAGGGATGTTAATACCTTCCCCTTGTATAACCGATTTACTTACCCTTTTTCTCTTCCCCTAGGTTTTATCGATGTTTTCCCTTTCCTTAGGGAATAAATAAAGTTCGATGGCAACCCTGTTGTATCTTTGAGTGTGCGATGCACTTAGGTATATTCCGCGTAGCTTCACATAGCAAGTAACATTCTAATGGAACTATGATTTACAGCAGGTGATAAAACATCATTGAAGTCGACACCTTCTTTTTGAGTGAACCCTCTAGCAACCGACCTTTCCTTGAATCGCTTCGACATCACTCATTTGATTCCTTCCTTAACATAAAAAATCCACTTACAGCTGGCTAACCTATCCCCTACAGGTTTCTCGACCAACTCTCGAGTTTTATTATAATGAAAAGATTCCATCTCATCGTCCATGGATTTTAGCCATTCAGCCTTGTTTCGACTCCTCACAGCTTCCTTGTAATCTTTAGGTTCTTCATCAAGGACCTCACTTGCAGAGATTAAGACGAAGGCTATGAGATCTACATAACCAAGTCCTTGAGGTGGATTGATGAGTCTTTTCAACTAGTATATTGCATCAGGTAGTCATTTTTAGTCTCCTCATCTCCATCAGTATCATGTGAATCTTCTTCGACTTCATCTAGGTTATGCAATTCAACATCACTATACTCCACCCCAATAGGAATTTCTTCATGTTCCAGCTCTTCTTCATAGATTTATGCATTTCGACTAGCATCATCACTTTCTTGAACGTCATTTCTGCTTCATTGAAAACTACATCTTGACTTGTGATACACCTCATGTAACCTGGCTCTAGGCACCACAGCCTATAAGCTTTGACTCCATCAGGATATCCAAGAAACATACATCTAAGAGCTCTGGGTTAAACCTTATCTTTCCTAATGTGAGCATAGGCTAAATAGCCAAATGCTCTCAATCTGTCGAGATTAGGCGGATGTTTCGATCATACTTCTTCAGGTGTTTTTATCCCCAGGGAAGTCGAGGGGCGCCTATTTATCAGGTATGTTGCAGTCACAATAACTTATGCCCAAAACACCTTCTTTAATCCCACACTAACCAGCATGAACATCACTCTTTCTAAAATGGTTTGATTAAACCTTTCAGCCAAACCATCTTGTTAGGGAGTTCATGCATAGTTTTGTACCTTGAAATACCAGACAGAGCACAATAGTTGTCGAAAGCCTCATTGCAAAGTTCAAGACCATTGTCGGTCTCCAACCTCTTGACCTTTCTGCCAGTTTGGTTTTTGACCAGGGTCTTCCAACTTTTGAAAATTTCAAAAGTTCCACCCTTAGCTTTTTGAATGAATACCTATAACTTTTTGTAATAGTCATCAACTATGGATAGGAAATACTTTGCACCTAAGTGTGAAGGATTCCTTGCAGGCACCCAAAGGTCAACATGAATGTAATAAAAGGATCCATGTGTTCTTTGTTTACCTTTCTTAAACTTCATTCTACAAGATTTACCAAATACACAAGTTTCACAAAACTCCAGTTTTTCGACCTTGTCATCACACAACAGATTTTGTTTCGACAATTCGACCATGCCTCTTTCACTGACATGGCCAAGTTTCTTGTGTCATAGCTCAGTCTTTGACACGGGTTTTGTGGATGCCACATATGCTGAACCACTTACAACCTCATCCTCAAGGGTATACAAGGCTTGTTTCTTCACGCCTCTTAAGACTTCCTTCAACCTCTTCATTACCCCTAGGATACTTTGATCTCCTTTGAAAACATATCCTTTCTTATCGAATACACCAAGAGAAATCAAATTTCTCTTAAGATTAGGTACATACCTGACATTAGTCAATATACTTATTGACTCATCATGGAGCTTGAATCTCACAGATGCAATACCTGCAATTTTGTAAGCTTTGTTGTTTCCCAGCAACACTGATCCACCATCTTGATCATACAATTCCTCAAACACGTATTTGTTTGGATTTATGTGCCAAGTATAACTTGAATCCATAATCCACTCCTTGCTATAGTCGCTGCTTGAAACCACCATGACATCAAATGATTCATAACCATCTTGCACAATGGTTGCATTACCATTATCCTTTCCACCATGATTATTCAATCGATCAAGACACATCTTTCTTGTGTGACCCTTCTTCTTACAATGATAACATCTAATAGCAGGAGAATTACCACCATAAGAATTATGTAGAACTTTACTCTTCTTCTTCTTAAACCTACCATCTTTCTTTGTGAATTTTCCTTTTACGGACAATCCTTTACCAACTATCGAAGGCTTGTGCTCCTTTCGTTTGTTCAAATCTTTAGAGTACAAGGATCATTGAACATCTTCGAAGGTCAACAAATCTCTTCCATACAAGAGAGTTTCTTTGAAATAAGCATGAGACTTAGGTAAAGCACACAACAACAACAACATTTGATCTTCATCGTCAATCTTGACCTCAATATTCTCAATATCAAGAATCAACTTTTTGAACGTATCAAGCTGCTCATCCAAGACTTTGTCTTCACTCAACTTGAATGAATACAAAGCTTACTTCAGGTAGAGACGGTATACCAATGATTTCATCATGTACATACCTTTGAGTTTCGTCCATACACCAGCTGCATTTTTCTCCTTTGAAACCTGTCGGAGAACCTTATCACCAAGGCACAATACAATGACGTTGTGGGCTTTCTCGATCATCATCGTCTTCTCCTTCTCCGTTAGGACAACATCCATCTTCTCTGGTCCTGTAAACGCTTCTAACAAACTTTGCTGAACGAGTAAGGCTAGCATCTTCAAGCGCCGCAAACCAAAATCATTCACACCAGTGAATTTATCAATCTCATACTTTGTTGACGATATATTTTTCTCCGTGCTCTCCGCACCAGTTTGTTGTGAATTGATGTCGTCAAGAAAAAATCAAAATATGAGAAAGATTAAGTTTCTTGAACAAACACAAGAAACCCTATTAGGTTTACGAAAGAGAGAGAAAAGAGAGAAGAAGGAAGAAGAAGAAGAATCAGGATTGATTATAACTGTTTTACTATTCACTTTCTCTATTAGGGTTCAAAGATTACACGTGAATATCAACAACCAAAAAACTCTCTAAACAACCCGAGAGAACTAGTCTATTTATATACTACTAAGCTAACTTAAGCTACAAGCTAAATTAAACAACTGAGCTTAAACAAAAGGTCTAATTTGACATGCTAAGAAATTTAGCATTTCGACTACTGCATGCTTGATCATACTTCGACTACGACATGCAGGATCAACATGTGAACAGACTTCGACTAAAGACTAAATTTTTGTCGAAGCAAGAAGCTACCATTGTTGAGACTAGAGTTCGATCCAAATTCTCACACATGATTATTACAATTTCAGAACCTCATATCTTCTCCATCATCCTCATTAAGCTATGCGCTTATTCTATTATTGACTGGGTTGGTGACCCCACATAACGTAAGTCGACCATAAAAATTTTCTGCATCATCCTCCTTCTTACATATTATTGATTTATTCACAAATATACATTCCATTAAATATTTTTATTTTTAATTCTTAAATTCACAATGCTCTATGTTAATGCAATGTGAGTTTAAAAGAGATATTAAATAATATTATTAATATTAATATATGATTTTGTTGTATTTAAGTAAGAATAGTTTGCTATTTTCTTGTATTTAATATTTATACTCCATTTAACTCTTACTTCTAAATTGTATTCATTCCATTGAAATCATAAATTAAAAGGTTTTTCTCTTCTCCCTCTATATTGATTATTGTTTTCTGAATCAAACTGACCTTAAATATTAGAGCTCATTTATATAATTTGAATGTTATTTGCAAGTATTGAAATCTAGCCGCTTCGATTAGATGTAACCCCAATATGTAATCATAATTAGCATGTCTTTCAGGATCTCTTTAGAGTTTATAAATAGAATTTTAGGCAAAATAAATTAAGAAAGGAAAAGAAAAAGAAATTTACTTTTTGTAGAAATGAAAAGGAAATGAATAAACTCTCATCTCCAAACTCTTAAACTGGGCTTTAATAAACTCCATAGTAGAATTTTAAAAACAAATTATAGCATCTATCAATATGAGTTTGTTAATTACCAAAAATATATGAATATGTTTTTTATTTAATCCTCATAAATATCTTCTATTTTCTATCAATTCTGATCCGTACAAGTTGCAGTCCTTTAAATTTAATAATAGTAAGACCTAAAGTACGTTTTATCCGGCTGCAATGTTGTTTACAAAAAATAGATTTTTAAAAAAATATAAAAGCAAGGCAATTACGGTCAAATCCCTCCAATATTCAAATGAAGAATTTTTTTATTAAAATAACTAAGATTTTGAATTTTTTTCTAAAATAATCGTGATTTCAAAAAAATTCTCAATCTACTCCACTTTTAAGAAGAAACGTCAATTGGGTTGGCGTCTCCTCTTAAACTTGGAGAGAAGGCGCCAATTAGATTGGTTAGGGTACATGGTGCTGCCAATCCAATTGGCGCCCATGTGTAAAGGTTAAAGGGAGGCGCCAATTGAATTGACACCTTTGTGTGTTTTGTAATTTTTTTTCAAAAATAGTCTACATGATACATAAAATCGAAATCGGACCAATTCATATTAATATTAATTTCTGTTTACACAAAAAGACTAATGTTGATGACCGGGATCACTTAACCGACCTCCGGTCCCACATTCCCTAGCTATTTGAATCTGTGGCCCTAACTCACGTTAATGATTCATCCCAGGTGTTTGAGCATCTGAGGACCCAAGAACATCACTACCAACTATATGAGATTGTCTATTGAGATAGTTAGACAAATTAGTGTAGTCTTGTGTATGCATCGAAGGTGTACCACCGTAGCTGAGTTCATGACCCATGCTAGAGTAGTTGGGTTGTGTTTGACTTGTCCATGGGCGACCAGGACGATTCAAGGGAGACATTGATGTGAATGATGCGTCGAGGAAAGGTTGGAAAGATTGTTGTGGTGTTTGGTAGAGATGTGGTTGTTGAAGGTTTCAGTTTTGAGATGTTTGGGCTTCTTGACTATGGTAGGAGGAGGGATGGTTGGTGTTAAATGATCGTTGAGTATTTTGGCTAAGACGACTTTGGTAGGGTGATGTGCTGGGTGCGAAGCGATGTTGGGTCTCTGGTTGATGATTTAGTTGTTGGTGGTGGTACGGGGTATGCTCTTGGTATTGTGGTTGGGTGTATGACATGTTAGGGTTGTATGTTTGTGTGTTTGTGGAATGGAAAGTTTGACAGATAGGGGGTTGTGTGTAGTCGGCTTGACAATGTCGTTGGGGGTTAGATGTTGAGGCGTCTGGTCTGTAAGTTTCCTAGCGTGGGTCGTATAGGTACATATCCTCAATGATGAACTCAAAACCAACCGATCTGTACCAAGCCATATAAGTACGACTTGGTTTTTCTTCAGTTGGCATCACAACGTCAGTTAAGACATGGTCATGGTGGTGCTTCCATTTGCGACATTCAGATCTAATGAAGCTTTGCCATGGGTTAAAGTTCCATTGATCGGTAACTTTGCGTAGACGCCATTGTCCTAGATTTGCTGGGAGATCTGGGATGTGTTGAAGCATACCGAACTGCAATTTCACACGATCACTGTTGTGCATCTCCACAGTGGTGAATCTTATGATCGGTGTGCATGCAGTCCATACGATTGCGTCTTCTTCGTTGATTTCATGGTCATGATCCAACTTAGGTATGGACGCCAAATGAACTGAAATGTGAACGTATATTAGATTATGAATTTGGTAGAAGAAATTAACAAGTTATTACGAAATAATTAGGTTACTATCCATACATCTATCGGTCGAAGGTGATCCAAGAGATTGTGATACTGGGTAATACAATGTCTAGGACATCTGTTATAACTTATACCACGTACCGACCATCTGCACCATAAAGGTAAAATATTAGTTAGAGATAATAATCAGTATAGTAAGTAAATATATACCATTTTAAACAACTTACTTTTATGCATACATGAATGTGAAAGGTTTATTGTTGACGGGCGCTAGGGACGGTAGTCTTGACCAACCCCATGCTTGGAGTAAAACAACACATTCAGAAAAGGTAGATGTGTCTTTGTGTGAATTTTTACACAAAGAACTATGAAGATAGGCCAGACAAGCGGATCCCTAACTGTAACTTCCTATTCTATCTACATGTCTTAGTAAAGGTAAATACATAACATGCATACTAGAACCACTACCTTTGGGAAATAAAAAAGAACCAATTAAAAGCATAATGTAACGCTTAGTTTTTATTATTTGAGCCTCTTCGGTATAATGCTCATCTAAATGTAAGTTGTTATAGTACGCCTTAAGGCGTGAGCGAAGTATACCTTGACCTCTTGAGTTATCATTTAACAAATTAGCATCCAAGAGGTCCATGCAAATTGAATTCGCATAGTTGGTTTTATCATTTACAGCTTTACCTTCGATAGGCAATCCCAATAGCATGTAGACGTCTTCTAACGTCACGGTACACTCACTGGTTAGAAACCAGAATGTGTGTATCTCGGGACGCCATCTTTCACATAACGCAAGAATGAATTTATCATCCACCGACCAAGACATTATTTTGCTTATATGTCTAAAATCAGCGAGTTTGATATACAGTTGAATCATCGGGTCCATGTGTACATATTCGTGGACCCGAGTATGGAACCTTGAAACATCCTATAAAAGAAACAACAAAACACATTACTAAGTTGATATGTTATTAAAAGGTATTCTAGACAAATAACAAAAGAATTAAACATTTACATAAGTTGCTATGTTTGCAATTGTTCCTTTGTGCGATTCGCCCATTGTGAGGATGGACATCTTGTCGGAGACGAAATAGGTTGGTGCAGATGAAATATTTGATGTTGTTGAGGAAGTAGTGAGTGTTGGTGTGGGAGAAATGTGAGAGTCTCTTGCCTATTTATAAGGTGTGATATGCAAAAGTGTGAAAGCTTGGGAAAATGTGATTGCATGTGCTAGCCAAATGAATTGACGCCCATGTGCATTTGCTACATGCTAGCGCCAATCAAATTGGCGCATCCCTAGGCTCATGCATGAAACATCTAGACCTAGCTTGGCGCATGCATGGCTCTGCATGCTTGTGTACGAGGTCTGCATGCAAGACATGGTGTCGCCAATTTGACTGCCACCCATGTGCAAGCATTGTAAGCAAGCGCCAATTGGATTGGAGCTAGAGCCTGCATGTGTGACATGTGACTTCCCTCTTTCTTGCATGTTTGACACATCACTTTCGTCTTTCTTGCATGTTTGACACATGAGTCTGAGTTGCTTGTATGTTTGACACATTACTTCATACTTGCTTGCATGTTACTTACCTATTTAAGTGTCTTACTATCTACATCCAACAATCAACACACATTCATCTACAACAGGAAATTAATTTTCATCTGCACAAGAAATATTACAATGTCATCTTTATACGAGTTTTGTTTTCAAAACACCGATACCATCCGACTTACGATCAAGAGAAATTCAAATTTCTTGCATCTGAAAAAATGAATTGAATCCTGCATATGATCTGGTATTGTGTCAAAGATCACGTATCAAAATCCAATTTTTTTTAGAACAGTCAATGCAAGTTTTTCCCGCTAGAGGTACATGATGATGAAGATGTTGAATATATGTTTGTTAGTCACGAACATTCTGGTTGCAATTGTATTGAGTTATATATTACTCTTCAACCAAGTATACCATCTCAGCAATCTCAAATAATTAATCAGGATGAACCTGATGAATTTGATTCACAATACTCAAATGACGTTGACCCAGAAGCAGAAGTCAACGTCGTTGATGATGAAGAAGAAGAGACTGAGACACAAGTCAATCATATGTTGAACAATAACATTGAAGATGATGATCAACCAGCGCCATTACCTCCAAGTCATGTCTACAATCCGCCTCAACATATTACAAACATGGATCTGCATGACGATGAAACATCCAATAGTGTTTTTTATAACCCGTATCCACGATCAGAAGGCGAGTTAAAGGTGGGAGACATGTTTCACACTAAAGAAGAATGTGTGCGAGCTATCAAAAAATTTCACATGAATAACTCTACTGATTTCATAGTGAAACGCACTGATTCGAGAAGGTATGTCATCGAATGTCGTAAAATCCTTTGTAAGTTTTGGTTGGCTACGTCTCACAAAAAGAAAAGCGACTCTTGGGAGATAGATTCAATAGACCCACCTCACAGTTGCATTGCAACTAACGTTGAATAAGATCACCGTAAATTAAGCGTTGCATTGATATGTCAAGACATTTTTCCGCTTGTTAACAAAGACCCTTAGTGAAGGTGAGTATAATAATATCTCATATCAGAACAAGATATAATTATACTCCATCTTACAAGAAAGCGGGGATTGCAAGGACAAAGGTTGTTGAACAGGTATTCGGAAACTGTGAGGCTTTATACAAAGAATGCCACGGTTTTTATGGGCACTAAAAACATACGTATCAGGAACTGTTGCAATTATGGAGACATTGCCAGCATTTACGCCAGACGGAACCTGTGTTGCTGGAAATATAATCTTTCACCGCCTCTTTTGGGCATTTGACCCGTGCATCAAAGGTTTTGCATTCTGCAAACCTATTATTCAAATTGATGGAACATGGTTATACGGAAAATACAAGGGTACTTTGCTTATGGCGGTTGCACAAGACGGAAACAACAATGTCTTTCCCATTGCCTTTGCTCTGGTTGAAGGTGAAACTGCTGGTGGTTGGGGTTTCTTTCTTCGACATCTTAGAACACATGTGGCTCCACAAGTCAATCTCTGTTTGATTTCTGATAGACATACTGCTATTGAGAGTGCTTACAATAACCATGACAACGGATGTCATGATCCTCCTTCTACCCATGTCTATTGCATTAGACATATCACACAAAACTTCATGCGTGCAATCAAAGATAAGAACCTTCACAAGAAAGTGTTGAATGCTGGGTATGCTCTAACTCAACCGGCATTTCAATATTACCATAGTGAAATTAGACTGTCTAATGAAGATGCGGGAAGATGGTCGGATAACTTACCCATAGAGCAGTGGACAAGGGCATTTAACAAAGACTGTCGATGGGGCCACATGACAACAAACCTTGTGGAATGCATGAACGGCGTATTCAAAGGCATTAGAAATCTACCAATAACCGCCTTGGTCAGATCAACCTATTATAGGTTGGCTTCTACCTTCGCAACCAAAGGTGAAAGATGAAGTGCGGTGTTAATATTTGGACAAATATTTAATGAGTGTTGCATGAAAGTGATGAAGGAGGAGAGCATCAAAGCTAGCACACACGCGGTAACAATCTTTGACCATCATAGGCAAAATTTCAACGTACAGGAAACAATGGACCACACTGAGGGGAGACCAAATTTATCCTATGTTGTCAAACTAAACAGAAGTTGGTGCGATTGTGGAAAGATTCAGGCCTTCCGCATTCCTTGCTCCCATGTCATTGCAGCATGCGCATATACTCGTCAGGACGCTTACAACCATTTATATGATGTTTACAAGGCCATTACCGTCATGAAGGTGTATAACAAAATCTTCTCAATGCTACTAATGGAGGAATATTGGCCTCCATATGAAGGTGACATACTTTGGCATAACGACGAGATGCGAAGAAAGAAAAAAGGACGATAAAATAACACGCGTATTATAACAGAAATGGATACGATTGATAAAATGATAAGACTATGTAGTATATGTCATCAACCAGGACACAATAAGAACAACTGTCCCAATCGAGGAACAACATCTGTATCATAACCTTTTTGTAATCTTGAATTTTTGTAACCTTCAATTTTTATATATCATTAACTTTTTGTTAGAACAAGGTTAACAACAAACATCATTACAACATAAGAAAACTTAAAACAGAATATTTCTAACTGATTACAACAATCAAACGGATGTCATCTCGTCCAAACATCATTTCCCTAGCATCCTTATCATTTTTGATCCGCACCCAACCAAATATACTGTCGAGCCTCTCAATACTTCTAATTTTTCCCTTGGGTGTTTTTCCATCTAACCAACGAATCAGCTCCCTCTTCAGTTGATCGAAACTAGTGATGTTCCAGAAGAGCATCAACATCTGAGGTTTGTCTCTCGAATAAATCATCTTTCCATAGCGGCGACGAACACCAAACATGTTTGCAAAATGATGAAATGAGATGTGGAAAAATGATTAAACAACACCTCTATTTAAAACAAAAAAATTGCACTTTACACTGAGGCGCCATACCAATTGGCGCCTCCTCTCAAAAGTAACACATGTGCGCCAATTGGATTGGCAGCACCATGTGCCCTATCCAATACAATTGGCGCCTCCTCTCTAATTTTAGGAGTTGACGCCAATTGGTCTGGCGCATCCTCTTAAAAGTGGGGTAGTTTGAGATTTTTTTTAAAATCAAGGTTATTTTAGGATTTTTTTTTAAAATTAGGATTATTTGGATAAAAAATTCTCAAATGAATCATTACTACATAATTTAATAACAAAAATTCATTAATATTTGATATATACTTTAAACTCCAATGAACATTTAATGGTAATAGTATAAACTAAATAATTGAAAAAAAATAGACCTGACTAACATGTCATTAGCATCATCATCTTAAACTTTTAAATCTCTTTTAAACTCTTAATTTAGTTATAACCGAAAAGAAAAACTATTTAGCCACAATTTTAATGTAAAAAATGAATAATTAGATTCTATTTACTAGTAGTTTGAGTATGAGAAATTCTTTAATTCTACGTGGTAGTTCACTTTACAATAATTAGATTCTATTTACTAGTAGTTTGAGTATGATAATTTTTTTAACTTTATGTGATAGTTCACTTTACACACATATTATCGGCTCTAGTTATTAACATAAACACCAACAATAATCAAGTTATATTCTATTAAGAAGAGTCAATTACATGAATCAATATATGTCATAATATTCTATTAAGAATCATCCTTGTATACAAATCATTATTCTCGATATCTCTTTTAATAACTTCTTTTATGGTCTTTCTAAGTTTTCTTATTAATCTAATTGTTTGATTTCTCTCAATTTGGTTTACTCTTCTTACAACTGAATCTACATATCTTTTCTCTACATGTTCAAATCACTTAAGTCTATTTTCCACCATATTCTCTATTATAGGTGTTACCCCAACACCCTTTCTAATATTTTCATTTCTAATTCTATTATTTCTAGTTTTACCACACATCTAACGCAACATCCACACCTCTGATACACTTGATTTATTCTCATGTTGATTTTTAAACGTCCAACATTTTGTCCTGTACAACATCACATGTCTTACCACGATCCGATAAAATTTTCTATTCTCATGATTTGAGGTAGTATGATAGATGTAACAAAATGATACCACACGATAATCTACCTTTGATATCATTGTTGAAAACTAAACTTATATTAACCACACATCTAAAAGCACTAAGGTGATCACACTCTTTAAAACTATACGGAGCATGTTCAAAACAAGATAGGTATCACCACCTATCTCTAAAGATAGGTGTCACCACCTATCTATAATCTAGTTACAATAACAAAGCTATATGTATGCACTAATGATTTATGAGTTCATATCAATAAAAATACTAATTGCATGGATCACACATGAGTCCAACCACTTTATACATAGGGGATTTACTTCGAAAATGATCATTGAATCAATCCTCTTACTCGTTATTTGCGTATATTTCACCTTACATTGACATGACAGTGTCTTTCCAGATACACACTTTCACTTAAAAAATGAGCATATTAGAAGGGAGCGATAAGATCTAAACACTACGTTAAAATATCACAACCACTAACATGAAAGTTACATTCTATTTTCAAGGGATCCATCTCACAAGTTGACACATGAACACACTAATATCTAATAAAGTTGACTTTGTAAAACTGTCCTTTTTTTATGATGAAAGAAAAAAATCACGGTTTACGATTAAAAAAAGAGTTCAGAGAGTATTTAGGAATTTACATTTATCTCATTCTAAGTTATTGCCAAAACGGGTTGTCCGATCTTAAATGGACCGGCCTGAACGGACTTCGAGCTTTATAGGATTGGATAAAAAAAGGCATATATAAATATGGGCTAAAAGATTACTACCCGAACCCGGCCCTTTATAAGCTTCGGACTACCCGACCTTAAACAAATTATTTTTTTAAATTAATTTTTGCATAAAAACTTAAATAAAATTTCATAATACTTATTATAAATACAATTAAAAAATTATATTATTTTAAATATAATTCATTTTAAAATATTATATTTTTTTTATAAATTCTATATTAATATATCTAAATTTTATAAAATAATACTCAATTATTTAACATAAGAGAAATATGTGTAAATTGTGAAGTACAACACAAAACAACTAAATATTAATTTAAATATATTAATATATAATATTTAAAAGAGAAAGATTGAATAGAATAGAGATAAAATATAGTGAGGTGAGAAAAATCAATGTGTTATTTTGGAGTTAGATAACATAAATGCTAATATATTTTTTTAGGAATGTATAATTAAGTGGGTTTAACGGGTCTGCGGTCCATACATGCTAGTCCTAATGGATAGCAAGCTTTTCAGGACCAGACTAAAAAAGCCTTGAAAATGTAGACTCTAATTTTAAGACGTAAACCCTATAATTTTTCGGGTTGGACAGATCGGTCCATAAAGCAACCCATTTTGATTGGACTTACAACTTGTGGATAAGCCAAGTCTTTTACCACGATCACATGAAATTTATTTTCTTTCTTTTCTTCTATTTATTTTATTTATTGTTAAAATAAACGTGTCATCTATTTTAGGATGAAGTGAGTAATAAATTTTTCATTTTAAAAACAAAATGACCCTTAACTCTGAATGGATTATTTAACAACCAGGTTGTCTTAAACTTCTTTAGAGAGGTTTGTTGATGTTTTCAAGTAATTCAAATGATATAATCGGTTAACACGGATAAGAAACTAGTTACAACAAGGCCTGAGATTCATTCTAGTAGCAGAAATGTTGTGTTTTCACAGTGTAACCAGTTAAAAGTTTTGGTTAACTGGTTAACACTGAAGTTGATTTAATTTCCAATTTAATTCAGCTTTAGGTGTAACCGGTTAACCACTTTGGTTAACCGATTACAAGCGTGATATTTTGTTTTTCTGTTATTTTTAGTTGGTCAATTTCAATTCCCAATCAAGTTGTAACTCATGTATAAGTGTTTTAGATGCACACTCATCAAAATTAATGCAATAACACTATCTCACCCTCAATTCTCTCTCTCTTTTCTCAATGATCCTCTTTTACTCTCCACATCCAAAGTTTTTCCACCATTTATTCACCAATCTTGTGGTGTCTTGTTCTAACATTTGGCAGTAAGAGCATGGTTCAGATCTACATACAAACACCTTGTGTGCAACATGAATTATGTCTCCAATGAAAATAATCCTTGCAAACCTACGTATCCTTGATGCAAAAAACTATGACAAATGGTGAACGCAAGTGAATGTGTTGTTTGGCTACCAAGATGTTCTTAAAGTGATCAAGAATTGTGTTACTCCCCGTGTTCAAAATGCTACAGAGATGCAGCAAACAACACACAAGGAAGAGAATAAGAAAGACTTCAAAACGTTGTTCTTGATCCATAAATGTGTTGATGGCGACAACTTTGAGAAAGTTGATGATTGCGAATCGTCAAAGCAAGTGTAGGAGATCTTAGAGAAGGCATATGCGTGGGGATGACAAGGCAAAGGTGGTGAAGTTGCAAACTCACAAATCAGCTCGAATTGATTCAAATGAAGGAAAAAGAGACAATCAACGATTTTGCAATGAGAATCACCCGATTGGTGAATCAAGTAAAGGCATACAGTGAAACTGTTATGGAGCAGTATGTTGTCACTAAAATCTTACGTTCTTTAATACCAAGATTTGACAACATAGTTATGGCGATTGAAGAGTCGAAGGATCTTGGAACTATGAGCAAAGAGGAGTTGTAAAGCTCTCTTAAGGCTTATGAGCAAAGGATGGAAGAGAGAAATAGTAATAAGGAAAATGATGAGATCTCAATGAGAAGGACAAGAAATCGAAAGAAAAATAGCCCATGAAGAGCAAAGGGAATTTTCAAATTTTTTGTGGAAGAGAGTCCCAAAATTCAAAGAATTCGACTTGTCAAAGGGATGCGAGCAGCTATAAAAAACATGGTGGCCAAGGCAACTTTAGAGGTGAAAGAAAAAGGTTCGAGAAGAGCAAGGATCAGTGTTATAAGTGTCAACGGTTCAGTCATTTTGAAAAGTAATGCAATGCGAACAAGAAGGAATCTCAAAAGAATGAAGCCAAGGTTGAAATCCAAGAGTTTGATGAAGAGAATACACTTTTGGTCATGACCACATAAGGGAATTGTAGTAGCAAACAATTACAGGACAACATCTATAGCAGCTCAAATAATAATGAAAAATTAAGATGTGGTCGGTTGAATGATACGATTAAATGGGTGCATGAAGAGGAAGACGACATAATGAGTTTGAAAGGAGTTCAATGCAGTGAGGAGTGGTATTTGTACTCGGGTTGTTCAACTCATATGAAAGGGAGAAATGATTGGTTTGTAAAAATCAATCGTTCCATGAAGAACAAAGTAAAGTTCGCGGATGACACCACTCTAATGGCCTATGGGATCGGTGATATTTTGATCACAATGAGGGATGGTGGACATTCTTTGATCAAAGATGTCTTGTATATTTAGGGAATCAAATGTAACCTTCTAAGTATTGGTTAATTACTTGAGAAGGGTTACATGATCAACGTGGAAACAAGGGATTGTACGTGATGGATGCAAAGGGAGTTTTGGTCCTTAAAGCACCTACGGATGCCAATAGAACGTTCAAGGTTGAGTTGAAGGTTATGAGGCATAGATGTCTTGCTACTGCAGCAAGTAGATAATAGTGGAAATGACACTATCGTCATGGGCATCTCAACTTTAGAAATCTCAAAGACTTGCAATAGAACAAAATAGTAACGGGGATACCATCAATCAATATATCGGCTGGAATTTCTGAAGAATAGCGAAGAAACATAAGGGAAAATTCAGCAAGGATGCAGACTGTAGGACCAAGAATCACCTTGAGGTGGTGTATTCGGATGTGTGTGGGCCAATGCAAGTAGATTTCATTGGTGGAAATAGGTATTTTGTCACATTTATCGATGATCATAGTAGAAAAATATGGATATACCTAATGAAGAGAATGAATGAGGTATTCAAAGTGTTTAAGAAGTTCAAGTCCATAGTTGAGAGACAAAGTGGTCAAAAACTCAAAGTGCTCAAAACGGACCGTGGAGGTGAATATGTCTCAAATGACTTTGGGGAGTTTTGTGATCAAGAAGGGATTGTACATGAGGTAGTACCACCCTATACACTGCAGTAAAACGGTATGGTCGAAAGGAAGAACCGGTTGATAATGAACATGGTGAGAAGCATGTTGAAGGGGAAAAGCTTGTTGAAGGAGTTATACAGAGAAGCGGTATCCAAAATTGCCTTTTGTTGAATAGGTGTCCTACAAAGAAGCTTGGAAATGTAACACCGGAGGAAGCATGGTTGGGATTCAAACCGAATATGAATCATTTGAGAGTCTTTGGTTTCGTTGCATACAAACATGTTTCGGGTTAACTTAGAAAGAAGTTGGATGACAAGGGAGAAGTGATGTCACTTGTTGGATATCACTCTAGCGGTGGTTACAAACTGTTTGATGTTGTAAACATGAGGGTCGTGATCAATCGAGACGTCGTAATCAATGAATTGAAACAAATTCAACAGGGTGTAACCGGTTACCAGCAGTTGTTAACCGGTTACATGTAGGCTGTAACCGGTTACCAGAAAGTTGTAATCGGTTATAGGTTCAAAATTTCTAATTCTGAGGAAAGTGGAAGACCATAACAGCATGACGTTGAAGCCCTAAATGAAGAAAAATTTAGAAGGTCAACAAGGCAAAGGGGTATGCCTTAGAGACTCCAAGAAAGTGAGCTGTTCTGAGACAACAAAATCAATGATGGTGGTGATTTCGTCCATTTTGCACTCATGGCCGAATCTAAACCTATTAATACGAAATAGGCCCAAAGGTGAGATAATCAAGCATAAATCTCGATTGGTGGCTAAGGAATTTTTGCAAAGAGAAGGCATAAAATTTGAAGAGGTTTTTGAACCGGTTGCTAAGATTGAAACCAGTAGGCTTGTTGTTGGTATTGAAAATAACCACAATTAGCCTATCTACCAAATGGATGTCAAGTCCACATTTTTGAACGGACCACTTGAATAGGAGGTATATGTAGGACATCCCATGGTTTTGTTGCAAAAGACCAAGAGCTGAAGTTCTACAAGATGAAGAAAGCATTATATGGTTTGAAGCAACCTCCAAGAACTTGGAATAAAATAATTGATGGTTTCCTAAAGGATGTTGGCTTCAAGAAGTGTGTGTCCGAACACGGAGTGTATGTGAAAACGGGTACAAGTGAAAGAGTAAGTATCGTTTGTCTATATGTAGACGACTTATTGATTATAGACAACAACATGAAGTGTATTTCAAAGTTCAAGAGTGAACTTATGGAAGAATTCGAGATGACCGACCTTGGCCTCATGACGTACTTCCCTGGCATTGAGTTCCACAAGTCCCAAAGGGGACTACTGATACACCAAAGAAGGCATTCTCTTGAGATACTGAAGAAGTTTGAAACGGAGCATGACAATGCTGTCATTTCTCCAGCTGAACCAAGCCTGTAGTTGTCTAAGAATGAGGGTGAGCAAGATGTTGATCCAACTTAATATAGAAGGTTGATTGGATCCTTACGTTACTTGTGCAATACGTGATATGACTTGACGTTTAGTTTCGGTATTGTAAGTAGATTCATGGGGAGACCGAAGGTGTCTCACTTGGCAGCAGTCAAGAGGATCATACGTTATGTCACAGGTTCTGTTGGCTACGGAATTCTCTTTTCCACAGTGCATACGGGCAGAAAATGCAATTTGCTTGGTTTTACCGATTCCAATTGGTGCATAGATAAAGATGATCGAAAGTCTACAATTGGATACATCTTTATGTTGGGTGCGACACCGATTTCGTGGTGTTCAAAGAAGGAACCGGTAGTTGCACTATCTTCTTGTGAGGTCGAGTACATTTTCGCTTCGTTATGTGTATGCCAAGTCGTGTGGCTTATGAATCTATTAGAGGAGTTGGGAAGTAGTGAGGGTGAGATTGTCACACTCTTAGTTGACAACGTTTCTGCGATTAATCTTGCTAAAAACCCAATTGCACATGGGAGGAGCAAGCATATTGAGATGAGGTTTCACTATTTGAGGGAACTTGTTAGTGAAGGAATGTAACGATTGGGATACTGTAGAAGTGAGGACCAAATTGTTGATTTGTTGACTAAGGGAGTCATAAATGATGTGTTCAAGAGGTTGAAGATGAGCATGAGCATGGTCGACTTGCATCACTTGAATTAAGGCAGTGTGTTGATATTTTTAAGTAAATCAAGTGTTGTAACCGGTTAACACAGGTAAGTAGTCGGTTACAGCAAGACCTGAGATTCATTCTAGTAGCAGAAATGTTGTGTTTTCGCAGGTGTAACCGGTTAACAATTTTGGTTAATCGGATACCATTGAAGCTTATTTAATTTCCAATTTAATTAAGGGTGAGGTGTAGCTATGGGTGTGAAAAAAACCGGTTATCCATAACCAAATTGGTATCCAAATTGATCTACTTTAAAAAAACCAAACCAAATGCTAAAATAAAATTTGGTTTTGTTATTGGTTATCCAAATATAAACCGTTACCCATTATAAAAATTTGGTTTTGTTATTAGTTATCCAAATTTTACTATGTGTTAAAGTTTTATTTTTGTATGTTTTCATGTTTTATCATATTATAAATCAATTTTATATTTTAAATTTTTTTAAATTTTATAAAAAAATTATTTTAAAAATAAAAATCAGACTTTTTTTTCTTTTCACCAAAAATATTATATTTGGATTTTTTTTTCGAAAAAATTATATTTGATATTTTTTTTCAAATAAAATTATTATTTTTTTCTAAATAAAAAATATATTTTTTATCAAAAATATTTTGTATTTTTTTCAGTAAAAAAAATAGATTTTTTTTATTTTTTTTATTTTCAGAATATAATTTTTTTATTTTCAATTTTTTTTATATATATTTTTTTCTTTTTTCTGAATATTTGTTTTTTTTTCTAAAAACAATTGTTTTTTTTATGTTTTTTAAATTTTAAAAGAAAAAATATTTTAAAACCTCATAAAATTTGTTTATGAACAATTATGAGAGATTTTAGAAATTTGAACAATTTTTTTGATGAGTTATTTATTTTATGAATAATTATGATTTATAGAGATATGATTCATAATTATTTTATTTTATGACCGTTTTTATGTAACACATCATACTTTAAGATTGTTTTTAATCGAGATATTATTTGTGGTGATTATAAAAGTTAAATTTAAAATAATTTTTTAAAATAAATACTTTTTTATATAAAATAGTTTTATAATTAGTGAAAATAAAAAAGTTAGTTAAAAGATAATAAAATTAATTTTGATAAAATTAATTTTTTTAAAATATAGTTTTAAAAACTATTTTTTTTTATAAAATTGATTTTGAAATTGATTTTTTTAAGAAAATAAAAAATTGGTTTTAAAGAAATTGATTTAAAACTGTTTTTTTTTAACTATTTTTTTTTGAAAAACCGGTTTAAAACCGAACCGATCCACTTATAAACCGATTTCTAAAAAATAAATTGGTTTTATGAAAATGATTTTAAGAACCAAACCGAGCCATATATATGGTCCAATTTGGTTTGGTTCATGATCCATGCACATCCCTAGGTGTAGCCAATTAACCACTTTGACCAACCACTTACAAACGCAATATTTTGTTTTTCTATTAATTTTATCCGGTCAATTTAAATTCTCAATCAAGTTGTAACTCTTATATAAATGTTTTAGATGCACAATCATCAAAGTTAATACAATAACACTATATTACCCTCAATTCTCCTGGTTCCGTCTCTCTCTCAATTCTCCTATTTTACTTGCCACTACCAAAGACTTTCCATCATTTATTCACCAATCTTACGGTGTCTTATTCTAACAAAGTTATATTAGAACTTTAATTTTAATCATGGTTCAACCATTATAAAACAAATATAATATTATTTTTAAGAACAGTTTAACTACAACAAATATTAAAATTGTATTTAACCATAAATGTTTTTTGAATCCGTTCTTGTAACTCACCTTACAAAATAAAATATAAGCGTAAAATATATAAAAACTTAATGTATTTAGTTTTAATTTTAAAACAATATACATCAATTTTTAATATACCATTTTTGTTTATGTTTCACTATTTAAAAAACAAAAAAAGGAGGAAGAGATTATAAATATGACACTATAATACAATATAATTTAACTTCTATAATAATTAAATTTACACCATACTAAATAACCATTAAATTGAAAATTAAATTTGTCATTGAAAACTAGTTAAGAAAAAAAAGGAATGGAGGAAGAGTTTATAATAAATATAGGGGGCAATATTGCAAGTGGGAAGTGGCGCATCGTTGCACCCAACAGCCAAAGAACCCGTCCTGAAACAAGGAACTGAAACCGTGACATCTTGTGGTTTACAATTTGGCAACAGTAACAAGAAAACAAAACATTTTCTTCTTTTTCCTTTTTTGTAAATAGTTTAACGGATCTACTTTATTAAAAATAACAAACGCATATTTGCATCAAATAGTGAGCTGTCATATTAAAATATAGTAGTTATTATCATATTCCTTTTTTAAAAAAAATTGTAAGCATATTAATTTTATTTATTAATATAATATAATTAACAAAAAATATTCATATTGCTTGAATTCTTTTTGTTTTTTAATGTTAAAAATAATAGAGATTCATTGTGTTATAGAATACTACCTCCGTTCCTTTATATAAGAGACAACTCATTTTTTAGGTTCATTGAATAACCAATGTATTTTCTCAGTTTATAGACTAGATACATTGATTATTGAATGAACCAAAAAAGTGAATTGTCTCTTATATAAAGGAACGGAGGTAGTAATAAATATAGTATTTAATAAAATTGATTTTGTCATTCAAAAAAGAATAATTATGCGACTTATTATTTGTTTACTACATTTAAAAATTGATTTGTCATTAAAAAAGGAATAACGATGCAATAATAAATATAAAAAAGTAGACAATTAAATATGTCATTATATTTTTTAATAAAAAATTTAATCTTTTTTATAAATTATATTTTAAGCTAAAGACAACCATTATTCATGTGCTTTTAAACTTTAGTTAAAAACTTCTAATGCTAAAAAATAAAAAATATCAAAAATAAATGTGTTAAGCATGTTCTCCCATGTTTTATAATTTTACTTAAAATAATTTGAGTATTATCTATTTCATAATAAAACCTTTTAAGTCTCAGTTTCATCAATAAATAAATCTTAATTAAGTCCATACAAATACGTATCATTTATATCCACACGTATACATACGTATACTATAACATAATATAAATATCGATCTTCTTATCTCTGATCAATCAAATAATTCATTAATATCTCGTTTTTTCTAAATACTTTGATCTATCAAAATATATCAAATAAAATATTCCAAACAAAACCATATTAATATTTAAAGTTTAAAACCTTCCCACAAATGGTGTATTTTCCAAATATATTCAATTATGCATACTTCTTACAATGTCGATATTGTTAAAAAAAAAAAAGTGATATTAGATGAAGAGAGTAAGACAATTTAGAGAAAGTCAGTAACCGGGGGAGGCAAGTTGGTGAGTAATGGGGTTAATAGGCAGGAAGGTTGCCCCTTAGGTGATGGCTGGAGTCACCTTGATATGTGGTCTTGTGTTGCCTTCATTCTCTCTTTATCACTCTTTCTCACTGTCTCTCACTTTCTTTAATCTTAACCACATTTTAAAATCTAGTTTTTTTTTGGTAATTTCATTTGTTATTTTCAACTCTATTACTAATTGTGGTAATACTTTTTTCTCCCATCTTAAAATTTCCTGTCGTAACCTTACAACTTGTGCTGATCACATAGTGTCTCAAAACTATAAGTCAATCTTAATTTATATAAATTTGGAGAATTGAAATAGGATGTGTGTAAGGTGATTCTAATTTAATAAATCAATATTTTGGATGTAGTGATGGTCTAGATGTACAAAATTTATTTATAAAATGAGTTTTCAAAAGAGTGTATGCTTACAATAAACAAATTTTACTATTTATTTATTTTAAAATTCAACATAACAAGATATATTTAAATAAACAACTTATTTACAATTTATAGTATAATTGTTTATCTATACTTATAAATAAATCTGCATAATTATTTGTATAACAAAAGATTTAATTGTTTATATATATATATATATATATATATATATATATATATATTATAAATTGATTTTATTAGTTATCTTAAATAATTCATATTAATAAATTTTTAAAAACTAAAAAATATATATGATAAACTATTTTAATATAGTCTTCCAGTATCACCAAAATTTATGATAATAAATAAACTCAATAAATTCAAAAATTCTCAGAGTATAAAATAAAGCCTTTTAGATAAAAAGAAAATTGTACTATCAATTTTTTATATTATCAAAATGCATACTACTGTGTTTTTGAAAACAATTGTCAAAAGTTATTACGTGAAAAGGAAAAAATATTGTATATCGATTTTTGCTGTTTATTTTTTATTGATTATTTGAAATTTAAAAAGTTTACTGAATACTACAAAATCAAACACTTATTTATAAAATTTTGTTGATATTTCTATCTTGTGTTTAGAATTTCTTGGGTTGAATAAGATGGACGAGAAGATATTAAAGAATTTTAATTTAATTTTAGTATGGATTATTATTTTTCATTAAAAACTCATTTTTACTTCTATTTATTTCTATTATATTATTACATATGACATCTTATGTTAGACAGAAAGACATTTAAAATAATTAATTTAATGCATTTAAAAAACATAAACTACCATATAGATTTTTGGTTGAAATATCACATTTTTAAAGATGAATAAATGATTTAAGAAATATTTTTTTCTTTATCCGCTTGCATATATGTTTTCATCGAATTATTATTATAAATATCAAATTTATTTTCAAATTTTATTAAATAATTAATATATTTAGTTTACTTATAAACTAGAATTTTTAATTATTCAAAAAATATAAAAAAATGGTTTTTTTATAATAAAAATTAGAATGTAGTTTTATTTTTTGTTACATGCAAAAAGTTTCTAGCTGAAAACATGACAAAACTGACATCAATTTTCAATAGAGATAGCACATGCTAGCCTTTAAGAAACTAGTATCGTCTATTATGATTTCAAAAGCAAAATACCTAGAGATATATGAAAATGAAACGCAAACTCCTATTAAACCATCAAACTTTTTAGAAGATACAACCACCTCTTAATTAAAGTTATAATTGAAATAATGCCAAACCTTCCAAAAATAAAATAAAATTTATGATAATTGATTAATTTAGAATATATAATGACATAATTGAATCAATCCGTCTCGTGGAAAGAAGCGACTCTCTTTAATTTCAAAAAGGATAATCCTTCAAACGAGTTTCAGACAAGGCTTTAAAGATTATATACCATCTTCCAAGTTCAAGAGGGATATATGGGAGAGATAGGGGGATGGGTTGAGGGAAGGATTTTGTGGGATCTTAGATGATGGAGATTATTTTTCGTTCATGAAAAATCTTTCGTATTTGATTTTTTTTTTATCCTTCAAGAGTTTCAATTTAGTGAGGAGAGTGATAGGAGGGTTTGGAAGCATGCTAAAAATTAGGGATGTACATAGATTGGGTAAACCCAATAAACCTGATCAAACCGACTCAAACCAAACAAAAAAATGGATTAGGTCAGGTAAATGGGTGAACATGGTTTTCAAAAAGGTAAAACCATTCAAATTAATTGGGTTTCGGGTAAACCTAGACCCAACCCATAAAAACTATAAAACTCCGAAATTGAAAAGACATTGTCAAAAAATGGGAAAATTAAAATGCATTAAAGTCCGAATGAAAATGAAAGGACTATCTCCTTCTCCCAAAAATATATGTCGTTTTATTGTCTCTCATCGATAAAAGCAACACTCTCTTACCTCTCACTACCGCTCACTCTATTTTGATTCACTCAAAGAAATCAATCCGAGAAAGAAGATCATTCAACCCTTTGTACCGTCGTTTTGCATCAATAAAAAATGGTAAATATCTTTTCTCAGTTCATTTTTTCTTTTTCAGATTCCTTTGTTTTTCCTTTTTAGATGAATTGAAATACATGATTAAATACCTCTGAAGCATCTTTATTTAGTTTTCTTGGATATCTTGGTGCATTGATTTGTAATTCTTTTCCTCTGTATCCAATTGAAATAACATTAGTATGTCAATTTTTTCTATGTTGTCCATTTGATTGCAGTGCATCTATTCTCTATTGTTTGATATAATGTGTAATCATTGTTGCTGCAGTAGAATATGAATGTTGATTATGTTCGTACAAATATTGTGGAAACTCTAATTGATGTTGATTCTGACGAAAACTCAAAAGTTGAAGAGGACTTACAAATTCAAGAGGAAGGTAATGTCAAAAACCCTTCTAGACATTCTATGTTGCCAGAAGATTTGGTTGATCCATTGGAGGCGCGTGAGATCAATATTGTCGAAAGAAAAGGAGTTCAAGACTCGATACAAACACTACAACCTCAACCATGGAAGAAGAATGGTGGTTCCAACAAGTTCAAAGGCAAAATCGAAAAGACTCAGGGAAAAAAGTCTTAGTCGAATCCTCACAAGAATAAGGTCAATGGTAGAGCTTCTGAATTCTCGAAAAGAGGAGAAGGAAATTCCTATCAGAAAGACAAAGAAGAGAAAAAAAAAGTGTGTAATGCTATAACTATGAAAAATGGGGTCACTTGGCAAAGCATTGTTGATATAGGAAAGACAAGGGATCAACAAAAGACAAGGACGAATGAGCGAGCCTTACACGTCAAGATTTATATGATTACGATGATATGATGGTTATGGCTGCAGTTGCATATGAATATGTCGAATCCAAGATCTTGTTCGTCGACTCAGGCTGCTCGAATCACATGACTGGTCGAAAAGTATGGTTAGTAGATTTTGACGAGTCGAAGAAGATCAAGGTTAAACTTGCTGATAATAGCTCGTTGCAAGCTGAAGGTACTGGCAACATAGTTATTCAAAGGAGTAGTGGAGCAAAATCCATGATCAAAGACCATGATCAGTTCGACTGAGGTACAATGTATGAAAATAGTTGGTTGTGGCATATGAGGTTTGGCCATATGAAATCTTAGGTCACTCAATCAACTGATCACTTAAGATATGGTAACTGGTATACCCAGTCTTGAGATTCCCGAAAAACTCTGTGAAGGTTGTCTAGTCAGAAAGTAGTCCAGAAAGTCTTTCATTTCGACTATGCAAATGAGATCCTCCTACATACTCGAAGTTGTACATTCAGACGTATGTGGTCCTTTTGAGGAGCATACCATTGGTAGAAACATGTATTTTGTTTCGTTTGTCGATGATTTTAGTCGAAAGTTGTGGATCTATGTGAACAAGAAAAAGGACGAGATATTCGAAATCTTTAAGAGATTCAAGATGCTTGTTGAAAACCAGAGTGAAAAGAAGATCAAGGTGGTGCTAACAGATGGAAGTGGCGAATACACATCCAAGATATTTGAAGCATTCTGTGTAGAGAATGGTGTTGATCATTGTCGTACCTCGAAAAAATGATAATGCGATCCCTCGTGATGGAACGCGGAAAAATGTTGTTCGAACAGAGTCGCCACCGAACTTTATTTATCCCAATGAAGGAATAGGAAAATATCGAGAAAACCTTTAGGAAAATAGAATAATGGTCGTCGCAACCATATTCGGGTTCGGGAGTCGATTACGCAAGGGGAAGGTATTAGCACCCCTTACGTCCATTGTACTCAACGAGAACCTTTTAGTCTGATTTTGCTATTTGACTGTTAATTGATTGTTATTTACTTGCTTCGAGTGATTAGAATTGATGATAGATATGGATGAGGACCTCAGGAGGGGGAAATGGGAGGTTTTTTTTAGTGTGCTCGCGAAGATACAACAATCTCCTGCCTACGTATCCTTATAGTGCAATAAGGAAATCAGAGCATTCGTAGTTCGGGCCACTACAAATATTTGGTGTGTTTTGTTTTGATGAACGACTGTGTAGGTCGGCGTTCTAATGGCTAAACACTGGCTTGTCTACTCTTGGGGGAGGCTCTAGCATTGGTTTGTTGCGCGCATTAGAAAGGATTGACAGTGTTCTTTTTCAAAGGGTTTTGGTCACGTGGGGGTGACGAATTGAACTGATGTGTTTGGTTGTTTTTGGTTTCGATCGCGCGGGGGCGAGAAATTAGATTTGATTTGTTGGAGATGTTTTTTGAAGAACGACGAAAGATTGAGCAATGTGGTGTACACCAATCGTCCAATTCTTTCGAGGAATAATAAGGCGACCGCCTTCTACTCCTTTTTCGTTCGAATTATTTTGAAAGTTTGTTTGTGGATGTTGAACGTGCACGGTAGTGAGGCATACGCCTCCTACTTGCTTATTCAAGGAATAATAAGGCGTACGCCACTTATTCCTTTATCCAAGTTTATTTAGCGTGTTTTAGTCGGAAGTCGATAATTTGCGCAATATGGCGAACGCCAATTGTTCAAATAATCGAGAGATGGTGAGGCGAACGACTCCCATCTCGTATCACCCGAGGTTTAAATTGTAAAAGATATGTTTTTAGATGTTGTATTTGATTTGCGAAAGTAATTTGAATTTTGAATTGGTAGGTTTTGAAAGTCGATGATTTGAGCAATGTGGCGTACGCCAATTATTCAAATAATCAAGGAATGATGAGGCGTACGCCTCCCATTCTCTATTGAAGTTTAAGTTGTTTATTTTGCGAAATTGTGTTTGATATAAAAGATGGTTTGAGTTTATTCGATTGTGGTTTTGATTTGATGACGAAAATTCAAGCAATATGGCGTACGCCAATTATTCGAATAATCGTAAGATAGTGAGGCAAACGCCTCCTATCCTTTTATTATCTGAAAATTTAGAATTAAATGGTTGTAGAATTTATAGTTAATTTAAAAGAAATGATTTGAAATGTTATGGTTTGAAAATAATTTGAATTTAGAAATTATATTTGATTTTGAAAAGTGATTTGAATGTTGTATGATTAAGGTCTAATCAGGTGACAAGAACTCGAGCAATATAGCGTACGCCAATTATTCAAGTGCTTGAGAAATAGTGAAGCGTACGCTCCCTATATCTTTTTCATCCCAAAATTTATGTTAAGAGAAGATGATTTGAATTCGTGTTTATGAATGAAATGAATTTTATTTAGTGTATTATTCATCTACTCGATTAATCAATAACCAAATAGGTCTCATTGTAAGAAAGCCCAAGAGTAAGCTATGTGAGGTTGATGGCGATGCATAAAAGCGATCGACTTACAAGGGCATTTGAAAGTGGGCTCGACTTTGAATCGAGAATTGTGGTTTGTGCTTTTTGAAATTGGTTTGAATTGATGATGAATTGGAATTGAATTTATCAATACATATTTAATTAATCAAATTAATTACTTAAGATTTAATTGAATCGATTAATTAACTTAATTAAAATTAATTATCAAAATTATTTATTGGAAACCAAATAATCATGTTAATTAAAATTAATCAAAATTATTTAATTGATTAAACAAAATTTAAATTGGTTAGTTTATTAAAATCAAGAGAATGGAATCATGTGGTAATATTGACTTACAAAAATTGAATCGGTGTGCTCAAACCGGTTTGTGCGAGATAACAATGATTAATGTTATTTGCAAAATCCAAACGCGGCGAAAATGGTCTATTAATTTATTGAAACCTTGATGGCACAATGACATGAAATTGTCGAGTCCATTGGATAGAAAAGAATATGTAATGTATCATAGGAAAGCAATATTTACTTATACCATTATTTACAAACAGGATAAACAGATTTGCAAAGTTCGTAAGAATAAATCGAAAATCTGGATGGGCTTGAACAAGAATGTTAGGCCCAATAGCAAGTTATCCTCTCACCACTTTTTATCCAAATAAAAAAGAACATTCACTAAAGGAGAAACAATATTTTTGGCCTTTTAACCTTAATAATAATATTAGGAACAATCAATGTTATAGGTGAAAATGCATTAACAGCGAAACACACGATCTCCTACAATACAAATACATGGCCATAGGCAATGAGAATGAAAACTGCCTCTGCAGCAATAGACAAAACACACGATTTTCGATTGCCTACGGAAAGGATTTTTCGCACTGTATAACGAAGCCAAGAACAGCATGCATATCGATGAAAATCATACATCACCAAGCACCTTAAAGGCAAACAGCACAATCTTTCCAATGCTAATCTTAACAAACACATATTAACATAAACATATGAAAATTGAGATTGAAAACAAAGGTTATAACATGCAATAATTCCCAGGAATGTTTTTATGGAAGCTTCCCAAGACAAAACAAACTCCGAGCCGTAATGATTTTGGAATCGAAATACATTAACCTCAAATTAACATAACGTAAAATGAAGGGTTACCAACCGAATCCGCTTGATGTTGCAACTTCAACATTTTACCACTCAGAACCGATTGTTGGTGGGCTGGATGGCCTTGGACGGTCGAATCAGGTGGCGAGTTTTCAAACCAATCCACAATCTTGAGCCAAACTTTCCTATCCCTGCTTCGATTTTGACGCTTTAGCCACAATGAACATAAAACCGGCCCTTGGCGCCTGCGAGACCGAAGTCGCTGAAAGGATTCGACCTGCAAAATAGAAATAAGTTTATAACCTATCAAAGGTTCAAAACAGCCATCAATGTGATTCTGGAGTAGTAGTTGTTGCTGGAGTTCATTAACAACATAAGGTCGTTGAGGAAGGAGAAGGTCGAAGGAGGGGTTATGCGAACGACGGAGATTCGGTTATTGTGTGGGTTGCCGTGGCGGTGATGACGAAGTAATGGTTGAAGATGGCGATGAGGTGCGGTGATGAACGGAGAGTGGAGGTTGTGCCGAAGATGAATCGTTGTCTATGGTAGCTTGTCGTGTGGGTAAGGGTTGGAAGGAGAGAATGGGAATCGACGGCGGAGGAGTTTATTTGTGGATCTGATGAGATTGTTGTTGGAGGAAAGAGCGGAGGAGTGGGAGTTTGGTGTTCGTGTGGGGTTTATGGATGGTAGAAGCGGCGAGAGTTTGTGTAAAGGTTTAAGGAGGTATGGCGTGAAGATGCGAAGGTTAGGGGTTGTGGAGGTGGAATGGGTTTGGTGAGAGTCATGGAAGACGGAAGATTTTGGTTGTTTAACGGTGAGTGGAAGATGGGATGGAGAGAGAGGCGAAGGTTATGAAGGATGAGGAAGATGGAGGTGGAGCGAATGGCGTGAAGGAGGAAGATCAAGGTGAATCGTGGTTGGTGGTGTTTTATTTTTCTTTTTTTCTTTGTCTTTCACGTGTCAGAAGGAAAGGGAGAGAGTCAAGGGAAGAGAGTCATTGTGAGTGGTTTGTGAGGGAGTGTGAGAGATGGAGTGAGAGAATTAGGGAGTCTGAGTAATAAAATGAGTGGAGAGGAGAATTGAGTGGGTGAGGTAGCGAATGAGAGGGTGACACGCGTGAGAGTTTGTTGAGAGGAAAATCTAAACAGATTTTCTCTTTTTTTGTTTTCTTTGTAAGAGGGGTGAGAGAGAGACAAAATCTTAATTTCATTTTCTTTTTCTTTTTTATCAATAATTTCTATTATTTATTATTTAAAGAAAAATATTAACAATCCTTAATTCAACTTAGAAAAATATAATAATAACATGAATCTCTAGTTTTGAATATTAAAATAAATAAATAAAAAGATTGATTATAAATAAAAGTCGGGTGTGCATTTGTTTGAAAAATTAAAATCGGACACACTAAAATAATCAGCCCACAATATACTTATCAAAAAAAGACAGCGTTTCTTCAAATTCTGAAATAAATTTGCACCGGTTAAAAGGCTCAGGCGGGTCAAAATTCAACTGAAACAGTCATTGAAAAAAATAACGAGCACACCAGGTTAAACTACGTGAACCGTAGATTAATAATACTGGTGTTTGCAATCTTAATTCTGAAACGTTTTACCCGCTGATTTATGTACATTCTTAAGAAATGATTCAACCGATTTGTCTGTATTCTCAATAAAATTATTCTGACTGATATTTTAGGTATTATTCATGATGGAATGTATGTCATGTTATGCATATGATGCAAAAATAAAAATGAAATCAATTCTATGAAAATTTAAATATGCCCGTACAAAATTGGGGTATGACAACTGACCCTATTTAATTATCTTGAACTAGAAAGTAAGAATGACGACAGTCTTCATACATTCATGGTGGAAGGTAATTAAATACGAAAAGACCCAAATTTTGTCCTTTTGGAATGCAATGGAGAAATGCAGAAAGAAAATGCAATGGATTCTAACAGCACCAAGGTAATAGGGATAGAACGTCAGATCACTGCCAACCCTTGAGTCAACATTTAAATCTTGCACAGGCCGTTTCTGATGTAGAGACAAATGTGGGACTAAAACTGAACAGGCTTTCTGGCACCGAAAGGATGGCAGTAGGACTTTCTATCACCAAAAGGATGACAGTAATTCACCATGATTGTCAGGATTGTCATCACCAAAAGGATGATGGATAAACTGAGCTTTCAAAAGTAGTCATCACCAAAAGGATGATGGTTACAGTGGCTACAACAAAGATCGCCATCACCAAAAGGATGATGGTAAGATCAACAACAAATCTCGCTATCATCTAAAGGATGAAAGTTAGACACAATTCAAAGATTTCCATCACCAAAAGGATGATGTCTGTCACCAAAAGGATGATGGTTATTCTGATAAAGTTTCCCATTAACGAGAGTATAGTATCAAGGCTATCACCAAAAGGATGATAGTTGACTCATCAACCTCAAAGATCACCGTCACCAAAAGGATGAAGGTAAGATCCAACAACAAAACTTGTTATCACCAAAAGAATGATAATAAGTCAAATAACTTCAATGATCAACATCACCAAAAGGATGAAGGTATAGTCACACAACAAACTTGTTATCACCAAAAGGATGATAATAAGTCGAAACTCAATGATCACCATCACCAAAAGGATGAAGGTAAGATACAAGATAAAACTTGTTACCACCAAAAGGATGATAATAAGTCAAAATAATCACCATCACCAAAAGGATGAAGGTATAATTAAAAGACAAAACTTGTTATCGCCAAAAGGATGATAATAAGCATACAACGCAATTGATCACCATCACCAAAAGGATGAAGGTAAGATCAAGACAAAAACTTGTTACCACCAAAAGGATGATAATAAGTCAACAATCACCATCACCAAAAGGATGAAAGTATAATTAAAAGACAAAACTTGTTATCACCAAAAGGATGATAATAAGTCAACAATCACCATCACCAAAAGGATGAAGGTATAATCAAACAACAAAGCTTGTTACCACCAAAAGGATGATAATAAGCATACAACGCAATTGATCACCATCACCAAAAGGATGAAGGTAAGGTCAAGACAAAAACTTGTTATCACCAAAAGGATGATAATAAGTCAACAATCACCATCACCAAAAGGATGAAGGTATAATTAAAAGACAAAACTTGTTACCACCAAAAGGATGATAATAAGCCAAAATAGACTCAAATGATTACCATCACCAAAAGGATGAAGGTAAGATCAACAACAAAACTTGTTACCACCAAAAGGATGATAATAAGTCAATAACCCAAAATATCACTGACACCAAAAGGATGACAGTAAGATCAAACAAACAGAACTTGTTATCACCAAAAGGATGATAATAAGGACAAAACTTCAAAACTTGTTATCACCAAAAGGATGATAATAAGCTGAAACAAACTCAATGATCGCCATCACCAAAAGGATGAAGGCAAGATCAAAACAAAACCCGTTATCACCAAAAGGATGATAATGAACCCATAACTCAAATGGTCACCGTCACCAAAAGGATGAAGGTAGGATTAAACAATAAAACTCGTTATCACCAAAAGGATGATAATAAGTTGATAGTCACCATCACCAAAAGGATGAAGGTACTACAAACAACAGAACTCGTTATCACCAAAAGGATGATAATGAATCAACAATCACCATCACCAAAAGGATGAAGGTGAGATCATGACTTCGAAAATTGTTACCACCAAAAGGATGATAATAAGTTATAAAAACTTCAAATATTGCTGACACCAAAAGGATGACAGTGAGATTGGACTTTCCAAATGTCACCATCACCAAAAGGATGATAGCTTAAACCAAACTCCATAATCTCTATCACCAAAAGGATGATGTTTAGATTGAACTGGACGTCATCACCAAAAGGATGATGGTTGAACCAAAATGACAAGGATCCTTATCACCATAAGGATCGCCGACACCAAAAGGATGACGGTAGGCTGTAATAATTGCAGAGGTCATCATTCACCAAAAGGATGAAGGTTGGACCAAAACTCCAAGGATCTTCGACACCAAAAGGATGACAGTAAGATCACAAATGTCAAGGATTTACCATTACCAAAAGGATAGCGGTTATCGTAAACAGGGTGATGATTAATATTATTCCTCAATGGACTTTCACCAAAAGGATGACAGTGAGAACAATATTGGAAAACAAGGTTACTGACAAAGTTCAATAAACCTGACTTGTTGGGTAGTATTGAAACATTACTGGGTAAGACTTGCTCGGGGTATCAACAATAAAAGGTTGCAGAACCAATATTCTCTAGAGGATGTAATTTCCATCAACAAAAGGTTATAGGAAACAACTCATTAAGGGACGCTCAATGCGAAACAAGGTAAGTGTTTGGAGAAACATTGTTTGACTAAGCTGAGGATAACATCTTATCAACAAAAGGTTGAAGGATGTAACTCAATGGGGAACGCCCGATAATAGGGTAGGAACTTACTCAGAGGAAAATAATGACTCAACTGAGGGTTGGCCTGGATGCCTACGACTAAACCTTGGATTTTGATTTGTGATATATGCATAAATTTCATGTATGCGTTAGGTATGAGGTGATGCATGTGATGCATGTTTGAATGCAAAGGATGCTTGGTTTATTTGGGATTGGCCCCCTTCTCAAAGGCGATGTATTTTATGGAAACCAGTGCTGGTTGTATTTGTTTTTGTGTGGGTGACAGCAAGGTGGGCTTTGGGTTTTTTGTAGTTGTCGATGTGGTTGGATTTGTTTTTGTACGGATGCCAACGGGGTGGGCTTTGGTTTTTTCTGGTAATTGTCAATGTGGATTGGACTTTTGATTGGTGGAAAGGATCTGACTACCTGACACTCGGTAGTTGATGATGTGATGAACACGCAATAGGTACGGATACTCTTGGTGCGTCAAGTTTGATCTCTTGCTAATATATTGTGTATTTGTCTTCGAGAAGATCTCAGTTCTTCTTCTGAAGTGTTTGGCCAGCCTGTGACTGAGCATAGCGACGTGATTAACGCATAATGATTGTGCTTTTGATGTGCCCTAAGGATTCTTGTCAAGACATGATGTTGTACTGGCATGAACTTTAGATGTTTTTGTTATGAATTCAAGTAGTCACTAGTGTCTGATGCAATCTGCTTGACTGACTTGAAGATATGAAGGGAATTTGCCTCTTGCAACTTGTCTTGCCCCTGACTGTAGGGTATCTGGATGGAATTCTCCTTGAAAGGAAACCTTAGGAGTGATAGTCCCATGACATGGTCTGAGTTTTTTCAGTGTCTAAATTTGGCCATGGTCTTCCCCTGATTAGCCTTTGAGGGACTTGCCCCAGACGGACTAAGTATTGAAGTGTTTTTTCCTCCCTGATCAACCGATGCTTGGAGATTTGTCTTATACTGACTGCTTCTTAGGTCAATCATGATCAGAAGATGCCATGCCCCTGATTCATAGGATTATGAGATGATTTTGCTTCGTGTCATCACTGACGATCAAGTGCCTCTTGAACTGCCCCTTGTTGGAATTTACTCGATGTCAAATACTGACTGACAATTAAGAATTGCTATTCAAGAAATGGTGATTTTAATGCAACAGTTATGCATGTTTTGAAAAACAATCATTCATGTTGGAAGTGTTGTGGTAGTGTGTGGCGAGTGGATCACATGTCCAATCGCGGTGCTTGATTTAGCTAGTGTGTGAATGATATATGTAACACCTCAAAATTTGCCCTCCTCTCTTGAGACTAGCATATCATAGTGCATAACATTTTTAGGTCATTAGGCATTACATATTGCATATCATGTGGTTACATTGTGCAAGCCAGTTTCCCAAGTCTTGATCAGAAGATAGGAGGTCATGGTGCAAGCTAGGGTTTCATTGGACTGGTCATTAATCATCTGAGGATGTGGAGGTTCAAATTAGGGTTTTGTGATTCTCAAGGAGATTGGTCTTCATCTTGATTGGAGTGATACATCATCATCATCATGGTCTTGTTATCATCCAAGAAGTTCAGGAGTTTGATCAGGATACCTTGAGATTAGGGTTTTGACCACTGGTCAACCCTAATCAGTTGCATTGGGCCAATCAGGGCATGGCTAGGAGATAGGGTCTATGATGGCTATGAGGATCATTCCATGATTGTATTGAGCTTATGGAGGCTAGGGTTTCATCATTGAACCATTTCATCAGAGATTGGGGATCAGATTGATCAGTGCATTGCCAAATTCATCTATCAGTTGAAAAAGTCAACTGTGGTCAACTGTGCATGATTTAATGGATTTGGAGGAGGGATTGAGTTGGATGCACTTCATTCATGTTGGAACAAGTGTTATTTGACATTTCAAAGCTCAAGAATGAAGAAAATAAAGTCAGGAGAAAAATTGCCAAAAATAGAAAGTGACTTGTAATGGAAGTTTCCAAAAATGGAAAGTTTTTGACCACAAAATTACATGTCCAAGGAAGCTTCAAATGAAAATTTGTTCAACATGAAAGTTGTAGATCTTGGTCTCACCTTTCCAAAAAGTCCAAGAACTTGAAAATCCCATGTATGGTTGGCAAGTTATGGTCCATTCAATTTCAAAAATGACCCATAATCGAAGTGGCATA
This sequence comes from Lathyrus oleraceus, assembly GCF_024323335.1. Lineage (NCBI taxonomy): Eukaryota > Viridiplantae > Streptophyta > Magnoliopsida > Fabales > Fabaceae > Lathyrus > Lathyrus oleraceus. The sequence goes on along the minus strand of NC_066580.1, from coordinate 198,237,928 downwards.
ACTTCCACATGGAGTGTCCAAATTGGATGATCTTTTTATGAGCAAACTCCATTTGACATGTACTTTCATGGTGTATAATTGAAATTCATCAAAAGTGGTCAATGCAAAAGGTCAATTTTCAAGTGTACAATTAAAGATCCAAGGGCAAAATGGTCCAAGTTGAGGAATAATTGGAATTTTGGCATGGGAGTTTTTGCAACACCTCACATATGCCAATTGGAGATGGTTTGAATTGTCACAAGTGCTCAAGGTGCAATATTTGGTTAAGTCATTTTGGAACTTCACTTGAAAATGCATAATTTGGCATAACATAGTGAAAATGAAAAATACAATGCCAATTGATGTGGAACCAATGCCAACACATCACAAATGATATTTGGAAGGTGTCTGAGCTGTCATACAGCTGTCACAAAGCCTGATGTGAAATACCAATTTTGCTCTTGCCTTAAGAAATTGCATTATGCTAATTACATGTCATTTTGGTTAATTTGTGATTAACAAGGTGATTAAGTGGAAGTATAAGAGCTTAATCATAACTGAATTTGGATCACAATCACATTCACCAAGATTCATAACAAACTTTCCCTCCAAAAGTGCATTTTCTCTCAAATTTCATCAAGCTTTTTTTCACCAAATCTACATCAAACCTTAACCAAATTGCAAAGTTCTTGTGGATTCGTGTTCATTGAGCCTTCTTCTCCGACTGTTTCATCAAGATTCGTGCTAAAAGCTTCAAAATCACAACTGTTCAAAGTGTGCTCATCAATGGTGAATTGACATTTCTCACACGTGGAGCTGTTTCGGATCAAGCTACGAGTTGCATTCACTTGGCTGAACTTCCATCTTCATCTGTTTTGAAGAATTACGCGCAAAAGCTCAAAGAACAACCTCTGCCATTAACACAAGGTCAGATTTCGAATCTCATGGTTTCTTGAATTGTGATATGCGTAGCGTAGTATGTTCAATGTAGATGAATGTGCAACTTGTAATTTGTGAAATGATTGAGTGAGTTGAGAGAAATCTTGATTGAAAGCTTTGATGTCAAAACTTCATTTGTTCGATTCGTTTTGCACAAGGATTTCTGGACAATTTCGTTTACATATTTGTGATCTACACACTTAGACCTTTCCATTGGTATATCATTTGTGAGTTTTGGTGAGGATTTGAGCGTAACCGAATCTGCCGTTGGAAGCTCATGAACACGCGATGAAGGCGACGAAATTCTGGGAAAGGTTGGCGTTTGATCCGTCTGTTTCATTGCATTTTTCGAATTTTTGTTTCCCTCCGAGAACAGCCAGTAGGGACGTGACAACACATTAATGAGTTTGGACCGGCCATGCTTATTACGGTTCTGCCATCAGCTGAGTGATTATTTAAATAAATTCATTAAAACATGCAATAATTATTCAATAAAATTAACAAAACCTTAAAAAATCATAAAAAATTCATTAATAGTCCAAAATTAGTGAGACTTTTTTTTTGATAGATCCCAAATTTTGTCTAGAATTTTATAGGCATGATACCATAAGTTGTGCATGGAGAAATTTTGACCTTGCCTATTGATCTTTGACTTGTGTGCATATTTTGTATGTTTTGCCATTTTTAACATGAAATGCTCATACTTGTAAAGAAATGGATGAAATTTTTTGTGCTTGTTCTGGACATGTTGACGGTGATTTCCATGTAGAGTTTGTGAATTTTGGATACTTGGTTGATTAGATATAATTTTTTGAAGTAAGGTGTGACAATTTGTGTCACACCAAGCTAGGTCAACTTTCTTATTTTATTTGCCTGGCCTAGAAATGTTGAATTGCTCCAATCTTTTGCATGAATGATCATTGATATGTCAAGATAACATGTGATTTTTGCTGGAATTTTTGATGGAGTTTTCAATTTGATTGATAATTTTCTTCTCTGTTGGTTCATTTTGCAACCTTGTGTGACACATGTTGGTATATTGTTTGTGAAATTCTCATATGGTATTGGATGAATGTGAAATTTGATATGTTGATTGTAGACACATTGTGGGACATCATGCTTTTGGTCCCATTCATTTCTTAATTGTTGTCACTGTTTTATGAATTATTGAAGTGGATGCTTGCTTGAATGTCTTGGTTTGGCTTGAATAATTGGGTCTGGACTTTTTGATTTTCATTGACCTACTTTCTTTTGTCCAATTGAGCTGAAAATTGACATGCTACTTGTTGATTGTGTCCTGTTTAGGTGTGAATTATTTGAGGATTTTTGGAACTGTTTTGGTATGCTTTTGATTGAAGTCATTCTGTTTGGACTTTTGATGTTGTCTTTGACCTAGTTTGTACCAAATTGTGCATGAATTGATATTGGTGAATGATATGAGCATGAGACCAATTGCATTTGCTTTCTATTTGTTTGAATGTGATTTTGGATTGGTTTTGCTTGCTGTTTAGATTTTTTTTATCCCTTTGGACCCTAGGCTTGGCCTAGTGGTCTAGTTTCTCACATTTGGTTTGGATTTTCAGGATGAAATGCATAATGCTTAAGGAGATTGCTTCAAGGCAATTTGAATTGAGTTTGGTTGATGATTGAGAACTAATTTGACTTTGTTTTGTAGGTTGTGATGCTTGAGCTTGAGCTTATAGCTTGCACTTGTGTGCATTAACTTGTGTTGCTTGTACAGATTAACTGATTAACCATTTGCTATTTACTGTTTGTCTGTCTGAGTACTGATGATACTTGATTGATTTCAGGTACATTTAGTCGCTTACAGTTCTTTAAGAACTTGCTTGCTGTTGCTTGGTTTTTTAACCAGTGGAGGTAGAATCTCTATACTTCATGTAGTCTGGAAGACCTGGCCTGTTACCTGGCCAGGCAACTGTCTGAAGTCCTCCTTAAGAGGCGATGATTGTGATTGTTTACTTTTGTGCCAAACAGGTGAAGACCTCTATGAGGCAATTGGCGGAATCCAAGGGATATGCAATCTATCCCCCGCTATTCTGTGAGTCGTCCCTCTGCTCACACCACTGTGTTGACGCATTGGGACACAAACCCAAGATCTTGTGCTGTTGCATAATCGAGTCAGAGTCTTGAGCGTAGAAGGGTCCCTCCATTCTGGACCCACGCTCCTTTGTCTGAAGCTCTCCCTGGTCAGGGATAAGAGCTGTGAAGTCTAATCTTCACTCACCTTTCATCTGCTTCACCTTAGCCCCGCAATGGCAAGGTTAAGAGCGAATACTACCCGTGTACAAATGACTTGCTTCGGCAGTCAAACCCATTGTTTGAGCCCACTTGACTGGTTATAGTGTGTGCTTGGTGAATATTTGTTTGCTCTGTTTGCTTGTATGCTTGTATGCTTGCTTTCTTCCTGGATAGGATTAGCTTGCCGTTGTGCAAGTAGGTAGAAACCTCAACGTAGGGCAATGATGCATGACAACACTAGGCTCGAGTACAGCTCCCTGGTAGTGTGTCTTCCCTTGGTTTCTGGCTAGGTTTTCTTTCCCTTTGAGGGGAACTACATCGCCCTGATCCTCGTTCCAGACGAGGTATGTAGGCAGGAGACCGTGCGAGGTCTCTCCGGGCACGTTTTTTTTCTTTTTGTGTGTGTTTGCTTGTTATCTTCTTGCGCGTGTTTTGGTTCGGATGCTGACGTAAGTCCAGTGATTGGCGGTCGGGCTCCCCGTTTGCCTTCTTGTGCGCGTTTTGGTTCGGATGCTGATGTAAGTCCAGTGATTGGCATTCAGGCTCCATGTTTGCCGGTGTGTTTATTTGTTTGTTTGGCGTGCGTGAGCCGAACTACGGCAGCTCTGATTCTCGTTCCAGACGAGATACGTAGGCATAGGATGCGATGTCCTATCGAGCTCTCTTCTTCTTAACCCCACCTGTGTTGTCTTCGGTGCGTGTGTGTGTGGTGTTTTAGCAACCTTTTCTTTTCTTAGAGCGTGGATCCCGTCGAGTACGACGGACGTGAGGGGTGCTAATACCTTCCCCTTGCGTAACCGACTCCCTTACCCTTTCTCTTTGGTCGCGAGGCCATTTCCTTTCCAGGTTTCTCTGAGCGTTTCCTTTCCCTATCTTGGGATAAATAACGCGCAGTGGCGGCTCTGTGTTGTTTTTTTGTTTCAGCCCGCCGGTTGTTTTTCGCGGATGCGACAATATAGTGAGAAGAGAATATTAGCAAATCTCTAGGAGTTATCTTACTCATCCTTGCCGCAGTATTCTTTCAGAATAAACCCTACTTCAATTAGGTCTTTTGAGGGTTGTAACGTGGCTTGGTTCATGGTTATTAAACAAAAGGATATAAGGCTCAAGGTTTATTTTAACCCACCCCTTCTTCATAATGTTCTCCAATCCTACGTTCAGCTAATTCACACACATTCGTTTTTTGCAGGTGTAAGGATAAAGATGGTGATTCAAGGTCTCTTGGAATGGCAGCCACCTTATTTCGTTTTTGGATGTCGGTGACCCTTTGATTTTGGTATGGTGGTCACTGATTCTTGTTTTGTTTTGTTGGAGACTTTCATTGTCTCTTTTGATTTTTTTTTTGATCCCTAACTTTTGCATGGACCACTTTGTTTGAAGCTTTAATCCATCGGGATTGCCCCTGTTTTTGCCTAAGTCTCCTTTCAGGGTGTTGGACTTAGCGGGCTCTTTCTTTGATTTTTTTTTGAAATTGTGACTGCCAAGTCATTGGTCATTGAAGAACAACATACCTAAAATTTGGATTTGTATGGTTTCTTCGACACTTCAAGATGTGTGCGAAGAATATCATGTGATTGACCCTTGTATGGGATATCTTATCTTGTAATTTGAACGCGTAGTCAAATTAACTGAACACTACCCTGCCCCAGGTTAAGCGTAAGGGTTTTTTAGATCTGAAAGAAACTCCTACTTCTAGGCTCAAAGTGGTTGACTAGGGATTAACTCCTTATCTCTCCGGTGTTTGGGGATTTGAAACACTGCCTGTACATCATTAGCAGGATTTTATCCGAAAGCATTCGATCATCAATTATGAGTATTGTTTTTGTCATCCTCCTTCCAACATTTACTAATAATAGTGTGATGAAGAAGGTGAAGTGAAAAAGTATGTGTTTTTGATTTGCAAATGTGATAGGTGAGTGAACATGAAAGATTGATTCAAAGCATGCATAATCATCCCATTAATAAGACCAAATAAAAAGAACAATGTTTAAAGCATACAGTACTTAAACAATCAAGAACAAATTACAAGAATGCAAAACTGGTAAAACTGGCATAATGATCGCCTTCATTCAAATGAACATGCCTTCATCTTTGGATTTTTTGAATTACTCTGCTTGTTCAGGCCGGTGAGAAGCTTTATCTTTGAGCTTCACTCGACTCTGCATGCGTCGGCTTGGGGTTTGTTGCAACGTTTGGCCTAACTAGCGTGAATGTAACTGCCTTACTGTCAATCAGGTCCTGGACTTTGTGCTTGAAGGCCTTACAGTTCTCTATTGTGTGCCCATGTGATACTCGCAGTGAGCATTGGCATCATAGCCTGGTGGGTAAGGTGAAGTTGCAAATGTTATCTCCTTCAGAACAACCGATCCATCCTTTAGCAGGTAGGGGAGGATCTTGCTATATGATACTGGAAAAGGATCGAAATGTCTTTCTGGTCTCCTTTCCCTCTGCTGGTTAGGTTGGCGTTGTGGTGGAGCACGTTGCTGTTGATTCTAATGTTGTTGCTGATAAGCTGGCTTTTGATAAGGTTGCTGATATTGTTGTTGATAGGGTTGTTGATATGGTGATTGATATGGTGTTGGGATGACAGCGGCAACTTGATGATAAGGCATAGGAGCATATGGAGGTGCCCTATATCCTCCTCCTCTCATTATGGCGTTGGTCTGACCTTCCGGCTTCTTTGGGAGATTGGGATAAGGTTTCTTCATCCCACTTGAAGCATTGACAACACAAGGTAGCTTTCCCTTCTTGATCTGGCTCTCGATTCGTTCTCCCACGGAGACGACCTCAGCAAAAGTTGGGAAGCTGGATCCTACCATTTTCTCCATGTATTGGGTGTGCAGAGTTCCCATAAACATGTCAATTAGCTCTTTGTCAAGGAGAGGAGGTTGGACACGAGCTGCAAGCTCTCTCCACCGCTGGGCGTATTCCTTGAATGACTCGTTGTTGCCCTGAGTGATGTCTTGCAGCTGTGTGCGATTGGGTGCTAGATCAGTATTGTACTGATAATGCCTAAGGAAGGCTTCAGCGAGATCTCTCCAAGATTGGACCTGACCTCTCTCCAGTTGCATGTACCACTCCAAGGATGCCCCACTGAGACTATCTTGGAAGTAATGAATCAGGAGTTGATCATTACTGATGTGGGCGGCCATCTTGTGGCAATAAGCTCTGAGGTGAGTTCTCGGGCAGCTGATCCCTTTGTATTTGTCAAAGTATGGGACTTTGAATTTTTGTGGAATCACGAGTCCTGGCACCAGGCACATGTCAACAGCGTCCAGACCGGGAGTAGTGTGAACCTCCAAGGACTTAAACTTTTCTTCCAGAGCATGGAGTCTCTCAACCGCTGGGTCTATGATACCTCCAACAGTAAGTTTGGCAGGTTATGGCATGAAGAAGGCGTCATACGGATCTTCATCACCCATCATTGATCCATGTCGAGCAGATGTAGCAGAATGCTCATGGGGGTTCATGTTGACCATTGGGATCGGAATAGGGATCGGTCCTCCTCTAGGCTGGGTGGGGTTACCATCAAGTTCAGTTACTCCAGGGATGCTAAATGATGGCGATCCAAACTGAACAGCAACTCTTCTGGCTTCGGCGTTAGTCTCTGCATCTTTTTCCTTCTGGGCCAAGAGTAACATAGTTTCCAGCAAGCGATCCATCTTTGCCTGCATGGAGTCAATGTTTGTTTTCATCGAGACTTGATTTGCTTCAAGTTGTTCGAGTGTCATCCTGTAGTTGCGGCGTGTCTCGTACCGGTGTCGAGTAGTCAGTGTTACGACGACAAGGGTAGAGTATGGTGTAAGCTTTTGTTTCTGGACAATGATATGCAATGCATGTTGATGATATGCAAATGCATGAAATTCTGCCATGTTTTTTGCAGAGGAATACAGACTCAAAATTATCCACATGTCGAGTACATCAGTATAACTGGAAGAAGCACAGGTTTCTCTGATTAGAAATTCCCAAAGGTAGGTTCTAAAGTTATGTTTTTAAGGAAGGAACTTAGACTCACGGATCAAGTTCAAAACTTCCTCGCAATGGTGGGCTAGCCACATCGTGATGGGAGTTCTAAAATGATCTAATCTAAGTGGGATTCTCGTATTGTTCGAACAGGGTGTAGACCCTTCGGTTCAATACTACACAATCACCAATCATGAAAACAGAACTTGGGTTTAAGGCGAGGTCCCTAGAGTCACGGATCGTGTTTAGAACCTCCCCCATAATGATGGGCTAGCCATATTGTGATGGAAACTCCAAACAGATCTACTCTAGGTGGAGTCTTCGTATTGTCCCAATGAGGTGTACACCCCTCGGTTCAATACTACACAACTCCGGGTTCTAAGTTTCCTCGAAGCTCGGGTATGGAGCTTATCTCACAGCAAACATCAGGCCCCATATTAAAGTATCAAAACACATTACATACAAGCAATAAAATACAGAGAAACAAGCACGGAAGATAAGAACATCTTCTAACAGTTATAGAAAAATCAGACTAAGTTAGGCTAGACTCTCTCTTGCTTAGAGCAGGGTCCCCAGCAGAGTCGCCAGTCTGTTGCACCTCGAAAAATGCGATCCCTCGCGATGGAGCGCGGAAAAAATGTTGTTCCGCAGCAGAGTCGCCAGTCTGTCGCACCTCGAAAAAATGATAATGTGATCCCTCGCGATGGAACGCGGAAAAAATGTTAGTTCGAACAGAGTCGCCACCATACTTTATTCATTCCAATGAAGGAATAGGAAAATATCGAGAAAACCTTTAAGAAAATGGAATAATGGTCGTCGCAACCATATTCAGGTTCGGGAGTCGATTACGCAAGGGGAAGGTATTAGCACCCCTTACGTCAGTTGTACTCAACAGGAACCTTTTAGTCTGATTTTGCTTTTTGACTGTTAATTGATTGTTATTTGCTTGCTTCGAGTGACTAGAATTGATGATAGATATGGATGGGGACCTCAGGAGGGGGAAATGAGAGTTTTTTTTAGTGTGCTCGCGAAGATACAACAATCTCCTGCCTACGTATCCTTATAGTGCAATAAGGAAATCAGAGCATTCGTAGTTCGGGCCACTACGAATATTTGGTGTGTTTTGTTTTGATGAACGACTGTGTAGGTCGGCGTTCTAACGGCTAAACACTGGCTTGTCTACTCTCGGGGGAGGCTCTAGCACTGGTTTGTTGTGCGCATTAGAAAGGATTGACAGTGTTCTTTTTGAAAGGGTTTTGGTCACGCGGGGGTGACAAATTGAACTGATGTGTTTGGTTGTTTTTGGTTTCGATCGCGCGAGGGCGAGAAATTAGATTTGATTTGTTGGAGATGTTTTTTGAAGAACGATGAACGATTGAGCAATGTGGTGTACACCAATCGTCCAATTCGTTCAAATTATTTTGAAAGTTTGTTTGTGGATGTTGAACGTGCACGGTAGTGAGGCGTACACCTCCTACTTGCTTATTCGAGGAATAATAAGGCGTACGCCACTTATTCCTTTATCCAAGTTTATTTAGCGTGTTTTAGTCGGAAGTCGATAATTTGCGCAATATGGCAAATGCCAATTGTTCAAATAATCGAGAGATGGTGAGGCGAACGCCTCCCATCTCGTATCACCCGAGGTTTAAATTGTAAAAGATATGTTTTTAGATGTTGTATTTGATTTGCGAAAGTAATTTGAATTTTGAATTGGTGGGTTTTGAAAGTCGGTGATTTGAGCAATGTGGCGTACGCCAATCATTCAAATAATCAAGGAATGATGAGGCGTACGCCTCCCATTCTCTATTGAAGTTTAAGTTGTTTATTTTGGGAAATTGTGTTTGATATAAAAGATGATTTGAGTTTATTCGATTGTGATTTTGGTTTGATGACGAAAATTCAAGCAATATGGCGTACGCCAATTATTCGAATAATCGTAAGATAGTGAGGCAAACGCCTCCTATCCTTTTATTATCTGAAAATTTAGAATTAAATGGTTGTAGAATTTATAGTTAATTTAAAAGAAATGATTTGAAATGTTATGGTTTGAAAATAATTTGAATTTAGAAATTATATTTGATTTTGAAAAGTGATTTGAATGTTGTATGATTAAGGTTTAATCGGGTGACAAGAACTCGAGCAATATAGCGTACGCCAATTATTCAAGTGCTTGAGAAATAGTGAAGCGTACGCTCCCTATATCTTTTTCATCCCAAAATTTATGTTAAGAGAAGATGATTTGAATTCGTGTTTATGAATGAAATGAATTTTATTTAGTGTATTATTCATCTACTCGATTAATCAATAACCAAATAGGTCTCATTGTAAGAAAGCCCAAGAGTAAGCTATGTGAGGTTGATGGCGATGCATAAAAGCGATCGACTTACAAGGGCATTTGAAAGTGGGCTCGACTTTGAATCGAGAATTGTGGTTTGTGCTTTTTGAAATTGGTTTGAATTGATGATGAATTGGAATTGAATTTATCAATACATATTTAATTAATCAAATTAATTACTTAAGATTTAATTGAATCGATTAATTAACTTAATTAAAATTAATTATCAAAATTATTTATTGGAACCCAAATAATCATGTTAATTAAAATTAATCAAAATTATTTAATTGATTAAACAAAATTTAAATTGGTTAGTTTTTAAAAATCAAGAGAATGGAATCATGTGGTAATATTGACTTACAAAAATTGAATCGGTGTGCTCAAACCGGTTTGTGCGAGATAACAATGATTAATGTTATTTGCAAAATCCAAACGCGGCGAAAATGGTCTATTAATTTATTGAAACCTTGATGGCACAATGGCATGAAATTGTCGAGTCCATTGGATAGAAAAGAATATGTAATGTATCATAGTAAAGCAATATTTACTTATACCATTATTTACAAACAGGATAAACAGATTTGCAAAGTTCGTAAGAATAAATCGAAAATCTGGATGGGCTTGAACAAGAATGTTAGGCCCAATAGCAAGCTATCCTCTCACCATTTTTTATCCAAATAAAAAAAACATTCACTAAAGGAGAAACAATATTTTTGGCCTTTTAACCTTAATAATAATATTAGGAACTGAAATTCTAGTTATCAGACTTTCAATGTCACACGGGTTGTTATGACATCCAATTCTGCACAGACAAGAATTATGCAGAACTTAAAAGTTAGTGCAGTAAATAACACAAGTAATTGTTTACCCAGTTCAGTCCAACATGACCTACGTCTGGGGGCTACCAAGCCAGGGAGGAAATCCACTATTAGTAGTATTAATTCAAAGCTAAACTCCCCCGTTTATAACTCTTAACTTAATCCCTACCTAATGCAATTTCAATCTTACACTAAGATCAGAGTTCCTACTCACTCCCCCTCAATCACCTCAGTGATTACTACCTTTAATCAATATTAAAGACAATTTTGAAGTCACACTTCAAACAACTCTTGATTGTGCTTAACATCTTTAATCAAGATACACAACACTCACGCTTAAAAGCTTAGAGTGACACAACACTTACAACTCAATGAACACCCTATACCAATGCAATCATCTATGTGATAATAGATTGGCTTAAAAGATATGTCTAATCCAAGACTCACAAAAATACAGCAGTGAAGTATGATGGACACACTAAATCTTCACACCTCAAAATCCCCAGTTCTGAATGAAGGAATGACTTCCTTTTATATTGCAGCACTTGGGCCTTGTACTTGTATTCTCCTGAATTTAAGGTCACGCGAGTTCCCCTAAATTCCACATCTAGGTTACTAACAAATAGGCTATTTGTTAGGTTCATTAAATGTAGCTTGGTTGTTGGTTTCCTGGATTTTCTCTCAGCTGTTGAATCCCTGAAGAATAGCCTGAGAAAAATGCTGAAACAGAAAAACTAAACAACCTACAATTTAGCATATGCTATCAGGAATGAATGTCACAACATTCAGCTTGACATCAAGGACCATATGCTAAGTCTGTTTTTCCTGAAAACAGACTGTACAAATTTGCTGAACTGTACAGGACCAATTTGTCCATTCTACAGTAACAACTAACATTAATAAATGTCAAAGCATCCAATTTGACATTTACACATTTAGCCTTAAGTCAGTTCTGTTATCCTCTTGAAGAACAGACTGAGAAACATACTGAAGTGTAGCAGAACACCACTCTGTCTATTGTTCAGTATATGCTGTCAATGATGAATGTCATAACATCCAGTTTGACATTCAGACAATAGGCCTTATGCCAGGTCTGGTATTTCCTTGATTACCAGACTGGAAATAAATACTGAGTTCTAACAGAACACCACCTATTCTATTCCTCAGTATCTGCTGACAGGGATGAATGTCACAACATCCAATTTGACATTCAATACATCCTGTATTAGCTAATCCTGCAGTAAACTACTCCAGTGTGTCATGACATCAGTCAAGACATCAGAGTACAGCTAGGTATTCTAACCTATAATTCAGTCACACAAACACCTCCACATCATGTCATGACATCAGTCAAGACATTGGAATCCAGCTAGTGTTTTACCATACAATGCAGCCAATTAAACACCTACAAACTCCCCCTTTGGCAAATTTTTGGCTAAAACACTTTGATCTCACAACAGAGTCCATAGCAGCGGAAATCACACATCTAGTAGGAAATTGACCTAGCTAATACACTCAGAGTGGCAGCACACTCACACATATGGAAGTTAAATAAAAACTCCACAAGCCAGCACACATACAGAAGTTAAATAAAAACTTCTAATTGTAGCACACACAACCATACTCACACTCATAGAAGTGGAACATCAGCTGTATAGTAGGGGAGGGAATCTTGAATCTGTCATGAATATTTGTTTTAACAAAATAATCTGTTGTCCTGGGAAAAAGTCTGTTACTCCCCCTTTTTGTCAAAAATGTTGCCAAAGCAACACTTTAAGGTACAGAGCCACATAAAATAAACAGAATTACACACAAATGACAGAATTACATAAAATGATTTATGCCTCAGCCTCATCATCAGCCTCCTCATCAGAACTGGTCTCCTCCTCACCCTCTGAGCTTTGCCTTGCAGCTCCATCTGTATCCTCAGCAGACATCTCCAATTGACAAATCAGCTTTTCCAGGGCGAGCTTCCTAACCTCCAGCTCTTTGCAAGTCTCTCTGAGCACAGCAATGACAACAACTTTATCTGGTTGGTTGCCAACATTGGATGTTTCTCCTGATGTCATGACAATGTCAGGGACATGCTTACCCAGAAACAGTTTGTAGTTGAAGGCCAATGGACTCTCTCTTCTTTTCACAAAGTCATTGTCAGTCAAGATGTTTGGGAATTGATTCAGCACAATGCCACATATGAGAGAAGGAAATGCTATAGGTCCCTTCACACTGAAACTCCCAGCGTGTTTCATGGTCTGATCAAAGATGTAGGTACCATAGTCAAACTTTGCCTTGGTTCCAACAGCATAGATGAACTTTCCAAGCATCACAGACACAATTGACTTGTGATTTGTGGGCATCCAGTTTGCAGCTCCAACTTTGTGTAGCATGGCATACTTCACACTGAGTTGGCTGGCCACCAGCTTCCCTTTAAGAGGCCACTTCCGAACTTGATTTGCAGTGATGACTTGACAGATTCTGTTGTCAGTCACTTCAAGCTCTGGTTGCACTACATCAGCTCTTCCCAAATACAAATTGATTACTGAGGGAGAGAAGGTCACACACTTGCCACACACATAGACCTTTCTGAATTCTCTGGACTTCCCATCTGCACATTCCTCAGACACATTGACAATGAACTCCTTCACCAAGGTCTCATAGCACTTTGGGAGTTGAGTCACAGTTCTCATTAGTCCTGCCTCTTTAATAAGGTCCACAATCTCCTTACACTCCAAGGCATTCTGAGCTAGTTCCCTCTCCAAGGCCAGCCTCTTGTGATAGACATACTTCCACCTGTTCACACTAGAGGCAAAATGAAATGACACATTGTCAATAGGTACCTCTGGGACACTAGCAGCCAGCTTGCTAGTGGTTGGCTTCTTCTTAGACAGAGATGTTGTGACATCACATGGGACATCTGAATCAGACTCCACCACAACAACCTTGGTCTTCATTTTCTTGGGTACCTCCTTGCTCCAAGATTTTGCAGGTCCATGTCCTTTCCTTTTGAGGGGACTCTGAGTCACCTTTTACTTGGGAGAAGTTGTCACATCCACCTCCCTAGTTGGGGACCTCTGCACCACTGTCTTCTTCTCTCTCCTAGTCCTAACTCTTTTGGCTAAGCTAGGGACAACTGAGGTCAACAGTTCATTGTCAGAGAGCTCTTCCAGATTCACAGTGTCAACATTAGGGTTGTCACTGACATCTTGAGTGACACCGACCTTCTCACCCCTCACATTGCCTTAGGGTTTGTCAATCTTTGCCCCCTCATGAGCCTCAGGTTGCTCAACATTGTCAGAGACATTCTTTCTTAACACTACAGCGTTATCTTGACATGCAACAATATCAGGTATGATAGTGTTCAAGGGAACAGAAACCCCAGGAACATTCCGATTACCAGATAGTATCTGAGTGACAATAGTTGCAATGGAGTTATGCACATACCTCGAGCCTTCCCTTGTTTGTTCATCAAGAGCGATTTCTGATGAAAATCCGGAGACCGTTTCCTTAGGTCTTCTTGCATGGGACGAAGTTGCAGCGTCAGCAACAAGATCCTCCCGGTTAGGGTTGCAAGACTCAGTGCTGGGGGAATCAGACATGGTTGTGTAGGTGGTTGAGTCGGATTTGTGCGACATGATTAACGTCTCGGAGGAGAGTTGAACCGTTTCTTTGCAAGACTGAGGATTGAAGCGATGGAATAGTAAACGCTTTTTGCACGAGTAATGTCTATTATTTGTTGACCACTTAGAGTGCACTCTTAATTGTTTAATAAGTTGCCTTACTAAACAGTAGCTAACTAGTATTATTAGTTGCTATAATTTCTCAGAGGCGTGCATTCCCTCTTTGCCCTTAACTTTGTCAACCTGAGTAGCGTTCAATGCCATGACATTCTGAGTGACATTGTACTCATTCTGCATCAGGTTCATACATACCAGTGATGAACCCCTGCTACTAGAAGCTAGGTACTTAGCTTCTGCAATGGACAGTGGTCCACACATCTGTTTATTCCTTGCTACTGCTCCATTTGTAGGATGACCAATACTTGACAATGACTCACAGCTTTCAATCAGACATTTTCCACAGTCTGCCTTTCTTTTCACAAGCAGATTTGGGATTATTTCCTTGGATATGATCTTCTTCATTCCTTTTAAATGAAGTTGTCCAAGTCTTCCATGTTCCAGCTTCACTCCCAGCTCTCCCTTGGCTAAGGGGCACTTGGGGGAGAAGAGTGAGTCTTTGGATATCCATAGATAACAGTTATCTTTGGATCTGGCTCCTCTCATTACTTCCTGGTTGCAACCATTCAACACCACACAACCTCCCTTAGTGCATTTCACATTGAATCCTTGGTCACATAGCTGGCTTATGCTGATGAGATTAGCAGTTAGTCCTCTTACTAACAGCACATTACTCAGTTTTGGAACTCCAGGGCAATCCAGCTTACCAACACCCTTGACTTCTCCTTTAGTTCCATCACCAAATGTCACATACTTGGTGACATGGGGTTGTAGGTCCACTAATAAGTTGCTCATTCCAGTCATATGTCTTAAACAACCACTATCAAAGTACCAGTCTTGTCTGGTAGGAGCCCTTGGAGATGTGTGAGCTAATTTAGCAACACATTGTTGGTTCTCAAGGGGGCGATTAAGCTTAGATGCCTGCTGCTTAGGTCTGACATGAGATGTCTGATTATCAGCCCATTTTTGTTTCTTAATGGGGGCATTAAGCTTAGACGCCTTCTGCTTAGGTCTGACTTGAGTATTCTGGTTGGGATAACCATGCAGCCTGTAGCAGAAGGGTTTTATGTGACCAAATCTACCACAGTAATGACATCTCCATCTCTGAAATTTCTTCTTCTGATGGTTACTCATTCTGGTTCTCTGATGTTGAGACATCGGTTGTGACTTCTGCTTGAATTTCTGAACTTCAGCCTTAGATCTTTTGAGTTCAGTTGGAGACTTCTTAGCAAAGCCTAAACCAGACATGGTTCCTGACTTCTGTCCTACCTTTAGAATCTCTTCCAAGGTGTCAGTTCCTTTTTTCAACATTCTGATGGATTTTGTCATTTGTTCTAGCTTAGCTGTCAGCAAAGCAATCTCACCATTCAGACCATCTATGACTTTCAGCTGATTCTGTTTCTCAGCTTCCAGCTCTTTGATGAGTTTCTTCTACTTTTCTCCTTGGATACATACTTCTGCACTTTTAACACATAACTCTTTATATGAAGCAGCAAGTTCATCCAAGGTAAGCTCATCCCCACTTGAGTTATCCTCTGAGGCACAGACATTGGTCAGAGCAGTGACATGTTTAGCAGATTCTCCTTCAGATTCACTCTCAGAGTCTTCTTCTGACCAGGTGGCAGCTAGCCCTTTCTGTTGCATCTTGAGGAATGTAGGGCATTCAGCTCTAATATGACCATAACCTTCACATCCATGGCACTGGATTCCCTTGCCATGAGTGACCTTTTCTTCATATTTTGACTTTCTACTGATGTCATATGAAGAGTTCTTGACATTAGGTCTACCCTGTTGATCAACCTTCTTTATGAACTTGTTGAACTGTCTTCCAAGCATGGCTAGGGCTTCTGAAATGCTTTCATTTCCCCCAATGTTTCCTTCTTTTGAATTCTCTTCAGTATTTGATACAAATGCTATGCTTTTGTTCTTCTTTTCATCATTCTCACACAAGCCCATTTCAAAGGTTTGGAGAGAACCAATGAGCTCATCCACCTTCATATTGCAGATGTCTTGAGCCTCCTCTATGGCTGTGACCTTCATAGCAAATCTCTTCGGCAAGGACCTGAGAATCTTTCTTACAAGTTTCTCTTCAGCCATTTTCTCACCTAGTCCACCAGAGGTGTTTGCAATTTCAAGAATATTCATGTGAAAGTCATGAATAGTCTCATCCTCTTTCATCCTCAGATTTTCAAACTTGGTGGTCAGCATCTGAAGTTTGGACATCTTCACCTTGAAGGTACCTTCATGAGTTATCTTGAGGGTATCCCAAACTTCCTTAGCTAGCTCACAGTGGTGCACCAGCCTGAAGATGTTCTTACTGATTCCATTGAACAATGCATTCAAGGCCTTAGAATTTCCAAGGGCTAATGCCTCTTGCTCCTTGTCCCACTCTTCTTCAGGAATTTGCACACTGACTCCATCTTCACCTGTCTTCGTTGGATGTTCCCATCCTTTGTTGACAGCTCTTCAGACTTTGCTGTCTAGAGACCTTAAGAAGGCTATCATACGAGGCTTCCAGTCATCATAGTTAGAGCCATCCAGCATGGGTGGTCTATTTGAGTGTCCTATATCCTTGTCCATGGTACTAGAAAGTAACTTCCCTAGATCTCACCCAGAAATTAACAGGCAGGGTGCCTGCTCTGATGCCAATTGAAATTCTAGTTATCAGACTTTCAATGTCACACGGGTTGTTATGACATCCAATTCTACACAGACAAGAATTATGCAGAACTTAAAAGTAAGTGCAGTAAATAACACAAGTAATTGTTTACCCAGTTCAGTCCAACATGACCTACGTCTGGGGGCTACCAAGCCAGGGAGGAAATCCACTATTAGTAGTATTAATTCAAAGCTAAACTCCCCCGTTTACAACTCTTCACTTAATCCCTACCCAATGCAATTTCAATCTTACACTAAGATTAGAGTTCCTACTCACTCCCCCTCAATCACCTCAGTGATTACTACCTTTAATCAATATTAAAGACAATTTTGAAGTCACACTTCAAACAACTCTTGATTGTGCTTAACAGCTTTAATCAAGATACACAGCACTCACGCTTAAAAGCTTAGAGTGACACAACACTTACAACTCAATGAACACCCTATACCAATGCAATCATCTATGTGATAATAGCTTGGCTTACAAGATATGTCTAATACAAGACTCACAAATATACAACAGTGAAGTATGATGGACACACTAAATCTTCACGCCTCAAAATCCCCAGTTCTGAATGAAGGAATGACTTCCTTTTATATTGCAGCACTTGGGCCTTGTACTTGTATTCTCCTGAATTTAAGGTCACGCGAGTTCCCCTAAATTCCACATCTAGGGTACTAATAAATAGGCTATTTGTTAGGTTCATTAAATGTAGCTTGGTTGTTGGTTTCCTGGATTTTCTCTCAATTGTTGAATCCCTGAAGAATAGCCTGAGAAAAATGCTGAAACAGAAAAACTAAACAACCTACAATTTAGCATATGCTGTCAGGAATGAATGTCACAACATTCAGCTTGACATCAAGGACCATATGCTAAGTCTGTTTTTCCTGAAAACAGACTGTACAAATTTGCTGAACTGTACAGGACCAATTTGTCCATTCTACAGTAACATCTAACATTAATAAATGTCAAAGCATCCAATTTGACATTTACACATTTAGCCTTAAGTCAGTTTTGTTATCCTCTTGAAGAACAAACTGAGAAACATACTGAAGTGTAGCAGAACACCACTCTGTCTATTGTTCAGTATATGCTGTCAATGATGAATGTCATAACATCCAGTTTGACATTCAGACAGTAGGCCTTATGCCGGGTCTGGTATTTCCTTGATAACCAGACTGGAAATAAATACTGAGTTCTAACAGAACACCACCTGTTCTATTCCTCAGTATCTGCTGACAGGGATGAATGTCACAACATCCAATTTGACATTCAATACATCATGTATTAGCTAATCCTGCAGTAAACTACTCCAGTGTGTCATGACATCAGTCAAGACATCAGAGTACATCTAGGTATTCTAACCTATAATGCAGTCACACAAACACCTCCACATCATATCATGACATCAGTCAAGACATTGGAATCCAGCTAGTGTTTTACCATACAATGCAGCCAATTAAACACCTATAGGAACAATCAATGCTATAGGTGAAAATGCATTAACAGCGAAACACACGATCTCCTACAATACAAATACATGGCCATAGGCAATGAGAATGAAAACTGCCTCTGAAGCAATAGACAAAACACACGATTTTCGATTGCCTACGAAAAGGATTTTTCGCACTGTATAACGAAGCCAAGAACAACATGCATATCGATGAAAATCATACATCACCAAGCACCTTAAAGGAAAACAGCACAATCTTTCCAATGCTAATCTTAACAAACACATATTAACATAAACATATGAAAATTGAGATTGAAAACAAAGGTTATAACATACAATAATTCCCAGGAATGTTTTTATGGAAGCTTCCCAAGACAAAACAAACTCCGAGCCGTAATGATTTTGGAATCGAAATACATTAACCTCAAATTAACAGAACGTAAAATGAAGGGTTACCAACCGAATCCGCTTGATGTTGCAACTTTAACATTTTACCACTCAGAACTGATTGTTGGTGGGCTGGATGGCCTTGGACGGTCGAATCAGGTGGTGAGTTTTCAAACCAATCCACAATCTTGAGCCAAACTTTCCTGTCCCTGCTTCGATTTTGACGCTTTAGCCACAATGAACATAAAACCGGCCCTTGGCGCCTGCGAGACCGAAGTCGCCGAAAGGATTCGACCTGCAAAATAGAAATAAGTTTATAATCTATCAAAGGTTCAAAACAGCCATCAATGTGATTCTGGAGTAGTGGTTGTTGCTGGAGTTCATTAACAGTATAAGGTCGTTGAGGAAGGAGAAGGTCGAAGGAGGGGTTATGCGAACGGCGGAGATTCGGTTGTTGTGTGGGTTGTCGCGGTGATGACGATGTAATGGTTGAAGATGGCGATGAGGTGCGGTGATGAACGGAGAGTGGAGGTTGTGCCGAAGGTGAATCATTGTCTATGGTAGCTTGTCGTGTGGGTGAGGGTTGGAAGGAGAGAATGGGAATCGCCGGCGGAGGAGTTTATTTGTGGATCTGATGAGATTGTTGTTGGAGGAAAGAGCGGAGGAGTGGGAGTTTGGTGTCCGTGTGGGGTTTATGGATGGTAGAAGCGGCGAGGGTTTGTGTAAAGGTTTAAGGAGGTATGGCGTGAAGATGCGAAGGTTAAGGGTTGTGGAGGTGGAATGGGTTTGGTGAGAGTCATGGAAGACGGAAGATTTTGGTTGTTTAACGGTGAGTGGAAGATGGGATGGAGAGAGAGGCGAAGGTTATGAAGGATGAGGAAGATGAAGGTGGAGCGAATGGCGTGAAGGAGGAAGATCAAGGTGAATCGTGGTTGGTGGTGTTTTATTTTCCTTTTTTTCTTTGTCTTTCACGTGTCAGAAGGAAAGTGAGAGAGTCAAGGGAAGAGAGTCATTGTGAGTGGTTTGTGAGGGAGTGTGAGAGATGGAGTGAGAGAATTAGGGAGTCTGAGTAATAAAATGAGTGGAGAGGAGAATTGAGTGGGTGAGGTAGCGAATGAGAGGGTGACACGCGTGAGAGTTTGTTGAGAGGAAAATGTAAACAGATTTTCTCTTTTTTTGTTTTCTTTGTAAGAGGGGTGAGAGAGAGACAAAATCTTAATTTCATTTTCTTTTTCTTTTTTATCAATAATTTCTATTATTTATTATTTAAAGAAAAATATTAACAATCCTTAATTCAACTTAGAAAAATATAATAATAACATGAATCTCTAGTTTTGAATATTAAAACAAATAAATAAAAAGATTGATTATAAATAAAAGTCGGATGTACATTTGTTCGAAAAATTAAAATCGGACACACTAAAATAATCAGCCCACAATATACTTATCGAAAAAATACAGCGTTTCTTCAAATTCTGAAATAAATTTGCACCGGTTAAAAGGCTCAGGCGGGTCAAAATTCAACTGAAACAGTCATTGAAAAAAATAACGAGCACACCAGGTTAAACTACGTGAACCGTAGATTAATAATACTGGTGTTTGCAATCTTAATTCTGAAACGTTTTACCCGCTGATTTTTGTACATTCTTAAGAAATGATTCAACCGATTTGTCTGTATTCTCAATAAAATTATTCTGACTGATATTTTAGGTATTATTCATGATGGAATGTATGTCATGTTATGCATATGATGCAAAAATAAAAATGAAATCAATTCTATGAAAATTTAAATATGCCCGGACAAAATTGGGGTATGACAATCATGAGGTAACTTCTCTTATACTCCTCAACATAATGGAATAGCAGAAAGAAGAAACAGGACCATATTGGACATGGCGAGATGCATGCTGAAGTAGAAGACTTTTCCAAAATTCTTATGGGGTGAAGTTGTTTCGAATGCTGTTTATATACTGAAAAGGTTTCCTACCAAGAAGCTGAAGAACAAGATTCTTGAAGAAGTGTGGAGTGACAAACGACCATCAGTGAGTCATCTGGAGGTGTTTGGCTCTATGTGTTACAAGCATGTTCCTAGTGCAAGAAGAAGGAAGCTTGATGACAAGAGTGAACCTATGATTCTGGTAGGATATTATAAGACTGAAGCATACATGATGTTCAATCCAATTAATCAGAAGATTATGATTAGTCGAGATATTGTGATTGATGAAAGTTCTGTCTGGGATTGGAATTCTAGTAATGCAATTGACAAGGCGTTGATGAGCTATGATTTCGACGAAGCAAGTAATGATGTAGAAGTCGAAGATATTGTCGATATTCCAGTTAAAGTTGAAGTTGGTGCTGACATACCCAACACATTAGAAGTCAGAGAAGTTATGGCTAGAACAAGTCAGGGACCTCAAAGAACTAGAGCTCGTCCAGCAAGGCTTCAAGACTATGAAGTGGTTGGTGATGATGAAGTCACAACAGATGGAGAACTAGTTAATTTTGCTTTACTTGCAGGTGCTGAACCAATCAACTAGAGTGAGGCTTTAAAGAATATGACTTGGAAGTGTGCTACTGTCGAAGAGTTACAAGCAATCGAAAGAAACAGCACATGGGAGTTGGTCAAATTTCCAGCCCATACAAAAGCTATCGAAGTCAGGTGCGTGTTCAAGTTGAAGCACAATGTTGGTGGGTTGATAGAAAGACATAAGGATAGATTAGTAGCTCGAGGATTTCTTCAGCGAGCAAGACTTGACTACTCTGAAGTCTTTTCACCTATCACAAGATTGGAAACTATTCGACTAGTGGTAGCCTTGACATGTAAGCAAGGTTGGTCAACATTTCACTTAGATATGAAATCAAATTTTTTGAATGGACCTTTAGATGAATATGTGTATGTCACACAAGATATAAAAATCATCTGCTTATATGTCGATGACTTGCTAGTAACTAGAAATAGCTTGAAGAACTTGTCAAAGTTCAAAGAGCTGATGAAGAAGGAATTTGAAATGTCAGATATGGGAAAATTGTCATATTTCATAGGCATGGAATTTTCAAATGTCAAAGCAAGGTATGGTGTTACATCAAAGAAAGTATGTCAAGGAGATACTCGAGATGTAAAGGCAAATTGTCATACAACACACAATCATAGGTTTCGATGATGACAAATGACCACCATGGATGAATCGGCATTGTCGATTCCACTTCTACAAAAAAAATGCAACATATCCTTTTCTATGCTCATCTAAAACTGCTATATTTCATACAACATATGTGGATAAAATGTGATCATGGCAAAATGCATGAAAATCACAAAAATATGAATTTTTGCAGATTTGCAGGGTTTGAGTCGACCACAAGGGTCAGCGCATAAACCACGGGTCAGCGCATAGCATAATGCAGTTGGTCACTAGTCAGCGCATGGAGGCTTTGAGTCGACCATAGGTCGGCACATGGCATAGTGCAGTTGGTCACGGGTCAGCGCATGGAAGACTTGAGTCGACCACAGGGTCGACGCATGAAACTTTTATTTTCCCACGGGTCAGCGCACGCCGACCTATGGTCGACGCATACTGAAGCATTCTTCAGCCTGTCCAAAATTACAGGCCATGCATCCACGCACAGACCTACTATGGTCGACCGCTCGTGCACAAATTCAGTTTCTGAATATTTTCCACTCTGTTTGAAAAGCTGTTATTTTTGGTTGGTAAGTTGGTTACTATATATAGAAGTTTAGTTACTTGTATTAACTAACATTTTTCAAATTGATTCAAGTGTTCAAAGAAACAAGAAAAAGTGAAATAGGTGTCCAAGATTCATCATCTTCATCTTCAACATCTCACAACACATCAACTACACACAACCATTTTTGAAGTGCTTTGTGATTGGTTAAAGGTGATAAGGTTCGAAGCCGAGATTGGGGAATCCGGTTCGGGTTGAAGCTTGTGACAGGTTTTTTCTTGAATAAAACCGTTGGGGTTTTGTCCTCCAAGACTGGTTTGTGTTTGGGGGTTTTTGGACGAATTTCTTCATCAATTTTCAGCTGAGCGAAGGTGATTGAGAAGAGGAAGTCTTCGTCAATCTAGTAGCGGATTCAGTGATATTGAAGGGAAGAATTCGGGTTTGATCTGTTGTAGTTGAGATCAGTCGGGCGAGGATTTGAAGAACTGAGGGTTATTCAACAAAGGGGCTGGAATCGGAGGTCTATCAACAACAATCGAAGGACTTGATTCACCTTGAATCAAGGAACAAGGAGTGGAAGCAACCTTCAACATCTTGAGAGTTCTGTTGTATATTTTCTTTGCAATCCTTGTATAAACGGTTAAATTCAACAGGTGATATCTATTAAATCATCTCAATTCTAGTTTTAGAATTGAGGACAGACGTACCCCGAAGCGAGGACGGCGGGGGAACTGCCTCATCAAATCTTTGTCTTCTCTAATTTTTTGCATAATTGTTTTAGCTTAAAAAATTAAGTGATTCTGGTATAAGCACTTTTGTCAAACCTTGGTATTAATTGAGTAAGAGGTTAAAACTCTGTTTTTGAATCCAAAGTACAATAGAATATTGTACTAGATTAATTGAAAGCACTTACTCAACATAAATATCACTTGGAGTGTTTTTGCACACCAAGTGTTTGATAATTTGCCTAAACCAAAATTATCTTAGTTGTGTATCTAGTGTGGTTTTCTCTTTGAATCATTGGAACTAGGAATCCTAGCTAGTAAAACAAATCATTGATAGTGTGACGAGTGTAGTGATTCGTATTCTACATTATCACTAATCCATAGGCTTGACGCATATCCGGTTTTCCAATAACGGTTCGTTTTAGACTATATTTTCCTCGGCCGCTTCCGCACTTAAAACAAATTTTCAAAACCAATTTTAATTGGGATCTATTCACCCCCCCCCCCTTTCTAGATCCGTGCCATAGTCTAACAAGTGGTATCAGGAGCTCCGGTTCACTCTGTGCTTCAAAATATAACTGTGATAGAAAATGGCTAACGAACCTAAAGGGGCTTATAATAGAGCTCCCGTTTTCAATGGTGAAAATTATAGTTATTGGAAAGACTGTATGCGGGTGCACATAAATTCCATAGATAGAAAAATATGGAACGTTATTCTCAATGGTCCAATTGAAATAACCATGACCAATGAGAATAATGAATTAGTGCCTAAGCCCGAAGTACAATGGACCGATGATGATGAAAAGAAATACAATTATGATTGGAAAGCCAAAAATATCCTAATCTCCTCATTAGGTGTAGATGAATACTATCGTGTATCCCATTGTCCTACTGCTAAGGCCATGTGGGATTCACTACAAATTGCCCATGAGGGGATGAACGATGTTAAGTTGGCAAGAATCAACACTCTAACACAAGAGTTTGATCTCTTTTTCATGGAGCAAGGGGAAACCATTGCTAACATGCAAAAGAGATTTACTCATCTTATCAATTGCTTACATTCACTAGGTAGGCCTATTTCCAATGATGTTGCTACTAATAAGATCTTGAGATGTCTTAACAGGGAATGGCAGCCTAAAGTGACCGCCATCAAAGAAGCAAATGATCTTACCATATTAGACTTGACAACATTATTTGGCAAACTACAAGAGCACGAACAAGTATTCTTGAGCCTAGAACAACACGAAAAGAAAGAAAAGAAGGACAAAGTTAAGGTGAGTGAAAAGAAATCAATGGCTCTAAAGACTTCCTCCTCAAAGTCTCAAGCAAAAGAGCAAAGTGATTATTCCTCGAGCGACGAAGAAGAAGAGGACAAGAGCGAAGATATGGGGTTGTTCGTTAAACGTTACAATTGTTACGTGAGAAAGAACGGCATCCAACATTCCGAGAAGAACTTGGTAAACTTCCGGAAATAATCTAGGTACTCTAAAAATGATGACTCAAAAGGTAAAATGACTAGAGGGTCGTGCTATACTTGTGGAAAGCCCGGTCATTACAAACCGGTCTGTCCGATGAACAAGAAGACAAAGGAAAAGGAATCATACAAATTACACAAGAAATCATCAAAGCCAAGGAGAGCATACATAGCTTGGGAAAGCGATAGCGACTCCTCCGATGATGAAAGTTCTAGTGATGAAGATGAAGCTGCAAACCTATGCCTCTCTTCTCATCAAAAGAACAAAAAGAAACAGGTACGACATGCTAAATATGAAAAATCCTCTAGTATGTCTCATCATGAATTACAAGCTGCTTTTGATACTTTACACTGTGAAGCGAAAGAGGCCTTTAAAAGGCTTGCCTCAAATAACAAAATTTTTACTCATTTGGAACAAAAAATTTGAGAATCTGAAAGGAAACTTAAGGCACTTAAAGCTTCTATAGTAGAAAGCACAAAAGCAGGTTGGGAGGACCTTAGAAGTAGGATGATTAACTTTGGGTGTGATACTTGTTATATTTGGCAAGGTGAAGTAAGAAACCTAAAGGCCAAACTTGACAAGGCTCTTGAGCCCAAGATTACCTTTGCAATCGATAAATCAAACTTTCGAAAAAGTATGGTTAACCCATATCAAAAATATAAATATGTTATAAAGGATGAAGATAGAAAAGGTAATCAAAATGTTAATTTCTCTTGTCTTTATTGTTGCAAGAAAGGCCACTCCATTGCTAAATGCAGATTTAGGAGATTCTTAGTTCCTAAAGGCATTTATCAATGGCTGCCCAAATGCAACCATTTCGTTACTTACCATTCAGGACCCAATAAGCCATTGGGTACCTTCTCGTGTTAATTGCATTTCCATAGGTACAATGCCTCGAGACCACCGAAAGAAGATGGGTTCTCGACAGTGGATGCTCAAGGCACATGTCAGGAGACATATCACTCTTCATTGACTTCGTGGCTAAGAAGAAAGGATATGTAACCTATGGTGACAACAACCGTGGAGCAATACTAGGTAAAGGTAGTGTAGGTAACCCTTATTCCACTACTATTTATGATGTATTGCTTGTCGAAGGTCTTAAACACAATCTACTTAGCATCAGTCAATTATGTGACAAAGGATACAATGTATCGTTTTCAAAAGATTGTTGCAAAATTGTACATAATGATGATAAGAAGAGTATGTTTAATGGCCTGCGAGTGAATAATGTCTATATGTTAGACTTAAATGAAGTATCGTTAACAAGTGACAAATGCCTTGTAACAATGAGTGAAGATTCATGGTTATGGCATAGGCGTTTAGCACATGTTAACTTTGACTTACTAAATAAAGTAGTCTCAAAAGATCTAGTCCTAGGTCTCCCCAAAATAAAGTTCACCAAGGATCACCTGTGTGATGCTTGTCAAAAAGGGAAGCAAACGAGGATCTCATTTAAATCCAAAAATATCGTTTCAACAACGAGACCTCTCGAACTTCTTCATATGGACTTATTTGGGCCGTCTAGGATTAAAAGCCTAGGAGGAAACTATTACGGTTTCGTAATAGTGGACGATTTTTCTAGATTTTGTTGGACTATCTTTTTAGTAAGCAAAAGCGATACGTTCGTCGCCTTTGAAAGATTTGCTAAGCTTTCCCAAAATAAATTAAATACAAACATTGTTGCTATTAGAAGCGACCATGGGGGTGAGTTTGAAAACCATTTATTTGAAGAATATTGCGGTAACCATGGTATCGATCATAACTTCTCCGCTCCACGTACTCCTCAACAAAATGGGGTTGTGGAGCGTAAAAATCGAATTTTGGAAGAATTGGGAAGAACAATGATTAAGGAAAGTGGTTTACCGAAATATTTTTGGGCCGACGCCATTAGTACGGCGTGTTATGTTTTGAACAGGGTGCTCATTCGCCCCATTCTAAATAAAACACCGTATGAGCTTTTAAAAGGGCGAAAGCCAAATGTTTCTCACTTACATGTTTTCGGTTGCAAATGTTTTGTATTAAATAATGGAAAGGAAAACTTGGGCAAATTCGATTCCAAGGCCGACGAAGGTATCTTCCTCGGATACTCTCAATCGAGTAAAGCATATAGAATATATAATAAACGATTACTTGCTGTGGAAGAGTCTGTACATGTCACTTTTGATGAATCCTATCCGAGAAATGTCGGAAAGGGTAGTGTTGTTCATGGTGCAGGTACATCTACAGAAGACATACTCAAAGGTGGCGAGCCGGGGATTGATCAACCCGACAAAGTCAAAGTTGAGGAGGATAAAGATGTACACCATGAGGAAACCGAGGTAGCTCACCCGCCTTCAAACGATGATCTCCCTTAAGCTTGGAAGTCTCCCAAAGACCATCCAATCGACAACATTCTCGGAGATATCTCAAAGGGTGTTACAACTCGATCGAAGCTAAGTAATTTCTGTTATCACTTCGCTTTCGTTTCGCAAATGGAACCTAAAAACCCTAAAGAAGCCCTACTCGATGAACACTGGTTTTTGTCAATGCAGGAGGAACTAAATCAGTTCACTAGAAATGAGGTTTGGGACCTTGTCCCTCCTCTGCGAGATCATCGAGTAATCGGCACCCGATGGGTGTTTAGGAACAAGCTGGACGAAAACGGGGTAATAACCCGTAACAAGGCGCGTTTAGTCGCGCAAGGGTATAACCAAGAGGAAGGCATCGACTATGAGGAAACTTATGCGCCGGTTGCCCGACTCGAGGCTATACGCCTTCTCCTTGCCTTCGCTTGTGCAAAAGACTTTAAACTATTCCAAATGGATGTTAAGAGTGCGTTCCTTAACGGTCACATAAATGAAGAGGTCTACGTCGCACAACCTCCGGGTTTTGAATCTCATGAGTATCCTGATCATGTTTATAAACTAAAAAGGGCTTTATATGGTCTCAAACAAGCTCCTAGAGCTTGGTATGAGCGACTAAGTAAATTTTTACTCGATCAAGGTTACTCAAGAGGAAAGGTTGACACAACTCTCTTCATTAAACGTCAAGGAAAGCACTTGATATTAGTGCAAATTTATGTAGACGATATTATATTTGGGTCTACTAACATGAATCTCGTGAGAGAGTTTTCGGATCTCATGCAGGGTGAATTCGAGATGAGTATGATGGGGGAGCTCACGTACTTTCTTGGTCTGCAAATTAAACAACTCAAAGAAGGAACATTCGTGAGTCAAACAAAGTACTATTTGGATCTTATCAAGAGATTTGACATGGCAAAAGCCAAGGCCATTGACACCCCCATGCCAACATGTACAAACTTGAATAAAGATGAAAACGGTAAGGACGTAGAGGTAAAACGGTATAGAGGTATGATTGGATCACTTCTCTATCTTACTGTTTCTCGTCCCGACATTATGTTTAGCGTGTGCATGTGCGCAAGATATCAATCATGTCCCAAGGAATCCCATCTAAAAGCTGTCAAACGAATACTTCGATACCTATCCGGTACTCCGAAGTATGGACTATGGTATTCCAAAGGTAATGATTGCTCATTGGTAGGTTTCTCCGATTCCGATTTTGCCGGTTGCAAATCGGATAGGAAAAGCACCAGTGGCACTTGTCACTTATTTTCAAATTCTTTGGTCAGTTGGCATAGCAAGAAACAAGTTTCAGTTGCTTTGTCAACCGCCAAAGCGGAATACGTTGTCGCCGGTAGTTGTTGTGCTCAAATCCTATGAATTAAGCAACAACTATTGGATTTTAACCTCAAACTCGAACGTATTCCCATTTTTTGTGACAATACAAGTGCCATTAATCTTACCAAAAATCCTGTGTTGCATTCTCGCACCAAACATATCAAAATTCGACACCACTTTCTTCGGGATCATGTAGAGAAAGGTGATATTGTATTTGAACATGTTAATACTGAAAATCAACTAGCGGACATTTTCACAAAGCCGCTAGCTACTGAACCTTTCTTTCATATTCGCCGAGAACTTGGCATTCTCGACATTTCGGAACGGGCATTATAAATTGCTGGATTTATCTTATTTCATTTAGAACTATAGTCTTGTACTTCTAACAAGTTGATATTGTTGCAAGCACAAGTGTATTGTTCATCAAGCTATTCCGGCATCGAGGTGATATTGTTCCTTTACCCTTCTCTCTCTCTCAACCTTCATAGTTAAATGGTTGTACTACATGAAAATATTGTACATATATGTATCGTTTCTTATGCCATATCTGTTTGGATGTTTAAATGTTGTGTGGCTTTGTATTTATGCATCAAACATGTAAGCATATGTGCATAATAGTGAAAATTGCAAATTTTGCCTGTATGAGTCGACCATAACAGGGCAATGGTCGACGCAAACTTCAAAATTTTCTTCTTTTTCAAAAATCAAACAGTATGCGTCGACGCATGCAGAGGTATGGTCGACGCATCGCTCAAAAATTCATTTTTTCTGCAGAAAACCTTCAAACTTCTCATGTATCTACATTCAAAATTCCCATTAAGTGTGCATTTACATTTCAAACTTCTCACTACATTGTGAGTTGCATCTACCTAGTGCCTAGTGTCTCTTGGTCTCTCCTCTTCCCAAAACCCTAAATCCTCCTCTATAAAAAGGGGAAACCTCCATCTTGCAAACCATTCTCAAAAACCTTCACCAAGCTTCACTCTCTACCCACACACAAAGCTCCAAAATCATTTCCAATGGCTTCCTCATCCCGCAGACCTACCGGAGAGAGATCACGGGAACCATCCTTTGCCTCTCTACCCATTACCGCTGTATCGCTAGTTCCACCGGCTCTCTTCGATTCCTTCAACAAAGATATTGGTAAAAGAGGAGTTGTGCGGCAGCATGCATTCTACAAACTCACCGCAGAAAGCATGTATCTTGCAGAAATCATGTCTCTGCTATAGTACCACGACATTGTCAAATTCCTGGAATGCAATGCCAAGTATAGCGAAGATCTGGTCCGCGTGTTCTACGCCTGCCTTCATGACAAATTTCGTGGGCACAAGTTTCACTCCAGGATCGGCACGAGAAAGGTATCGTTTAAGTCAAATGTTTGGAACAAATATTTTGATATGTCATTGGATGCTGATGAAAATCCTCTAGCTGAGGTAACTGACTCTCACCCAATAGAAGGTTATGAGTTTAAGAGCGCGTTGAACGACATGCTGAAACGACCCTATCCTGATCAGATTGTGAACAGTGATGTGTTCCCACGAACCGTCACTACCGGCAAGGTGAAAACAGGAGAGCGGATTCTCCAGTGGATTGTCTCGCGCATCCTGCGACCTAAGAAGGGTGGTCTCTCCAGAGTTGAACAGGCTGAGGTTCATCTCATATACATTCTGAAAAATAAGCGGAAAATCAACTGGCCCTACTACATTGCTAGTAGGATGTTCAGTTTACGTGACTTCGGACGAGGAACGACTCTTGCCTACGGATCTTTTATTCAAGAGGTCCTTACTGCAGTCGAAGTTGATTATCCGTCCTTCCCGTATACCTCCATTTCATCAGACAAAGAATTCAGCCCAAAAACTTTGTCTATGATGGGATATTTTTGGTGTGATGAGCGGAGAATCTACAAATTTGTTCGCAGAGGGTATGTCCCTACGACTGTTGAAGAAGATGATGAAAGTGATGAAAGTGAAGAAGAAGACGAAGAGGAAAATGAAGAAGAGGGAGCAGGACAAGCCTTTGATCAGCATGGTGGAGATGATAGTCCTCCACAAGTTGACACTCACGACTACACAAACTCCGCTTGGGTTCAGCATTCACATTCAACTGAAGAAGATTCCCCCAACCAGGGTGGCTGGGGTGAATGGCAACATACGGGTTGGTCAACACAACACAAATTCTACCAGCCGTATCAATATGGTGATGAAGAATCTCCTCTGTCTCCTCCACAGCACGCAAACTCTTCCGAACTGTTGGATATGATGCGAAATATGCAGCTGGCTCAACAATCCTTCATGCAAACTCAGGATGAGCGCTATGCTCATATTAGCAGCCAAATTCAAGCACAAAATGAGAGGCTCGATAACCTCTCTACAAGCATGAATGAACGATATGCAGCCTTTACCGAAACGTTTGAACGCCAGGAGCGGTCGGTCGACGGGGGTACCAAGTATCTAGGTGGTATTGCTGAGCAAATATCGTCTCTGGCAGACCCCTACAGAAACCCGGATATATGTTACCATCGAGGACGAGACCATTAGCACATAGAACTACTTATGCATCTGTATTTTTATGTTGTTTGACTGAACTATTTTTCTGTTGTGCTCGTTTGTGCCAATCCAATTTAATGTTATCTTCTTTTTTATTTCTTTAGTAATGATATTTGGTGTGATATTGTTATCTGATTTCCTATCTCCTGTTGAATGTTTTTGTTACGTTGAATAATCGTTCCTTTTTCTCTTTTTGATGTTGTCAAAGGGGGAGAAGAGGTACAAACAGCCAAAATATTTACCACAATTAAAAGTCGTTTTTGCATATAGCCTTAGATTATAAAAGAAAGGGGGAGTAGGCATAATGTGTGTAAATATTGCATGTTATTTTTCTCTTTGGCTTTACACAAGTTGTCATCATCAAAAAGGGGGAGTATGTAAAGGCAAATTGTCATACAACACACAATCATAGGTTTCGATGATGACAAATGACCACCATGGATGAATCGGCATTGTCGATTCCACTTCTACAAAACAAATGCAACATATCCTTTTCTATGCTCATCTAAAACTGCTATATTTCATACAACATATGTGGATAAAATGTGATCATGACAAAATGCATGAAAATCATAAAAATATGAATTTTTGCAGATTTGCAGGGTTTGAGTCGATCACAAGGGTCAGCGCATAAACCACGGGTCAGCGCATAGCATAATGAAGTTGGTCACTGGTCAGCGCATGGAGGCTTTGAGTCGACCACAGGTCGGCGCATGGCATAGTGCAGTTGGTCACGGGTCAGCGCATGGAAGACTTGAGTCGACCACAGGGTCGGCGCATGAAACTTTTATTTTCCCACGGGTCAGCGCACGCCGACCTATGGTCGACGCATATTGAAGCATTCTTCAGCCTGTCCAAAATTGCAGGCCATGCATCGACGCATAGACCTGCTATGGTCGACCGCTCGTGCGCAAATTCAGTTTCTGAATATTTTCCACTCTGTTTGAAAAGCTGTTATTTTTGGTTGGTAAGTTGGTTACTATATATAGAAGTTTAGTTACTTGTATCAACTAACATTTGTCAAATTGATTCAAGTGTTCAAAGAAACAAGAAAAAGTGAAATAGGTGTCCAAGATTCATCATCTTCATCTTCAACATCTCACAACACATCAACTACACACAACCATTTTTGAAGTGCTTTGTGATTGGTTAAAGGTGATAAGGTTCGAAGCCGAGCTTGGGGAATCCGGTTCGGGTTGAAGCTTGTGACAGGTTTTTTCTTGAATAAAACCGTTGGGGTTTTGTCCTCCAAGACTGGTTTGTGTTTGGGGGGTTTTTGGACAAATTTCTTCATCAATTTTCAGCTGAGCGAAGGTGATTGAGAAGAGGAAGTCTTCGTCAATCTAGTAGCGGATTCAGTGATATTGAAGGGAAGAATTCGGGTTCGATCTGTTGTAGTTGAGATCAGCCGGGCCGAGGGTTTGAAGAACTGAGGGTTATTCAACAAAGGGGCTGGAATCGGAGGTCTATCAACAACAATCGAAGGACTTGATTCACCTTGAATCAAGGAACAAGGAGTGGAAGCAACATTCAACATCTTGAGAGTTCTGTTGTATATTTGCTTTGCAATCCTTGTATAAACGGTTAAATTCAACAAGTGATATCTATTAAATCATCTCAATTCTAGTTTTAGAATTGAGGGCAGACGTACCCCAAAGCGAGGACGGCGGGGGAACTGCCTCATCAAATCTTTGTCTTCTCTAATTTTCTGCATAATTGTTTTAGCTTAAAAAATTAAGTGATTCTGGTATAAGCACTTTTGTCAAACCTTGGTATTAATTGAGTAAGAGGTTAAAACTCTGTTTTTGAATCCAAAGTACAATAGAATATTGTACTAGATTAATTGAAAGCACTTACTCAACATAAATATCACTTGGAGTGTTTTTGCACACCAAGTGTTTGATAATTTGCCTAAACCAAAATTATCTTAGTTGTGTATCTAGTTTGGTTTGCTCTTTGAATCATTGGAACTAGGAATCCTAGCTAGTAAAACAAATCATTGATAGTGTGACGAGTGTAGTGATTCGTATTCTACATTATCACTAATCCATAGGCTTGACGCATATCCGGTTTTCCAATAACGGTTCGTTTTAGACTATTTTCCTCGGCCGCTTCCGCACTTAAAACAAATTTTCAAAACCAATTTTAATTGGTAGCGCCGACTCAATTTTTAATTGGGATCTATTCAACCCCCCCCCCTCCCTTTCTAGATCCGTGCCATAGTCTAACACAAGAAACTCAAGATATATGATTCAACTCCTGTATCTTCGCATATCAAACCATATTAGAAGTTGGAGAAACACGGAGAGGAAGACAAAGTCGATGCAACTTTGTTCAAACAAATTGTCGGATCTCTGAGATATGCGTGCAACAATCGATTTGATATATGTTTCAAGTATTTGGTGCCCCAATCTCATGGTGCTCGAGAAAGTAACCCGTGGTAGCATTATCATCGTGTGAAGTTGAATATGTAGTAGGACCATATGATGCGTGTCAAGCAATCTGGATCAGATATGTGCTGGAAGAGATCGAGGTCGAAGTGAAGAAACCTCTAGTACTGCAGATCGACAACAAGTCAGCCATAAATCTTGCGAAGAATCTAGTTTTGCATGGAAGAAGGTAAATCGAGTTGAACTTGAAGTAATGCATTGCTCAAGTGAAGCACAATTGACCGACATTTTCACTTAAGGATTGAAGATCACATGAATAGTTCAAATCGACAATGATTAGTGTGTCTCGACAACTTGGATTATAATGGGTATGTTGAGATATTAGATATAATCCAAGATGAGTTGTGTGACCCAAGTCCAAAGCTAATTAGGGCTATAGTTTGTTACTTAGTTTGTTATTTTACTTGGTATTCAAGTCACTTAAGTGTATATAAATAAACACTTTATAATTCAGTATTATCATTCAATTCAATTCAATAATACAATTCTTATTTCTTTATTTTTTTTTTTCCCTCGTCGCTAAAAGTGCCCCCAGCACTAACAAACGTGACACAATGAATAGCACTAACATATTAATTACTTAAGAATTGTAAATTTTATCATCATTAGAAGAAAATATGAATCAGTTGTATAATAATAATAATAATAATAATTATTAGAATATCATTGTTATTATTAGGATATCATTGTTATTATTAGAATATTATTGTTATTAAATAGTCTTGATTGTATAGCAAACAGACAGAGAGAAAAATTGATTGTATATATATCATTGAAAATCAATAGAAACTTCTTAGATGACGGCATAATCCCCCTTCTTCCCTCACACTTGTACACCACATCTCCAGCAGCCCCCTCTCCCAACGTAACTGTCACCCAACCATCATCACCAACAGCACCACAAACTCCTCCCCCTCCAACCACGAATCAAACAACCTCTCCCTCGGCCCAACAAACTACACCCACGGCTCAAACACCTTCTCCCTCCCAAACAACAACTTCATCTACAAAAACAACACCTACCACCTCCTTTGCACCTATTCCGACACCCATTTCCCCTCCTGCACCTCATTCACCTCAAATGACAACCCGGTCACAACACGGAATTGTCAAACCCCGTAAGCTTTTCAACCTACACACATCAACCCACCAATCAATCTCTTCTTTGCCTACAAATCCAGTTGATGCATTAAGAGATCCTAATTGGAAAATGGCCATGAAAGACGAATATTATGCTCTTATTGAAAATAAGACGTGGGAATTAGTTCCTCGTCCCTCTAATGCTAATGTTATTCGAAGTTTGTGGATTTTCAGGCACAAGAAGAAATCTGATGGGTCTTTTGAGCGATACAAAGCTCGTCTTGTAGGTAATGGTGCTAATACACAATCAGGTGTCGATTGTGGTGAAACCTTCAGCCCTGTCGTCAAACCGGCCACTATTTGCATGGTACTTAGCATTGCAATATCCAAATCATGGTGTCTCCACCAACTAGATGTCAAAAATGCCTTTTTGCACGGAAATCTGGATGAAACAGTGTATATGCACCAGCCTCCTGGATTCCGCGATCCACAATATCCTGAGCACGTTTGTCTACTCAAAAAGTCTCTCTATGGTCTAAAATAAGCACCTCGTGCCTGGTACCAAAGATTCACTGATTATGTTGCCACATTGGGTTTCTCTCACAGCATCTCTGATCATTCCTTATTCGTTTTTCATCGCGGTATTGATACTGCTTATATCGTTCTATATGTGGATGACATAATTCTCACTGCTTCGTCTGATGCTCTTCGTGACTCTATTATGTCTAAACTTAGTTCTGAATTCGCCATGAAGGATTTGGGTCCTCTAAGTTATTTTCTGGGAATATCTGTCACCAAACATACAGGTAGTCTTTTCTTGTCTCAAAGAAAATATGCAGAGGAAATTATAGAACGAGCAGGCATGTCCTCTTGCAAACCATCACCCACTCCAGTCGACACCAAGGCAAAACTCAGTGGCTCTTCTGGGAATCCATATCATGACCCAACTGAATATCGGAGTCTTGCAAGAGCATTGCAGTATTTAACCTTCACAAGACCCGATATCTCTTATGCAGTACAACAGGTATGCCTATTCATGCATGACCCAAAAACACAACATATGTCAGCACTGAAGCGTATAATTCGGTATATTCACGACACTATTGATTTCGGCCTTCACTTGCATCCCTCCTCTGTCAGCAAATTGGTTTCTTCCACTGATGCAGATTGGGCTGGTTGCCCAGACACCAGGCGATCCACCTCTGGTTACTGTGTCTATCTTGGTGACAATTTAATATCATGGTCTGCCAAACGCCAGCACACCCTCTCTCGGTCCAGTGCCGAAGCCGAGTACCGTGGAGTCGCCAATGTAGTATCTGAATCTTGTTGGATTAGAAACTTACTGTTAGAACTACATTGCCCAGTCACAACAGCCACTATAGTCTATTGTGACAATGTGAGTGTTGTCTATCTATCTGGCAACCCAGTTCAACATCAGCGTACCAAACACATCGAGATGGATATATATTTTGTGCATGAAAAAGTCGCCCGCGGCCAAGTACGAGTCTTACATGTCCCTTCACGTTACCAAATCGCTGACATCTTCACCAAAGGACTTCCGTTGCAACTCTTTGATGATTTTCGTGATAGTCTCAACATTCGTCAGCCTCCCGTTTCGACTACGGGGGTGTATTAGAATATCATTGTTATTATTAGGATATCATTATTATTAGAATATTATTGTTATTAAATAGTCTTGATTGTATAGCAAACAGAGAGAGAGAAAAACTAATTGTATATATATCATTGAAAATCAATAGAAAGGCAAGGCCTATCATTCCAATAATAATAATAATAATAATAATAATAATAATAATAATAATAATAATATAATAATAATAATAATAATAATATAATAATAATAATAATAATAATAATAATAATATAATAATAATAATAATATAATAATAATAATAATATAATAATAATAATAATAATAATAATAATAATAATAATAATAATAAAATAATAATAATAATAATAATAATAATAATAATAATAATAATAATAATAATAATAATAATAATAATAATAATAATAATAATAATAATATAATAATAATAATAATAATAATAATATAATAATAATAATAATAATAATAATAATAATAATAATATAATAATAATAATAATAATAATAATATATAATAATAATAATATAATAATAATAATAATAATAATAATAATAATAATAATAATAATAATATAATAATAATATAATAATAATAATAATAATAATAATAATAATAATAATAATAATATAATAATAATAATAATAATAATAATAATAATAATAATAATAATAATAATAATAATAATAATAATAATAATAATAATAATAATAATAATAATAATAATAATAATAATAATAATAATATAATAATAATAATAATAATAATAATAATATAATAATAATAATAATAATAATAATAATAATAATAATATAATAATAATAATAATAATAATAATAATAATAATAATAATAATATAATAATAATAATAATAATAATATAATAATAATAATAATAATAATAATAATAATAATAATAATATAATAATAATATAATAATAATAATAATAATAATATAATAATAATAATAATAATAATAATAATAATAAAATAATAATAATAATAATAATAATAATAATAATAATAATAATAATAATAATAATAATAATAATAATAATAATAATAATAATAATAATAATAATAATAATAATAATAATAATAATAATAATAATAATAATAATAATATAATAATAATAATAATAATAATAATAATAATAATAAATAATAATAATAATAATAATAATAATAATAATAATAATAATAATAATAATAATAATAATAATAATAATAATAATAATAAATAATACAGATAAATAACAGTACAAAAAGTGTCTAGCCAAAAACAGTGCAAAACTGACATCAATTTAATAGAGATCGCACATGCTAGCCTTTAAGAAACTACTACTAGAATCATCTACTGGGATATCAAAAGCAAAGCCCACAGAGAGAGATATGAAAATGAGACGCAAACTCCTGTTAACCACTCAAACTTTTAAGGAGATATAACCACTATTAATTAAAATTATAATTGAAATAATGTCAAAACTTGCAAAACTAATAATAAAATTTATGACAATTGATTAATTTACAATATCAAATGACATAATCTAATCAATCTTCAGCATGATATTTTCTTAACTTTGACGTTGAAATTCTTTTGTTAAGTACTTTATTTTGTAGGTAGAGGAAAATCATAGGCTTGAATCAATTTGAAACCCTTAATCAATTTGATGATCAAGAAGCTACAATCTTGAAAGCGCACATATATTTTAGTTTGGATGATTAAGTGGTTCTTTGTTAATTACGTTTTAATGCTATAATCATCTCTATGTTCTTTTTGAACATGTCGTAAAGATTTGGAAGAAACTTGTTAGATTACAAATAAGGTTTTTTTAGGGAGGGGTGAGGTGAAGCTAAGTTTTCCTAGATTAAATGGGAAAGTGCCGATAAGTATAAGAGTAAATTACGTTCGAAGGATATACCTCAGTGTGGTGGTCAAATTGTCTTTACACCAAAATTAATATTGTTTTGTGGATTTATGTGTTTGCAGGTACAACTATTTGTAATCGTTAGATAATGATGGTGATTTTGATGATGATAATATGTATGTCAAATGAAATTATGCGAAGTCTTCATCTATTAAGATCAATATGTTCTTTGTGAGATGAAGATATCAAGTCAAATTCACATATGACAATACCGTTTGTTAAACCGAACTATGTGAAGTCTTTATCTCTAAAGAAGGATCAATGATCATGATGTTCTATTAAGATTAAGATGTTCTTTGCGAGATCAAGATGTCAAGTCAAATTCAATGATAA
Organism: Lathyrus oleraceus; assembly: GCF_024323335.1. Lineage (NCBI taxonomy): Eukaryota > Viridiplantae > Streptophyta > Magnoliopsida > Fabales > Fabaceae > Lathyrus > Lathyrus oleraceus. Next base: position 198,199,878 of record NC_066580.1, on the reverse strand, counting down.
CAACATTTAAGGTTAAACGGTGTTCACTGAAGTCTTTATTGATCTTGTGTCTAGCAATCTCTGAAGATAGCGTCTATCAAATAAGCTATATCAAACCTCATTAGTTAGAAGATTCATGTTCCAGATGAATTGATAAATCAATGATAAATCAATGATAAATCAAGCAATTGAACTTAAGCTCAAAGATTGCGAAAGAGAGGAAATGTAAACACTCATCTGAGTTGTTTTTGAGTGATCAATTTAATTTAATGGTATAAGAGCAATTCTTGAAATTACTAAGGCAACTTACACACACTAGTAATATTTTTTAAACCTTTCTCAAATTACACAAAAACCCTCAAACCTCTAGAAACATTATCATGTCTAATGTGGAATTGACCAAGGAGTGTTCCTAACCGATTGGAGAATATTTTACACTTCCTAATCAATTAAGGATTTAGTCTAATCGATTAGAGCAAGAAAAACACTCCTTAATCGATTAGAAATACTCTTATACGATTAAACCACATAATAGTTGTAGGGTTTTCTTTTTTGAATTAGGGTTTATGTACTTTGAAAGCACTTAATCGATTAACAACTAGGGTTAATCGATTAAGTCATTAAAAATGTTCATGGATATTTCCTTTTTTGAGTCATTTCTTTTCCAATAAATAAAGGACTTCTCCACATTTCACTTTACACAATAAATTGAATTTAGAACTACTTTTTCTTACTTTCTACTCTCTTCTACTTCATCTTTTTCTATTCCTAACCGACATTGCCTTAGTGTTTTGAGAGTGAAAAATATATGTGAGTTTTATTGTACTGGTGTTGTGGTTATCTTGTGCTCTATTCAAGGGGGCGTTATCTCTTGTGTAATATCCTAAAGAGAAGTCGTCGTTTGGTTCTTGAGATAAACCATTTGAAATCTCTATTTGGTTCTTGAGTTGAGCCAATAAAAATATTTGCTTGGTTTGGAGATTAACATGTTAAAACATCTTGTTTGGTTAAGAAATTATCCTTTCAAAATCTCTTATTTACTTTGTGGAATTAGCCCGTTAAAATCCCCATTTGATTATGAGAAGGTTCGTGGACATAACTTGTGAAAAAATCATATCTTTAGTGGAACTCTCAAGATGAAGCTCTTGGGGACATGAGTATGCCAAGTGGTTAGGTCACACTTGTATAAATCTTTAGGGCATGTTCTCTTTCCCTTGTCTCTTTATTTTCCATCGCTTTATTTCATTTATGATATATCTCTTTCTCTTCGTCTCTTCTTCATTCTTTCCTTCATCTATTTCGCTACCTACTCTCTATTTATTTTATAAAATTAACCTAAACATTTTTATAAACAAAATTCACCCTCCCCCTCTTGAGTTTAAAATTACTTGGTCAACAAGTGGCATTGGAGCCTAACTCCTGTTATAGGAATAACTGCCTAAAGAGATAGTATGATAAGTTCAAATATTTATTTTTTTTGACAAGGGACTTTTCATGAATACACATCCATAATATGATGGTGAAAGGTTTGGTATATGGAAAGAAAGAATAATTTTTTTTACTCAATTGATTGTGATTTATGGAATTTCATTTTAGAATGTTCTTCTGTCCTTATTCACTTTATAAATAATGAAACAGTAGACAAACCTAATTATATATGGACCGTAAAAGAAAAGAGAAAAGTGCATCTTGGGTTTCAAGCTAAGTACTTAATGACCAATGCGCTAAGCACTAGAGATTTCTTTCATGCTTTTAAGTTTAGCATGACTAAAGTGTAATTGCATGTCCCTAATACATTCATGGGATCACCCAATACGATTATTTTGTTGCTTGTCTTATCACTTTCATTTTGATTTACTTTCGATTATTGAGTCTCCTTCTTGATTGCATCTCTCTGGATCAAGTTTTGAAATGATTTGTTTTTAGCATGCATAAACCATTGGTTAGACTTGATCATGATGTTTTTTGTCAAATTGATGAATAATCATAATAAGAGTCATATATCTTATTGATTCAAGTTAGGTGGTGTCATACCCCAAAATTCGCCCTACCCTTCACATAATCATATAGGTCAGTAATCCCAAACATTTGCATATCATCCTCATCCATTTATTTCATTTGAATAAGCATGGTTCAATTCGATTTACAAGTCGCATCTGTCTGTTGCATAGGCAATCATCATTTTGTCATCGTGTCATAATAATTGTTCTGAATAATTCTAACTTCGTATTGATTTCAACTTCAAATTAACTTTTGAAGTTTAAATTGATTTTGAGGTTAGATTTGATCTTTGAAAATAAATTTGGTTTTAGAAATCATTTCACTCTTTTTCGAATTAATTTTAGAAGTTCAAGTTGAGTTGGACTATTCAAATTGATTCTTGAAAAGTCGATTTGATTTTGGAAATTTAATCATTTCGGGTTAGAGTAAGCCTATTCATTTTTAAGCCCATTTATCCTTTTTGTTTTGTCCAAATCATCCAATTCATCCAAACCATTTCTTATCCATTTATTAAACCAAAAAAGTCCATTTTACAACTCCAAAATCCAATTATCTAATTCATTTCAACTATTTCCTAAATCCATATACAAACTAACAAAATCCATTTTTACTAATCCCATTCCCACATCCAGTTTTTCATTATGCAGTCTGTCTTCATAAACAAATTCAAAGAATAATAAACATATCCAAGTCCATGGTAATATCCAAATAAGAGAAGAAAAAATGCCATTGGAAAGTGAATAAAGGCTGCAATCTACATCAGCAAAGTACAACGCGAAGCTACACCAAAACACGCAACAAGGCAATTGAAACCGCGAGGTACAAAATGGAACTAAACCACGACTCAGAAAGCTGCTGCCAAAATAAACCGCAGCTACAAGCCGACGGCGACGTAAGCCAAACCCGAAGCTGCAACAAACACTCCAACCAGAAACTGCAGCGTAAATTGCAAGCTGCAACAAGCCAAACGGCATCCGAATGCTGCAAACGACGCGAGCTAACCGTAAGCCAGCAAACACAAGCTGCCACAATACAAACGCCAATCGCAGCTATTGAACATGAAACAAAGCTTTACACCAGCTGAAATGCAGCTCACTAAAGAAGGGGGCCAACGAGGGAACGGAATCAAATGAAAACCTGTAAACGCCTCAAAGCATCCAAAGCTGCAAAGCCACAAAGCCGTAAACGAAGAGTTGCAATTTAAAACACAGATTCAAAAACTCTATGAAAAGCACAGAAGCCACTAATAACGAACCTCTTCTTCAAAATCTTCCACTTTCTTCTTCCTCTTGCGCCTCTAACCTCTTCACTCCCCATTCCTCTCCGTCAACTCACCCCTCAATCCGCAGAACAGTGCCTCTAACTGAAACTCTAACAACCTTCACAGCTTCCTTTAACGACCTGCCACCGATCAAAACCGAATCCGCCATCTTTCTGCAACCATTCAGAAATTCCACTAATCCTCATAATAGAACTACATAGAAGATTCACAAAAATGGACAACAGAAATCCGATCCTTCTTCCCGCACCTCATATCCTCATCAAACTCTTTCTCTCTTTCTTCAACATTCTCCTGTTTCTACGTTATCCATCCGCACCATCTCAACCAGAATAACTTCCGGCGATCTCATCTTCATCATCTCCGATTGGCTTCGTCTTGGAGCTTTGAACTTTCCTCCATTTTCAAACAGGAGCTCTGGAAGTCTTCCACCTGCAGACAGAAATAACACAACAACGTCACCACACCAATTCTAAGCACCAAGCCAATCGTGAAAAGCAACGAGAAAGTGAAACGTAGCCATGCAACAAAAGCATATCGCGCCGGAGAGGATCGAAGGATCAGAGCTTCGAACTCGTCGTTGTCGTCGCTGGTAAGCACCGAATCACGTTATCTATCGTTTGGTGTTGGTGGATAAGTCGTTTCTCTATTAGGACAGAAGGATTCAGAGAGTGGCGCGGAGGCGTCGTCGTTTGAGATTGCCGCTATCGACGACGGAGTCGGCGCAACCTGGTCCTTCGCGACCTATTTCATTCTCGTGGTCACATCTGATCATGAGGAAGATGCAGGAAGTGAGCCTTTGGCTCCTTCTTGTTTCTTTTTGCTTTGGGCCTTGGATGAGCCCGAGTCTGTTTCGCATAACACACCATCACTTGGCCTTACACCCCATAGGATTGGGCTTAGTCCTCTCAATTGAGGCCCATGCTAATGGATCATTTGGTTTAATAGGATAATTTCATTAATTAGGCTTCAATTGTGGCTAATTAGGATAGTTAATAATAATAATTAATAATTGTTTAGGAATTAATTTCGATTAAACATTTTAGAATTGATTGATAGTTTTGTTTAGATTTTTCATTGTTGGTAATTGTGTTTAGAATTTAATTGTTAATAATTCTAGAATTTCATTTTTGTTAATTGGTTAACATTAGAATTTTGTTAGATTTTTTATATTGATATTAATTCTCTTATAATTCCTCTTTTGATTTTGATTAATCTTGATTCCTAACACCTAACAATTAACTATTACTTTTAAACTCCGCATCTAACATTTAAATTCAGTACCTAACTTTTACATTTCACATCTAACTTCTAACATTTATTTTTGCAATTTACTTAACATTTCTTTTATTTTGCTTTATATTCCATATTGTACATTCTTCACCTTCATTCTAAAATGAACTTAAAAAAAGATAATAACCCGAGCATGGAAAGAACTTTGGACAAAGGATTTAGGGATTTCTCATTAGGACCCTAGCATTTGGACTTGGACTTGTGTGATTGACCTATGCAACTTGGAGTTTCCGAGGACTTATAATCTTTTATTGCAATAATGGAATGCATTCATGGCACTACCCGAGGGAGACTTGATTTGTATTTACATTATCCGATTGTTAGTATAAGATACAATTACACACACAAGGCTTTCTCTTGGGCTACCTGACAATGAGACCTTTTATTTCCTGCATTCCCTTACTTTACATGTACCCCCTCCTCTTTTAGATGTATGCTTTTACTCGCTTTATCTTTGATTGCTTGTTAGCATTTCCTCAGGCATTAAGAACGATCACTCTTTCAAAAACAATAAACAAACCCTTGATCCAACGTCAAGCGGTCTTTTCTCAAATCAAACTCAAAAACACAATAAATACGATTAGAATTGTATGTCACGAGCCTTAAGTGGTAAAGAAGGGATGAGAATGAAGCTTACATACACTCGTTCTGAATGCTTCGAACACAAGACATTTAGCTTGGTAGTTCGAGATACTCACATGTATCCATAGTCTTTAGTGCAATCTGAAATCAATAACACATTTATCAAAGTCTAAAACTAATTCAACGCATTCAAACCTTTTGTTTTAGCCTTAGGGCGACACAATCGAAAACCCTTCTTCAAGGTAATAAAATCAACAAAACAAAGAACATTTTCTACCCACGAACTATGAGGCTCTGATTTCTCACTTCAACAAGTGGGCATACGTAGGCACGAGAATCCAAATCCTTGGCGAGCACACTAATTTAAAATATACCTCCACTCCGCAAACCTTTAGCAAGCAAGTAATTCGATAAACAACATTCACGTAAGTGGAAACATCCTAGATGGTTCCCATGGAGTACCATGGATGTAAGGGGTGTTAATACCTTCCCCTTGCATAACCGACTTCTGAACCTGTCCGTGGTTGCGATGACCATTCTTTGGGGTTTTCTCGATATTTTCTCTTTCCTTTGGAATAAATAAAAACCGATGACGACTCTGTATTTTTCGCGTAGCGACAGGTGGAAAGAAAAATCACAGTGTTTTGAAATTTGTGAAAATTTGAGATTTTGTGTGTTTGATTCGAATCAAGCACATATGTTGATTCAAATCAAATTGAACAGAGGAAAACCAAAGGTTTTCAAACACTTTGATTTGAATCAGAATTTACACCTGATTCATATCAGGCATTTTCTGGTCACCTCTGATTGATTTGATTCGATCAGACTTTACACCTAATTTGAATAATAAAGTTTTCTCATATTTTTCACTTGGCTCTGCTTGAATTGATTCGAATAAGAATTAACACTTGATTTGAATAACGAGATCTTTAATTCGATTCATACTTTACTCTTGATTCAAATCAACTGAAAAATGGGTCAAAACTCTATTTTTCTTTTATTCCACTTCACTTGTTCTCTGACTCAAATCATGAATTGCTCTTGATTCACAACTAACTAATTTTTTCAACCATATTTTATGCATAATCTCAAGAACATATAAAATATTTTTGTCATCATTTTTCAATTAGCGGATCAACAAATTCATAACCATATTTTTGTGTGATTCTTTGAAAAATCAACAACCTTTATTTTTTAAAGTTCAAAGCTCTTGTAACAAAACTCTTACATCTTCAACTTCGATTTGATTCCAGATCTTGATAATGAGAGATTTGTAATTGATTGAAGGAGACGTGGTCTTGAAACTAATATTTCTTGAATATTTGGTAGATATTTTCAGGTTGCTTACAAAATTGAGGTTGTTGTCATTGGTGTTGACAAATTCCAGTGAAAATAAGGAGGTTCTCCTCTCTAAATTTCCTTGGTAGTGACTGAAGGTTAGAAAAATACACAAGAAGGGGGGAGTGGGTTGAATTATGTATGCATTTCTTTTTCTACTTCTGAAAAACCAACTTCAGAATCTGAACAAGTTTAGAGTCTAAACACATAGTTAGTTTGTAGAAGAATGATAAACAATCATAAGCAAGAAGTAAATCAACATACAAATTTTATCATGGTTCTTCTCCTAAACTGGGCGTAGTCCAGTCCCCTTGTCCAACAAGAGATTTTCACTACAACCAAACTGATTACAACTTTGCTCAATCAAACCAGAAAGAGATTTCAACTGCTGAATCAAACCAGAAAGAGACTCCCACTCAAGCAATCCTGCAAGAGACTTCTGTTCAATTACATCATAAAGAGACTTAACTGCTCAAGCACACATGCAAGAGACTTCACTGCTCAAGCAATCTTGCAAGAGACTTCATTGCTCAAGCAACCTTGCAAGAGACTTCCTCTACTTTGAACAAACAGTTTAGTAGAAATGATTACAACTATACTTTGATACACAATCAGAAGTATATAAGTATTACAATAACCACAAATATTCTTAACACTTAAGATTTCTAAGATATACAAAGATAAGAAATCTTAAGAGCTTGTGCAAATAAACAAATGACAATTTAGCTCAAAGTTTGTACTTAATGCATTATGTTAGAATATTTGATAGTTGTTTGATTGTTGTTAACCTTCCTTCAAATCTCCAGCTCTCTTTTATAGAGGCAGAAAAAGAGTCATTTGAAAGTTATTTGCATATGTGAATCTTTGAAATGCAGCATCTCCAAGAGAGAGTTGTTGGAAGATGATTCTTGTTAAGATCTACAACCAACATGTAATAACATAGTCCACTGTATCTTTATCATACTAGGTATCAACCAGACGAAGGGGAGAACTAGAGAAGTCACATCAGCTTTTCTTGAGCCTTACACTAAGAGACTTTGGTTGAATTTTCCTCTAAGTCTGGTGTTGACAAGATAGGTGTTCTATGGAGATAAACTGTGTATCAGAAGCTTAGAACCTTAAGTTGAGGTCTCTAGAGTCTGAGTTGTCACAAAAGGAAGAAGTATCATGACCAAAGCCTGAACCTTCAGAAGTTGAACCACCACGTTCAGAGTTTGATCCTTCATATTCATCAGATTTTGATCCATCAGAATTAGAGACATTCAGCTTGTCAACAAAGGCTTTCAGCAGGGTCAATTATGAGTTGAATTTAAGCTTTATGATCATGCACATTTGAACATATGTTAGTATATCCAATTGTTTTTTTAAGTACTTTGTTATCATCAAAACCCAATGGATGTGAACAATTTTGTTCCAACAATCTCCCCCTTTTTTATGATGACAAACAAATGTATTTAACAATAATGGTTGGTTAGTTTAATTAACTTGACAACATCAGAGTCTAAGGTTTGTAAGGCCCCCCTGAGTCTAATAGTTCAGATGTTGATTTTTGTAAGCCCCCCCTATGTATCCAAGTTAATTAAACTTATCTTGATAGCATAAGAAAATATATGTTCAGATTTAAGCATAAAATGAGCTCTGATTAGGGTTTAGGTATATAAAAGAATTTCAAAAATACTTTAATTCTCTTAAATACTCCCATGATTTTCGCCTCCTTTTTTCATGAACAAAAAGTAAACAATAACATGTCAATATATATATATATATATATATATATATATATATATATATATATATATATATATATATATATATATATATATATATATATAGAGAGAGAGAGAGAGAGAGAGAGAGAGAGAGAGAGAGAGAGAGAGAGAAGATATTTGAGAAAAAAATATGTGGGATAAATTCTGATAAAAATAAGTAAAAACAGCTTTTGCACTTCCGAGATAATTAATCACGATTTTTAAAGAAAGAGAAATGACTTATATTGGTTGAAAATGTTTCTCCACTTCTCAATACGGTCAGACTGGCGTCTTTCCGTTTCCAAGAATTTGAAGCATCAGAAGTAATCATTGCAATAATGAGCTAGAAGACCTAGAGTACCATTAAAGAACATATATGATTTAACCATCATAAGAAACTGAAGAAACAATCAATATCCTCTATAAAAGAATGCATTCATAGTATAATTTCTCACATCTTCACCCAACTCTTTTGCTTCTCAATCAACATGAGCACTCCTTCTAAAACGACCAAAGTTCTTGTCTCCACTAAGACCACTATGGTGAGGGAGATCAACACTATGGTGGAGCACCAACAACTAACAAATGAAGAAGCCCAACCTTCTGGGTCAACCATTGTCAGGGACAATTGTCAGAGAAGTAAAAAGAAATTTCAACCAATTGAGCAAAAAAAAAACAATTTTAATTTTATCAAAAGACATAAAGATTCCCAAAGAATATAACTCTTAGTATAACACACGTGAGCAAATGAGACAGAAGGCAAAAATGATAATATTTTTAAGGAAATATTAACATTAAACAATAAGTTCAAGGATATGAATAAAGAAAACACATAATAGGTTCTAAGTCCCAAGCCTATGGTTTCTTCAGAAGATCCGTAACGACTTTCAAATCAGCACTCGTAATGTCTTGTCTGGAAGTCATTTCCTTCATCCTATCATCCTATCATCCATATCTTCTTGATAAGCATGGCTTATTGAGTAGCAACAATATATGCCATCTTTTCCTCCAAAAGCTCTTGTCTTTTGCTATAAGATGTGATAGACTCTAAAGTGACATCCTTCAAATTCTAAATGACTGATACAATAGAGGTCTGGAGAGCATCCCACTTAGCAGATAAGCTATTAGGTCAGAAGCAGAAATCATCCCATCAACCAAATTCTGCACTTTATCAAGAAAGATAGTTTTGATTTCTTCTAGGTTGATTTGGATAACATGTGGAAGAGATGGAATGTTAGTCTATGAAGGGCCGAAGGATCGGTTTTCTTGGACAATTAGGTTAGGGAAGTTTCTAGATGAAAAAGGTAAAATGAGATTCATACATATTCAATTCTAGGTTCATATGTAAATTTAACTAGAGATAGATCTTGAACAATTTTTTTAGTTTCAATCTGGAGTTCAGATGCACGTTGATCTTGGGATTGAGTCTGAACATGGATAGGATCTTTATGATGTATGGATTTAGGTGATGGTTGAGGTGGTTGAGTTTTTGGTGGAGAAGTAGGTTCTGGTTGGATTAAGGTTACATGTTCAGATTCAGAAGTAGAACATTTTTGGTTAGATGGTAGCTCTTGAGGAGAGAAGGTTTGAATATGAATGTCTTGGATAGGTCTAATAAAGACAGGTTTAAGGGGGTGATAGATTTGAGGTTAAGGTGAGCATTAAATCCTACTTCATCATATTCTGATTCAGAATTGGAGGAAGCTTCCCACTAGAAATATCTATCGAAGGTTCAAGCATGATGTTTAGAGGTGATGGTTATTCAGAAGCAGAAAATAATGTTCGTTGTTTATGAACATCAGATGATTCACTAACAGGGGATGATGCATGTTTTGGAGATTTATTGGGTGTGGGATTTGGTGAGGGTGTAAGAGATTTGTGATTTAGGGAGGAATAATCAAAACCATTATCCGAGATAGAGTTCAGATTTATACCTGTCATACCAGTATTAAGAGCTTTTGAAGTAGCTAGATTCTCTTCAATAATAGCTTATGAAATAACTTCTTCAGGAATACCAAAAGCTTCAGCCTCAACAGAATTTAACCCAACAATAACTTCAGCAGCTTGAACATCCTTATCAATAACAACTTCTTCTAACAAAATATTATAAGTATCAGGATGCTTCTCTGCATACTCCAACAGAGCAAATGCCAACAATTGGGCACCCCTGAAAAAAGGTTCAACAACACTCTCATACACTACAACAATTGTATTCAACTTCCTTCTCACCAAGGGAACACCAACAACCTATTTTTCCTTTTCCTCTTCAATATCATAAGGAACAACCATCTTCCTCAATTTCTTCTTCCTTAAAGGTGCATTAGTAGAGACAAATGAAGAAGATTCCTTCAGAAGAGTTCTTCCATTTCTGGTTTTAGAGGGCATTAACTCAGTGGATGAAATTGCTTCTTCAATCTATTTCTCAATCTTCTTATTTTTCTTAGAAGGCTTCTGAACTTTCTTCTAAGATTATGAAGCAATCTGCTTTCTGTTTTTAGAAGCTTTGAACACCTCAATAGGATTATTGGGTAAGTATTTGTACCTTATAACCATTACTTCTTTGAATGTTTGTTCAGTGTATAATATGATTACTTCAGGATTATCCATCTTGGCAATGACAAGATAATCCTCCAGATAATCAAGATTAGTAAATTTAACTAAGAGAGGCACTTTAGAAGTAACAACTTCACTCTTCTTCAGAAGCTTCATGTTGGTTAGAACGGAAGCAGACATAATGTTTCCGTGGATCTCCTCGAGATCCTCATCACCAGAAATAGTTTTAAGGGCATCAAATAAGACGAACATGATAAAGCAGTTTAGACAAGAGTCTAACATATGGCACATTCTTCTTGTGATGCTTCATGCTCTCCTTGATAGCTTCACATAGATGATTGAAGATATAGGTAGAAAGATTGATTTTATATTCATTTTCCAGGTAGAAAATGAAGTGCTTGTAATCCCATGGAATCTGATAAGTGCTACATTCTCTAGGGATCAGACAACCAATAAGAATTTTGAATAGAAGCTTAAAATCCTTTTTCATATTCTTGACCTTTCCATAGTCATAAGAACACAAATTTTCATAGTTTTCAAACAAATGTTCCTTGATGGCTTCAGTTTCAGGGCTGTTTTCCTTAGTATTCAAGATAAACCTTCCAAAATTTGGTACCTTCAAAAGCTTAGCAATTGTCTTCTAAGTGATGATAACTTTAACACCCATCACTGCTGATCTAATCTCTACTTCTTCAAACTTTTTCAAACTTTTTCAAACCCACTTCTTCTCCACTCTTTCATTTCAAGGAACTTTCATCTTGAACCAATAGACTTAGCTCCATATACGCATAATATTCATCAAAAACTTCAGCCCTAATGCAAAAATCTCTTACTAGATGAGAGTAAGTTGGTCCATTTAGCATATCAAAGAATGAGTACCACTCTTGTAATCTGAAGTAGCTCCAAAGGTCATAACCATTTTGATTAAATGAGTCAAAGTCAATAATTTTTTCAACCAAAAGCTTTATATCATTCTGATTGATATACATGATCTTTGGTTCGATAGTCAAACTTTTTCCTGATTCGACCTACATATGTGCATGATGAGCAGTTCACGAGGATTCCCTTGTAGAAGGAGGTTTTAGGGTTTCCATTGTTTTCTATTTTTGAAAAGGAGTTTTTCAGAGGAGGCTTGAGAAAAAAAGTGTGGAAAGTGTGTGTGTGTGTGTGTGTGTGTGTGTGTGTGTGTGTGTGAGAGAGAGAGAGAGGGAGTATGCGTTTGATATGTAAAGTGTGATTTTAAGTGTAATATAATTTTAATCAAAAATAGAATACACAGACAAACAGGCTAGAAGCGTATTAACTAAGACAAAACAACAAGATTAGATGAGTTTTTACCAAATAATAATAATTGACGTGTCAGAACACATTCCATATTTATGATACGCAAGAGGACAGGTGCCAGAGCTAGAGAAAAGTTTTGTCCACTTTTGTGCATGTTAGAGGCAGTTAACCTTATTTTGAGTTTAAGAGTCTGAGATCCTTGAGAGGCTATTATACATCATAAGTTGGTTCAGAGCTTCTAATCATAGTAGCTTCTGAATATCATTAGACTTTGCTGCTCCAATCAGATTTAAGCACATATCTTTAAAAGATAAAGATGCTTGACTCTGATATAGAATAAGATTCTATGTCATTATGATAGAAGTAGAATTAACATAGTGAAGTGTAATTCTTTTATTATAAATAGGAGGCTATTATGACAAAGAAATAAATATGATTAAAAACTATTTCATAAAAACATATAGATAGTCATACCTTTCTTTGTGCCGCTTTTAATCTGTAATTGAGATTGTTTCTAAGAAACATCATTGTTCTAACAATACTCTTAAAAAAATATCATGATTCTTTTTAGATTCATCAACAACTGGATAAACATCAGATATTTACAGAGTCTAAACCACCAGTACTTCATAAAATAACACTAGTCTTCCCAGTACCAATAATCTTGCCTTACTGGTTTCTTCCATATTCCACATTTACTTCCTCCTTCAGAGTTAGGATTCAAAATATATGCCTTTTTATGGTTGTAAGTGTAACACCTCAAAATTTGCCCTCCTCTCTTGGGACTAGCATAACATATTACATATCATTTTTTAGGTCATTAGGCATTGCATATTGCATATCATGTGGATACATTGTGCAAGTCATCCTCACAAGTCTTGATCAGAAGATAAGAGGTCATGTGCAAGCCTAGGGTTTTATTGACTGATCATTAATCATCTGAGGATGTGGAGGTCCAAATTAGGGTTTCATGATTCTCAAAGGATATTGGTCTTCATCTTGTTTGAAGTGATACATCATCATCATCATGGTCTTGTCATCATCAAGTGTTGAAGCATACACCTTGAGATTAGGGTTTTGACCACTGGTCAACCCTAATCAGTTGCATTGGGCCAATCAGGGCATGACTAGGAGATGGGGTCTACAATGGAGATGGGGATCATCATGTGATTGTATGGAGGTTATTGAGGCTAGGGTTTCACCCTTGGGCCATTTCATCAGAGAATTGGGGCTCAGATTGATCAGTGTATGGCCAAATTCATCTATCAGTTGAAAAAGTCAACTGTGGTCAACTGTGCATGATTTAATGGATTTGGAGGTGAAAATGAGTTGGATACACTTCATTCATGTTGGAACAAGTGTTATTTGACATTTCAAAGCTTAAGAATGGAGAAAATAAAGTCAGAACAAAAATTGCCAAAAATAGAAAGTGACTTGTAATGGAAGTTTCCAAAAATGGAAAGTTTTTGACTTCAAAATTACATGTCCAAGGAAGCTTCAAATGAAAATTTGTTCAACATGAAAGTTGTAGATCTTGTTCTCAACTTTCCAAAAAGTCCAAGAACTTGAAAATCCCATGTATGGTTGTCAAGTTATGGTCCAGTCAATTTCAAAAATGACCCATAATCAGAGGGGCATAACTTCCACATGGAGTGTCCAAATTGGGTGATCTTTTTATGCACAAACTCCATTTGACATGTACTTTCATGGTGCATAATTGGAATTCCTCAAAAATGGTCAATGCAAAAAGTCAAATTTCAAGTGTACAGTTAAAGATCCAGGGGCAAAATGGTCCAACTTGTGAAATAATGAGAATTTTTGAGTGGGGATTTTTGCAACACCTCACAAATGACATTTGAAAATTGTTGGAATCATCATAACATGCCAAGGCCTCATGGTCTGATATTTCACTTTTGGAATGAACTTGAAAATGCATAACATAGCCATGACATAGTGAAATTCTAAAATACATATCCAATCAACATGAAACAAGTGGCAACAGCTCATGACAGATGTTTAGGACATGTGTGAGCTGGCAATGAGCTGTCATTGGCTGGCATATGAAAGTACTATTTTGCCCTTGGCTTGAAAATGACACATTTGCTAATCACTTTCCATTTGGTTAATTAAGGTGATTAAGGCTTGGTTAATTGGAGGTATAAGTTCTTAATCCTAACAAACTCTAACAGATTTCACAATTCCCAAAATCACAATCTCAAATTCTCCAAATTCATCAAAATTCTTCAAGAACACATCACACCAAAATCCAAAGATCTCTTCCAATTCTTGATCGTTTGGCAAGCTACTTTTGGATTCGATCTCCATTCATCATCTACTTCAACTGTTTTTGGAAATCAACATCAAGAGAGGCCTGATTCGCAACTGTCCAAACAAGGTGCATCCATGGATTTTGAAGAATTCTTCCATTAGAAGCTAATCCAATCGAACCTGAGCATTCCAGTCAACTTCCACAAGCTTAAGCTCCATCTGTTTTGGACTTTCTCGAGCAAATTCATCACGAATCACCACTGCCTTCGAATCAAGGTAATTTTTCGAATCTCATGGATTAATGAATGCTTATATGCGTTTTAAAGACTGTTTGATGTAGAATCCAGTGGTGCAATTGGTTTGTAAAATAGTGAAACCTAGCTCGAGTTATGTTGATTAGAAGTTAGGATGTGAAACCCTAAGTTGTTCGATTCGTGAAATTTAGGGACAATTAGGATGAATCATGATGATATTTGGACTCCACGTGAGTAGACCTTTTCAACGCCTATCCGCTTGTGAATTTTGGTTAAGGTTTAGTGTTCTTGAGTTCTTGAGTGAATCTGGAAACGCGTGAAGAAGGAGAAGAAATTCTGGAAAAAAATGGTGTTTAATCCGTTTTCTCGTTTGGATTTTCAAATTGGATGTTTACCGCGCCTGGCTTAGAGAATTACAAAACTGCCACTGAACTCATTTAATTAATTAATAATAATTCAAATAATTATTTTAAAATTCATACAAACCTTAAAAAATCCATAAAAAATATTTTAATGATCAGAAAAATATGAGGTTTTCTTTGGTAGCTCCCATTTTGTCTCTAGTTTTTTATGAGCATAATTTTAGAAATTGTGCTTGGTGAAAAATTGGTTTGACCTAGGGTTGTTTGACTTGTGGTATATTTGTGCATATTTTGCCATTTTTGATGTGAAATTCTCATGCCTTAAAAGAAATGTCTGAAATTTTTTGTGGTGATTGTAGACATGTTGCTGGTGATTTACATATAAAGTTTGTGAATTTTTGATACCTGTGGTGTGAGATGTGAATTTTTGAACTTAGGTGTGACAATTTGTGTCACACCTAACTAGGGCAACTTCATGAAATTGTTTGACTGGCCTATGATTGTTGAAATGGAGTGAAATTTTGTATGTATGATCATTGATATGTTGAGATGCTATGTACATTTTTCTGGATTTTTACGTGGCATTTTCAATTTGATTGGTATTTTTCATCTCTGTTGGTCAAATGTGCAAGTTCATGTGACATATGTTTGGAATATCTTTGTGAAATGCTCATATGGTATTGGATGATGATGAAATTTGGTATGATGGTTGTAGACACATTGTAGGACATCCCTGTTTTGGTCTCATTCATTTCTTAATTGTTTTCATTGACTTATGAATTTTTGAAGTGAATGCATGTGTTGATGTTATGGTTTGGCTTATATATTTGTGTCTGTTTTTCTTGATTTTCATTGACATAGTTCCTTTTGTCCAATTGAGCTAAAAATTGACATGCTATACCTTGAATATGTCCTGTTTAGGTGTAAATTATTTGAGGATTTTTGGAATTGTTTTGATATGGATTTGGTTAAAGTCATTCTGTTTGTGTTTTTGGTGTTGTGTTTGACATAAGTTGACATGTTTTGGTCATGAAATGAATATGATGAGTGATATGAGTATGGGATCAATTGCTCTTGCTTTTGAATTGCATTAATTTGATTTTGGTTGAAGATCCCTTGCTGTTTAGAATTTTTTCTCTCTTTTGGACCCTAGGCTTGGCCTAGTGGTCCAGTGTCTCACATTTGCTTGATTTTTTCAGGATGAAAAGCATAATGCTTAAGGAGATTGAACCAAGTCAATTAAGTTGATGTTGTTTGATGTTGAGAACTAACATAACTTTGTTTTGTAGGTTGTGAAGCTTGAGCTTGAGCTTATAGCTTGCCTTTGTGTGCATTAATTTGTATAGTCTGACTGATTAACATTTGCTGTTTATTGTTGTCTGTCTGAGTACTGATGATACTTGATTGTTTTCAGGTACATTTAGTTGCTTACAGTTCTTTTAAGAACTTGCTTGCTGCTGCTTGGTTTTTAAACCACTTGAGGTAGGACTTCTATTCTTCATGTAGTCTGGAGACCCGGCCTGTTATTTGGCCGGGCAAAATGTCTGAAGTCCTCCTTAAGAGGCAATGATTGTGGTTGTTTACTTTTTGTGCCCAAGCAGGTAAAGACCTCTATGAGGCAATTGGTGGAAGGTAGGGATATGCAATCTATCCCCCACTACTCTGTGAGTCGTCCCTCTGCTCACACGGCTGTGTGTTGATGCATTGGGACACAAACCCAAGATCTCGTGCTGTTGCACAATCGAGTCAGAGTCTTTGAGCGTAGAAGGGTCCCTCCATTCTGGACCCACGCTCCTTTGTCAGAAGCTCTCCCTGGTCAGGGATAAGAGCTGTGAGGTCTCATCCTCACTTCACCTTTTCATCTGCTTCACCTTAGCCTCGTAATGGCAAGGTTAAGAGCGAATAATAACCATGTACAGATGAATTGCTTCGGCAGTTAAACCCATTGTGTGAGCCCACTTGATTGGTTATAGTGTGTGCTATGTGAATATTTGTTTGACATGTTTGTTTGAAATGCTTGTTTTGATCTGTATGCTTGTATGCTTGCTTTCTTCCTGGATAGGAGTAGCTTGCAGTTGTGCAAGTAGGTAGAAACCTGAACATAGGGTAATGATGCATGACAACACTAGGCTCGAGTCCAGCTCCCTGGTAGTGTGTCTTCCCTTGGTTTCTGGCTAGGTTTTCTTTCCCTTGAGGGGGAACTACATCGCCCTGATCCTTGTTCCAGACGAGGTATGTAGGCAGGTGGTCGTGCGAGACCACTCCGGGCAACCTTTTCCTTTTTTGCGTGTGTTTACTTGTTATCTGATTGTGTGTTTGGTTCGGATGCCGACGTAAGCCCAGTGATTGGCGGTCGGGCTCCACGTTTGCCGTATTGAGTGTTTTGGTTCGGATGCTGACGTAATTCCATCGAGTGGTTGTTGGGCTCCATGTTTGCCATCTGTTTGTGCGTTTTGTGTTGTTTGGCGTGCGTAAGCCGAACTACAGTGGCTCTGATTCTCGTTCCAGACGAGATATGTAGGCATAGGATGCGACGTCCTATCGAGCTCCCTTCTCTTAACCCCACCTGCGTTCCCCTGTGTGTGTGTGTGTGTGATGTTTTAGCAACCTATTCTTTATTTTAGAACGTGGATCCCGTCGAGTACGACGGACGTGAGGGGTGCTAATACCTTCCCCTTGCGTAACCGACTCCCTTACCCTTTCTCTTTGGTCGCAAGACCATTTCCTTTCCAGGTTTCTCTGAGCGTTTCCTTTCCCTATCTTGGGATAAATAACGCGCAGTGGCGGCTCTGTGTTGTGTTTTTATTTGAGTCCCGCCGGTTGATTTTCGCGGATGCGACAGCTGGCGACTCTGCTGGGGAATAATGATGTCGACCTGTGCTGGTCCATTGTCCCTAAGCGAGTCCTTCCTAGCGTTCTAGGATAGTTTAGGTTGCTTGTGATGCTTGATTTATTGCACTTATTATTCTAACCTGTATATATTTGCATAAATATTTGCATGCATCATACTATCATGTTGTTGTCGTCCTCTGTGCAGGTGGTTCCTCTGTTTGGGGTGGGTGTTCTGAGTGGGGCTAAAACCCAGGCCCGAGTGTACACCTAGGATTAGTATGGTCTCATGTTGCCTCTTTCATGTTAAGTCAACATGTGCCTGGCAGCATGATGTACCACAAGCCGGACGAGGTTCATTTGATAGTGCTTGCCTCTGTGGATATTCCACTTTGGTTGAGTTACGTCATCTGAACTGTTGACTCTGGTGACCGATCATTTCCCGGATCTTTAGTTTAGACGGTCTCAGGAGAGCTACAATGGCACACCCGAAAGGGCAAACCCATTGAGTATCTCTGCCCGATTGTCGAGACTATTATCCGCCTTAGGATGACCTGATTAGAATTTACCTGTGAGGGGAGGGTGATTCTTTCAGATGCATGTTCAGATGGTGACCTTGATGGTGACTTTTGGTTCTGTGGATCAGAGTCATATTTATAAGTCGGATTTATGGCCGTTTATTTCTGAGACGCCGGAGTGCTGTCCGAGTTATTTATCAGTGGGGATCCGTTTATTTCAGGATTCCCCGGGCCGATTCAGATGGGTGTCTGCTCAGAGATTGTGGTTTGGTGATGATGATGGTGTATCTGTCAGTTCCGTTTATTTCGGAACCCTTGAGTTGGATTTGTGGTTGCATATTCCTCAGATGGTTATGATCAGTTCAGAAACCAGGCTTCAGTGCAGATGATCAGACGGCTTGGAGGATGGCACAATGCATTGCATTCATACATCTGCATCATTCTCATTTTGCATTCATCTGCACTAAACCTACGTCTAGCCATAGGGGGAGTATTATGGATTGAGAATTTGGTTGAGAGACATCTGAATGTCAGAATGTTATTGGAAAAATATTATCTGTCTCGATGAAACCAAGATCAAAGGACAGAATCTTCCTCATATGGATAGACGTTGCATTCATGCATATTAACCTGTTTGCTGTTTTGCAGGAATCATTGCTCGTGCTCGTAGAGCTGTACCTTTGCACTCGACACGCCCTCACAGATACTTCACCAGACGCAATACTCCTCGACTGATGGATCTTCCGAACACTGACATTCTTGAGTTGAAGGACAAGATGACTGAGCTGATCAACATCATGCAGGGTTTTGCAGTTGGTCAAAAGGCTTTGGCTGACAAAGTTGAGAAGCTCGAGCGAGCTTCAGCTGCTAACAGTGTTGTTAACCTGGATGGTGTCTCCAACCAGGGGCTGGGTGGATCCAAGGACGGTGAAAAGAGAGCGACCGTAGGTATGGTGAACAACAATGCTGGTGGATTTGGTGCTGCTACTGGTGGTGGCCAACCGGGGCAGAATCTGAAGGATAATTTTGTGCCTCCATTCTATGGCTTCGATGAGGATAGGGAGGAAGACAGAGAGGCTGATCAGTTCTCGATGCACAACGAGCCTTTGGGTCAGTACAATGTTCAGCCTCAAAATAAGGAAATTCAGTTGCTGGCTGAGAAGATTAAGGTACTTGAGAGTTATGCCACTCCCGGGGTGGTCAACATGTCCAACATGGGGCTGGTCGAGGGGATTGTGATCCCACAAAAGTTCAAAGCGCCCGCATTTGACAAATACAAGGGGAGTTCCTGTCCAGAAACTCACCTTCAAGCGTTTGTCCGCAAGATTTCTGCTTACACAATGGATCAGAAACTGTGGATGTACTTTTTCCAGGACAGCCTGTCCGGAGGTTCCCTGGAATGGTATACCAAGTTGAAATCCTCGGACATTAAGAACTGGCAGGATCTTGGGGATGCGTTCTTCAAGCAATATCAGTTCAATGCTGATATGGCCCCGAGTCGTACCCAGCTGCAGGGTATGTCTCAGAAGTCAAGTGAGGGGTTTAAAGAATATGCCCAAAGATGGAGGGAGTTGGCTGCCAGAGTTCAACCTCCACTGGTGGACAGAGAGATGTCTGATCTCTTCATGGGTACCCTGCAAGGGGTTTTTGCTGAAAGGATGGTTGGTTATCCGGTAACCAACTTTGCTGACATTGTGGTGGCAGGGGAGAGAATCGAAAGTTGGCTGAAAATGGGGAAGATCCAGGGAGGTAATGCTTCGGCATCAGGATCGAAGAAGCCATTCGGGAATGGTCAGCGCAAGAATGAGGGTGAATCAAGTGTTGTGTATGCCCAGGGAGGACACGGTAGGGATCGTTACTACCAGCACACTGCTGCTGTAACTATCCCTGCTGGTAATCAGTCAGTCCGACAGCAACGTCAATCACCTCAACAGAGAGCCGGGTATCAAGTGAGAGGAAAAGGGGTTGATCGCCATTTTGACAGGCCACCCGTGACATATGTTGTTCTGTTTAAGAAATTGATGGATCTTGGGTTGGTTCAGCCGAGGGCGATGGTTCCGATGAGATCAGATCAGAGGCCTCCGAACTATGATGAGAACGCCCAGTGTGAATTCCATTCTGGAACACCGGGGCATAACATTGAGGGCTGTAGAGCATTCAAGAATGTTGTCCAGGATCTGGTGGATTCCAAGGCCATTAATTTTGCTCCATCTCCCAACGTTAATGCCAATCCCATGCCGGCACATGGTCAGGCGATGGTGAGTGCAATTGCTGAAGATTCGGATCACGCCTGTGGGATGGGTGAAGAGACTGATGGTAACTGCAAGTTTGATGGTTGGATAAAGTCGTGCGCACCAGGGATGGGAATCCAGAACTGGAAGGCCTAAAAAAGATCAGCACTGTTACTCATTCGGAAGAGTAATGATTTCTGTTTTGATTTTATTTGCATGAAAGCCATATGTGTTGCCCGACACGTAATGGTTCATTGTAAGGGCCACCTCATGTTTAAATTTGCATTTTCTGCATCATTAATAAATGGATGTTTTTCAGTCAAAAAGCGGTGTTCCCTGTTTTTCATTTATTTTTGCAGTTTAAAAACAAATAAAAATGGCAATGTTTGTTTTCATTTTTCTTTTTTGATTTGTCTCGTCCCAAAGTCGAAAAATAATTCTCCGGATCTCATTGATAACAATTTGGTTACCCCTCATATGACTTCGACAATCCAATCTATCTTGCTGAAGAAGAAGGCGAAGAAGATTGTGATCTGCTGGAAATTAGCCAGGTTGTCAAGACAAGAGGAGAAGGTGATTCAGCCGCACGAGGAGCGGGTTGAGGTTGTTATTCCAAGCACCGCCGAGGTCAGGAAGGAAGTGAAAATTGTGGCCGCTTCAGAGGCGAGTCGAGAGCAGAATGGTAACCTTGTTGAAGGAGCATGTGGATACCTTCGCCTGGTCATGTCAGAATATGCCAGGGTTGAACACCGATGTCGTTGTGCACAAGCTACCATGGAGAGAAGACCGTCCTCTAAAGAAGCAGAACGCCAGTGCCTGTATCAGAGAGCCATGGTGACTTTGTTTCATGATATGATTCGTCATGAAATCAAATGTTATGACATGATAGCAAAGTCCCAAACAGAAGAGGGGCATCTGGCAGACTGGGGCAGGTCGTTTGACCTGTGGAGATAATTCAAACTGAGGTTGAATTCGGACAAGTGCACTATCAGAGTGCGATCCGGTAAGCTGTTGGGGTTCATCATAAGTGGAAAAGAGGAATTGAGGTTGATCCTGCTTAAAAAAAAAAACAAAAAAACAAAAAAGAACAATAAGAGAAATGCCTGAACCGAGAATACAGAAAAGAGGTTCGTGGTCTCCTAGATAGATTGAACTACATGTCATGGTTCACATCTCATCTAACAGCCATGTGGGAACCCATTCAAGAACAGAAAAGATCAAACGGTCAGGTGAAATAATGATTGCCAAGGGGCATTGAAAAAATAAAAGAATAAGTTGCAGGAGCCTCCGATTCGGATGCCTCCCTATGGAGAGAGACTGTTAATCTGTACTTGACAGCCTTCGAGGGGTCTACGAGGTGTATTGGGTCAGCATGACGAGTCTTGTCGAAAAGAGCATGCAATTTACCTTAGCAAAAAGTTTACCGACTGTGAAACAGTGCATTCACTGTTCGAGAAAACTTGATGTACTTTGGCATAGGCTGCTCGCCGACTGAAACAGTATGTGCTGGTTCATACCACTTTGTGGATTTCCAAAAAGGATCCGATCAAGTATGGGTTTGAGGATCTAGCATTGACCGGACGGGTTGCAAGAGTGCCAAAAGAATGTTGATATTCAGTATACCTCTCAGAAAGCAATCAAGGAGAGTGTATTGTCTGATTACCTCGCCCAACGACCCGTGGAGAATTATCAACCGATGAGGTTTGAGTTCCCTGATGAGGATGTCTCGAGGTGCTCTAATCGAAAGATTGAGAGTGACCGATCCCGGAGGAGGGGCCTGACCCCGAATCCGAACGGGTTTTGATGTCTGATGGGGTTAATGTGGACGAGTTAGTGCTTTGGTTACGCCAAAGGGATCCCATGTTCCCTTCGTTTCCAGGATAGCATTTGAATGCGCTGACAATGTGGCAAGTACGAAACTGGTATCCTGGGTATCGAACGTCGGTGCGTACATCTACTAGGGCAACTCCTTTCTCATTGGTATATGGAATGGAGGCTGTATTACCTGTTGAGGTTCAGATTCCCTCTTTGAGAGTCCTGATGGACGTGAAGTTGCAAGAGGCTGAATGGGTAAGAACCCGGTATGAAGAGTTGAGCCTGATTGAGGAAAAGAGGTTAGCAGCCATCTGTCATGGGCAGCTATACCAGCAAAGGATGAAGCGTGCTTTTGACAAGAAGGTGCGACCTCGGGTATATCACGTGGGTGATATGGTGCTGAAAAGGATCCTTCCTCCTCAAAACGATCGAAGGGGCAAATGGACGCCGAATTATGAAGGTTCATTCGTGGTCAAGAAGGTTTTCTCTGGCGGAGCCTTGTTGCTAACTGTAACACCCCGAATAAAATAAGAGAATTATTTAAATTAAGTTGATAATATATTTATTAATTTAATTAAATAAATTGAATTATTGGATTATTATTATTATTATTATTATTTGGAATAATAATTAGTGGAAAATATATAAGTTGGAATAAGAGAAAAGGGTTTTCATTTTTGGTAAAGAGTTTTCACGTGAAACAGAGAAGCGGCTGAAAAGTGGAAAGTGGAGAAAGGGCAAAAAGGAAGAGCTAGAGAGCAAAGGTTGGAGAACGGAAAAGCTTGAAGCTTAGAGATTGCCGGATTATCTCAGGTAAGGGGGGTTTATCGTCGTTTAATGGGTATTATAGATTAACATGTCATGGGTAGTGATAAACCGTGGAATTGACCCTAATTGGGATGTTGAATGCTGAAATATTGTGATGAATAAGTTGTATTAAAACTGTAATTGAGTCCGTAATTGTGTGAGTCGTGTTCCCCCGAGCGTATAGCTTTTTATGGAAATTGAATCGGAGGTCCGGAAGTCCTCCAACGGCGGAAAATGCGGAGAACTCTGCATTCTGCCTTGTGTTAGCGCAGGAACTGCTGTTTTGTCTGCGTTAACCGGTTAACCCAGGGCGTTAACCGGTTAACACTGTTATATTTTGTGGAAATGTGCTGTTTTGCCTGCGTTAACCGGTTAACCCAGGGCGTTAACCGGTTAACACTGTTGCGTTTTTCCAGAAAGTGTGTTTTGTCCTGCGTTAACCGGTTAACCCAGGGCGTTAACCGGTTAACACTGTTGGAAATTGGAAAAATTGATATTTTAATGTTGTGAACATAATTGGTTATTGGCCTATTATCGTTAATTTTGATGAGTAACTTTGTTGAGTTTATGTTATGAAGTGTTGATACAAATATGTTGATAAGTTGTGTTAATGTTGTTGAAAATACTGAGTTGTAGGCTTGGTGAGCCAAAGTTGATTATAAGTTGATTTTGTTGAAAACATTGTTGTATTGCTATTCTTATTATGTTGTCGGCAGTTTAAGTCGTGTATGCCATGTACATTCATATGCATGAAGTCGGAGCTTTGCTCACACCACGTTGGCCTGGATTGGCAAAAATTTTAAGTTGAAAGTTGAAGGCTTATGCCTTGATGCCCAATAAAATGGCAATGATTTTAAGTTGGGAGTTTTACTCCGAATGGTACCACATGCATGACGAGTCGAGTCTCATTAGAGTTGCATTTTGTTGGCTTGTTGTATGGATATTTAATTTAGTTGAGGAGTGGAATCGTGTTGATATTAAGTATGATGTTTGAGTTGATGTGCCGCTACTGAATGTGTAAATCTGATTTGGGTGATGAAACGTGTTAAATTACTTAGCATTACATGATGATTTATAATGCTTATTATATCGATTGAAGAACTCACCCTTACAACTATTTTTCAGGTAACGAGCAGTGATTGAGTAGAAGCTAGTGCTTGGAGTCTAGTGTAGTCTCCGTAGTGGGTCATGCTCTGATAGATGTAACATCGGGACGGGATGTTTTTAATTGTTGAATAATTTTACATGTAATCTGTTATATGTTTTGAATGGTTGATTTGATTTCTATCCGCTGCGAATTATGCAAAAAATGTTATTTTGAATTAAATAATGAGCATGACTGAATTTTATGGTGAAATGTGTGAAGTGTTGTGTGACACCCTTGGTGCATAATTACTATATATATATTTGTTATTGTTATTTTAATTAGATATTTGGGGTATTTTAGAAGGGTGTTACACTAACGACCATGGATGGCGAAGATTTTCCATCCCCTGTGAATGCGGACGCAGTTAAAAAATACTTCGTGTAAAGAGACCCGCTGGACGAAAAGAATAAAATAGTCCAGGCAACAATGGGCATCCCGGCGAACCAAAAAAAAAAGGGAAGAAAGGTTCGGGCAAAAATTAGGGATAAAAATGAAAAAACTGTACACCCGGCAAGTCGAAAACCTGAAAAGGCGACTTGGGCAAAAAGGGTATCCCGGTGGACTGAAAACCCGAAAGGGCGGTCCAGGCAAAAGAGGGATTGAAACGAACAACTGCGTCTGGCATGACCGTTTGCGCTTTGGTTAAAGCATCATGGATAATACCCGGTAGGGATCAATCAGAAACGTCTTGTTCAGAAGGCAGAAAGCACGGAGAGTCTGAGGACATAGGGGGTGTAACCGAGTTGGAACTCGATGAGATCACGGGTTTCACATTGCCATTAGGATAGATTTTTCCTTTTGTGCGCAATTACCTCTTTTCAGGAATTGCTTCCTTTGTATTGCTCAATTTGAGCCACATTTTTTTCAATCAATAAAATGCATATTCAGTCAAATAATTTTGTTTTTGTTTTTCATTACCGCTTTGATTGCAAAAACATCCAGATATTTTTGATAAAGAATCTTGCATTTTTAACACATACAGGTTCCTTCCAATGCATGTTTATAAGATGGAAAGCTTGAAATCTTATTTGGAAGGTTGAGTGACCCAAGTGTTGAAATCTTGACACGCCTGGGGCACGGTTTTATCTAACGATCTGTTTTGCAGGAACTGTTAGGTATTTCCATTCACTTGCAGGTTGTGGTGTGGAAGTTTGTAGAAATTCCCCAGAGGAGGACGGTAGGAAGAGACGACGTGAGACGTCCGACGACCCTTGAAATTAATCAAGAAGACTCTTCAAAGTCGGAAAATTGAAAAGTCTGTATAATCCCCAGAAGTTCGCTTTCCGTCGAGCGCGGAGCGATTGGGAATACAAGATGATGGAGCAGAAAAGGTCCAGACGAGTCTGGGAGTTCTCAAAAGTGGAAAACTGATACGAGATTGGGAGTTGGATACCGTGGTTCGACGAGTCGACGGGTGTTCTGTACCAACTTTTCTCATTTCCCCCAGCTAAGTCTCCAAGCAGAGTTGTGAGGGCTAACTCCCCAGCAGATCCAAGGTCTGTGGATCCCCTAGCTGAGTCAGGATGGTTATCCCCGGCAGGTTGAAAACGGTGTTTTCTCGGCAGCCAAGCCTGAAGGTTGCTATTCCCCGAGTGGAGCGGGTTTCAATGAAATATATCTCCAGCAGTGTTTATCCTACCAGTGGATTGGGCAAGTTCCCGTAGCGGACGGATTTTTGCATCCCCAGCTGAGTTGATTCTACCTATGGATTGCATGGGTTGTCCCCAGCGGAGTAGCATTCGCTTCCCTAGCAGGGTCAGGATGGTTATCCCCAGCAGGTGTTAGATTGATGCTTCCCCAGTTGCCAGGTCTGGAGGTTGATGTTTCCCAGCAGAGTATCTGTGAGCATTCCCCAGTGAAGTCGTCAGGTATCTGTGAGGTTTCCCCAAAGCAGATTCGGGATTGATATCCCCAGCAAGTCAAAGACTGTTGTATCCCCACAGAGTGTTGGTGGTTCTTATCCCCCAGCAGTTTCCCGAGCGGATTGGGTGCAAAGAAGGTTCTTCCCCAGCAAGGGTGGCCTTTTCCCAACAGCAGTGCTATTCCCCAGCAGGGTGGAGTTGGAGCAATGTCGAGTTCCTCAGCAGAGTGTCTCGAGCTCTTCAGAAGAGTCCCTGAGAGGGATACTTTTTATGCATTCATCATGTAAATAAGCATAGCATATTGCATAGAAAAAATAATAAATCGCGTAGCATTTCCGTAATTATGGAGCATTACGCAGAAAAAGATCATGCATCATTGTTGCAAGCATAGAGCTAGTCTCAAGCCGTGGTTACCGTTTGAGAGGTGGTTGTGCCAGAAAGCGAAGATGTTACTCTGTGGAGTTTAGCATCACGACGTCAGATCAGCAATGTTTCCCAGTAGTGCGATATTGGAGGAAATGTTTCCGTCGGACAGAGATGGAAATAAAATCAGAGGACGTTACGCGATCAGCGTGATTCAAGCCGTGGTTACCGCTTGAGGATTGGTTTTGCCGGACAGTGAAGACGATACTCCGAGGAGTTCAGCAGCGGGATTTTGGAGCAGCAGTATTTCCCAGTCATTGTTTAGTGTCTGGTCGAGCTTTCTTTGGTGTCAGTAAACATCATCATTGTTAGATGTCCTGTCAACATCATTGTTTGATGCCTGTAAACATCCTTATTTGATGCATGTCCACATCATTGTTTGATGCCTGTAAACATCATTGTTTGATGCCTGTAAACATCATTGTTAGATGTCCTGTCAACATCATTGTTTGATGCCTGTAAACATCCTTATTTGATGCCTGTCCACATCGTTGTTTGATGCCTGTAAACATCATTGTTAGATGTCCTGTCAACATCATTGTTTGATGCCTGTAAACATCCTTATTTGATGCCTGTCCACATCGTTGTTTGATGCCTGTAAACATCATTGTTAGATGTCCTGTCAACATCATTGTTCGATGTCCTGTCAACATCATTGTTTGATGCCTGTAAACATCATTGTCCGATGCCTGTAAACATCGAGTTTTCTCCCAAGTCATTGTTTAATGTTTGGTCGAGTTTTCTTTGGTGTCCTGTAAAACATCATCGTTCGATGTCCAGTAAACATCGAGTTTCTTCCCGGTCATCAGTCAGTGTCTGGTTGAAGATGTACCCTTTGATATGTCGCCATCAGAGTGGTGATTGGTGTTATTTCTGACGATTGCCAGCGGAGTTATCACAAGGAAAGAAGATTTCGGGGTTCAAATGCAGTGATCAGGGTTCATTTGCGCGAAAGAAAAAATTCGGGGTTCAAGAAAAGCATAAAAAGAAGAGATATAATAATCCCCAGCGGATGTGGTGGTCAAGCCATGGTTATCCCTGTGTTACCATTTATTTTGGTATCCAGGTCGACGTTTCTGTTTCGGTGATCAAGCCGACTTTCTCCGTTCCAGACGGATTCTTCTTCAAGATTGTTTCTTCGCCGATTCTGACAGGCGTTGTTAATTATTTTCCCATCAGAGTGCAAATTGTTCGTCTGTTCTTGGTATTCAATCACTCTTCATCCTGATCATCTGAAAGCCGAGGCTATTCATATCGACAGGTTCACAGTGGATTGAATAGGGGCAGCTGTAACACCTCAAAATTTGCCCTCCTCTCTTGGGACTAGCATAACATATTACATATCATTTTTTAGGTCATTAGGCATTGCATATTGCATATCATGTGGATACATTGTGCAAGTCATCCTCACAAGTCTTGATCAGAAGATAAGAGGTCATGTGCAAGCCTAGGGTTTTATTGACTGATCATTAATCATCTGAGGATGTGGAGGTCCAAATTAGGGTTTCATGATTCTCAAAGGATATTGGTCTTCATCTTGTTTGAAGTGATACATCATCATCATCATGGTCTTGTCATCATCAAGTGTTGAAGCATACACCTTGAGATTAGGGTTTTGACCACTGGTCAACCCTAATCAGTTGCATTGGGCCAATCAGGGCATGACTAGGAGATGGGGTCTACAATGGAGATGGGGATCATCATGTGATTGTATGGAGGTTATTGAGGCTAGGGTTTCACCCTTGGGCCATTTCATCAGAGAATTGGGGCTCAGATTGATCAGTGTATGGCCAAATTCATCTATCAGTTGAAAAAGTCAACTGTGGTCAACTGTGCATGATTTAATGGATTTGGAGGTGAAAATGAGTTGGATACACTTCATTCATGTTGGAACAAGTGTTATTTGACATTTCAAAGCTTAAGAATGGAGAAAATAAAGTCAGAACAAAAATTGCCAAAAATAGAAAGTGACTTGTAATGGAAGTTTCCAAAAATGGAAAGTTTTTGACTTCAAAATTACATGTCCAAGGAAGCTTCAAATGAAAATTTGTTCAACATGAAAGTTGTAGATCTTGTTCTCAACTTTCCAAAAAGTCCAAGAACTTGAAAATCCCATGTATGGTTGTCAAGTTATGGTCCAGTCAATTTCAAAAATGACCCATAATCAGAGGGGCATAACTTCCACATGGAGTGTCCAAATTGGGTGATCTTTTTATGCACAAACTCCATTTGACATGTACTTTCATGGTGCATAATTGGAATTCCTCAAAAATGGTCAATGCAAAAAGTCAAATTTCAAGTGTACAGTTAAAGATCCAGGGGCAAAATGGTCCAACTTGTGAAATAATGAGAATTTTTGAGTGGGGATTTTTGCAACACCTCACAAATGACATTTGAAAATTGTTGGAATCATCATAACATGCCAAGGCCTCATGGTCTGATATTTCACTTTTGGAATGAACTTGAAAATGCATAACATAGCCATGACATAGTGAAATTCTAAAATACATATCCAATCAACATGAAACAAGTGGCAACAGCTCATGACAGATGTTTAGGACATGTGTGAGCTGGCAATGAGCTGTCATTGGCTGGCATATGAAAGTACTATTTTGCCCTTGGCTTGAAAATGACACATTTGCCAATCACTTTCCATTTGGTTAATTAAGGTGATTAAGGCTTGGTTAATTGGAGGTATAAGTTCTTAATCCTAACAAACTCTAACAGATTTCACAATTCCCAAAATCACAATCTCAAATTCTCCAAATTCATCAAAATTCTTCAAGAACACATCACACCAAAATCCAAAGATCTCTTCCAATTCTTGATCGTTTGGCAAGCTACTTTTGGATTCGATCTCCATTCATCATCTACTTCAACTGTTTTTGGAAATCAACATCAAGAGAGGCCTGATTCGCAACTGTCCAAACAAGGTGCATCCATGGCTTTTGAAGAATTCTTCCATTAGAAGCTAATCCAATCGAACCTGAGCATTCCAGTCAACTTCCACAAGCTTAAGCTCCATCTGTTTTGGACTTTCTCGAGCAAATTCATCACGAATCACCACTGCCTTCGAATCAAGGTAATTTTTCGAATCTCATGGATTAATGAATGCTTATATGCGTTTTAAAGACTGTTTGATGTAGAATCCAGTGGTGCAATTGGTTTGTAAAATAGTGAAACCTAGCTCGAGTTATGTTGATTAGAAGTTAGGATGTGAAACCCTAAGTTGTTCGATTCGTGAAATTTAGGGACAATTAGGATGAATCATGATGATATTTGGACTCCACGTGAGTAGACCTTTTCAACGCCTATCCGCTTGTGAATTTTGGTTAAGGTTTAGTGTTCTTGAGTTCTTGAGTGAATCTGGAAACGCGTGAAGAAGGAGAAGAAATTCTGGAAAAAAATGGTGTTTAATCCGTTTTCTCGTTTGGATTTTCAAATTGGATGTTTACCGCGCCTGGCTTAGAGAATTACAAAACTGCCACTGAACTCATTTAATTAATTAATAATAATTCAAATAATTATTTTAAAATTCATACAAACCTTAAAAAATCCATAAAAAATATTTTAATGATCAGAAAAATATGAGGTTTTCTTTGGTAGCTCCCATTTTGTCTCTAGTTTTTTATGAGCATAATTTTAGAAATTGTGCTTGGTGAAAAATTGGTTTGACCTAGGGTTGTTTGACTTGTGGTATATTTGTGCACATTTTGCCATTTTTGATGTGAAATTCTCATGCCTTAAAAGAAATGTCTGAAATTTTTTGTGGTGATTGTAGACATGTTGCTGGTGATTTACATATAAAGTTTGTGAATTTTTGATACCTGTGGTGTGAGATGTGAATTTTTGAACTTAGGTGTGACAATTTGTGTCACACCTAACTAGGGCAACTTCATGAAATTGTTTGACTGGCCTATGATTGTTGAAATGGAGTGAAATTTTGTATGTATGATCATTGATATGTTGAGATGCTATGTACATTTTTCTGGATTTTTACGTGGCATTTTCAATTTGATTGGTATTTTTCATCTCTGTTGGTCAAATGTGCAAGTTCATGTGACATATGTTTGGAATATCTTTGTGAAATGCTCATATGGTATTGGATGATGATGAAATTTGGTATGATGGTTGTAGACACATTGTAGGACATCCCTGTTTTGGTCTCATTCATTTCTTAATTGTTTTCATTGACTTATGAATTTTTGAAGTGAATGCATGTGTTGATGTTATGGTTTGGCTTATATATTTGTGTCTGTTTTTCTTGATTTTCATTGACATAGTTCCTTTTGTCCAATTGAGCTAAAAATTGACATGCTATACCTTGAATATGTCCTGTTTAGGTGTAAATTATTTGAGGATTTTTGGAATTGTTTTGATATGGATTTGGTTAAAGTCATTCTGTTTGTGTTTTTGGTGTTGTGTTTGACATAAGTTGACATGTTTTGGTCATGAAATGAATATGATGAGTGATATGAGTATGGGATCAATTGCTCTTGCTTTTGAATTGCATTAATTTGATTTTGGTTGAAGATCCCTTGCTGTTTAGAATTTTTTCTCTCTTTTGGACCCTAGGCTTGGCCTAGTGGTCCAGTGTCTCACATTTGCTTGATTTTTTCAGGATGAAAAGCATAATGCTTAAGGAGATTGAACCAAGTCAATTAAGTTGATGTTGTTTGATGTTGAGAACTAACATAACTTTGTTTTGTAGGTTGTGAAGCTTGAGCTTGAGCTTATAGCTTGCCTTTGTGTGCATTAATTTGTATAGTCTGACTGATTAACATTTGCTGTTTATTGTTGTCTGTCTGAGTACTGATGATACTTGATTGTTTTCAGGTACATTTAGTTGCTTACAGTTCTTTTAAGAACTTGCTTGCTGCTGCTTGGTTTTTAAACCACTTGAGGTAGGACTTCTATTCTTCATGTAGTCTGGAGACCCGGCCTGTTATTTGGCCGGGCAAAATGTCTGAAGTCCTCCTTAAGAGGCAATGATTGTGGTTGTTTACTTTTTGTGCCCAAGCAGGTAAAGACCTCTATGAGGCAATTGGTGGAAGGTAGGGATATGCAATCTATCCCCCACTACTCTGTGAGTCGTCCCTCTGCTCACACGGCTGTGTGTTGATGCATTGGGACACAAACCCAAGATCTCGTGCTGTTGCACAATCGAGTCAGAGTCTTTGAGCGTAGAAGGGTCCCTCCATTCTGGACCCACGCTCCTTTGTCAGAAGCTCTCCCTGGTCAGGGATAAGAGCTGTGAGGTCTCATCCTCACTTCACCTTTTCATCTGCTTCACCTTAGCCTCGTAATGGCAAGGTTAAGAGCGAATAATAACCATGTACAGATGAATTGCTCCGGCAGTTAAACCCATTGTGTGAGCCCACTTGATTGGTTATAGTGTGTGCTATGTGAATATTTGTTTGACATGTTTGTTTGAAATGCTTGTTTTGATCTGTATGCTTGTATGCTTGCTTTCTTCCTGGATAGGAGTAGCTTGCAGTTGTGCAAGTAGGTAGAAACCTGAACATAGGGTAATGATGCATGACAACACTAGGCTCGAGTCCAGCTCCCTGGTAGTGTGTCTTCCCTTGGTTTCTGGCTAGGTTTTCTTTCCCTTGAGGGGGAACTACATCGCCCTGATCCTTGTTCCAGACGAGGTATGTAGGCAGGTGGTCGTGCGAGACCACTCCGGGCAACCTTTTCCTTTTTTGCGTGTGTTTACTTGTTATCTGATTGTGTGTTTGGTTCGGATGCCGACGTAAGCCCAGTGATTGGCGGTCGGGCTCCACGTTTGCCGTATTGAGTGTTTTGGTTCGGATGCTGACGTAATTCCATCGAGTGGTTGTTGGGCTCCATGTTTGCCATCTGTTTGTGCGTTTTGTGTTGTTTGGCGTGCGTAAGCCGAACTACAGTGGCTCTGATTCTCGTTCCAGACGAGATATGTAGGCATAGGATGTGACGTCCTATCGAGCTCCCTTCTCTTAACCCCACCTGCGTTCCCCTGTGTGTGTGTGTGTGATGTTTTAGCAACCTATTCTTTATTTTAGAACGTGGATCCCGTCGAGTACGACGGACGTGAGGGGTGCTAATACCTCCCCCTTGCGTAACCGACTCCCTTACCCTTTCTCTTTGGTCGCAAGACCATTTCCTTTCCAGGTTTCTCTGAGCGTTTCCTTTCCCTATCTTGGGATAAATAACGCGCAGTGGCGGCTCTGTGTTGTGTTTTTATTTGAGTCCCGCCGGTTGATTTTCGCGGATGCGACAGTAAGTTGTGAGCAACCAATGTCCTGGAACAATAACTATTGCTTTTCTTTTTCCCTTTAGTATATCTGCAGCAAAAACAATTCCACTCTTTGGTACCCATACCCGTATGGGTCCTTTGTAGTTAGTTTTACATGGTTTCCTCTTTCTTTGAGCCTTAGCCTTATAGTAGGGTTTAGACTCATTCCACAATTTTTGTTTATAATTTTTTTTTGTCTTGGATAAGTCATGCCCTTGACTTTTGACCCTCTTGGAACCTTTTATTCAATAACCTTAAGTTATGGATTCTTCAGAACCTCTGACTTGAGAGTCTTAAGTTCTAGTTTACTTATAACTCTTGAAATTTGAGTTTGAGTTTCTGATTCCTTCAGAACATTTGAGCCATTCATCACAAGTTCTGATTGATTAGTAACTTTACCATTTTCAGCAACATGCATAAAGTAAGCATTCAACCCCTTTTGAGTAGTGTTTGAAGAAGAAGGATATGATGGTATTATCAAGATATCCGTTCTTGGATTATAAGGTTTTTGATGATACCTAAGAAATTCTCATTTGCTCTTACTTACTCCATAAATCATGGAAGCAAGTTTGGTTCTTTCAAATCCAGATATGATAAACTCTCAAAGAGCTAAATCATATTTATCCAGAGGTTTGTCAGACATGTATTTTATTAAAGAAATTTGATCCCTTTCAAGTTTTTCAATTTTGTATTTAGAGAAATTTAGTTCATCTCTTACAAGACCATATTTCTTCTTTAAGATTTTCATATGTTTGGATTTCTACTGGCATCTTTCCATAAGATCTTGACATAGAGTAATTAAATCAGATTTAGAGAGTTTAAAAATACCTCTCATGTATCCTCTGAATCAGATTTAGAACCATCTTTTGATGATGAGTCTGAAAATGTTAAGGCCATCAAAGTAAGATTAAATTCTTCTTTATCTGCTTCTTCTTCCTTGTTAAGTTCTTCCCATTTTGCCATGAGACTTTTCTTGAACTTGCTTATGAAGTTGTTCCTCTATAAGCATTCCTTTTTGTTTCTGTCCGTTTGAAGATCAATACAATCAATAATTAAATGATCAGGCTTCTTGCAGTTGAAGTAGCCCATCTGATCATATTTATCACTTCTAGAGCTTAACCATTTGAAGCCATCGCTTCTACCAGAGAATCTGTTCTTCTTCTTGGCCAAGTGTTAAAATATTTTGATGATGAAAGCCATTTCATCATCATCAGATTCTTCATCAGAAGCTTCATTATGAGTGGCTTCTTTATGCTCCATAGTCTGATAAGATTTCTCAGACCTCCCAACAGAATTTAAAGCCAGTGTTTTAAATTGCTTTGCAGACTCATCTCCTTTTAGCACTATCTCATGGCTTTGGAGATTGCTAATAAGACTTTCAAGACTTACTGTGTTTAAGTCTTTAGCCTCTTGAATAGTTGTAACATTGAGCCTGTGTTTGCAAGGAAGACTCCTAAGAATCTCCTTGACATGATCCAATGTAGTGTAACTCTTGTTCAAGACCTGAAGTCTAGACACAAGAACTTGAAATCTTGAGAACATAATTCCGATGTTCTCATCATCTTTCATTTTGAACAACTCATATTGTTGAACCATAAGATTTGCTTTAGCTTCTTGAACTTGTTGATTACCTTCATAAGTAGCACATAAAGATTTAAAAATAGTTTTGGTAGTTGACTTATCAATAATCTTTATGTACTCAGAATGAGGCAAGGCATCAACAAGAATGCATCTTACTCTGTGATGTTTTCTATATATATTTTCATGAGCAGGAGTGAGAGACTTTATGTCAGAAACCATTCTAACACCATTGGCTTGAATGTCAATGTCTTCTTCCAAGATATCCTATAAGTCATCATCTAGACCACTGATGTGAGTGTACATCTTACTCTTCCACCATTAAAATTCAGTAGAGTCTCCACTAAATGTTGGTGGTCTAGAAATATAGTTGGTTTGACTAGATATACTTTCATCATGGTTATTATTACCACGAGGAATACCACCATCAGGAATATTTACTTTAGGACCATCAGGCATGATGAATGATGTATTTTTCTCAAGATCTTTTCTGCACCACTGTTAAGTCTTATAGTACAGACTATGCACTGATACCAACTAAAGGTTAGAAAAATACACAAGAAGAAGGGTTGAATTGTGTATGCTAATTATTTTTCTACTTATGAAAAACCAGCTTCAGAATCTGAACAAGTTCAGAGTCTGAACATAGAGTTAGTTTGCAGCGGAATGATAAACAATCAGAAGCAAGAAATAAATTAACACACAGAGTTTATCCTAGTTCCTCTCCTAAACTGAGAGTAGTCCAGTTCCTTTGTTCAAAAAGAGATTTTCACTATAATCAAACTGATTACAACTTTGCCCAATCAAACCATAAAGAGACTTCAACTGTTCAATCAAACTAGAAAGAGACTTCCGCTCAAGAAATCCTGCAAGAGACTTCTGCTCAATCACACCAGAAAGAGACTTTATTACTCAATCACACAGGAAAGAGACTTCACTACTCAAGTAACCTTGCAAGAGACTTCCTCTACTTTAAACAAACCATTTAGTAGAATTGATTACAACTGTACTTTGATACATAATAAGAAGTATAGAAGTATTACAATAATCATGAAGATTATTAACACTTAAGATTTCTAAGATATACAAAGATAATAAATCTTAAGTGCTAGTGAAAATAAACAGATGAAACTTTAGCTCAAAGTTTATACTCAATATGTTCTGTTAGAAGATTTGATAGTTGTTTGGTAGTTGTTAGCCTTCCCTCAAATATTCAACTCCCTTTTATAGAGGCAGAAAAAGAGTCATTGGAAAGTTATTTGCACATGTGAATCTTTGAAATGCAGCAACTCCAAGAGAGAGTCGTTGGAAGATGAATCCTGTTAAGATCTATAACCAACGTGTAATAGCATAGTCCTTTACATATTTATCATACTAGGTGTAAACCAAATGAGGGAGCGGACTACAGAAGTCACATCAGCTTTTCTTGAGCCTTGCACTAAGGGACTCTAGTTGACTTTCCCCCTAAGTCTGGTGTTGACAAGATAGGTCTGCTATGGAGACATAGTATGGACCAGAAGCTGAGAACCTTAAGCTGAGGTCTCCAAAGTCTAAGCTGTCACCAGGGGATGAAGTATCATGACCAAAGTCTAAACCTTCAAAAGATGAACCACCACGTTCAGAGTCTGATCCTTTAGAGTCATCAGATTCTGATCCATCAGAATCTGAGACATTCAACTTGACAACAAATGCTTTTAGAAGGGTCAATTCCTAGTTGAATCAAAGATTTATGATCTTGCACACTTGAAACAAATGTTAGTATAACTAAATATTATTTAATTACTTTGTTATTATACAAATCCAAGGGATGTTAACAATTTTGTTCCAACAATGACTATGTGGAAGGCTACAAATAAGGCATAGTTATTCTCAAATCTTCGGACAAATCATCGCCCAATGAATCATTAGGATCAAAGGCTTGGAGTATACTAGTGATATTGGAAGACTCAAGAAGTGTGAATCGAATAAAGATTACATAGAAGAGTTTGGCATTATGATGTATACAAGTCAAGTTTCTGATAGGAAATTTTATATTTCTCAGCATTATTATGGGTTGGTGATTGTGTGAACTCTTGCAAATATTTTTCAAATAAAAAAGGAACAATGCAGGTTCCAATGGGAAACCATTACAGAGTGTACGTAGGCAAAGCGAAGACAGCCGAAAAAGCATTATAAATCCCAATGTCATATCTCTCCTTACTCATACAATTATTTTAGTAGGATTTGTATGCTTGGGTATTACAATTCTAGTGTAGTTTATTGTTTATTCAATTGATAGCAATTTATTGCACAAGGTTATATTTTGTTAGAATTGATGCCTAATCTAGCTGCATTGGTGATTAAAATCTGAGAAACAATTGAGGTTAGAATTTATTGTTATTGAATCATTTTATAATCACATATTGTGAAATATACAATTGAATCAATCGTATATCTTTGTGTATCCTCATAAAACCATTGTTTGGTGTTTGGAAATTGATTAAAAGTTAATGTGATCAAGTTTTAATGAATGTATAATTTTCATATTTTTGCTTCAAACCTTCTGCTTGCAGCTTTTGAAAAACTTTGGTACTCTTTTTTAAAAAGCAGTTGAATTTTTTAATAAGGTTCTATTCACCCCCTCTAGACCGTTTTTCTATTTCTCTATTCACATACAACAATTGGCATCAAGAGTTGGTTTTTTGATTTTGTCTAATAGACATCCAAAATCTATGAATATGGCAGACGATTACGATCCTAAGGGAGCGTATAATAGAGCACCTATTTTTAGAGGTTAAAATTATACTTATTGGAAAGCCAACATGTATATACACTTATTATAAGTTGACAAAAACCTATGGTGTGCCGTCACCGAAGGACCATTCATCCCTACGAATGATGATAATGTTGTTAAACATCCTAAGGATTGGACGGATGATGAGACCAAAAAGGCTTCATATGATATGAAAGCGAGGAACATGCTTATCTCCGTTCTAAGCGCAAAACGATTCTACTCAATTTCACATCGTATGAGTTCTAAAGGTATGTGAGGGCGCTCTCCAAACTCTCCTTGAGGGAACATATGACGTCAAGGATTCTAAAATCAATATATTTATAGAGGATTTTAAACTATTTCGTATGGAACCCAGAGAATCTGTGGATTCCATGCAAACTAGATTCCTCCACTTAATTAATAAATTATGTAACTTGGGAAAAACCTTTTTCTAACAAAGATTGTACTAATAAAATATTGAGATTTATGTGCAGGGAGTGGCAACCAAAGGTTACCACTATTAAATAATCTAACGATCTTAATACTTTGGATACTACAAAAGTGTTTAAAAAGTTATTCGAGCATGAGAATAAGTTGAAACAACTTGCTAATAGCCAAGTAAAGTCGAAAAAGAAAGAGAAAGGGAAATAAGAGAAACATGATCTTTCTTTGAAAGCTTCATCATCTAAAGGGAATAATTCAAAAGAAGAAAGTGACAACTCTGACAAAGAATCTTCTGAAAAGGAAGATATGATTTTATTCGTTAGACCTAACAATAGATACTTAAATAGAAATAAGCTCAAGCATAGTGACAAAGAACTAGTGAATTTCATAAATAATGACCCACTTAAGAAAGAACACAAGAAAAAGGAAGATGAAATTACATGTTACAAGTGAGGTAAATCGGGATATTTTGGAACCACTTGTCTAAGTCTCACTAAACATCACAAAGAAAGATAAGGAATTCTACAAAATGAAAGGGAAAAGCTCCAAAGGTCGTAGAGCCTATATCGCATGGGAAGAAGAGGATGAGATCTCCTCCTCTGATTATTGTTCAAGTTTGAATAGTGAGCGTGCCAACCTATGTTTTATGGCATCTAAGAAAGGCGAAACTTCAAAGGTATATAATTTTGATTCCGATAATGAATATTCTTATAGTGAATTGTCGAAAACGTTCAATGATACGCGGATTCCATAAATGATTTAAAGAAGATTTCTTTCTGAAAAGAAATTATTTTAAAACATAAAGAGGAGATAACAATCTTAATCACGCTTTGGAAACTCTTAAGGAAGTGCACACATCTCTAGTTGATGAGCGTTATAATGTTTCATATACTTTAGTTGAAAAGATAGAAATAATGGAATGTGTTGAGTGTCCAATTTTAAAACTTGGAATTGAAACTCGTAAAGGACAGCTAACACATGTTACTTCACTATCTTGTATTTGTTCTAGTTCTTCGAGTGAAAAAAGGGAAGGTTTTTAAGAAAAACACTCATGTCACTAAAAGAAAGAGAAGAAGCATTTCAGCTAAAGATATTTTCCATTATTATGGTGATAATGGTCACATTAGGCCTCTTTGTCATGTTAGGAATGTTCAAGTTCCCAATGGTAAAATGACATGGATTCATAAGTGTACCTCAACTAACCCCAAACGACCCAACTAAAATTGGATACCTAGTTCTATCTATAGTTGTTTTATGCAGTAATGTCTAAGAATCTTTATGGATTCTCAAGATAAGTGAAGGAAGTTGTATACAATCATTTTTTATCGTATTGTATTTTGTTTTGTTCTATTAAGGTTATTGTTTGTTAACGTTACTTGTGCAGAAAGTTTAGTCCTAGTCCATCGTAATTGGTATGATCATTTAATTCTCATTTATCTTCGTGTAGTTGCACTTTATTTATCTTATTTTCTTTTAACTGCCTTCATTGCATCATGAGCATTCAACTATTTTTCACATGCATCAAACTTATTTTCCACATGCATCAAACTTATGTTTTCCTTGAATTAAAAGGTTTAGCATTTAAAATTTTAAGCAAAGCATGTTCATTATAGTTAAAATTTTCTTTGATGATATTATTTTTGGTTATACTAATCTCTTTACCAAGAGTTTGCAAGCTTGAAGCCATGTGTATAGAAGTATGGTGTGAGCTTCTAATGTGCTTATTGACAAATATGAAAGAGGGGTGGATTTCGACCTAACCAGGTATACATGTATAATTGGATCCTTACTTTATTTAATCATAAATATGCCATATATCATATTTAGTGTGTGCATGTGTGCTAGATATCAAACATCACCAAAGAAATCCTACTTTAAGATCGTAAAACGTATTTTTAGGTATCTTAACTAAACCTTCAATCACGGGCTTTGGCATCCTAAAGGTAATGCTTATAGCTTAGTAGGTTTTTCTGATTCTGATTTCGTGGGGTGCAAGTCAGATAAGACGAGTAGTAGTGGTACCTGTCATTTATTTGGAAGTTGTTTAGTTTCTTGGCACAGTAAGAACCATCATAATGTTGCTTTTTATACCGCCGAGGCTGGATATGTACTTGTTGGTAATTGTTGGGCACAAGTCTTATGGCTAAAACAATAATTACTAGATTACGATTTAAAACTTGGCTGCGTTTTGATTAAGTGTGATAGTACTAGTAATATAAGCCTTACTAATAATCTGATACTTCATTCATGGACCAAACACTTTGAGATCCGAAACCATTTTCTTAGAGATCATGTGGAAAAATGGGATGTTGGTTTTGAATAAGTTGACACTAAAAGTCAACTTGCTTACATTTTTATAAAACTATTGTCATCGGATCCGTTTCACAAGATTTGTAGGAATTTGGGAGGCTTAGACTTTACGTGTTTTAAATAGAATATTTTTTTTTAGTTTCGTTTGCTATATATTTTGTTTTCACTAACACTATTTTGTATCATAGCTTTTGCGGACTACATTGATATGTCTCTAAACTCTTGTATCTGGTTTTATATCATTGTATGTGTTTGTTCTAGAGTTGTGCATTGCTTTGCTTATTACATTTCTCATTTTACTTATTCATCTTTATCATATGTTCTTTATTGATCTACTTTGCATTTAAGTCTCTTTAAATGTGTATTGCTAATTATATGCATTTGAGCATTTGTATACCTGTTCATGCATTATTTATGTTGTTAATGCATTCCTTTACATCTAAGTTTTTTATCACTATATGGTTTAATGTTGAATGTTGTTGTTGCGTGTCTATTTGCATTTTGTTGCATGTGACATGTCTATCTTCGTGTTCAATATGATATCTTTGTTGTTGTATGTTCCTCTTAGTTGTTTAACACATTTGTTCATCTGGATTTTTTTTGTTTGTGGTTGGTTATTTGGTTTTTATACGCATTTTGATCCATCTCTTTGTGGTGTTGTCAAAGGGGGAGAAATTATAATCTGAGTATAAAATTGTTTTGTGTGATTTATGCTCTGGTTTGTGTGCAATGTTTCAGGGGGAGCATAAGATTTTTTTGCATTATACTCAAAGTAGACTCAATTCCAAGTGGAAGCTTGCCAAGCATAAAAAAGGGGGAGAATGTAGATGCATACCCCTAATACATTTAGAGGAGTATCCAAATAAAGTTATTTTTTTGCTTGTCTTATCGCGTTCATTTTGATTTACTTTTGATTATTGAGTCTCCTTCTTGTTTGCATTTCTCTGGATCAAGTTTTGAAATGATTCATTTTTAGCATGAATAAACCATTGGTTAGGTTTGAACTTGACCGTGATGCTTTTTTTTTCAAATTGCACGAGTCAGTATAATAAGACTTATATATGTTATTGATTCAAGTTAGGTGGAAATAAAAATCTCAAAGTGTTTTGAAATTTATGAAAAATTATGGTTTTTTGTGATATTCGAATCAAGCATATATCCCGATTCAAATCAAATTGAACAGAGGTAAACCAAAGGTTTTCAAACACTCTGATTCGAATCAAAATTTACACTTCATTTGAATCAAGCCTTTTCTGGTCACCTCTGGTTGATTTGATTCGAATCAGACTTTAAACCTGATTTGAATCAGAAAGTTTTCTCACATTTTTCAGTTGGCTCTTCTTGAATTGATTCGAGTCATAATTAAAACTTGATTAGAATCACAGGGTATTTGGTTAGAATTAAACTTTACTCTTGATTTGAATCAACTAAAAAATGAGACAAAACTCTGTTTTTCTTTTATTCCACTTCACTTGTTATTTGACTCAAATCGTGAATTGCTCTTGATTCGAGTCTAACTAATTTTTCAACCATACTTTGTGATTAATCTTAAGCACATGTAAAATATTTTTGTCATCATTTTTCAATTAATGAATCAAAAAATTCATAACCATATTTGGGTGATTTTGTGAAAAACTAACACCCTCTATTCTTGAAAGTTCAAAGCTCTTGCAACAAAACTTTGACATCTTTAACTTCAATTTAATTCCAGATCTTGATAATGAAAGATTTTTAATTGATTGAGATTGTTGACGTTTTCAGTTAGCTTACAAGATTGAGATTGTTGTCATTGGTGCTGAAAAATTCCAGTGAAAAGAAAGAGGTACTTCTCTCCAGTTTGCCTTGGTGTTGACTATGTGGAAGGCTACTGATAAGGCAAAGTTCTTCTCAAATCTTTGGACAATTCATGGCTCAAGGAACCGATAGGATTAAGAGGTTGATTTCTATACATGAAAGCTTGGACCAGATTGGTGATATTGGAAGATTCAAGTGTTAATCGAGTAAATATTATGAAGAAGAGTTTGTCATTATGTTGTATATAAAAGTCAAGATCTTGATACGAGATTTTACGTTTCTCAACATTATTATGGATTTATGATTGTATGAACTCTTGCAAATATTTGTCAAATAAAAATGAACAATACAGGTTCCAACGGGAAACCATTGAAAAATGCACGTAGGCAAAGCGAGGACGAACACCGAAGCACTATAAATCCCGATGTCATCTCTCTCTCATGACTCTTGCATTTAATTTATTTAGTATTATATGCTTAGGTATTTCAATTCTAGCATATTTTATCTTTTGTTCAATTAATAGTGATTTATTGCATAA
The DNA here is from genome assembly GCF_024323335.1 of Lathyrus oleraceus. Classification (NCBI taxonomy): domain Eukaryota; kingdom Viridiplantae; phylum Streptophyta; class Magnoliopsida; order Fabales; family Fabaceae; genus Lathyrus; species Lathyrus oleraceus. Next base: position 198,157,612 of record NC_066580.1, on the reverse strand, counting down.
GGTTAGGTTTGTTAGAATTGCCGCCTAATCTAGCTCCATTGGTGATTAAAATCTGAGAAACAAATGAGGTTAGAATTCATTGTTATTGAATCATTGTATAATCACATCTTGTGAAATATACAATTGAAACAATCTTATACCTTTGCGTATCATCATAAAATCATTTTTTGGTATTTGGAAATTGATTAAAAGTTAACGTGATTAAGTTTCAATAAACGTAAAATTTTCATTTTTTCGCTTCAAACCTTTCACTCGTATCTTTTGAAAAACTCTTGAACTCTTTTTTAAAAAGCGGTTGAATTTTTTAATAAGGGTCTATTAAGCCCCCTCTAGAATGTTTTTCTACTTCCCTATTCACACCCAACAATTGGCATTAAGAGCTCGTTTTTTGAATGTGTCCAATCGACATCCAAAAATTGTGAATATGGAGGACGATGACAATCCTAAGGGAGCATATAATAGACTACCTATTTTTAAAGGCGAAAATTATACTTATTAGAAATCAAACATGTATGTACACTTATTATTAGTTGACAAAATCCAATGGTGTACCGTCACCAAAGAACCATTCATCCCTACGAGTGATGATAATGTTGTTAAACATCCTAAGGATTGGATGAATGATGAGACCAAAAAGACTTCATATGATTTGAAAGCGAGAAACATACTTATCGCCGCTTTAAGCGCAAAAATATTCTACTTAATTTCAAATTAGTTGAAAAATAGTTTTTTTTTAAATATTATTATTGTTGTTTTTAATTTCCTCTCTATGATCATTATTATAAAAGAAAAGACTAAGCTATAATTATTTTTGAAAAAACACTATATTTTTATATGCTGGAAAAAATGTAGTAGCAAAGTATATACAGAGTAAAAAATTGTTGCATAATCTATTATATTTTAATATTAGTTCATAGTGACTTATCTTTAAAAATTGCGCAAGTGCTATCTTAAAATTAAAAATATTTGTTTCAATTCTACTTTTCTTGCTATATTTTCAGAAAAACATAAAATATTTTATTGTGTGATTTCTACATCTCTTTTAATTTTGGAAAATTGAGAATATATTCTTAGTTGAAGTTACTCTTAAGAAATATACATAGTTTGAGTAATGATTAATTTGTTACATCATTTTATTTAAAACAAATTTTTCTTCGGTCTATGCGAGTGTTCGAATCCGCAACCTCCAATAATTATTGTATTTGATATTTTGAAAAATAAAAATTACTTTTGGAGGTGATACATCTGAGTATGAGATGTTACACAAATGAAATAAACGTGGGAAATAGATAAAAAAAAACACAATTTTGGGATCCGATTTAATATATAAAATAACATAGATGTGGATCGCACAATCTCACTAATGTAGTGCTGGAAAAAATGTATAACCATTTATATTTGAGTGTTGAACAAATTATACCACTCTTATGTTTCTAAGGATATACCGCTCTTGATGAAATAGTTAAACTGTCTTTACACCATAATTAACATTGTTTTTTCTTCCATTAGTTTACAAAAACAAAATCTGAAAATTTGATATGTAACTCTCATTGTGCATGTTGGTTACCATTAAGTTGAAGCTACGTAATTTCAAGTTCCCAAATATTTCTAGGACTGCAGTTGGACACCAATAACATTCTTACTTTAAGCTAATTTCATTCCCATCTTATGTTTTATATATTGCATTTCCATGTCTGCTTAAGCTATTTAAGAGTATTCTTCAGGATTGTTAAAATATGTAATGTACATCTAATACACTAATTTTTTTTAAGGAACTTAGATGATAGATTGAGCTATTTACAATTAATCAGTGCATTGATCAAGATAATGCATTGACCCTTATGTAGGTGATTTTACTAAGGCAATTCCATAATTGATAACAACAATAATTCCTACTCAGTCATGTCATGTAAGTACTACTCAAAGAATACTTTGGTTTTAAACTCATTTATAAGGAATATGAATATAATCTTATCTTAAACAGATGTAAGGGTATTATTACATGTAGTATCCCATGGTCATCGTTTGTTTTAAATTAGTGGTATGCTTAATTTGTTTTGACTACACCAAGGTAATAGTAATCCATTACAACGAGGGTATCACAATTTCCTCCAAAACTCATGGTTTTGGATTGACCAAAAATATTTGTGTAAAAGATGTAAATGTTGATAATGTATCAAGTGTGAGTAGTGTTGGTAATAGTTCCACATTGGTTGGAAATGTGGAAACTTGAACATTTATAAGTAAGAGAACTCATCCACCTATCACCTTAAGGTTTTGGATGAATATGTGACGTGTCTCTCACAAAGGTGTTGTTCTAAAAAAGGAAGTTCCACAATGTTCAATGTCCCATAGTGAAAAACTCTCCTAACAAATGGTATCAGAGCCTTTTGTTCGAGAAAGGGACCGGTTGGTGCCAGTGTGGTGAATAAGAAACGTTTCGTTGAAGAGTGTCAACAACGCCAATATGGTTAATAAGAAATGTTTTGTGCGGTATAAGAGTTTGTGGAAGTAAGAAGAGCTTCCACTTGAGGAGGAGTGTTGAGAATGTATCAAGTGTGAGTAGTGTGGGTAATAGTCTCATATTGGTTGAGAATGTGGATATTTATAAGTGAAATAACTCACCCACTTATCACTTTAAGATTTTGATGAATATGTAGTGTGTATCTCACAAATGTGTTACTCTAAAAAAGGAAGTTCGACAATGTTCAATGCTCCCTAGTGAAAAACTCCCCCAACAGTATATGCCTATTTGTAGAAATATTTTTTTTTATTTTAAAAAGACTTTTACTTATATACTCTTTTGGCACGTATCAAGTGTTAAGAATGTATCAAATGTGAGTTGTATGGGTAATAGTCTCACATTGATTGAAAATATGGAGACTTGAGCATTTATAAGTGAGAGAATCCACATACTTATCACCTTAAGGTTTTGGATGAATATGTGGTGTGTCTCTCACAAAGGTGTTGCTCTAAAAAAGAAAGTTTCACAATGTTCAATGCTCCATTTGAAAACTCCCCTAACAGTAAATGCATATTTGTAGAAATAATTTTTTTATTTATTTTAAAATGACTTTTACTTATATACTCTTTTGGCACGTATCATAGAACCAATTATTTTCAAAATATAAGTTTGATAGACCGATTACTAATTCCTTTTGATCCAATTTGATTAAATGGTCTTATGATTATGAGATATCCACATATGCCATAACTATGATTTATCTTCTTTACTAATTAGACATAGATCTTTAAGATGATTATTAAAATTAAAAGAATAAGTATTTATTTTTCTTTGACTAGTATAATATGTTTGTTTGTTTTCAATTTTTACGATTCTGCATATACACGAATCGAACGCCTCTTCGTTTCTTTACTGCATAATTTATTAATACAAAGTAAGTTATGCTTTAAACGTTAAACTAATAAAATATCCTCAATTGTTGAATTGGGATACTTATCAAGTACCAACGGTACTAGAATCCACGAATCTACCTTTGTTATTATTACCATAAGAATTAAAGCCGCGTTGCTTTTAACAACCATTATCATGATATCATTTATCGTTTAAGCGTCAATTTTGTTTTTTTTTTTTAACTTTTCATTTTGCATATTGAATAGATTATCAAACATATTAGAAGGAGTAAATGGTGAGTTGTGAATTAAAATAAATTGTTTATCTCTAATAAGATATAGTTATCTTATAATTTTTTATTTTCTTTTTCATGAGAGGCTCATTTTAGAGACAAAAACAATTTTGTTTAATTTACTTTACTCATTGTTTAATTTTTTACAAATGAGAGTGAGTTTAAAATAGATAAATTGAAAATTTAGATCATTTAACTCACTTTTTCATGATATTCAATGAGACAAATGTTGCCTTCTTCCGTTTTAGGTTCATCGGAGGAGTCCATGTGATTTTCATTCCATGCAATGTAAGTCTTCTTTTATTCTTTTTGAGGTCTTCTGTATATTTCAAATATATTTTAGTTTTGAGGATAATTTAACTTTATGTGACCTTTCTTTCTGCATTGTAAGCATATAGACACAAATGATGATTTCCTTCATTTTTATGTTGGAAATTTTGAGGTTGTTTTTCGTGTCTAATGAATATTTTGAACTTACGGACTAAGAGGTTCATATCTTCATCGCTTTATGTTTGCCTTCTTTGACATTGAGAACAATACTTTTATCTTTTTCTTATCATATTCTTCATTTTCAACAAGTCTTTTTAGCTCATCTCATGTTACTGCAATTTACCAAACAAAGTAGCCAAATTTATAAAAGATAAGTCTTTACTTTCAAAATTGTATTGACTTTAGATTGTCAATTGCGGTTCAGACATCTACGAACTTTGTTAGTTAAATCGTTATTTTGAAAAGATTTACCCATAGTTCTTATATGATTAATAACATGAATAAACCATTTCCCATATCCTGAATATTTTCTCCAGGTTTCATTTCAACCACTTCATACTTATGAGTTAATATGTTCTTTCTATCCCTTTTTACCTCGATTGTACCTTTAGTTGTAACTTAAAGGATTCCCCACATTTCTTTTTCAGAATTACAGTGTGAAACACGGAAAAAATGATCAATACCTAAAGTAGAAGCGACGGCGACATCAAATTTCAAACTGTATTGCACATTTTCTTTATCCTCTTTGGTCCATAGGTCTATAGGTTAGTAATCCATCAAACCATCAACTTGGTGTATGTAAACCCCATACATATATGTCTAGAATAATACATAGTGGTGTCATAAATATGGTACGTGAAAATCATACATAAGCAGCGAAATCAAAATAGGTATTAGTACAACAAACAACAATCGAATGTATTCATGGCCATAATACAACATCAAGAGTACTAATTGTCGCAACCTGAAAAATACAGTGTGCGAAAAAACAACTGGCGGAAGAAAATGACAGAAGAGTCGCCACCGTGCGTTATTTATCCCAAAGGAGGGAAAGGAAACGCTCGAAGTAAACCTGAAAAGAAGAAAGGAAAAGACATGGTCTCGCAACCAAATCTTGGGTTCGGGAGTCGGTTATGCGAAGGGAAGGTATTAGCACCCCTACGCATCTGTAGTACTTTACGGGATCCACTTTTGTAGTTCTTGTCTAAAGGGTGTGAGTTTATCTTGTGCTGTTTACTAAAAAAAGGGTTAAATGAAAATGACTCGCGCGGATGTCGCATCCACTACATACGTATCTCATCTGAATATGAGAATCAGAGTCTTCGTAGCTCGACTGACCTATGGGTTGGGGGGATATGTGCTCGCTAAGACATCGCGTCTTATGCCTACGTATCTCATCTAGAATGAGAATCAGAGCAAGCCGTAGTTCGGCTAACTACGGGGTTATGGATTGGGTTTTGGACGAACGACGTTACTACGCAATCTACCGGATGCTCGACCTTTGGAGACTTACTCGCCTGTAGTAGAAGGAGTAAACGTGTGTTTAGGAGAAGAAAAATCAATGAAGGGTTAGGGTTTGGGATGCTCATGAAAAAGGAGTCCTGGACGAAGGAACCTGTAAAAAAAAATAAACACACAAAAACATTGCCTCCTATCGAGGTCTTCCAGCTAGGAAAGCAGTAAAATGCGGGAAAAATGTAAAAGTACCATGCGGATAAAGATCCGAAGTAACAACAATTAGAGGAATGAGAAACCCAGGGATCCTTCCCAGCTAAACACCATCAAAGAAAGTGAGTCAGTACAAGTAATCGGAATGAAACCTCCAGGCGGTATCCCATAAATAAAGTGGAAAACCACGCAAGTTATCCCTGCAAAAGTCATGTGAGCCCTCACAAAAATTCAACAAACAGGTTAGAGACAAAAAAAAAAAAAAGGGTAATCAAGGGTTTCCCCCAAATCAAAATATAACCACATGAATCATGCCATTAAAATTCACAAAAAAGACATGCATCAAAAGGGTATCAAATTCACCCATAATACCTCAAACATTCAGAGTATTCAAATTCAAAGCTCAAAGGTAATAGGAATAAGGGCAAACCTGATTGGAGAGCTTGATTGAAATTGAATTGCACCCGTGAGGTTTACAAAACAATCTTTAGGGTTTATGTGAGGCAGAGGTGATTCTGTGCAGTTGAGTTCCCTTCAGGGTTTGGAGGCTGCTCTGAACTCTGCTAGCTCTTCTCTCACTATCTTTTTCCAGCCAGGGTAATAGGAATAGAATTGCCTTTTGTTTCACTGAAACTCTGAATTTATAACTTGATTTTTGTGAACCTGTGGGCTCAAATGAGAGAGGTCCAAGTCCAAGATTTTTTCTTTTATTTATTTATTAATTTTTTTTTTTCGTTTTCCGTTTTTTTTTTCGTTTTTTTTTGCCGTTTTTTTTTTAAATATTCCGATTGCCATGATGAAATGTAAATGCTAAATGACCTAAAAATGAATGCATGCATGAGGCGTAAAACGTATGCTTCCAAGAAAAATGAAGGGTAAATTTTGGGGTATTACAGCTGCCCCTATTCAATCAACTAGAGACCCGAAAAGAAGATAGCAGCGGCTTTCGCACTTTCGAGGTATCAAGGGATTGAATACAATAAAAGCCCGAAAATTTGCGCTGAAGTGAAGTGAAGTAACAATGCCTATCAGAATCGGCAAAGAGGTGGTCTTGAAAGAAGAATCCGTCTGGTACGGTGAGAGTCAGTATGAATACCGAAAAAGAATGTTAACCTGGATACCAAAATAAATGATAACACAGAAATAACCATGGCATGAATGCCGCTCATCAGTCTGAATACCGAAAAAGAATGTTAACCTGGATACCAAAATAAATGGTAACACAGAAATAACCATGGCCTGAATGCTGCTCATCAGTCTAAATACTAGAAATGACTTCAATCTGAACATCGGGAGATATGAGATTATTAATATCGGTCTGAACACCGAGGGGCTGGCCTGAATGCCACAAGTTGCGTCGACTTGAACGTCGGAAACTTCTTCGATCTGAACATCGGAAAATTGGCCTGAACGCCACAAGTTGCATCGACCTGAACGTCGGAAACTTCTTCGATCTGAACATCGGAAAACTAGCCTGAACGCCGCAAGTTGCATCGACCTGAACGTCGGAAACTTCTTCGATCTGAACATCACAAAACTGGCCTGAACGCCACAAGTTGTATCGACCTGAACGTCGGAAACTTCTTCGATCTGAACATCGGAAAACTGGCCTGAATGCCACAAGTTGCATCGACCTGAACGTCGGAAACTTCTTCGATCTGAACATCGGAAAACTGGCCTGAACGCCACAAGTTGCATCGACCTGAACGTCGGAAACTTCTTTGATCTGAACATCGGAAAACTGGCCTGAACGCCACAAGTTGCATCTACCTGAACGTCGGAAACTTCTTCGATCTGAACATTGGAAAACTGGTCTGAACGTCACTTCGGTCTGAATACCGGAAACTTCATGCCTGTCAGCATCGGCAGAAATAGGAAACGATAATAGAGGCGGCGCATGGGCCAATGACACTTGCTGGAGATAACAAAGGTAAGTCATGAACAATCTTCAGTTTGAGTACTGGAAACAACTTCTGGCTTATCACTTGGGATACCGAGAATGTTTTATGCTTACATGCGTATGTTTGAATTTTTCAATGGTGTAATGCTCCATGAAAATGGAAATGCTACGCGATTTGGGAGGATGCAATGCAATATGATTCTACATGCAGGGATGCGAAATGCTGAGTAGAATGCCTGAGGCAAGGGGTTCTGCTGAGGAAATGATCACCATCTTCTGGACCCTGGTAAGGCTGCTGGAGATACACAGCGCAATGAATTCTGTGGGGAAATGACCCGCCACACGGTGTTCTAGCAATGACGAAATACCGAGATTCTGACTGGGGAGAGAACGGCACTGAAAACCTGCTGTTGGGGAAAGCGATAGTGGTTCTGGCAACCACGATCTGCGAGAGATGACTCAGCAGGGGAAGCAAACACCGATACGGTACCGAGGTTCTGCTTCAAGGAAAGAAACCATGGATCTGGCATTGGGATTATAGATCTGGCCTCGAACTCTGAGGAGCAGCCGCTTCTGCTGGGAAGATACAGTCTGGCACTGTCAACTCCGCTAGGGGTATATAGTCTGAAACTGTCAACTCTACTAGGGAGTGTATAATCTGAAACCACCGCTTGGGGGGAGGTACAGTGGTGAGAACCTGCTGGGGATTGAAGAATCCAACGCTCTGATCAGCTCTGCAGGGATAAGATACCGAATTCGTCTGTTGGTGGAAAACATTCACGATCATCTGCAGGGGTTTTTAAGGAAATGCCCCGAGGGTACCTGTTATGAATAGACGATCCAAAGCACTTAAAATTTACAGCAATTTTAAATGTTTATTAAGCATGTACATGTAAAGCTCTTATGTGTCATGATGCAATGTTTATCAAAAAAATCGGACGTCATTTTTGCAAATAAAACAGAAAAATGAAAATGAAAACAGAGGTATACTGAATAACATGATTTTATTGATTGAACGGCCTCTGAATAGGCATTTACATCAGGAAGCAATCCTTGGAAAGAGGTAATCGCACAACAGATAAAAACAGACATTAATCTAATGGCAATGTGAAATGGATTTCTATTGGGTTCCAATTCTGCTATGACTTGCTCGTCTTCAAGATCCTCCAGATGATCAACTTTCTGAAAGAATGATTGGACTGTTTCCTATCCTTCAAAAGTTTCCAGTCATTGACACGAGATGAGATTCAGAACTACTCAGAACGCAGTCATTCGCTTAATCCCTAACTTTTGCCTGGATCACCCTTTTCGGGTTTTCAATCCACCGGGATACCCATTTTTGCCTAAGTTGCCTTTTCGGGTTTTCAACTTACCGGGTGTAAAATCTTTTCACTTTTAATCCCTAATTTTTGCCCAAACCTTTTTCATTTTCTTGGTTCGCCGGGATGCCCATTTTTGCCTGGACTACTCTTTTTATTGTCCAGCGGGTCTATTTCATGCGAAGTATTTTTTAACTGCGTCTGAGTTCACCGGGGAAGTGAAGTTTTCACCATCCATCGTTGCAAGCATTAAGGCCCCACCATCAAAAACCTTGGTGACAATATACGGTCCATCATAGTTAGGAGTCCACTTGCCCCTGTGATATGTCTGAGGAGGAAGGATCCTTTTCAACACCAAATCTCCGACCTGGAAGCATCGAGGACGCACTTTCCGATCAAAGGCTCTCTTCATCCGACTTTGATACAAATGCCCATGACAAATGGCTGCCATTCGCTTCTCTTCGATAAGACTCAACTCATTGAACCTTGTCCGAATCCATTCAGCTTCGTCTAACTTGACATCCAACAGGACTCTTAGAGAAGGAATCTCCACTTCAATAGGTAGGACTGCTTCCATACCATACACAAGGGAGTAAGGGGTTGCCCCGGTCGATGTACGTACTGAAGTATGGTACCCATGCAAGGCGAAGGGTAGCATCTCATGCCAATCTCTGTACGTAACGACCATCTTCTGCACAATCTTCTTTATGTTCTTATTTGCCGCTTCAACAACACCGTTCATCTTAGGGCGGTAAGGGGAAGAATTGTGATGCTGAATGTTGAAGTTCTGGCACAACTCCTTCATCATTTTGTTGTTGAGATTAGAACCATTATCAGTAATGATTCTTTCGGGAATCCCATAGCGACAAATGATTTCTTTCTTGATGAATCGGGCAACCACATGTCTGGTGACCTTCGCAAATGACGCTGCTTCGACCCACTTGGTGAAATAGTCGATGGCAACAAGGATGAAGCGATGCCCATTGGAAGCGGTCGGCTCAATCTTTCCAATCATATCGATGCCCCACATAGCGAAAGGCCACGGCGAAGACATCACATTCAAAGGATTCGGCGGAACATGCACCTTATCAGCATAAATCTGGCATTATGGGACTTCCGAGCATATTTGAAACAATCAGATTCCATGGTCATCCAGTAATAACCTGCTCTCAACAATTTCTTAGCCATTGCATGTCCGCCGGCATGAGTACCTAAGGAGCCTTCATGAACTTCCTGCATTAACATGTCTGCTTCGTGTCTGTCCACGCATCTAAGCAAAACCATGTCGAAGTTCCTCTTATACAGAACATCGTCTTTGTTCAAGAAGAAACTGCCTGCCAATCTTCTCAAAGTCTTTCTATCATTGTTGGATGCTCCTGCAGGGTACTCTTGATTCTTCAGAAAGCACTTGATGTCGTGATACCAGGGCTTGTCATCAACTACCAGTTCAGCAGCAAACACATACGCGACCCTATCAAGGCGCATCACGTCGATCTTGGGAGCATGGTTCCAACGGATCACCGTGATCATGGAGGATAGAGTAGCAAGAGCATCTGCCATCTGGTTCTCATCATGAGGTATATGGTACAACTTTACTGTTGTGAAGAAAGTCAACAGTCTTCTCGTGTAATCTCTGTAGGGGACCAGAGTAGGCTGGAGAGTGTTCCAATCACCATTCACTTGATTGATTACCAGAGTTGAATCTCCGAAGATGTCCAAAGTCTTGATTCTCAAATCAATGGCTTGCTCAATACCCAATATACATGCTTCATACTCAGCTTCATTATTGGTGCACTCAAAGGTCAGACGAGCGGTGAAAGGCATGTGGGCACCTTTCGGAGTAGTAATGACAACACCAATTCCACTTCCTCTGGCGTTGATGGCCCCATCAAACATTAAAGTCCATTTTTCGTCTGGATCAGGTCCCTCTTCAACAACTGGCTCTTCATAGTCTTTCATCATGATGTCTTCATCTGGAAAATCAAACTTCATCGGCTCATAATCTTCAACCGGCTGTTGAGCAAGATAGTCTGACAGAATACTCCCCTTGATGGCTTTCTGGGAAGTATACTGGATGTCGTACTCTGTCAGTACCATTTTCCAACGAGCAACTCTTCCGGTGAGAACTGGCTTCTCAAATATATACTTGACTGGATCCATTTTGGAGATCAGTAAGGTTGTGCGAGACAGCATGTATTGTCTCAATCACTTCGCAGCCCATGCAAGTGCACAACATGTTTTTTCAAGCATTGAGTATCTCGACTCACAATCTGTGAATTTCTTACTCAGGTAGTAGATGGCATGCTCTTTCCTACCTGTCTCGTCGTGTTGACCGAGAACACAACCCATGGAATTGTCCAGTACTATCAAATACATAATCAGCGGTCTCCCTGGGACCGGAGGCACAAGGATAGGAGGATTCTGCAAATACTCTTTTATCTTCTCGAACGCCCTTTGACAATCATCATTCCACCTGATAGCCTGACCTTTTCTCAACAATTTGAATATTGGCTCACACGTGGCTGTTAGGTGAGAGATGAACCTTGCAATGTAGTTCAACCTCCCTAAGAAACCAAGGACTTGTTTCTCTGTTCTTGGCTCAGGCATTTCCTGTATCGCTTTCACTTTGGCCGGATCCACCTCAATCCCTTTTCCGCTAACAACAAAACCCAGTAGTTTTCCAGATCTCACCCCAAAAGTATACTTGTTCGGATTAAGCCTCAGCTTGAATTTCCTCAAACGCTCAAACAGTTTCTGCAAATTCACCAAATGTTCTTCTTCTGTCTGAGATTTGGCAATCATATCATCAACATAAACCTCGATTTCATGATGAATCATATCATGGAACAAAGTCACCATCGCTCGCTAATATGTTGCTCCGGTATTTTTCAGACCAAACGGCATCACCTTGTAGTAGAAGGTGCCCCATGGGGTTATGAATATTGTCTTCTCCATGTCTTCTGGTGCCATCTTAATTTGATTATAGCCAGAAAAGCCATCCATGAAGGGGAATACCGAGAACTGAGCCGTGTTATCCACCAAAACGTCAATGTGAGGTAAGGGGAAATCATCTTTAGGACTAGCCCTGTTCAGATCCCGGTAGTCAACACACATCTGTACCTTTCCATCCTTCTTAGGTACCGGAACGATATTTGCAACCCATGGCGGATAATTTTTGACTGCTAGAAACCCTGCATCCAACTGTTTTTGCACTTCTTCCTTTATCTTGACAGCCATCTCTGGTCTTGTTCTTCTGAGCTTCTGCTTGACCGGAGGACAACCTTCTTTGAGCGGCAAGCGATGTACCACGATGTCTGTGTCAAGCCCTGGCATGTCCTGATAAGACCAAGCGAAGATGTCAACATACTCTTGCAGCAATTCAATCAGCCTCTTCTTCACATTGTCTTCCAAAGCAGCCCCTATCTTGATTTCTCTCTTGGCGTCCTCGGTGCCGAGATTAATCACTTCAACAGACTCTTGATGCGGTTGAATGACCCTTTCCTCTTGTTTTAATAACCTGGTAAGTTCTTCAGGGAGTTCACAGTCTTCATCACCCTCTTCTTCAGCTTGAAAGATTGGATTTTCAAAGTCGAAGCGAGCCATAGCAGAACCGTTATCAATAGGATCCGGTGACGTGCATCGGCATGAGTGATGGTATGTGCTTATGAGTGTGAAAAAAAGAAAAAAAAAGTGGAAACTAAACAAAACATTGCCATTTTTTTTAAAAACTGCAAAAATAGAAAGACAGGGAACGAAATATTTGAATGCAAAAAGACGTCCTTTATTTATGATAAAAAATGCAAGTGTCACATAGATGAGCCTTACAATGAGTCATTACGCCCTGGCAGAACGTAAGACTTGGATATGCATGAATAAACAAAGAAAATTACTCCTCCAGACAAGTGGCTTGGACAATCTCCTCAGAAGACCAATTGTTGAGAACTTCACCCGGGATCCTCGGACACACCCAATTATCGATGTCGCAATCACTATCCCTATCTTCATTGTTGACCGCAGAGACTAATTTGACTTCTCCTTCAACCATGTTAATGTTGGCTCCACCATGTTGGGGCATGGGATTGTTGACGACATTAGGAGCTGGTGCAAAGTTAATGGCCTTTGAATCAATGAGGTCCTGAACTACGTGCTTAAAAGCTTTGCAGTTCTCAATATTGTGGCCAGGTGCCCCAGAGTGGAAGCTACACCTAGCGTTGGCGTCGTAACCTGCCGGAAGCCTGCCAATGGGAGGAGCCAGAGTGCGCAACTGCATAAGTTGTAGTTGTTGAAGACTAGAAAGCAACTGAGCGTACGACATTGGAAGAGTGTCGAAACGCCGGTCCATCGTCCTTGGCCTCGGTTGATAGGCGGGTCTGTTACCCGGTTGTTGTGGTTGGTACTGAGCTGGTTGACGCTGTGGTTGTTGTTGTTATAGTGGTGCTGCAGCTGGAATGGTCACAGCCACAACATACGATTGCTGATGATAGTTCTGAAAGTTATTCCTCCGGTTATCCCTGTTCTGATAAGAAGATATGGCACTTGCATCCCCTTCTCTCCTCTTCTGTCCCTGAACGAACGGCTTCTTCACCCCTGATGAGGATCCACCTCCACTCTGGGTCTTGTATGTCCTCAGGTAATTCTCCACCCTCTCTCCGATAGAGACTACATCAGCAAAATTGGAGGCATTGCAACCCACCAGGCGCTCCAAATAAGGTCCTGGCAGAGTGTTCATGAACATGTTAGCCATTTCCTTCTCCAACATAAGAGGTTGAACACGGGAAGCTGTTTCTCTCCAGCGTTGAGCGTATTCTCTGAAGCATTCATTGCTTTTAAGAGACAGGTTTTGAAGTTGAATTCTTTCCGGAGCCATGTCTGCATTATACTGATACTGCTTCACGAAAGCCTCAGCCAAATCCCTCCAGCAACGGATGTGGGCTCTGTCCAGCCTCATATACCATTCCAGGGATGCCCCAGCTAGGCTTTCCTGGAAAAAGTACATAAGCAACTTTTCGTCATCGGAGTATGCAACCATTTTACGAAAATAGGCTTGCACATGGGTCTTCGGGAAAGAGTTGCCATTGTATTTTTCAAATATCGGGACCTTAAATTTCGGTGGCACTCTCACACCTGGGACCAGCCCCAAGTCAGCAACATCTACTCCCAGAGGATTTTGTCCTTCCACTGCCTTCAACCTCTCTTCCAATCTTCTAACCATGGGGTCCACACCATGACCCATACCAAAGTCTTCCTGCAACAGGGGGAACTGATCGTCCTGATCATCATGAACGGGCTGTTGACCAGAGGTGACATGTAGGATTGGGATAGGCCCCGGTCCATTGGGTCCATTAGCCTCTCCAGCTGGAGGATCAATCACCGTCTCTGGTTGAGCAGGGGGATTCTTCTGTATCATCTTCCTGAGCTCTTGTTGTCTCTGAGCCACCCCTTGAACCACATCCATGAATTGATTCATGCGGATTTTCATCTCGGCGAACTCTGCCTGTAGGCTCTCCATTACTCTCTGTTGGTTTCTGCGGGTACCGTACCGGTGAATGCCTGGGTCAGCTACCCTGCTGATGGAACACCAAACAAACTGAGAACACTGTGGCGATACCTGTTATGCAAGACATGCTAATGAATATGTAAATGCAATGACATGTTTATCAATTCCAAAGGTATTCTACCCCCTTGATCCCAGTCTCTCAATAGATAAACAATGTAAAAAAAAGACTAAGTCGTTGATGAGAACCAAGAAAATTCTGACTAGAATCAAGTAGAAGATATAAACCCCACAGAAATGGATAAACATGTGTGAATGATTATGAATGCAAAATGATGTGATGCAAAATGATGTGAATGCAGTGCAGTGGCATGGGAATCAGGATCGCTGTATCTGCTTGAACATCTGTCAGGTTGCACTGTCTGGAGAGAAATTAAGAGCACACCAAACAAAGGTCATGGGATGGATCATGTTATCCTTAATATCAACCACCCATTTTGGTGGATTATGGTTTACACCTTATCAACACCCAAGTTTCATTGATATTAAGGATACCTGATCGGATCAACCATGAATCAAGGGTTTGTTGCAAGTCACGAGCATGGAGTTTAGGTTAAGAACCACCCAAAAGGAGTGTACTAAGGTTTAAACCTGCCAAACATGTTCTACAAAAGGTTCCCATAGTCATAATCCCATCTTTCGGATATTATCGGAGGAACGACTACTCGTATTCCAAAAATATTCTCAAGAGAGACTCTTATGAGTGTAGTATCGCGTAACAATCGTATCAAATCTTACACTTGAACGACTTTCGCACTACGTCCTACGAATAGGCCAAGATGGGTTTGGTAAACTAAGGTCCTCGGCTTCTAAGGTCTATATTGGAAAAAGTAATGTCTAACCACAACTTACTTGTGTGACATTATTGATCTCAACATGACCTCTACCAAGTGAATGGGCTTGCAAGTCAACTTGCTAAGGAATAACTCCACACAAGTCGACAAGACTATGCCATTCTCCTATCTTAAGTGCACTCGAGTTCGGGTATATAACTCATCTCACAAAGATCACCAAGCAGCCATAGCCAGCCAACAGATACAACAATGATATGTACACAATGCAATAAGGTAAAACAGGTAAATAACTGTACAAAAGCATGAACATCCAATAAACAAACAAACTACAAAAGCTAGGAGGGACTCGCTTAGGGAAACCAGAGATTCTGGGTGTTTTCCCCAGCAGAGTCGCCAGCTGTCGCAACCTGAAAAATACAGTGTGCGAAAAACAATCGGCGAAAGAAAATGACAGAAGAGTCGCCACCGTTCGTTATTTATCCCAAAGGAGGGAAAGGAAACGCTCGAAGTAAACCTGAAAAGAAGAAAGGAAAAGACAAGGTCTCGCAACCAAATCTTGGGTTCGGGAGTCGGTTATGCGAAGGGAAGGTATTAGCACCCCTACGCATCCGTAGTACTCTACGGGGTCCACTTTTGTAGTTCTTGTCTAAAGGGTGTGAATTTATCTTGTGCTGTTTACTAAAAAAGGGGTTAAATGAAAATGACTCGCGCGGATGTCGCATCCACTGCATACGTATCTCATCTGAATATGAGAATCAGAATCTTCGTAGCTCGACTGACCTATGGGTTGGGGGGATATGTGCTCGCTAAGACATCGCATCTTATGCCTACGTATCTCATCTGGAATGAGAATCAGAGCAAGCCGTAGTTCGGCTAACTACGGGGTTATGGATTGGGTTTTGGACGAACGACGTTACTACGCAATCTACCGGATGCTCGACCTTTGGAGACTTACTCGCCTGTAGTAGAAGGAGTAAACGTGTGTTTAGGAGAAGAAAAATCAATGAAGGGTTAGGGTTTGGGATGCTCATGCAAAAGAAGTCCTGGACGAAGGAACCTGTAAAAAAAAAAACACACAAAAACATTGCCTCCTATCGAGGTCTTCCAGCTAGGAAAGTAGTAAAATGCGGGAAAAATGTAAAAGTACCACGCGGATAAAGATCCGAAGTAACAGCAATTAGAGGAATGGGAAACCCAGGGATCCTTCCCAGCTAAACACCATCAAAGAAAGTGAGTCTATACAGGTAATCGGAATGAAACCTCCAGGCGGTATCCCATAAATAAAGTGGAAAACCACGCAAGTTATCCATGCAAAAGTCATGTGAGCCCTCACAAAAACTCAACAAACAGGTTAGAGAAAAAAAAAAGGGTAATCAAGGGTTGCCCCCAAATCAAAATGTAACCACATGAATCATGCCATTAAAATTCACAAAAAAGACATGCATCAAAAGGGTATCAAATTCACCCATAATACCTCAAACATTCAGAGTATTCAAATTCAAAGCTCAAAGGTAATGAGAATAAGGGCAAACCTGATTGGAGAGCTTGATTGAAATTGAGTTGCACCCGTGAGGTTTACAAAACAATCTTTAGGGTTTATGTGAGGCAGAGGTGATTCTGTGCAGTTGAGTTCCCTTCAGGGTTTGGAGGCTGCTCTGAACTCTGCTAGCTCTTCTCTCACTATCTTTTTCCAGCCAGGGTAATAGGAATAGAATTGCCTTTTGTTTCACTGAAACTCTGAATTTATAACCTAATTTTTGTGGACCTGTGGGCTCAAATGAGAGAGGTCCAAGTCCAAGATTTTTTCTTTTATTTATTTATTTATTTTTATTTTATTTTATTTTTTGTTTTTTTTCGTTTTTTTTTATGTTTTTTATTTATTTAAAAAAAAATATATTCCGATTGCCATGGTGAAATGCAAATGCTAAATGACCTAAAAATGAATGCATGCATGAGGCGTAAAGCGTATGCTTCCAGGAAAAATGAAGGGTAAATTTTGGGGTATTACACTAATACATAAACTCCATTAGAATAAAGCTAAGTATCTAAAAAACACAACAGATAGTATGCCACATAAACATCTCCAAGCCAACTAAGATATCTTACCCTTGCATTTGTCCTTCCTTGAGCAACTTGAAAAAGATTAAGAATATTGGGGTGAGATTATTAAATCTCAATAGTCCCTTATTTTATGGATCCACTCGGCTCTACAGGGTTCATAATCATATATAAATCCACCATTAATCTGAGGTTTCCTTACTTATCGTTACAGGAATGCACAAAAATTACATATTATCAATTGGAAGTCCCTTGACTACCCAATTCTAGAATCACCAACTCACAACAAAGTTAGTACAACACATATGCATACCCGTAACCATGTATGAGAGAATCATGTAGTAATGTGCGCCTCTTACTAGGACACGCAAGCACACCCTCGATGAGTAACCAGGTGTCTAACATCGAGAGACATGCACAAGCTCACTACATAATGAGTAACCAAGTAATTTATGCCTAAGTGGCTACACAAGCCCATTTGTGATGAGTAACCAAGTACCGTTTCCTATATGGCGACACAAGCCCATCAATCATCAAGACACGGGTGAGTATCTTATTAGACAATATGAAACAATCTAGAGGTGGTGAATAGATCCCAAGTTAAAAACTTGAACACAAATTGTTTTGAGAAATTTTATGGCGAGCGGAAGTGACCCGGATCGAATCCTCTAACCGAACCGCTATCGAAAAACTCGAATATACATATATTGAATCAAAGTGATGATAATGACAACAAATTAATCACAACACTTTTAATCACAATCACTTGAATTCAGTATTAAAAGTATAGACTTTTCCCAATGATAAAATGCACAAAAGTACTATTGAGACAAATTATCGAACATCTTGTGTGCAATCAACTTCGTTTAGAATTATATATGATTTTGTTGATTTTCAAATTCAATCACAATCTAATTGGTTGTGTCTACTCAAAAAAACCACTTTCAAAAGGTTATCAAAAAGTTTAACTAAACGTATTGATTGCACAATTGATGAGTTCAAGGATTTGTTTAGGCAGTTCTCCAATCGACCTTGCTATGAATACGTTTTCCCTTAATTAGAACTCAAATTGAGATAATGAAATCAATGTTACTTTGAAAAAGTAGAATACAAGAGAAATGTAGCAATCCAACCCTACAAACCCTAAGTTTGATATTGATTATAACACTTTCTATTCCATTGATCTGAGCTTGATCAAGTAACCCAACAATTCCAATTTAATTCACCGTCTCACGTTACTCCTTTGCAAGAACCTTCCGTTCTTCAAAGCCTTCACTCGATCGAATCCAAATTGTGAATTATTGTAACACAATATTTACCAATATGACCCACCATCGCACGCGACTCCTTTTCAAGAAACTCTCGATCTTCATAGTCTTAACTCGATCAGATCCAAATTGCGTAATCTTGTCCAAAATCTTCAAATCCCTAATTGATCTTGAAGAAAAACCCCGGCTTGGTTTTCTTATTTGAAACCCTAAAAGATCTTATCTCAATTTACAATTCAATCAACCTAAATTGGACGTTATCAACCAATTCTAGATGACACTCAAATAAAGAATGATTATGTGTAGTTTGTTTGTGTGTATGCATATAATGAGGTTGAAGATGATGAGAACTCTTTGAAATACCGGTTTCGTGTAGGTTTACTCTAGAACCTCACTAAAAGTGATACATGCATGAAATATATGTATGTTTGCAAGTAGGAGACAAAAAGGAATGCATAAGATTTGTAAAGGAATGCAAATTTTCAAGATTTTTAATGCATATGTCGACCTATGTAAGTCATGCATCGACTTGTTCAATGCATGTGTTGACCTGTATAGGTCATGTGTCGACCTGTATAGGTCATGTGTCGACCTATGGAGGCAGAACATCAAACATAATCTACAGGCTTTAAAAATGAGTTACATGTGTCGGCCTGAAGCTCTTTTGTGCCGACCTGTAAAAAAAATTCTTCTATGTGTCGACACATAGATTGTTTTTCACATAACAACAGTTTTTGATGCACGAAACCTTGCATAAACCTTTTCCAACATGTTTCTATGCTTCCTGATACTAAGATGCACATTTAGACTCAGAGGATATCATCCAATATACATAAACACTAAAGTATCCTAGTTTTGACATCATACAAAATACATCTAACGAAAGGTTGCACTCATATATCTGCAAGTGCAAAAACGCCCACATGATTGCGTGAGCCTACTAGGAAATAGCAATGGCGAGTAACTAAGTGATTTACGCCTAAATGGCTATACAAGCCCGCCAGTGGAGAGTAACCAAATGTAGAGGCCTACAAGGCCACACAAGCCCAACATATCGATAATCCGTATGAGTAGCCAAGTGAGTAATATGCCTCATCAAACACCACGAGCCCATTGTATCAATAGCTCATGTGTGTATCCACAAGCATATTACCACCTAGTAATATATAGGCCCACTCCATGTTTTAGCATACCCATACCATTAACTTCCGAACATTCAACCGGAAAACGAGCATAAGGAGAAGAAGTGGAAGACATCATAGTCTCTATTACATCATGTTACTTTAAGTTAGTTGCACAACACAAAAGACGGTATTTTGTTCCAACCCACAAAACAAAAATAGCACTCAGGGGAAGAAAGCATAAAACTCCAAATGCAGAGACTCGCTAAGCGAGACCCAGCGAGCAGTGGTGAATCCATGCTCGCTAAGTGAGGCAATAGCAAGCTCCCGACGAGCTTTTCCAGAGAGGAGACCATTTCTGAAAAAGTTTGGCTCGCTAAGCAAGATCTGCACCCGCTAAGCGAAGAATCATCAACCCAAAAGCCCAAAAGGTATGAGTCTCATTAAGCGAGGCTGTCCAGAAATGCATAAATATAAGATCATGAGTGCTCGCTTAGTGCCATGAAGGCTCGCTAAGCGAGAGTAACATAACACAAAAAATACAGAAGAAACAAAGGACAACTCATAATGCAAACCACTTAATTTTCCAAATGCAATGATCAACACACAGATATGAGTCATATTACCACGTGCATGTATATTTTTATGCCACATTTGATCATAGTTCCATGCAAATGACATGATTTAGGCATTTTTCTCTCAATCCTTATCCCATATCATATAAACCCCAATCAATTCCCTAAGTGATGTCTATGGACTCACCTAAACAAGAAATAGAATGTTGATTCAAATGGAGTAATGAGAAAATCAAGATGGAGTTGATGTTGGTAGCATGCAAGATGATGAATTTGATGTTGGTTGTCTCCTCCCACTCCCTTGTGTTCATGTTTTCCATTCTCTCTCTCTCTCTCTCTCTCTCTCTCTCTCTCTCTCTCTCTCTCTCTCTCTCTCTCTCTCTCTCTCTCTCTCCCTTGTGAATGAATGGATGAGGGGAAAACAAGCTGCATAATGCCTTAACTCTATTTAAGAGGTGAAATGACCACATTACCAATTTTTTCTATCGGATTAACCCAATTTAAAAAAAATGCTAATTAGTAGAAATTAGTATCGCTAATATACCAATTAATCACACTAATAGTTCAATGGTGCGTTAATTAGTCGATAGTTGTATCGGGGTAATACAATGTATTAGAACAAATTGATAGTTTTTAATATCGACCTAGACATCACAATTCATCCCTTCAATAAAAAGTTTAATTTTCTCTTTCAAATAAGAATATCATTCACCATTGAAATATGAAGGTTTATTTAAGGAATAGGTAGAAGTCATCATAACTCCAAAGACAATTAGTCTATAAACAGAAGTAAGTGACTTCAAACACAAGAAATGGTGAGTTGTGATATAAAAAAGATTTTAGAGATAAGTAAAATAAAATAAAATTTAAAGTTACTTTCAAGAAGAACACATCAAATTTTACTCTGGTTAGTCCTATAACCACAAGACCATAGTCCAGTCCACAAGAATTTATCCTTGATATTTCCATTATCATAGTGCTTTTAAAACAATGTCAGTCCACAACCTTATTACGCTAAGATTTTACCTCAAGTTCAATTTACAACCTTTATATTAAAATATCAGTGTTCAAGAAAAAAACTATCTCTTGATTTATAATTACATATCAACAATGGTTTACACAGACAACTCTACTTAAATATTGTCTCTTTCAACACTAAAATTATATTTAAGTAAAAGTGGAAATTTTAAGAACAAAGAAAAGAAATAAGTAAAAGAAAGGTTATTTTTACATTTCTGGTGTCTTTTCAAATGGTCACAACTTTATTGATCAAGAATTTTAAGTTAATTTTTAGGTTTTTGATTAATATTTTTTACATCAAACTAATCAAAACTTTGTTGATAGCTTCAATTTGTCCGTTTTCCTTGAGCATAATACGATAATACGATATCGATTCTAGTAATTTAGTATTTCTAGATTATAACATATCTCATTATTTTTCTACCAATGAACACGATAGCTTTATCAGTAGTTAAGGTTTGAGGATATCCAAAACAACATACAATGTGATTTTCAATGAAATTTATCTCATATTTTTGCTCGACATCTTTCAAATGAATTGCTTCTACCCACTTTGAAAATTAATCAATTTCCACCTAAATGTATATGTGCCCTTTCGAGAATGCTGGATGAATTTGATCGATTAAACCTAATGTCCATACTAAAAAATGACATGGTTTAATATATCTTTCCAACCAACATGCCTATATATACATATTTTACTACATCTTTTTGTCAAGAGAATTTACTTATTTTATATATAATTTAAATATTTAACTGAAAAGAATTGATAGTTTATTGCACGTCTTTCAAATATTTACCTAATACTAAGATGCACATTTAGACTCAGAGGATACCATTCAATATACGTAAACGCTAAAGTATCCTAGTTTTGACATCATACAAAATACATCTAACGAAAAGTTGCACTCACATATCTGCAAGTGCAAAAAAGCCTGCATGATTGCACGAGCTTACTAGGAAATAGCACAAGCGAGTAACTAAGTGATTTACGCCTAAGTGGCTACACAAGTCCGCCAGTGGTGAGTAACCAAGTGTAGAGGCCTACAAGGCCACACAAAACCCCCCATATCGATAATTCATATGAGTAGCCAAGTCAGTAATATGCCTCATCAAACCCCACGAGCCCATTGTATCAATAGCTCGTGTGTGTATCCACAAGCATATTACCACCTAATAATATATAGGACCACACCGTATTTTAGCATATCCAAACCATTAACTTCTGAACATTCAACCAGAACGAAAGAACATCGGGAGAAGAAGTGGAAGACACCTTAGTCTCCATTACATCATGTTACTTTAAGTTAGTTACACAACACAAAAGACAATATTTTGTTCCAACCCACGAAACAAAAATTACACTCTGGGGTAGAAAGCATAAAACTCCAAATGCAGAGGCTCGCTAAGTGATACACAGTGAGCATTGGTGAATCCATGCTCGCTAAATGAGGCCATAGCGAGCTCCCAACGAGCTCTGGCAGAGAGGAAACCATTTCTGAAAAAGGTTGGCTCGCTAAGCGAGATCTGCACCCGCTAAGCGAAGAATCATCAACCTAGAGACCCAAAAGGTATGAGTGCTCGCTAAGCGAGGCTACCTAGAAATGCATAAATACAAGAACGTGAATTCTTGCTTAGTGCCATGAAGGCTCGCTAAGCGAGAGTAGCATAACACACAAAATACAGAAGAAACAAATGACGATTCATAATGCAAACCACTTCATTTTTCACATGCAATGATCAACACACGAATATGAGTCATATTACCACGTGCATGTATATTTTTATGCCACATTTGATCATATTTCTATGCAAATGACATGATTTAGGCATTTTTCTCTCAATCCTTATCGCACATCATATAAACCCCAATCAATTTCCCAAATGATGTCTATGGACTCACCTGAACAAGAAATATAATTTTGATTCAAGTGGAGTGATGAGAAAATCAAGATGGAGTTGATGTTGGTAGCATGCAAGATGATGAATTTGATGTTGGTTGTCTCCTTCCACTCCCATGTGTTCATGTTTTCCACTCTCTCTCTCTCTCTCTCTCTCTCTCTCTCTCTCTCTCTCCCCCCCCCCCCCCCCCCCACTAAGTTTTGGTTTTGTAAGTGAATGAATGAGGGAAAAACAAGCTACACAATGCCTTAACTCTATTTAAGAGGTCAAATGACCATATTACCTCTTTTTTCTACCTGATTAACCCAATTTCTAAAAAATGCTAATTAGTAGAAATTAGTATCGCTAATATACCAATTAATCACACTAATAGTTCAATAGTGCGTTAATTAGTCGATAATTGTATCGGGGTAATACAATGTATTAGAACAAATTGATAGTTTACAATTGCGACCTAGACATCACAATTCATCCCTTCAATAAAAAGTTTAATTTTCTCTTTCAAATAAGAATATCATTCACCATTGAAAGATGAAGGTTTATTTAAGGAATAGATAGAAGTCATCATAACCCCATAGATAATTAGTCTATAATCAGAAGTAAGTGACTTCAAACACAAGAGATTGTGAATTGTGATATAAAAATATTTTAGAGATTAAAAAAATAAAATCAAATTTAAAGTTGTTTTCAAGAAGAACACATAAAATCTTACTTTGGTTAGTCCTATAACCACAAAACCATAGTCCAGTCCACAAGAATTTATCCTTGATATTTCCACTATCATAGTGCTTTTAAAACACTGTCAGTCCACAACCTTATTACACTAAGATTTTATCTCAAGTTCAATTTGCAATCTTTATATTAAAATATCATAGTTCAAGTAAAAAACTATTGATTTATAATTACATATCAACAATGATTTACACAAGACAACTCTACTTAAATATTGTCTCTTTCAACACTAAAATTATATTTAAGTAACATGAAAATTTTAAGAACAAAGAAAAGAAATGAGTAAAAGAAAAGTTATTTTTACATTTCTGGTGTCTTTTCAAATGGTCACAACTTTATTGATCAAGAATTTTAAGTTAATTTTTAGGTTTTTGATTAATATTTTTTACATCAAACTAATCAAGACTTTGTTGATAGCTTCAATTTGTCCATTTTCCTTGAGCATAATACGATAATACGATATCGATTCTAGTAATTTAGAATTTCTAGATTCTAACATATCTCATTATTTTTCTACCAATGAACATGACAGCTCTATCCGTAGTTAAGGTTTGAGGAGTTTCAAAACAACATACAATGTGATTTTCAATGAAATTTATCTCATATTTTTGCTCGACATCTTTCAAATGAATTGCTTCTACCCACTTTAAAAATTAATCAATTTCCACCCAAATGTATATGTGCCCTTTCAAGAATGCTGGATGAATTTGATCGATTAAACCTAATGTCCACACTAAAAAATGATATGATTAAATATATCTTTCCAACCAACATGCCTATATATACATCTTTTAGTCAAGATAATTTATTTATTTTTTATATAATTTAAATATTTAACTGAAAATAATTGATAGTTTATTGCGCATTTTTCAAATATTTTTCCAAAACTTAATTCTATTTGAAACACTGAAAACAAAGGAAAAATCTACGTGGCTCCCATAAAAATATGACTTTTCTTTTTTGGAAAAGAAGTGCAGATGAGAAGTGATACTTCAAATTATACTTTTTTACTCTTTTTTCTTTGTTTTTTTAAAAATCATTTACCCACTCTTTTTTTTCTACCAATCAAATAAAATGTTTAAAAATTTACACATATTTTTTAAGGGATAAGGCTAACTTGTGCCCCAAGGACATATGTTAAGAAATTCATAAATAAAAAATTTATATTGAAAAAAGTAATAAAAAAATAATTATAAAATTTTGATAAAGTAAGTTTCAGAAGAATATTTTTACGATTAATTCTTAACACGTGTCTTTAGGACACAAGTTAGTATTACCCATTTAAAAAATATATATTAGAGTGTATTAAATAATTTTTAAGGTTATTTATCATATTAAATAAGTTCATTTAAAAAATACACATCATTAAATAATAAATTCATATTCAATTAAAATTCATGATGCAGAAGTTTTCACCTTTTATAAATTTAATAAAGCATTAAGCTTTTGAGCACCATAATTTTTTTTTTACAATAACCATATGAAGGAATCTTGAAAAGTTAAATACTGCATTCGTTCCACAATAAATGATCCATTTGTAATAAAATAGTATCTCAAAATAAATGATTTATTTCAATTTCCAATGCATTATTTTTAATTTTACTTTCATCATTCTCAATACATGATAAATGTATTTTAGTAAAAGTACCATATTCTCTCTTTCATTATTTTTATATGGGGGAAATAATCAACTGAACTATTCATTGTAGGATGTAGGGAGTAAATTTTTATTTTAATGGGGATAGAAAATGTGTAATTGATTACACCCTCTGATTAGTATTATAATCAAATTTAACTTTTTTTTGGGTACATTTGACCGTTAATGTATCTAGATCATATATATATATATATATATATATATATATATATATATATATATATATATATATATATATATATATATATATATATATACTAGATACATTAGTTATCAAATGTATCAAAAAATTCAAATTTATTTATAATAATGATAAAATGTACATGCTAACCGAGTCATTCTCGTTCCTCGCATTTTATGGATTCTAGATCATAACTAAAAAAAATATCTATTTCTTTCAACATAATAGGTCTTAATATATAATAATAATTTTATAAAATATCAAAAAATTTAAAGAAACTTTTAAATGTATTTAATTCTTAAAATCTATTTTTTAAAGAAGTAATTGTTATATCAACAATAATAAGAAAATAGTCGATTTTAAATAATTTTTCTGGGGACTGATTTTCATGTTTTTTGTTGTTCTCTTTAAAATATTTTTTTCCTAATAACATTTTGTTGAAATGATGGACTCAACATTCATTTCAAGTGCAATTTTTTTTACAAGATTCATACTTTTTGTAAAATCTTTCTCACAATATTTTGTAAAATATGATAACACACCTTCTATTGGTTTTATGGTAGCATTTATGCACATAGACTTAAATTACAATTTTTTGTTGACTATATTAATAAAAAATGAAATATCAAACCAAATAACCATACAACAACAACATAGCCTTAGGCTACATAGATCAACTTTCGTCATAATGTTCTATTCAGGACCATGCTTTTGTCTAAATTATTAAGCTCGAGATCTTTCTTAAGAACTTCTCTTATTGTTTTCCTAGGTTTTACCTCTAACTATTTGAACCCTCTCCATCTGATCTACTTTCCTTACCATATAATCTAAGGGTCTTCTCTCTATATGCCCAAACTACCAAATTATATACTCTAACATTTTTTCTACTATAGGTGTTACCCCAAAACTCTATAATATTGTCATTTCTAATCTTACCATGTCTAGTCTTACAACAGATCCAACACAATATCCGCATCTCCGTTACGCTTACTTTATTCTCGTGGTGATTCTTAAGCATCCAACATTATGTCACATACAACATCGTTGGTCTTACCACAATACAATAAAACTTTCTCTTCAACATGTGCGGTACTTTTCTATCAAATAAAATCCCGGAAGCCCTCCTCCATTTCAACCACCCAGCTTGAACTCGATGGTTTACAGTCTTGTCTATTTCTTTATCGTTTTTTATTATAGACCCAAAATATTCAAACTGCGTGACTTATGATATAATATGGTCTTCAACTTTCACTTCTAAGTTATAAATGTTTCTTTTTTTTATTAATTTTCATTCCATATATTTCGTCTTACTTCTGCTTAGGAGAAAGTCACGTGTTTCTAGAACTTGTCTTAAAGTCTCCAACCTCTCGTTTAAATCCTCATTTGACTCTCCCAGTATAACTATATCATCTGCAAAAAGCATGCATCTCGGTGCTAGATCTTGGATGTACTTTGTGAGTTGTTCAAAATTAAAGTAAAAAAGTAGGGGCTTATGGTTTAACCTTGGTGAAAATCTATTGTAATGGTGAAATCTTTCGTCTCTCCACCTTGTGTTTGCACACTAGTCGATACCCCTTCATACATATCTTAGACAACTCGAATATATGAAATCCCAACCCCTTTTCTTCTTTAATATTTTCCACAAAATCTCTCTAAGGCTTTTCATAAAATCTCTCATCAAACCAAATAACCACACAAAGCAAAAATTCAAAACTTTATAGTGCATTAATCAAACTCTCTGTCTCACTCTCTATATTTGCATCACTATCACAACATTCATATAATTCCAACAAATACAATCTTATTTGGGGACATTGAAATCTAATGGCTTAAACATTGTCAACCTGGATTTCCCAATGAACGGATGATGTAGTGACCTCTCATTAGATTTACTTGAATGGTTTAACCATTCATAGTCCATTCAGACACAAAACTCAAATAAAAAATTCATCAATAGTTAGTGTTTAATAATAATTGATCATAACATAATTAATTAATAATTGATTATGTCAATTCTTATTTGATTAATAAAATAATTAATCTAAAAATATTCCACTTGGATGACAATAATAAATTATTAAAACTTATTTATTTTAATATTATATTACTAATTGTTAGGGAGTTTGGGAGAGTTTGGAGCATCAATGCGACTAATGCTCCAGGACCACAAGAGATGGAGACGTCACATCTCAACCTAAAACCTTAAGATGTTAGGTAAATAAATTCTCCCTCTTATAAATTCAATATTTCACTCATTCATAGGCAATATGGAATTTTAACCACTCATACTTACACCCAACATTCTCTCACACAAGTGTAAGTCCTCCATATTCTATTACAGGATCCAACATCAGATTCATCTCCCGCTCCCCCACAAAGTCGAACCACGACTCTGATACCACTATTGGAGAGTCCAGAGAGTTAAAAGCACCAACAAGACTAATGCTTTAGGACCACAAGAGAGTGAGACGTCACATCTTAACCGAAAACCTTAAGGTGTTAGGTAAATAAGTTATCTCTCTTATAATCTAACACTCCACCCATTCATAAGCAATGTGAGATTTTAACCACCTACACTTGCACCCAACACTAATTATGGTCAAAATATTAATCAATCAAAAGAGAAATAAGCTTCAACGTTGTAAAAATCATATCCGATAGGAAAATAAACCATACATGTTAAAGACTCACAATTTACATAAATAATGATGAACTTAGAGTAACATATTTAAGTTAAGATAACTATGTTATAAAGAATGGATCAAGCATATGAATATGCTAATGATAAACTATCACTAACCCAACATATCACAAGACTTATTCATGTGTATAAGTATGTGATTAATGATTATACTAATGAGTTTTTAAATTAAAGGTCCTATAATATCCAATTAGGTCTAACAATAGTAATTATATATATACATGTTCTATTACGAGAATAATCACATTTAATTATAAGTACATTCATAACATAATATCACACTTGATATGAGTATTGATAGTATATTTGTACTTTAATATTTATGACTTGACATATGTGGAATATTGAAGATATGTAATAACACAATATTATTGCATACTAAAGAATTATTGTGTATTTTTAATATCGACTTAAGCATCAAATTATGAGTTAAAACAATAATATATATCTCAGTGTAATAGAATAAGACTTCTTAGAGTTATTGTGTATTTTGTAGTCTTCGTATAATATGTCATATTTATGGTGCACGCAAGAATACATGATAATATGAGAATAATAATCTAAAAACTTCCAAGTTATATGATTGTGTACACATGCACTCCCACTTATCTGACATGAATAAATAGGATTATGATTTATCATAGCCCATTAGTATTAAATACCCTGATTAAACAATGAGATATTATTTTTATTTTTAGTACAAAATTATACAGAGAAGTGATTGTATAATATATCATCATTAGAGTTTTACAAACGCAACCAAATATTTTGCACGTAAATATAATATACCATAACTTAAATAATTACACATGAAAGAGTATCATGGTTATATAAAAGATTTACCATCATTTGAGTGAGATCAAATCCCTATAATTCTAAATATAATATAGAATTATATACAACATCTTAATAACTCACTTAAAAACTCAAATGCGATAAATATAACTACACACATTTAAAAAATGTATTATGTTACACGCAACGGGAAATATAAGACTTTAATTTAACTAATATGTATGATATAACACAAGTAGTCATAAACTTTTATCGATAATATAAGACTATAATATCCTCAAAATAAGTCTCTATAAAATAATATTATATTAAATAATACGTATTTTTTTAGAATTGACATATTAAATTCTCCCACTTGATAAAGAATAATAGTTGAATAAATAAGAGTTTTAAAAATATTTAAATAAATACTCAACTATTTTTTTTATACACAATGATCATGTCAAGTAACGTCACACCGATAAGGTATGTTCATCACTTATATAATACAAAGAGAATTGAAACTAATTCTAATTAAAATGATACTAAAAATAAATTCTTGAATTTCATAAAGTATTACCGGTCTTTTAAAATAACTTCTTATTTGTTGTAATCTCAAATAATAGTATCAACAATATTAAATAAGAAATATAATAACAATGTATAAATATTATGTCATTGAAAGTTCTAATACCAATAGAGTACTCGAACCATAATTTACATAATTATAAATCACAAGTACATTGAATAAAAACAAATTATATTAAGAGTTTAATTGAAATGCACTGACATTGTAAAGATATTTTACACTGTCAGTTAATCACAATCATTGATTTTTTAGAGAAGTTTGACTTTTTCTATAATCACATGTAAAGTAACCCAAATGGATGATTGTGATGTATTGACGGTGTAAAATTTTTTATACTGACAGTGCATAACAATTAATCTCTTATATTAATAGTAACGTACCGATAGAGTATAAATATTATCAATATAATATTTATTATAATTAAAATAAATTTAATTATTTTATTAAACAAAATTTATACAAATGTGTAAGTGGAAAAATCGACTAATCAATTATATGAAATTAGAACATCAACATTTACTTGTTGAAGACATGATTTGGTAATAAAGGTTGTCTTTCTTGTCACCTTGATTTGGAATCCTGAAAAGATTAGTGGCTTGATCTTCCTCTGTATCTTACACTTCACTTCACAACTCTCAATGGGGCAAGCTATGGAGTCGTCAGTTCTGTTCCGAATGCATTGCTTACAGAGGGGGCCTAGTCGCATAATATATAACCATAGTCCCTACCTATTATGGACCAAGGGTTAAGGTTCACGCTTTTACTCACACGAATCAGGTTTCAGATACTTAGTTTTTAATTAAAAAGACCAGTTAACCAATAAAGGAGTCTGCTTATACACTCCCATCACAATCATGATTAATATGTTTTTCACAAACCAAAATAACAATTGATTGCAGTCCACAAAATATTATATAATCTAATATTCTTCCATTTGGAAAAATCAATTGTGTGATTTTAATTTTTATAAAAACATATATTTGGAAATGACTCTCGGATTAATGATTAATTTCTTAAATTATGGTCGCATTTTAAGAAAATGCATAATTTCATGTGTAGTATCTGAATATGACTTCGTCCAACAAAAGTCAAGCAATATTGAATCATTGAAATTATTACATCCTTCATTGACATATAACCTTCCATGTTTACAAATATTACGGACTCTGTCGACTAGTCATAAGTGTGGAGTGTGGCAAGGAAATAATATGCAAATATGATCCAACAGCCAAACTGTTGTTTTCTTTGTCAGATCTTAACAATTTCTCTCAAATGCCTTAAATCCAAATAAATTACATGGTTTTACAAACCATAATGTGTCAGCTCCAATATGGCGTCGACCACCAGCATAGTGGTCCTGACAACGTCGAGCTCAAAATCATACCTCATCTTCAATATGACATCAACCACCTATATAGTGGTCCTGAAGATGCTGAGATCAAAATTGTAACCATGCCTAAAGTTCTTAACTAGTGACGATCACAAGTACAGTGGTACCAATGACACTGAGTCCCAATTTTAACAACTTACATATAAACATTGACAAATAATAATAATAATAATAATAATAATAATAATAATAATAATAATAATATTCATTGCATTATCAATTGCTCAAAATAGAAAATGCTTAACAATCCAACACTTAAAATGTCCAAAATAAAATACAATGTGATAAGAAAATGACATAAATAATATACTCCCATTAACCAAGTACATCAAAAAAACTCACAATGCTCATGTTCTCAACGTGTTTTTTGAACACAATGGACCTAAGTCATTTGGTTAGAGGATCAATAAGCATGAAGTTTGCACCAATGTACTCAACAATAATGCTTAGAACCGCTAGAAGTTTTATTATTCTTATAGTATAACACTACTACATTTTTATCATATCAAAGCTTTAGTGGCCTAGAAATGGAGTCAACAATACGAAGTCCAATTATTAAATTTCCCAACCAAACAGCGTAAGTGGCGGCAGCATAACAAGCAATAAACTCTTCCTACATAGTAGAAGAAGACACAAGAGTTTTCTTTTAAATCTTTCATGATATCACACCTCCAACCAACATAAAAATGTAATAAGAAGTAGATTTCATATCATCAACACACCCAACAAGATTAGAGTCAGTATACCCAATTATTTCCAAGTTGTCGACTCTCCTAAAAACAAGCATATACTTTTTAGTTCTCTGAAAAGAGAAATCCAATGATCATTCCCAAGATTGGACTAGTATCGTCCTAAGATGCCAAATATGAAAGAAATGATAGGCCTAGTGCATACTTGAGCATACATCAAGCTGCCCAGTGCAATGTCGAAGGGTTTTCCCTTTATTTTTGTTCGCTCAATCTTATTTTTAGGACAATAATCTTTACTGAATTTGTCGCCTTTAGTAACTGGAATATCTTCTGGCTTTAAATTTTACATATTGAACCTCTCTAGTACTCTATCGATATAAGCCCTCTAGGACAAGCCAAGTACACCATGTGGTCTGTCTCTGTGTATTTCAATTCCCAACACAAAGGATGCTTCACTGAGATCTTTCATATTAAAGAACTTGGTTAGCATAAGTTTGTTCTTATGAAGTTGACCAAGATCATACTGGTAAGCAAAATATCATCAATATATAACACAAGAAAGATGAATTTTATCCCATTGACCTTAAGATAGATCACTTATTAACTTTATTTTCTTCAAAACCCAAGGAAGTCACCACCTCATCAAATTTCAAGTAGCATTGTCTGGAAGCCTATTTCAAATCATAAATATATTTTCTCTTGCAAACCAAATATTCATTACCACTTGTCACAAAACCCTCAGGTTGCTGCATGTACACCTCATTTAGATCACCATTCAGAAAGGAGGTCTTGACATCAATTCGATGCAACTCCAATTCAAAATATGCTACAAGATCCACAATGGTTCTAAAAGAGACTTTAGTGGAAACAGGATAAAACATTTCATTAAAATCAATCCCATCCTTTTGTGTGAAGCCCTTAGCCACAAGTCTTGCTTTAAACCTCTCAATTTCACCTTTTGAGTCCTTCTTTATTTTTAATATCCACTTGCAGCCAATTGACTTACAATTTCCTGGTAACTCCACCAGTTCCCAAACATCATTATTGACCATGTATTTCATTTCATCATGCATTGCATTTGTCCACAAGTAAGATTGAGAATGAGTATTAGCTTCTAGATAACTTTTAGTATCAATAACAACACCAACATCATACGCATCCTCACTAAGATAAACTACAAAATCATTAGTGATAGCATGTCGCTTTTGTCTTACTGACCTTCTAACATGAATTTTCTCAACTCGCTCAGCATGTTGTGCAACCTCAGCCGCAACAAGA
Source organism: Lathyrus oleraceus (assembly GCF_024323335.1). Taxonomy (NCBI): domain Eukaryota; kingdom Viridiplantae; phylum Streptophyta; class Magnoliopsida; order Fabales; family Fabaceae; genus Lathyrus; species Lathyrus oleraceus. Next base: position 198,124,525 of record NC_066580.1, on the reverse strand, counting down.
GGATCAACTGCAATTTCAACAAATGGTTCAACTACATTTTCAATCGGATGTTCCACCATATTCTCATTTGGATCAAAACCTTCACGAGTAGTGGATGAGCTAGCATTATCAAAATTAGGTAGTCGCAAAGTAACAATATTAGGCATAACATAATCAATATTATTAGATGCAATGACAAGCTTAGCAACATCAAACTCAGGGAATTTTTCATGCATGGGATCCATAATTTTATTACCTTTACCAGGATAAATGAACATCTATCCTTTAGCTCGATCTGGATATCCAATAAAAACAACAACTAGTTCTAGGTTCAAGCTTTATCTCAAAGGGATTATATATTTTAACCTTTGCGGGGCAACCACATACACAAAGATGGTTCAGACTGGGTTTTCTACCTGTCCAAATTTCATAAGGTGTTTTTGGAACTGATTTACTAGGAACTTTGTTTAGTATATAGATGGTTGTTTTCAAAGTGTCACCCCATAAAATTCTGGTAAATTAAGCCTACTCATCATGTTTTTCAACATATCCTTAAAGTGCAGTTTCGCCTTTTGGCTACACCATTTTGTTCAGGAGTATCAGGCATGGTGTATTATGGAACAATTCCACAATCTTTCAAGTATTTTGCAAAAGGCCCATATGTTTCCTAGTAGAATCATATCTACCATAATACTCTCCACCACGGTTAAAACACACCACCTTTATCACCTTTCCTAGTTACTTTTCAACTTCAGTTTTAAATATTTTAAATTTTCAAGTGCTTATGACTTTTCCTTAATCAAGTAAAGATATCTAAATTAGGAAAAATAATCAATGAAAATGATAAAATATTTATTACCACAAATAGTAGGAGAAAGGGGGCCGCTAATATCTGTGTGAATAATTTCCAAAAGGTCTAAACTTCTAGTTGAACTTTTCTTATTGTCTTAGTAAATTTTCCTCTAATACAATCCATGCAAGTCCCAAAATCATTGAAATCTAAGGAAGGTGAGAAGTCATCTCTAATTAACCTTTCAACTCTTTCCTTAGAGATATGGCATAAATGCTTGTGCCATAAGAAGGAGGATTTTTCTCTAATTTTAGACCTTTTAGCAATGGATCTCTTAACATTCAAGGATGAGGAAATATTATGACAATCCAAAGATAACTTATATAAACTATCCAACAAGATACCACTACCAATAACTTGAAAATTTAACATTAAATTATTTTTCCATCATAAAAGGTAAACTGAAATCCAACTCTATCCAAACAAGATACTCAAATCAAATTCCTCCTAAAAGAATGTAAATAAAATGTATCCTTCAAAACAAGTTTAAACCCAATTCCTAAAACTAAGATGGGTTGTAGAATCACTATGAAGCCATCAAAATGGGAACGTCACGTAAGTTAGACTCAACAATATGGGTTGTAGAATCACTATGAAGCCATCAAGAATTAATGGGAATGTCATGTAAGTTAGACTCAAAATAGACAAAAGTTAAATGATTACCTCCAGATTTGTTCTTATTTATTTAACCAAGCTTTAAAAGCATGACAATTAGTTTTCTTATGCCTCTTTTCCTTACGCCAGAAGCACCAAAAGGATTTCTTAAAAGCAACTGGCTTAAAACCTGCTATGTTATGATGTTGACCATTACTTGGTTTCCTAAACTCAGGATGTCTATGAGAAGCATTATGAGTATTTTTCTTATTTTCCCAAGAATTCTTACCATAATGGGGCTTAGCATGAACAGTTAGGAAGGCTAAATCATTTCTCTTCTTCAACTACACATTGGTAATAAGGTTATTGGAGGTCCACTTTTCACCAAAGGTATTATATGTAGTTTTGATTTGAGTGAATTCAACAGGTATATAGTTTAAGGCATGAGACATAATGAAATTCTCATTCAGGTCAATGTTATGGATTTTTCATTTTTCTTTGGACTTAGCTAAGCACTCACACTTATGCTTGAGCACTTAGCTAAGCACTCACACTTATGCTACCTGGACAGTTACTCTGCATTATTTCAAATCCCAGTCCACCCAAGTTACCAAGAAAAGACCACATTCACGTGCCCCTATGGTACATTTTCCTATCGAAGAATGCCATTTGGGTTCTACAATGCTTGTGCCACATTCTAGAGATGCATGATGGCGATCTTTGCTGACTTCCTAAAGGACTTCATGGAAGTCTTCATGGATTATTTTTCCATATATAGGTCAAATTTAGATGATTATATAGACAATTTAGAGAGAGTACTTGAGTGGTGTGTTAAGGTCAACCTCGTTTTAAACTAGGAAAAATGCCACTTCATAAAGAAGAAAGGTATAGTCCTCAGACATTAAGTGTCCTCAAGAGGAATTGAGGTTGACAAGGCAAAAAAATCAAAGTAATTGAGAAATTGCAGCCACCTTCCAACGTAAGAGAAGTCTGGAGCTTTTTAGGACACATTGGTTTCTACCGGTTATTCATTAAAGACTTCTCAAAAATTAGCAAACATTTGATTGGTCTTCTGATGAAGGACGCTAAGTTCACCTTTGATGAATAATGCCATCAGTCCTTCCAATTATTAAAGCATACATTGATCTTTATCCCTATAATGCAACCTCCATATTAGATTCTACTTTTTGAGATCATATGTGATGCGAGCGACTATGCAGTAGGTGTTGTTTTAGGACAATGTAAAGATAAGAATTTACATCCAGTCTACTACGCCAGTAGAACCTTAGATGAAGCTCAGATTAATTATTCCTCAACTGAGAAGGAGCTTCTAGCCATTGTCTTTGCGATTGAAATTTTTTGTTCTTACCTAGTAGGATTGAAGATTATCATGTACACAAACCATGCGACTATCAAGTATCTACATATCAAGAAAGATATGAAATCGAGACTGATTTGGTGGATACTACTACCATAGAAGTTCGACATAGAGATCCTGATAATAAATGGATAGAAAATTTAGTAATGGATGACTTGTCCAAGATTGATGAAGCGAGAGAATAGGAGTTACCCAGAGACGACTAACTCCCTTATAATGGCTGATAGAGTTTGTAAGAGGTGAAGTGCCCCGATAAGCGCATGTTATAGTTACATCATTGAGAGTGAATCCGAGCTAGAAAAGAACATGTTAGAGGAAACATCATCCATTAAGTCTACAGTGCCATGGTACGCTGATTTTATCAACTACCTCGCTACTAAAGTCTTTCCTCTGAATCTGACCTATTAACAAAAGAATAAATTCTTCCATGACCTCAAGCAATACTGTTGAGATGAACCTATCTTATTCAAGAGAGATGTCGATAATATCTTCTGCTGATGTGTACCTGATGAGGAAATAGAGAGTATCATTACCCACTTTCATGTCTCTCCCTACGAAAGGCATATGAGTATTTCCAAGATTGCTGCAAAATTTCTTCAGGCTGACCTTTATTAGCCTTCCATCTTCAGAGATGTTCATATTTTTACCACGGAAAGTGACATGTGCCAGCGCATCGGGAACATTTCCAGGAGAGATGAAATGCCCTTAAAAATCATCTTGGAAGTGGAAGTCTTCGACGTCTGGGGAATATATTTCATGGGGCCTTTTCCATCCTCAATGGGAAATAAGTTCATATTTGTTGTTGTTGACTAAAGTGGATTAAGATAATTGCTTCTTCCACTAATGATGCATAGGTAGTGATAGAGATGTTCAAAAATTTCATCTTTCCAATATTTGACATTCCAAGACTTGTAATAAGTGATGGTGGATCTCACTTCATCTCGAAATTATTCAAAACTATTTTGAAGAATTGTGGAGTGAGGCACATGTTAGCTACCCCTTATAATCCGCAAACCAGCAGGTAGGTAGAAGTTTCCAATATATAAATAAAGTCAATTCTTGAAAAGACAGTTCCTACCTCCATAAAAGACATGTCTGATAAGCTAAATATGCATTTTAGGCCTATATGACAGCTTATAAAACCCTTATAGGGACCAACCTTTTTAAGATGGTCTATGGATAATCATGCCACCTTCTGGTAGAGCTAGAGCATAAATCCTATTGGGCCATCAAGGCCCTAAATATGGACTATAGCGTTGCCATAGGTAAAAGGATTTTGAACTTGAATGAGTTGGAAGAGCTGAGGTTAGATGCAATGAAGGTTTGGAGTCAATCCACTGGAAAGTTCATAGTGAATGGGAAAAGGCTCAAGAACTATCACCTGGAGATACTATAGGAAAAGGTGTTACTTTTTCCTTAGAAGTATCCCCTGAGGGTTGGGCTTTAATGAGTCGAGCTACCGAAGTTAAATGATGTTTTGTGTGGGAGGTAACCCTTGGGTTTTAAAGGTTTAGTCAAGTTTTAAGTTTCTAGTCAATAAATAAATGAGCAAGATTAACAAAAGTGAAGAGCTAAAGAGAAATCCTTTCATCTTATGAGCAAGGCAAGGAAAATGAGCTCAAGGACTACTGACAGACGTCACATGTGTCCCATGAGACATAACGATCACCAAACAGTTTAGATGAAAAATCCAACGTTATAGGTGTTGAAGGGGAGGTCGTCAGCTTGGCTGACGCCCTTCAGCATGTTAAGGATGCATTTCCCATGAAATATACCGCTAAACCACTTTCCCCTAATTAATCATTTTAAATTCCATTCATGTCAAAATTCTGAACTTCTCTCTCCTCCCTCACTAGAAAACCTGTGCCACACTCCCTCATCGCACCACCTTTTAAATTTCACTTCCTCTTCTTCTTAACTAAAACTCTCCAAAACCACCATTTAAACTCCACCCCAAAACCTTCATTCTCACTCAAATTAAAAACTAAAACCACCACTCTCACTAACACATTCCCAAAAACTCATTTCCGCCTTCAAAAATCAAATGTTCTTCCATTTTCCATCACCACCCAAATTCGGGTTCCCTTACTTTTTCCACCAAAAATATGAATTTCATCATCAATATGCCTCCAAGAGTTTAGAATATTGACTCCATGGGAATTGAATTAGAAAACATGGAGCAGAAAAGTGGTTCGAGGTACTAGCTCAGTGAGAAATCCTCTCAACCAGGTATATTGACGAATCCTACCTTAAAAGCTTAGGAATTTATGACTATGTGAAATGGATGCTATATAGGATAGATTGGAGTCATTTTTTGACTCTTCGATACCAACCTTATGAGAGACTCGCTTTGGAGTTTCTCAACTCATTTGATTATAGTCTTCTTATATGGGAAACTAATGGTGTCTAGGGAACTCTATTTAGAATGTTCGATAAAGATTATACACTTAGTTAGGATGAGATAGCTACATTATTACAATTTACGACTGGCCATAATACCTTACTTGCCACGGAGGTTCCCACAGAGGGATCTTGGAACCACGGGTTTGGCTTGTTCTGCAAGCGATTGACCAGCAAGTTAGCGACTAACATGGAAGGTAAGAAATCTTCTCGTATTCATAATCCGATAATTTCTACTTCTAGAAAGTCTTATCCCACACTGTTTTTAGTGGAGGCGATAGTTTTGGAAATGTTAACTCAAAATATATGTTCTTTATCGACTTCATTTTCTGCCCCCGCGTAATCCCTACAATGGTAGTCATGATCGCTAAAATGCAAGTCATGGACAAAGCTAGGAGAGGAGAGATAGTGATTGGGAGATTGATTACCTTCATCATCTTATCCCTTGGTTTAGAGGCTAAGTTTGCTACTCTAGACCCTATCGAGGATGGTAGCCCTTTAGATTTGAACTCGTGCATGGCACAAAAATTTATCAAAGTTAAAAGTCAGAATGAGTATAACCTTATGATTAGGAATCAGGTTTCTATGAGTGTTGTGTTTCCTAATTGGCCATGAACTGATGTATGGGATGAGGGGAACTTGTTGTATCCCCTATATGCTCCTACATGTACTGATGTCTACGATGCTACTGATACTTGTGCTAATATTTGATAAGTGTCAAATTTGGTGAATTTATGGACAAAAAATGGCACTTATTAGCTTGATTCTTTGGATTCACTAGTCAAAACATCAACTTATGTGTAAATATTGTGTAGATTGATCATTTGCAACTCATTTTGTAGGTATGTTTGCATTAGTCGGGCTTTGGACATCAAAAGTTGAAGAAATAACTTCAACATGCAATATTTGGAAGAAATAAAAGCTTCGGGTGGGGCTTAACACGCTCAAAGCATGCTTTAAGTTGCTGAGGAAGGAGCTTCCGCGCTTAGCACTAAGTCTGGCGTCTGGCGCCATTTAAAGAGGTTTAATGTGTTTTTTTGGATATGGCGTTGAGTGCCAAATTTGGGGCTTAGTGCGGTCTGTGACTTTTTGTTTTCTATAGATAAATTTATGTTGTTATTTTGAGAAATATATTACATTTTGGAGAGACAGAGAGAGAGAGAGAGACTTAGAAAACAACAGGAGAGGGTTCTTCTTGAAGATCAGAAGTTGGGTTCACATCAATCGTGGGGAAATCACAATTGATGCATGTTCATCTTCATTCTTCTCTTTGTATCTAGATACAATGAGTAGGTAAATCCATTTCTTGGTGGGATTTGATGTAAGTTCGTCATAACATGATGTATTTCTATTGATCATGGTGTTGCATACAATCTCTTTATGAATCTATATCGATGTTATCCTTGTTTACTTGTTTTATATATTGATTTTAACTGTTATTGAGAAATACTTTGAATCTCGATATAGGATAATCATCTATTAGATGCTAAACTATAGACATAAATTTATATTTAACATTCACTTGAGTATTGAGTCTTAATGTTACAGTATTGTTTAATAGGATGAGAGATCGTCAATTCAACAATATGGTTGAACTCTCATTAGGAGTTAAGACATAAACATTGTCCGGGAGAGATATGTGATGATATTGATAAATGTTTAGATTGTGTATAATTGATTGGTAAATTACATATTTTGTCGGTGGATGAAATCCAATCCAAACAAGCTCTCATCTCTCTGAAACTTTTTTTGTCATTTATTGATTTACACTTTTTAACAAACATCTTTCAAACTTCCACTTAAAATCATAGTAACTGTTGAACGACATTGATATCTCACCAGTCCCTGAGGATACGAAAAAAAAATACTTACCCTTGTGAAACTAGCTGAAATATGCCCCCCGAACGCTTCGCACGCTAGAACGTATAACAAAGTCTCCATCGAACTTTACTCATCCCAACAGGGGAAAGGGAAAATATCGATAAAACCCAAGAGATAAGAAAATAGAGAAATGGGTAAGGGAATCGATTATGTAAAGGGGAGGTATTAGTATCCATCACATCCATGGTACTCCATGGGAACCATTTTGAATGTTCTTCCTTGGATGGGTGTTATAATCTTTATGTTCCTGTTGAAAAGAAAGGGGTTTAATAAAAGGGAATACCCGAGGAGGATTGTGGTCCTCATGCCTACGTATTCTCATAGTGCAATGAGAAAGTTAGAGCCTAGTAGTTCGTGGAACCGGGGAGGACAAAGAAAAGAAAGGAGAGTGTTCGCCAAGGATTCACATCCTCGTGCCTACGTATCCTTATAGTGCAATAAGGAAGTTAAAGCTCCATAGTTTGGCGGACAAACACTGAGAAAAAGATATGATTAGGGGTGATGTTTAGACCGGAAGGAAAAGGGTAAAAGCGGTGTCATAACCAAGAAAAGGTAGGGGTTAATCATAGAGGTGTGTTTCTAAAAGAAATTAGTGTCATAACCAAGAACATAAATGTAAATATGGTGGCAAAACCAAGAGCAGAAATGTAAGGATGGTGTCATAACCAAGAGCATAAATAAAGGTAGTGTCAAAACCAAGAGAGGGGGTTAACCATGTAGGTATATCCCTAAATTATGGTATCATAACCAAGAACTGAAATAAAAGTGGTGTTAAAACCAAGAGGGGGTTAACCATGTAGGTGTGTCCCTGAATTATGGTGTTATAACCAAGAACTGAATAACATTGGTGTCAAAACCAAGAGAGGGGGTTAACCATGTCGGTGTGCCCCTAAATTATGGTGTCAAACCAAGAACTAAAATAAAAGTGGTTTCAAAACCAAGATAGGGGGTTAACCATGTAGGTGTGTCCCTGAACTATGGTGTCATAACCAAGAACTGAAATAAAAGTGGTGTCAAAACCATGAGAGATGGTTAACCATGTAGGTGTGTCCCTGAATTGTGGTGTCATAACCAAGAACTAAAATAAAAGCGGTGTCAAAACCAAGAGAGGGGGTTAGCTATTTAGGTGTGTACCTGAATTATGGTGTCATAACCAAGAAAGTGAAATAAAAGTGGTTTCAAAACCAAGAAAGTGAGAATGACCAAGAGGTGTATCTCAAAAGAAAATGGTGTCAAAACCAAGAAAGTGAGAAAGACCAAGAGGTGTACCTCAAAAGAAAGTGGTGTTGCAATGGTGTTTAAACCAAAAGTATCTAAAAAGAAGAGCCACAAGGGAAGTCGCCACCACGCTTTTATTAATTCCAAAGGAAAAGGAAAAATAACGAACAAAACCCAAAGAATTTTTAAAATAAAACTAATAAAAAGAGATAAGGGTTTGGGGGTTGGTTATGCAAAGGGAAAGTATGAGCACCCTATACCTCTATACTACTCTATAGGAACCTCTTTGAAAATCTGCATTTTGACTTTAAAATGGTATTGTTTGAAAATGATTAGGGAGTTGAGAAGATAAATGTTTTTATAATTTTTTGTGTTTTCTAGGACTTCCAGAGTCTCATGCCTACGTACCAACAAAGTGAAATGGAGGATCAAAACCTCATAGTCCATGGTAAAAATAACAAAGATGTTTGTTTTTATTCATTTTTAATGAAAAGACATTTTGTCATCTTAAGGAGAACACTCAACTAGCCACCCATAAGTATGAGAACTTTGCATCACCATGAGAAGGGATATAACTTTGATAAAGATCAATAAGTATATCACTAGCTCTCTTAAGTGTAAAATAATTATCATCAATACTATGGGGATAGGACAATTACATCTCACTATGGAAACGACTCATGTCTAAACTTTGAGGAAAAGTTTTAAAAGAAAAAAGTGCACAAAGGGCACAAAATAGTGTGCATGAGTTTATGCATTTTTTAAGTCTTTTGAAATTTATTTTAATATGCTTAAGGTTTATTGAGAAAATGGTTCAAGTTTGAAAACAAGAAGGTTTTGGAAAAGAGAGAAGATTTTTAAAATTAAAGAAGGAGAGGAGAAGAAGAGACTATCCTAGAGCATAAAGTAAAATCTAGGGAGGAAATATCTAACCAAGAGATAACAAGTTTTATGGCATAAGTCAAGCAAGAATTCCCTACTTTGAATTAAGCCTCAAGCAAGCCAAATAAGAAAAGAAATTATTCATGTGTCAGATGAAGCCAAGATAAGAAAGTCAAGTCTTCAAAATAAGTCCAAAGTCAAAGGTACCAGATGAATCCCAAGGTCTCAAATGACAGACTCCCAAAGCAAGGGTCAAGGTCATAGTTCTAAGTCCATAACTCCACAAAAATTATAAGGATGGTAACCTCAAGTCCATGAATCAAGAGAGGAAAAAAATTTAGGTGTTTTTCCTTTATTAATGTCTTTAAAAGAAAAAGAAATCCAATTGGACAAAGGAAAAAGAGCATAAGCATAAACAAAGGTCCAAGTGGACAAAGAGCAAACATGATATGAGATGCTAAAATAAAAGCATAAAGTAAATATCATGAAATAAAGAGCATAAGATAAATGACATTAAAGTAAAGTTAATACAATAAAATGTTAGTAAGTGATGTTAATAATCAAAAATAGAAAGATGATTTGTCATTTTTTGGAGAACACTCAACTATTCACTCACAAGTATGAAAATATAGACCTTTACATCACCATGAGGAGGGCTCTAACTTGGATAAAATCAAAAAGTATGTCACTAGATCTCATAAGTGAGAAGGAAATAATATTTTTCACACAATACCATTAGGAGTATGTGACTTACAATCTCACTTATGAAAATGACTTACTTTCGAGACAAATTTAGCACTATATTAAGAAATCGTAATTGGACTTATGTAAAAGTTACAACTATCTATGGTCGGATAATAATAATGTTTATGCTAATACATGCTACAGAAATGATATGTAAATCATTCTCCTAAAGACATGTCACGCAAAAAAGAAAAGAGAATGGATCAAGCACAAAGGCTAGGAGAGTGGTGCATTACATCAATCAATACTTCATGATACTTAGGACAAACTTATGCATCAATCCAAAGTACCTTGAATGATCCATGATCAATTAGGAGGTAGATTTGAAATGATGAAAGTTCATCAAGCACCAATCCACGCATCATGGACAAGATGGACACAAACCATCCAATTTATCAAGAGGAAAAGAAAGAGATAAAGAAGAAAAGGACATGAGAAATCACACCCAAATTGGATCAAAGCCTTGATCAAGTCATCATCAAAATCAATCATCCATTATTATTGGTTAGGGTTTTCACCCCATCAACATCCAAGATCCATTGAGTTTGATGAGACCTATAATCAAATCAACTAAGATCCAAGGCCAACAGAGGTCAACAAATGTCAAACAAGCATAAACTGCAAAAAAAAAAAAATACATCAAAAATAAATTTTAAAAGGGAAATAAGAGAGAAAATCCATAAATCCCTTCAAAACACCAAATAAATGGCCAAGAAAATTATGGAAGGTTGGAAATAAAATAAGAGGCATAAAATAAATTTTTCAGAATTTTAAAATACCTAAAAGTGTTTTTAAACCAATTAAAACAAAGAAGAAAAGTTAAAATTCAAGAAAAATAGAAAACCAAGGAAATAAAATGTTGAAAAATAAAAATCAGATGAAGAAAAATAAAATAAAATTTTAGAAATTATTTTGGATGAAAAATGAATTTATTATGAATTTTAAAAGAAAATGCAATTTAAAATGAATAAAGAAAAATAAATAAAATCATAAAAAACACGAAGCGTCGGATATGACCTCATTAATTGACGTGGCAGATCCAACAGCTATCAGGCTAAGGCGTATGATGGAAATTAGCCAAAATAAAACACGGGATCTAATTCAAAATGGACCAATCAGAATATTTCAAATTGCCAACGTGTAAGGAAACTCATATGACCTGAGATAACTCTGGTCATCTTCCCTGATGATCCCTCACCGGAGCTTCATCGTTTTTTAATTTTAGAGAATGAGACTACCACCAATGATCGCCTCCTCATCACGAATTCAACCTCTTGCTCCAAATTCATTTATCTAAACTGAGCATGGTAAATTTTAGAGAAGTTTCAGAAGCAAGCAAGCCATGAAAAATTAAATTAAAATGACGAACATGATTAATTAACACCAGATAAGTTAGGGGAAAGCATTAAAAAGTGAAGGACTATATTTTGGTAACTTGTTTGAGTTCAAATGATTTCAGAACTACCTTATCCAAATGATGGTCAAAAGTTGATGAAGCTCGATCTGGTCAGGGAACTTCATAAGGTCTCAGAGCTTGGGAATTGTTGCAAAAGCTTCAGAGAAGATCGAAGGTGCTAATGAAATCAAGAAATTGGATTGAAACAAGTTGGAAATCAAAACACGATAGCTTAATTTTCTGGAAAATTTTCATACCGAAGCAGGGGTTATTTGGAACTCCAAAGCTTGTAAATGAATTCAATAGCTTTCCCTATTTATAAGGAATGAATTGGGATCTAAATATGTGTGGAATGATTCTCAATTCATGCAAAACAAATTGGCTCATGATGTGAGAAAAGTGTGACTTCTAATCCATCAAAACTCAGTCAAATGATGTGTTTTAAGAGTCAATTAAGTTCTAGAGACGTGACTAAACATGTTTAGGTCCAAAACATGTGGTATTTGGCTTGTAATTAAGGATTAGTGAAGTTCAAAATCTGATCATGATGATTTCTTCAGTTTCAAGTCACCATGTTCAACTCAATGGGGCATCTTGCTCATGAGGCTTTTTGATCCCATTCTTCTTGCAATTTGTTGACATCATGTCAAATATCACAATGTGCCAAGAAAGGTTACATTTGGATGCTTGAGCATAAAGTTATGGAATATTGAAGTTGGCACAAAAATATGGTAATGTACCTTCGAAAATTCTAAGTCTCAAATGGCTTAAAATGACCTGTAATGTCTCAAAGAATTTCATGGCCTTCCAAGCATAATTTGACTTTGATCCTTGAAGTAAACTTGCAGAGGGCATCACAAATGATATTTTGCAAAAGGTATCATCCTCAAATGTTGAAAATGGAACAATTTATAATCCTTGAATGTTGAGAAAAAATCCCTTAGAAATAGGTCAAATTTCATTAAGTCCACAAATGACATATAATGTCTTCTGACTTTTGATGATCCTCCAAGCATAATTGGCTCTTGTCATGCAAAGAGAAGTTGTATAAGATATTTATAAGAGTCATATGAAAAAGGAATAATTCAAAAATGTTGAGAAGTGAAGGAGTTGTGATCCTTTGAACTTTGACTTTAAATGTTGACTTTTTGGTCAAACTACTTGGAATAAACTTGTGTACTTGGACTTTTCTTGCATCCCAAGGTACATGGATGATCATATGAACTCAAAATAAGGTGTCCTTGAATATCTTTAATTTAATTTCTCAAAGTTTGAAGTAACTTGTTGAAGAAGGCATGCAAATAAACACATGAACCTTTGACTTCTCTAGAGAAATAAGCAACAAAACTTTGAGGTACTCTTGATCAAAATTAGATTGAAAGATGCTTGAGAACCTTAGAGATCATGTTTTTAGAGATAAGCCCCTTGAGAATCAATGGTTGAACACACTTTGACTTGAGTAATTAACAAAAACCATAGTTGATGAACCATGCTTGATGCTCTTGATGAAAAGTCATACCTTGCACAATAAACTTAAAGAAAACAAGACATGTTTTTGCTATTTTGATTATTGGTTAGATAAGTAATGGACAATTAAATACAAAGGTAAAACACCAGCAAAGAGGTGTTTCATGATCTATACAAAAAGCAAACCCAAAGATGAGAGGGAGAGGACAAGGATGTGACCTTGTTTGTATGCAAGGATACAAATGATATGTGGGATCTTAGGGTTAAAAAATAAGATATGACAGAAAGATTGAATGCTCCAAGGTGACATAGGCAAGTCCCATCAAGTGACCAATGGAATTATGGTCACTTGACAAAGACAAGGAGAATATGTAACACGTGAAGGGATTTAGTAGATCTGATGTGAATTAGGCCAAGCCAAATCAAAGGAGAGGATTGATGAACAAACAAAGATGCATGATCATACAAAACTAGCCTAGGGTCTCATTTTTAGGTAGCCCAATAGAAATCCATGTGGGTGGATGAAAAGTATATTGTCTTATGTCTCATTGTTAGGTAGCCCAAGAGAAATCCACGTGTGTGTAAGAGTGTACTAAACCTAAGTAGATGCATGCAAGAGGTATAAAGTAGATAAAACAACACACGAGCTCAAAACCTCAATGGGGACAAGGGTAGGTCAAAGTGTCCACAAGGTGTCAGGATCAATGTCACTCCAAGTCAAGCAAAAGGGTCCTAAATTCTAAGTCAATGTCCAAAGTCCAATAGGTTTTCAATACTCCATATCAAGTATAGGACTAGGATTAGGTCCAAGTTACTTTATCATGTTTTGATTCATAAATTTTTAACAAGCCAAAAGTCAAACAAGATAAGAGCAACATATCAATATAGATGGATAGAGTATGGAATAATGTGATGATTAGTGGGACATAAAATAAAAGTGTATTAAGGAAATGATAGAAAATTAAATGACAGAGACTTAAATGACTTGAATTTAAATTAATTGAATTAAAAGGCAATAATGTAAAGAGAAATGATTTATGTTAGGAGTTAATTGTTAGTCACTTGTATCTGGACAATTTAGCGCTATGTTAAGCAATCGTAAGTAGGCTTATGTAGAATCTGTATCTATCTGTGGTCGGTCAATACAATATATGTATCATACATGTTAGAGAATTAACATAGAGTTAATCTCCTACAACATGCAATAGAATGGTTAAAACAAAAATAGAGAGATGAAAATAGAGAGAGTGAAAGAGGGAATCAAGTCAATCACATAATGATCATTCTATCCTCAAATAAAAGGACTTAAAATATGGCATATCGAGGGTTAACCTATCATTGATGCAAAGTATTGAATATGATTCACAATCATCTATCAACAGTTTTGGATCAAAGAAGGTTGATCAACCTCAAGTTCATTTATCAATTATTTGAGATGAGGAAGAAAATATCAACCAAGCAATCAAACTAAATTCAAAATATCCAAATATCATCAAAAGAAAATAAAATTCAATTAATAATCATTTAAAATTGATTAAATAAAGAAAATAAAAGGGAAATTGTCAAAGAGAGGTCAAAACATCAAACAAAAGTCCAACAAAAATGTGGAAGGCCAACAAATATGTGAGTGAGTGGACCTCAAAAGTTGAGGTTAAAAATATTTAAAAATGAATAAAATAAAAATTCAAAAATAAAATTAAATGGAGAATAAAATAAAATATGCATCAAATGCAAAAATGATTTTTAAAAAATGCAAAAAAATGGTATGAGGTAGAAAATATTTTTATGGAATTATGAAAAAATTGGATTAAAAAATAATAAGGGGACTATTTTAAATTAATTTTGGAATAAAATGAAATAAAAATAAAATAAAAAAGAAATTAAAACATTTGAATCCAACGGCTAGCAAAGGTAACACGCGCTGATTGGCTAAGTGATTTGAATTTAACACCAACGCGCGCGATGAACTTCATCTTCAACCTCAGGATTTCCAATTTTGCAACATTACAAACTCGTGTTTTTACCATGAATCAAACATGGATTCAGCTATGAAACACGTCATCGTTCATGTCTTCATGCATCAAAGCAGTTGATTTTCTCTGAGCTGGGAGAATTTGCTCAAAAACTCAAAGAACCCTAGTTCTTCAAAATTAAATTAAATAGCGAATACTGAAAATAAATAACCAGTAGGTTAGGGCTTTTGATCAGTGGAACAACGCGAAGAGTGTTGTAACTTGTTTGCTCAAGGTTGTAACTCGTATCTACCTGTTCGAATGAAGCTTCAGAAGTCAGCAATGGTGGATCTGGTAGCTAGGTTGCAAAAGGATTCAGACCAAAGCAAAGTTTCAAACACCTTCAGAGGATACTGATGAACGATTTTGGGCAAAGAAATGGAAGGAAAAGAGCTTGAAGCGGAAAAGAGCTTAATTGATTATTTGAGGTATCGAGCTTCAATGATGACATGGTTTCTTTGGCTTTCAAAGTTTGCCAATGAAGGCAAAAGATTCATCTATTTATAGTGAATGTGTTGGGATGCAAATAGTGTGATTGAGCTTGAATTCGTGTGAATTGAATTGGAATTTTTCAGATCTCAAGCGTGTGAAAATTTGGCACAAAACTCATGACTAGGGAGCTTCTTAAGTCGTTTCAAGTTGTCCTCAAATGCGTTTGGTCATGGGTAATTGATTGGAACACATGAGAAATGGTCCCAAATTCTTTTGCGCATGATTCAACATTATAGCCCATGGACCAAAACAGAGTTTAGGTCACCATGTTCAAGCTTAGTCCAAATCCAATCGACTCGTGCGTTTTGTGATTTTCTTTGAGCCAGATGTTCACTTCATGGAGTAGAATAAGATGAAAAAAGAATCAATCAAAAAGGATCTTTGAGGTGAAATTTGTGGACTTATAAAGTTGAGATTGTGACCTATAAAATTGGGTTGGGCAATTAGTCAAGCACTTTGCAGCATGCTTGGTTATTTTGAGGTCATATGTTCATGATGCCATAACTTTTGATTCCCTTGTGAAATTTGAGCCAAACTTATGCCAAATGATCTTGACATTAGCTTAACACAATTCAAAAATAATGGGATCAAAAGAGTGCTTTAGCTTAAAATGGGAATGGTGGAAAGTAAGGATCATGGCAAGTTTTGGCCCATTTTGGCCACTTGGTCATTGGCACAAATGGGGTCCTAAATGGATGAATTGATGTTTGACCCTTTAATACAAGTTGTAGAGGATACTAAAAGGAACATTTTGATTAAATAATCTTGGCATTTGGATAAAAATTGAAAGAGCTATGGAGTTTGGATCAAAGGCATGGCACACTTGCAAATTAGGTCAAACCACCTTGCCCCCCTTTGTGTAAACTTGGTGTTTTCTTGCATTTTAAGCCATGATGATGATGGAATGAGTATCCATTTATGAAAAATTTATTAGGTATTGAGTGATATGGAGCATGGCTTAAATATTGAGGGTTGTGGCATGGAGATCAACACATGAAACCTCTTTGAATCGACTTGCTTTTCCCTTGATCAAAGACCTTGACTTTGCCTTGATTTGAAGCATGATTACCTACTTGAATAACAAGAGAAAAAAATTATCATATCTTTATGAAGTTAGTGTTAGTTGACAAGTAAAACAAAGTGAAACCCTAGGTTTAAGATACACTACACAAAGTGGTCGTGCTTGTGATTCCATGACCAAATGCAATGGTCGTGCATGATATGGTTTGATGTATGCATATGAGGTATGTCAAAAAAAGAAAAATGGAGGGTAAATTTTGGGGGTATGACAGCTACCCCTATTTAATCATCTTTAACCTAAAAGTGTGAATTGTGTTAGCTTTTCGAGTGTTCAGGTGGAAGAGGAGTAAATATAGAAATAACTGAAAATTTGCCCGATAAGAGGGAGTTCTAAAGAGTAGCAGATAAACTGGTTGGTTTTATATGCTGGGGATGAACTGAAATACTCCACGAGGGAGATAAATCAGTTGTGAGGTGACTGTTTGATACACATGATTGTATAATGCAATGCATGACTGTTTATTTATGATTCGTATGCAATGTGATATTGGATAGCAATGTAAGGTTGGTTTGATGAGAGGTAGACTTCGACTCGTCGGTATCCACATCGGAGAATTGCAAGGGAAAGCTTCCAAGTCACCAATGTTGCTGGGGAAAATCCTGCTGGCTGAGAACTACCGTTTGACTCCTGATAAGTAGGAGATGCGAGTACACGCAAGTACTAACTATAAACTACTGATAATTTAATGGGGCGTTTTCAAAAATCAAAGTAATTCCTAGAGTATTCCTTTTGATTTATCTTTTTATTATTCTCAAAGTTTTATGGCATTATGCAAGCAAGGTTGGCAATTATTTTGCAAAAAAAATACGGAAAAATAAAAAGATGAGAATCTACTGAATAACGAGTGAATTTTATTGATGGTGGAAAATTTGTACATGTAGAATGTGTACAAGGGTGAAAAAATCCTTAAAGATAAAATTGAAAAAATTGAAAAATAAAATAAATGGCAATGGTAAATTTGTTTAACTTTCCACTTATTACAACATTGGTTGTCATTTGTTCTAGCACAGAGCTCCAATACTTTATTTCTATTGACGATGATTGGATTGATCTGATGCCGCCCGAGGTCAAGCTGGGGGTGAGAATGTGCTCAAAAGACAACGTCAAGATATAGTCAAATGCATTTATCCCTAACTTTTACGTGGAATTATTTTGATTGTTTTGTCCATCGGGATGCCATTTTTGCCTAAGCTTCCCTTTTGGTTTTTCAACTTAGTGGGCTATTATTATTTTTTGTTTAATCCCTAACTTTTGCATGGACTTTTTTTTTGGGCCCATCAGGATATCCATTTTTGCCTAGATTGTTTATGACGAGTTCCAATCTAGCGGGCTTTGTATTCTAGGCAAAATATTTTTTGACTATATCTAAGTTTACCGGCATTGGCAAGTCATCCCCATCCATTATGGTGAGAATGAGATCCCCTCCTGAGAAGGCCGTTTTAACAACGAAGGGTCCTTCATAGTTGGGAGTCCACTTGCCCCGAGGGTCGGAGTGTATAGGAGAAATCTTATGAGAACAAGCTCGCCTGCTTGGAATGAGCAAGGAAGAATCTTCTTATCAGAAGCTCTCTTGAAGTGTCGTTGGTACAACTGACCATGGCAAACGGTCGTCAAGCGCTTTACTTCAAGAAGATTTAGATGATCATATTTGGACTGCACTCACTCAGCTTCATCGAGATCTTCTTCCATGAAAACCCTCAGAGAGGGGATTTCAACTTCAATAGGTAGGGCAACCTCCATTCCATACACAAGTGGAGAAGGAGTTGCCCTAGTGGAAATATGCGCTGAAGTTTTGTAGCCATGAAGAGCAAATGGAAGAATCTCATGCCAATCTTTGTAGGTCTTGGCCATTTTCGGGATGATTCTATTGATATTTTAGTTAGCTGCTTCCATGGCATCGTTCATCTAGGGCCGGTATGGTGAGGAGTTATGATGTTCGATCCTAAACTCTTGACACAACTCACTCATCATCTTGTTGTTCAAGTTACTAGCATTAACGGTAATAATCTTGCTAGGAACACCATAGCGACAAATGATTTCTTTCTTGATAAATTGGGTAACCACTTGTCTCGTGACATTTGTGTAGGAAACAACTTCCACACATTTCGTAAAATGGTCAATGGCGACTAGAATGAAACGATGATCGTTAGAAGCTTTTAGCTCAATCATTCCAATCATGTCAATGACGTTGAACGGTGTTGGAGGGACATGGATTTTGTCACCAAAAATTAGACACTTGTGACACCTTTTGACAAAGTTGTAACAGTCCACCTCCATTGTTGTCCAATAGTATCCAGCCCAGAGAATCTTCTTAGCCATAACGGGCTCCTTAGCATGTACACCCTTGCAGCTTCCATGTATAGTGTAGCACCTCAAATTTGCACCCATCATTGTACATACATTTTCATATTAGGTCATAGCATATCATGGTCCATTGCATAGCATTGCATTGCCTCTTTTGCCTCAAGTGCAAGCCAATCAAGAAATTAGGTCAAACTGATCAGGAGATCAGTCAACCAAGCAAGCAAGCACAATTCTCAAGGAGCCAAGGCCCTAGGGTTGGTCCAACATGTTCACATGACTTGGGGGTCCATTTGAAGTGTTTTAGTCAAGGATTGGATGTTCAGAAGTCATCAGTCAATGCACAATCAGTCAGAAACCCTAAAAGTCAACTGTTGGTCAACTGTCCATTTAATCGGTGATTTGATGAATGGAAATGGTTTGAAAGATCTTATTCATGTCCAAATAGTCTTCATATATCATGTCAAACACCATCATGGAAGAATTTGAAGCCAGATCAAAAATTTCCAAAAATGGAAACTGGACCTGTAACTGAAACTTACCAAAAATGGAAAGTCTTGATCCTCAAACTTACATCATGATACAAGCTTCAAATGAATTTTTTCCCAACATGAAAGTTGAAGATCTTGTTCTCCCATTTCCAAAAAGTCCAAGAACTCTCAATTCCCATGTGTGGTTGGCAAGTTATGATCGAATCGATTTCAGAAATTCTTGAACTTCAAAAGGCCATATCTCTCAAACCATTTGGCCAATTTTGGTGGGGTTTTTTCCTACAAGTCACATTTGATCCCCTCTTTCCAAAAATATAAATTTCATGAGCCAAAACATTGCCAATCAAAATGGCATTTTTTGAACCTAGCATATGTGAAATTCAAGTTTGACCAAGAGTTGACTTTTTGATTTAATCATCTTTAAACCATTTGGCCAATTAAAATAGTTCAGAAATATGGTTTTGGACATGTTTGCAAGCTCATTTCGTGCAGTACACATGGCCATGCTTAACTTGCTTGGAATTTGGCCAAAGGTACACTTTCACCCATACTTCCATGGACCATGCTTGGTACTCAAGGCAGCAGATTTTCATGATCATTTTCTGTCAAGGACAAACCCTAAGAGCAGCCATACAAGCCACAAGCCATGAGATTGCAAACAGAACTTCACTCATGCAAAAAACTTCATTTAGATTTTCTTCCAAAACAGTCCAAAAACTTCCAATGAGCTTGGCCATGGATTGTTTCACCAACACAGCAGATATCATGATCATTTGCTGTCATGTTGAACATTAATAGCAGACACAAACCACCTTCATTCATGCTAAGAAACTCACTTTGGCACCTTTCCAAAAAACCTGTCAAACTCCAAAGAGACAAGGCATTGCAAACAATACCAAACAGCAGGTCCTTTCCTCATTTTCCTGTCATTGGAAGCTACTAGCTGCATCCATCAAACCAGAATTCATTCATTCTCTCACATTTTAAAAAACTCATCTTGGATGCATTTCTAAAACTCTGTCCAAAACACCAAAGTTACCAAGCCTTGCCTTGCCTTAAAAACTATCCAAGCAGCATTTTGAACCCTAAGAGGAAGCCACAAAACACACAACAGAAAACCCTTGGCTCTCATTCTCTCAAAAACACATCTTGGCATTTTTCCATTTTTCTGTCAAAGAACTCAAAGAGAACAAAAGCTGGCCTTGCTTGACAATATTTCCTCACCTTTTTTCTGTCAAACCAACCCTAGAATGGCAGCCACAAGAGAATAGAACAAACCAACCATTTGCTCATTCATTCTCTAAAAGACTCCATCCTTGGCATTTTCAAAAAAAACAGTCCAAACTTCCAAAAGAACTTAAGCCTTGCACTGTATTTTCACCATCCATTCATCAGTTGGAGAACCCTAGTAGCAGCATCAGCCATCATCTTGCACAAGAATTCACTCTCTCTAAAAGATTCATCTTGCTTTGCATTTATCATTTTCTGTCAAGAACTTCAAAAAGAACCAAAACCTTGCCTGGCTTGATGCAAAGTTTCCTCATCATTTTCTGTCAAATAGGAGCACTGGCAGCCACAAAACACACAGCAAGAGACCATTGTCCTCTCATTTCTCTCAAAGCCTCACTCTTGGCCATTTTCCAAAACAGTCAACAAACCTCCAAAGAACTGAGCTTGGCATTGTTATTTTCATCATCCAAACACCTTTCTAAGCTCATGGCAATCATCATTTTCCACCTGTAGCAGCATCTAGCAGCATTGGCTTTGGCACAGCATCATCCATGACAGTTCCAGTTTCAAGCCATTGCAAGGGTTACTGAGCCAAGCCAACTTCACACTCATCATTTGAAAGCTTAAAGTGTACCTGTTTGGAGTCAAAGTCACCAAATACCAACTGTATCACCATTGCCTTGCTGATTTGGTAAATTTTCAAGTTCCATTATTCTTGAATCTATTACATGCTTTCAAAAGATCTTTCAATGCTGAGTTTAGTGATGGCTTTAGTTTTGAAAATGGTTGAGTTATTATGAAGATGTGATGAAATGAAGTTTGATGCTTGAAAATGTTTTCATTGATTTCTCTTTCGTGAGTTTGATTTGATGTCAATACTTGATGGATTCATGTTTGTCATTGCTTGCTGATCATTTGGGTGTACTCAATCTTGATTTCTGAAAAAGTTTGTGAAATTCGATTTGGGGAAGATGCTGCTACAGTGAAACCCTAGCTTTCAAAATGCATTTTTCCAGATTTTCTTTTGTTTCACGTTGCATGGCACGGTCTAACCTCAAGAGCCAATCAAATTATTTCGTTCATGGGCCAAAACGGCTGTGTTTTGATTAGTGAATCATGGAATTACCAAACTGCCATTCTTGCTTTATTAATTCAATTAATTTCTTCATTTCATTTCACTTTGATATCCAATCTTCCAAAAATCATAAATGCTTCAATTTTAATCCAATTTGAATGGGATTTTTTGTGTTGTGTTCATCATGATCTCTACTTTTTTATCATTATTTTTCCAGAATTTTTTGATGGATGGTTTTTAAATGGGGCTAGGGTTTGTGACATGTGACCAATTCTTGTACACTTTGCCAAAACATTTGTGAAATGATAAGAATGTATCCAATGGCTCCCAAATTTTTTGTGCTCAAACTAGACACACTCATGGTGATTTTGGTGTAGAGTTTGTGAATTTATCATTTGTGGTTTGTGAGTTATGAATTTTTGAATTAGGGTGTGACAACTTGTGTCACACCATTGATGTCCAACTTGATGATTTTTGATACCATGCTTCTTGACCTCCAATTGATCTGATTTTTTGCATGAACCTACTCTTGTATGTGTAGTTTACATGTGAATTTTCTTGGAATTATTTGTGGCATTTCCTAATTGTTTGAGATTTTCTCCCCTGTTGACCAAAATGTTGACCTTGTGTGATACATGTTCCCATCTCATTTGTGAAATTCTCATACTTTATTATATGGACATGAAATTTTACATGAGATAACTAGACATCCTCATCTTTGCCATGGTTTTAGTCCCATTCATTTATCATACACCATCTCTGATTTATGATTTTTCTAAGTGGATGCATGTTTGGTTGACTTCTTTGAGCATGTTCAAAAGTGCTTTGACTTTCTGATTTTCATTGACTGCCTTCCACTTGTCCAAATGAGATGAAATTTGACATGCTTACCATGCTATGGGTTGTGGTTTATCATGATTTATTTGATGATTTTTGGAAATGTTTAAGATTGCTTTTGAGTTAAGTCTTGCTGTTGACTCCTATGAGCTTCTGTTTGCTATACTTTGACCTAAATGGTTCATGAAATGATGATGATGATTGATATGAATGTGAACCCAATTGGTTGAGTCTCTTAATTGTTTGAACATGATTTTGGATGCTTGCCCCTTGCTGTTTTGACTTTCTCATTCATTTTTGACCCTAGGCTTGCCCTAGTGGTCCTGTTACTCACTTTTGAGCTTATGTTTTCAGGTTGGCCAGCAAATGACCAATGAGACCAATTCTTTTTGATTGAGCTTGCCTAAATACCATGAATAACTTGTTTGTTTTGTAGGTGGCTTGGCTCACATGCCTTAAGCCTTGTGCCTTGCACATTCATTTGCTTCTGATTAAATGTTAATGTCTGTTTCCTTCTGCTTTGTTTTGAAGTTGAATACTAACATCTGCTTGACTATTTCAGGTGCTTTTAGTTGCTTAGTTCCTTGTGAACTTTTGCTTTGCTTTGCTTGTATAAGCAATTTGCATTGAAGTATACTCCTAATCTTCATGTAGTCTGGAAGACCTGGCCTGTTACTTGGCCAGGCAACTGTCTGAAGTCCTCCTTAAGAGGCAATGTTTGTGGATGTTTAATTTTGTCCTTGCATAGAGTCAAAGTCCTCCTAAGTGAAGAGGCAATTGGCAGAACCAAGGGATAAGCAACCTATCCCCTGCTATTCAGTGTGTCATCTGCTTTGCTCACACCACTGTGTTGATGCATTGCAGATACAAACCCAAGATCTTGTACAATTGTACAGTTGAGTCAGTTTTAAATGTGTAGAAGGGTTCCCACTTTCTGAACCCACACATTCTTGTCTTAAGCTCTCCCAGGCCAGGGATAAGAGCTGTGAAGTCTTATCTTCACTCACCTTTCATCTGCTTCACCTTAGTCTCTCAATGGCAAGGTTAAGAGCAACATTCACCCAGTTCCAGAGGTTTGTTTGTTGAGGTTGATATGACCCCTCGACTAAAACCTAGCCTTGTTTGAGCCCCTTGCTTGTGTATAGTGTGTGCTATCTGTGCTTGTAGGATTGTTTGACTTGCTTCCTGTGCAAGTTAGGATTGTTTGACTTGCTTCCTGTGCAAGTTAGGATCAGTTTAGACTTGCTTCCTGTGCAAGTTAGGTTTTGCTTGGCTTGCTTCCTGTGCAAGTTAAGTGTGTGTGGCTTGCTTCCTGTGTGAGCCATGCTTAGGATAGGTTGGCCCTTGTGCCATTTAGCTAGAAACCTTAACTTAGGGATGATTTGCATGATAACATCTAGGCTCGAGTCGTAGTCTCCCTAGTTGTGTCTCCCTCTATTATCTGGTTAGGCTAGTCCTTTATCCCTCTGTAGGGGAACTACATCGCCCTGATCTTCACACCAGATGAAGTATGTAGGCAGGAGATTGAGCTGATCTCTCCGGGCGCCCTTTTTTTTCTTTTTGAGTGTGTGCTTGACAGTTATAGGCTCGAGTCCCCGACTCCCTATCAACCTGTTGTGTTGTTGTGTGCTTGGAAGCCGATGTAAGTCCATCAAGTGGCATTTGGGTTCCAGTGTGCGTGTGTTTAGGTTCGGATGTCAATGTAAGTCCAGTGATTGGCATTTGGGCTCCACGTTTGCCTCTTTGCGTGTGTTTTGGTTCGGATGCTGATATAAGTCCAGTGATTGGCAGTCGGGCTCCACGTTTGCCTGTGTCTTGTTTTGTTTGTGTGCGTGTCAGCCGAGCTACGAATGCTCTGATTCTTCTCTCGTCCGAGAAGATACGTATGCATAGGATGCGATATCCTAGCGAGCATGTGTCGTTTCCCCAGTCCGAACTACTTCGACTCTGATGTCTATGCCTGATAGACTAAGTAGGCCCAGGATGCGACATCCTGCCGAGTCAGTTTCAGTCAGTTTCTTGTGTCTCTTTCAGCCAGTTGTGTGTGAGTTTGAGCAGTGTTTAGCAACCAATTATCCTTCCTTTTGTGCGTGGATCCCGTAGAGTACTACGGATGCGTAGGGGTGCTAATACCTTCCCTTCGCATAACCGACTCCCGAACCCATTCTCTTTGGTCGCGAGACCATGTCTTTTCCAGGTTTACTCTGAGCGTTTCCTTTCCCTCTTTTGGGATAAATAACGCACGGTGGCGGCTCTGTTGTTCTTTCTTTTCCCGCCGGTTTTTCGCGTGATGCGACAGCTGGCGACTCTGCTGGGGATCTCTAGAGAAGTTGACCTGTGCTGGTCCGTCTTCCCTAAGCGAGTCTCTCCTAGCGCTCTCTAGGTTAGGGTTTTAGTTGCTTTGTGCTGTGTTTATTTATTGCATTCATTATTTACTGTTTGCATTCATTGTCTATTGTTTGCATTTATGTTTGTAATTATGTTTGCATTCATATTCATCTGTTCACCTGGCTGTGCTGTCTGTGTTTCTCTGTTTGGGGGTGGGGGTTACTCGAGGTAAAAGGTCCAATACCCAGACTATGAGTGAAAATCTAGGATGATTAGGAATAGAGTGATTCATGGGAAGCGGGTGGTATGGCGCCACTTAGCGGAACATTGATATCACGAGCAGTTCAGACCCTGGTGGGATACTGTCGTTACGTACTTCGGGTGTGTATATGATAGTATTTCTGCGAAAGGTTATTTATGCTGCGTTTCTCTCAGCTTTACCCTGGCCTAGACTACACCCGTGAGTGGGGAAGGGTTATTCATTACAGGTACCGTTGGTGACTCAGTTCTGTTGGTGACTTGGTTCTGATGGTGACTTTGTGTTCAGACAGTGTTCAGTTAACCTTAAGTGGGATTTATGTTCCGATTTTGACTGAAGCTTCGACCTAGTATCAGAGTTTGCACAACCAGCCAGTCCAGTCTGCATCATGTGCATCATAGCATATTTATTTTTCAAAAGAAACGCATTGAAAAAAAAATCAAAAAAAAAATCATCAAAAAAAAAGAGAAAAAGAAAAAAACTAATCTCTGCATGCATATCATTTCTCAGGTACATTCCAGAGTCTGTCTACTGATAGAGATGACAACGGTCCCCGAGCCGAAGCGGAAGACCTGTTCCTACAGTTTCCACCGTGAGCCGTTGACTCCGCTAGTTGAGTTGGGTAGCCTCGTGATAGATGACCGACTGAAGAGTTTTGTTGGGCGGTACGGAGATATCTTGACAGTATTGAAGACAGTAGTAGATCCAGTGCCTCTGCAGACACTACTTCAGTTTTATGAGCCAGAGCTCAGGTGCTTCACTTTCCAGGATTATCAGCTTGCACCCACTCTCGAAGAGTATTCTATCCTATTGAGTATCCCTATTCAGCATCAGACTCCCTTCTTGGACGTCCCAAAGGAGGTCGACTTCAGATTGATTGCCAGAGCTCTCCGGTTGAGTATTGAGGAAGTTGGTGAGAATTGGAAGCCCTGTGGGGAAGTAGTAGGTCTGCCTTTGAAGGTTCTGTTGAGGGTAGCCGGAGTTGAAGCAGAGAAGGGAAATTGGGAAGTTTTTCACGCTCAGCTAGCTGCCATGATCTATGGTATCATCCTATTTCCCAGTATGCCAAATTTCATTGACTTCACTGCTATCAGCATTTTCATCAGAGGGAATCCAATCCCTACTCTTCTAGCAGATACTTACTATGCCATTCACAGCAGGCATGGTAAGGGAGGAGCCATCAGGTGCTGCCTGCCTCTCCTATTCAAATGGTTCATGTCTCTTCTGCCAGCCAGTGGACCGTTTGTGGATACCCAGAGCACTCTGAAGTGGACTCAGAGGGTCATGTCGCTCACTTCCTACGACATCAGGTGGCAGTCATACCGGATGGATGTGAAGGATGTCATCATAAGTTGTGGTGAATTCCGGAGCGTGCCACTCATAGGGACCAAAGGTTGCATCAACTACAACCCAGTTCTTTCTCTTCGCCAGCTAGGGTTTGTTATGAGTGAAAGACCGCTCGAAGCTGAGATAGCTGAGAGTTTTTGTTTTGAGAAGAAGGATGACCCTGCTAAGTTGGAGCAGATAGGGAAAGCCTGGAGAGATGTGGGAGTAAAGGATGGATCCGTCTTAGGGAAGAAGTTTTCCATTGCAATGCCCGATTACACCGATTGGGTAAAGAAGAGAGTGGAAACTTTGCTGCTACCCTACGATAGGATGGAGCCGTTGCAAGAGCAACCACCTTTGGTACTTGCTGATAGTGTGCCTGCTGAACACTATAAGCAAGCCCTAATGGAGAGTCGTCGTCTGAGGGAGAAGGAGCAAGACACCCAGATGGAGCTGTACAAAGCCAAAGCTGATAAGTTGAACTTGGCTCATCAACTCAGAGGAGTACGAGAAGAAGATGCTAGCAGACTGAGAAGCAAGAAGAGATCCTACGAGGAGATGGAGAGCATGTTAGATGCAGAACATCGGGAGTGCTTGAGGCTGCAGAGGGTTGAGGCCAGCTATCAGAAGAAGATCAGAGACCTGGAAAAGCAACTCAGAGATAAAGACATCCAGTTGAAGAAGGAAGTAGACTTGAGACAGGCATCAGAGAACCACCTTGGAGGAGAAGTGGTAGAGCTTAAAAGACAGTTGAAGGAGAAGATTACCCCTTTACCAGAATGTTCAGAATGCACACTATTGATAGACCAGTGCCATTACCTGAAGACCCTCATTCCAGAAGACCATCTGTCTTAGTTCGTATCTTTGTTTGTGTTTTGCTGAGAATCACCTCCAGGCTTGTTGGATGGGATTCATTTCTTTGTACTCTGTTTATGCGATTTTTCTGTTGACTCAGTGGTATTGACCTTTTTACCCTTATGTATGGATAAGGTTGTCAGTATTTTCCCTGTATCTGTTTGTTCTCCTGTTACTGCAGGTTGCCATCCTTTCAGGATGGGTCAGGCTCTTTGAATGCCTGAGAAATGAGCATATCATGTGCATCATACGCATCATTAGCATCATACTCATATCATTTTGCATAACAGGTGTTCTTGGTCGTGGCTTCTCACTCTGGTTCCTGTTTTAGGCAGGATAACTGATCAACGTCCGCACCGCTACTCAACAAGACTGAATCAACAGAGGATTATGGACCAGGTTCAGACAGAGTTGGCTGAGATGAGGGCAAACATGGCCCAGTTTATGACGATGATGCAAGGAGTTGTTCAGGGGTAAGAGGAGCTGCGTGCCTTAGCCCAGAGACTGGAAGCCGTGCTTCCACCAGTCCATCGTGCTTCACCAGTGGGTGTACCCGTTCATGAGAATGCTGCTGCCGCTATTCTCGTCAATGATTATGCCGTGGGTGATGAATTGAAGGGGATCAGAATCAGAGAACAGCCTCTTGCTGCAGAGACTGTTAATGTCAGAGCAACCCGCGCTCCAGTTCGCCATTCTGGCTCTTCAAGTTCTTCCAGTTCTAAGAAGACATACTCTGGGGCACCCAAAAGGGGAGAGAGTGAAACAAATGCTGTGCACCGACGGAGGAGTGCGAACAGAGGACAGTGTCGTCAGGCTGTTGGTGTGACTATTCCAGCAACTCAACCTCAACAACAGCAGAGAAGGCCAACTCAGCAATATCAGCATCCACAACATCGTCCTCAGCAACAGGCTTCCCAGCCTCCAATGGATAACCAAGCTGGTACAAGTAATGAAAGGAAGAAGATCATTTTCGATCCAATCCCCATGTCCTACGCCGAGCTGTATCCCACGTTGATAGAGCGGAACTTGATTACTCCCAGAGACCCGCCGGCTATACCCGTCAACCCTCGGTGGTGGTATAGGCCTGAACATCATTGTGTGTATCACTCGGGTGCTCCTGGTCATGATGTGGACAGTTTGTTTCCAGCTGAAGATGAAGGTTCAAGACCTTGTGAGGTCAGGTACTCTGATCTTGGAGGATTTAGGTCCCCGTGTTAATCGAGCTTGAAGATAGCAAGTCCTGGGCTGGCGCCGACTTTTCTTCAGAAGGGTTGTTCAGAAAACAGAAGCTGCTGATGCAAAGGATACTGACAGTTGTCATCCTCGGTGGGATCTATCACAATCGGGTCACTGTGGGCTTTCCTACAGTTGTTCATAAGTCAGAGTAATAATCACTTTGTTTAAAAACCCTTCTCCCATGCCAAAAGGAGAAGTGATGACATTGTTGGCAACATTTTGTGCAATGATATTTTCATTCAAATAATTCATGTTAAACATTTGTTTTTCCATTTATTTTCCCTTTTTGCTTTTTGCATGAAATTGGTGATCACAAAAAACCCTAAAAACAGGAATAAAAGCAATCTTTTCATTCTGCATAACGATTGTCTTGTTTGATTTTCAAAGAACTTTTCATCTCTAAATCTTTATGCAGGTTGTTTCTCAAATCCATTGAACATAATGATCGGACGTCATCTCCCAATTTTGAATTCCCTGTATTCGAAGTGGACGAAGATGATGTTGAAGGGATTCCTGACGAGATTTCCCGACTTCTTGAGCAAGAAAAGAAGATCACTCAGCTGCACCTCGAGAATCAGCAGAACAGCCAACTGGGGCATTATCTAAAAAAAAGAAAAAAAAGAAAAAGAAAGAGGAGGGTGCAAAACCAAATCAAAAGAAAACCAAATCAAAAGAAATCCAAATCAAAAGAAAGAAAAAGAAAGAAAGAAACAAGAAAAATAGCACCCTCAAAGTCCCAAGTTGACTGATGCTGAGTTCAATCAAAATCAAAGAGATCAACTGCCATGTGTCATGGCCAGTCATATCAGCAGAGAGTGAAGAAAGCATTCGACAAGAAGATCAAGCCTCGTGTGTTCCGAGGGACCCTGTGCTCAAGAAAGTCTTGTCTTTCGTGCCCGATTCCAGGGGCAAGTGAACCCCAAGCTATGAAAGTCCATGTGTTGTCAAGAGAGCCTTTTCAGGCAGTGCTTTAACACTTACATCAATGGATGAAGAAGTTCACTCGTCCTGTGAATTCCGATGCAGTCAAGAAATACTTCGCCTAAAACAAAAACAAAAAAGCAAAAGCTCGCTAAGTCGAACACCCCAAAGGGCGACTTAGGCAAAAAGGAGCGTCTCGGTGGATTGAAAACCCGAAAGGGCGATCCAGGCAAAAGTTAGAGACATTGAAAAAAAAAAGGGAGAGAATTTGCATCCCGCTAGATTGAACACCTCACACTGGGGCAATCTAGGCAAAATTAGGGATTTGGCAAGTAACTGCATCTGGACAAGACTGTGTTCTATATCTGTCATCCGTCAGGAATTCTCGATGCGTCGTCGACCGAAGCTCCGAATACATCGAAATTCAGAATGGTAGAGTAAGGGTCATTATGTTCAATGTAGCCCTCTCCAATATATATCACCGATTTCAAACTTGTACAGATCTATGGAGTCTCGCCCTTTGCAGACTACCATTCCATCACATTAATTTGAGCTTTTATCCAATTATTTGCATTCTTATTTGTTTCAACTCAACACAGGTTTTGCATGTTTTTAATTGATAAAGTATCATTGTTTTCAAAATAAACAAATTTTTCAAAAAAATTGTTCTTAAACAAAGTGAACGTTCACAATGATGGAAAGATACTTAGGAGACCCACAGTGCTCTCCCGAGGGTGGTATGATTACCAACAGGTAAGACAATTGTTCGTATCTCGAGCATGACTGTATCTTTGTCCTGCAGAACCTCGTATGGTCTCTCCTCAGTGAAGTTGCCCGATGCAGTGTTGTTTGAAGTTGTTCATCTTCACGTTCCCGGCAGTACAAATTCTTCCTCCAAGTCCCTATTAGCTCTATTGTGGGGCATCCCCAGTAGAGTGTTGTTTGAGCCTTATCATGGGGCATACCTGGGGCACGTTTTTATCTGACGATCTCTTGCGCAGGTGCTGTTAGATATCTTCATTCGCTTGCCAGTGGTAATATGAACCTTTTTGACAAGAGATCCCTGCAGAGCCAAATCAGGGGCAAGGGATAGTTGAACGGTGAAAAGACAGTGAAGGATTACGACGACGGTCCTGGAAAGTTAATCAAGAAGACTCTTCAAAGTCTGATGATTGGGAAGTTTGTATGAATATCAGGAGTTCGATCCCCGTGGAGTACGGACGAGATTGGGAATACAAGATGATGGAGCAGAAAAGTCCAGAAGCGTCTGGGAGTTCGTAAAAAGAGGAAAGCCGACACTATAGGTGGGCGATGGATGCCGCTGTTCGGCGACTCGACAGGTGTTCCGTGTCTAAAAGCTGTATTTCCCCAGTAGGTGTGAGAACGTTACCTCCATAACAGATTCGAGATCAGTGTCTCCTCAGCAAGCCTAAAGGTGGCCGTATCTCCAGCGGAGTTGTGACTGTTTTCCAAGTCTGAAGCTGTCTTCCCAGCAGAGGTTGTGTTGATGTTTTTTTTCCAGCAAGGTTTGTCTTCCCCCAGCGGGATGGGAGTTGACATGGTTATAGGATCCCCAGCACAGTTCCTGGAGTTCCCCGGTGTTGTCTCTGGAGGAGACGTGTGTTTATGTATTCATCATTTAGATAAGCATAGCATATCGCATCATTAGTGCATAGCATTTCCATAATCATGGGGCATTGTGTAAAGCAAGAAAAACTCATGCATCAACATTGCAAGCATATCCATTAGCCCTAGGCCGTGGCGACCAGCCGAGGTTGGGTTGTTGGAAAGAGTTTAGCATCGCGCCATTGCATCGGCTTCAGGATTGGGTTCATCAGCATGGTTGAGAGGTTGGTGTTTTCCCAACAAGTGATTCCTCAGTCGAGTGGGTATCCCCAGCAGTGTTACTCCCCAATTGTTAGCGTCTTGCCAGCTTGGGACTTTTTCCTTAAGCAGATATGGGTGTGTCTGATCTCTCCATGTAGAGTCTACCCCTTAAGCAGAAAGTGTCAATCTTTTCCTGCCATTTCCCCACTGAGATACATCCTCGTGGATGACGGTTGCTTCCGTTCCCTCCCTAATGGGATGGGTTTTCCCTATTGAGTTCTTTCCTCATTAGGATGAGTCTTAATTCAGTCTGCCTTTTTGGATCGATCCTAAATTGGCTTCTTGTTGACTGTCTCTTGTGCGGCCCTGGGGCATGAATGAATAGTGGCTCACTAACCGGCACTCATTCATTTCATCCTCAGCGGAATTTGTGGCCTCTACCTACAAACCGGTAGTTGTAAGTCCTATCCTTGTGGTTTTCTACCTACAAGCTGGTAGTTGTAAAATCCCACTTTCATCCCCTTGGTGGAGTTAACCCTTTGTGCCCATCCCGATGATGACTGGTTACTTTTCCATTGGCCTCTACCTACAAACCGGTAGTTGTAAGTCCTATCTTTGTGGTTTTCTACCTACAAGCTGGTAGTTGTAAAATCCCACTTTCACCCCCTTGTTGAAGTTAACCGTTTATGCTCATCCTATCGATGACTGGTTACCTTTCTGTGGTTTTCTGCCTACAAACCGGTAGATGTAATCCCCTCTTTGCAGTTATCAGTATCCAGTTTGTGATATTGATATTCTTTCCCCTCTGGATACTCGCCTTGATCAAGCAGTATTGTCCCCATTGGGTCTTCCCCTTCTTTTTGGATACTTGCTCCGAGTAAGCAGCTTTATCCTCTTTTGATTGGTCATCTTTTGCATACCTAGTCTGGTACCCAGATGCCTTCCTTTTCGGTCGATTATTCATTTAACAACCTACAACCCGGTTATGGATAATCTTCCATGCGAGTGTATTATCTACGTTTCGACGGCTATAGATAATATGTACTTATGATTTTCCGGTATTCAGACCGAAGAAGTTTCCGACGATCAGGTCGATGTACTTATGATTTTCCGGTATTCAGACCGAAGAAGTTTCCGACGATCAGGTCGATGTACTTATGATTTTCCGGTATTTAGACCGAAGAAGTTTCCGACGATCAGGTCGATGTACTTATGATTTTCCGGTATTCAGACCGAAGAAGTTTCCGACGATCAGGTCGATGTACTTATGTCTTTTCCGGTATCCAGACCGAAGAAGTTTCCGACGATCAGGTCGATGTACTTATGTTTTTTCCGGTATTCAGATCGAGGGAGTTTCCGACGATCAGGTCGATGTACTCATGGCACTCAGGCCAATTTCCCGGTATTCAGACCGAAGAAGTTTCCGACGATCAGGTCGATGTACTTATGTTTTTTCCGGTATTCAGACCGAGGGAGTTTCCGACGATCAGGTCGATGTACTCATGGCACTCAGGCCAATTTTCCGGTATTCAGACCGAAGGAGTTTCCGACGATCAGGTCGATGTACTCATGGCACTCAGGCCAATTTTCCGGTATTCAGACCGAAGTGGCGTTCAGGCCAATTTCCGATTTTCAGATCGAAGAAGTATTCCTCCTCCCCGTTGGTGTCGATAAACGTCGAGTTTTTCCTAGTCATCCGATGATGTCTGGTTGTACCCCTTTCCATGAAGAGTTACCTCTCCGTTGGTTTCGATAAACGTCGAGTTTTTCCCGATCATCCGTTGATGATTTGGTTGTGTTCACTCCCCCCAGTAGAGTTTCCTCCTCTCCGTTGGTGTCGATAAACGTCGAGTTTTTCCTATTCGTCCTATGACGTCTAGTTGTACCTGTCCCCACGTGGATTTACCTCTCCGTTGGTCTTGGTAAACGTTGAGTTTTTCCCATTTCGTCCGTTGACGAGTGGTTGTATCCCTTACAGTCATTCATTAATGTCTGGTTACCTCTCCGTTGGTCTTGGTAAACGTGTAGTTTTTCCTAGTTGTCCGTTGGCATCTAGTTGTGATTTCTTTTCCCATTCATCGTCGTTGCGATGTTTGGATGTGGCCGTACCCTTTGAAAACAAAACCAAAAAAAATATATACCCAGCAATAAGTATCAGATCCCAGTGGACGTTTCCATTGGTGGATCCCTGTATTGTGCAAATTCTACGGTTCTTGGTATTCAATCCCTGTTTAC
Source organism: Lathyrus oleraceus (assembly GCF_024323335.1). Taxonomy (NCBI): domain Eukaryota; kingdom Viridiplantae; phylum Streptophyta; class Magnoliopsida; order Fabales; family Fabaceae; genus Lathyrus; species Lathyrus oleraceus. Next base: position 198,091,230 of record NC_066580.1, on the reverse strand, counting down.
CCTGAAAGTCTGACAGCCGTTGCTCTCATCCATTCGGGTTCCCAGCTGATTGAATAGGGGCAGCTGTAGCACCTCAAATTTGCACCCATCATTGTACATACATTTTCATATTAGGTCATAGCATATCATGGTCCATTGCATAGCATTGCATTGCCTCTTTTGCCTCAAGTGCAAGCCAATCAAGAAATTAGGTCAAACTGATCAGGAGATCAGTCAACCAAGCAAGCAAGCACAATTCTCAAGGAGCCAAGGCCCTAGGGTTGGTCCAACATGTTCACATGACTTGGGGGTCCATTTGAAGTGTTTTAGTCAAGGATTGGATGTTCAGAAGTCATCAGTCAATGCACAATCAGTCAGAAACCCTAAAAGTCAATTGTTGGTCAACTGTCCATTTAATCGGTGATTTGATGAATGGAAATGGTTTGAAAGATCTTATTCATGTCCAAATAGTCTTCATATATCATGTCAAACACCATCATGGAAGAATTTGAAGCCAGATCAAAAATTTCCAAAAATGGAAACTGGACCTGTAACTGAAACTTACCAAAAATGGAAAGTCTTGATCCTCAAACTTACATCATGATACAAGCTTCAAATGAATTTTTTCCCAACATGAAAGTTGAAGATCTTGTTCTCCCATTTCCAAAAAGTCCAAGAACTCTCAATTCCCATGTGTGGTTGGCAAGTTATGATCGAATCGATTTCAGAAATTCTTGAACTTCAAAAGGCCATATCTCTCAAACCATTTGGCCAATTTTGGTGGGGTTTTTTCCTACAAGTCACATTTGATCCCCTCTTTCCAAAAATATAAATTTCATGAGCCAAAACATTGCCAATCAAAATGGCATTTTTTGAACCTAGCACATGTGAAATTCAAGTTTGACCAAGAGTTGACTTTTTGATTTAATCATCTTTAAACCATTTGGCCAATTAAAATAGTTCAGAAATATGGTTTTGGACATGTTTGCAAGCTCATTTCGTGCAGTACACATGGCCATGCTTAACTTGCTTGGAATTTGGCCAAAGGTACACTTTCACCCATACTTCCATGGACCATGCTTGGTACTCAAGGCAGCAGATTTTCATGATCATTTTCTGTCAAGGACAAACCCTAAGAGCAGCCATACAAGCCACAAGCCATGAGATTGCAAACAGAACTTCACTCATGCAAAAAACTTCATTTAGATTTTCTTCCAAAACAGTCCAAAAACTTCCAATGAGCTTGGCCATGGATTGTTTCACCAACACAGCAGATATCATGATCATTTGCTGTCATGTTGAACATTAATAGCAGACACAAACCACCTTCATTCATGCTAAGAAACTCACTTTGGCACCTTTCCAAAAAACCTGTCAAACTCCAAAGAGACAAGGCATTGCAAACAATACCAAACAGCAGGTCCTTTCCTCATTTTGCTGTCATTGGAAGCTACTAGCTGCATCCATCAAACCAGAATTCATTCATTCTCTCACATTTTAAAAAACTCATCTTGGATGCATTTCTAAAACTCTGTCCAAAACACCAAAGTTACCAAGCCTTGCCTTGCCTTAAAAACTATCCAAGCAGCATTTTGAACCCTAAGAGGCAGCCACAAAACACACAACAGAAAACCCTTGGCTCTCATTCTCTCAAAAACACATCTTGGCATTTTTCCATTTTTCTGTCAAAGAACTCAAAGAGAACAAAAGCTGGCCTTGCTTGACAATATTTCCTCACCTTTTTTCTGTCAAACCAACCCTAGAATGGCAGCCACAAGAGAATAGAACAAACCAACCATTTGCTCATTCATTCTCTAAAAGACTCCATCCTTGGCATTTTCAAAAAAAACAGTCCAAACTTCCAAAAGAACTTAAGCCTTGCACTGTATTTTCACCATCCATTCATCAGTTGGAGAACCCTAGTAGCAGCATCAGCCATCATCTTGCACAAGAATTCACTCTCTCTAAAAGATTCATCTTGCTTTGCATTTATCATTTTCTGTCAAGAACTTCAAAAAGAACCAAAACCTTGCCTGGCTTGATGCAAAGTTTCCTCATCATTTTCTGTCAAATAGGAGCACTGGCAGCCACAAAACACACAGCAAGAGACCATTGTCCTCTCATTTCTCTCAAAGCCTCACTCTTGGCCATTTTCCAAAACAGTCAACAAACCTCCAAAGAACTGAGCTTGGCATTGTTATTTTCATCATCCAAACACCTTTCTAAGCTCATGGCAATCATCATTTTCCACCTGTAGCAGCATCTAGCAGCATTGGCTTTGGCACAGCATCATCCATGACAGTTCCAGTTTCAAGCCATTGCAAGGGTTACTGAGCCAAGCCAACTTCACACTCATCATTTGAAAGCTTAAAGTGTACCTGTTTGGAGTCAAAGTCACCAAATACCAACTGTATCACCATTGCCTTGCTGATTTGGTAAATTTTCAAGTTCCATTATTCTTGAATCTATTACATGCTTTCAAAAGATCTTTCAATGCTGAGTTTAGTGATGGCTTTAGTTTTGAAAATGGTTGAGTTATTATGAAGATGTGATGAAATGAAGTTTGATGCTTGAAAATGTTTTCATTGATTTCTCTTTCGTGAGTTTGATTTGATGTCAATACTTGATGGATTCATGTTTGTCATTGCTTGCTGATCATTTGGGTGTACTCAATCTTGATTTCTGAAAAAGTTTGTGAAATTCGATTTGGGGAAGATGCTGCTACAGTGAAACCCTAGCTTTCAAAATGCATTTTTCCAGATTTTCTTTTGTTTCACGTTGCATGGCACGGTCTAACCTCAAGAGCCAATCAAATTATTTCGTTCATGGGCCAAAACGGCTGTGTTTTGATTAGTGAATCATGGAATTACCAAACTGCCATTCTTGCTTTATTAATTCAATTAATTTCTTCATTTCATTTCACTTTGATATCCAATCTTCCAAAAATCATAAATGCTTCAATTTTAATCCAATTTGAATGGGATTTTTTGTGTTGTGTTCATCATGATCTCTACTTTTTTATCATTATTTTTCCAGAATTTTTTGATGGATGGTTTTTAAATGGGGCTAGGGTTTGTGACATGTGACCAATTCTTGTACACTTTGCCAAAACATTTGTGAAATGATAAGAATGTATCCAATGGCTCCCAAATTTTTTGTGCTCAAACTAGACACACTCATGGTGATTTTGGTGTAGAGTTTGTGAATTTATCATTTGTGGTTTGTGAGTTATGAATTTTTGAATTAGGGTGTGACAACTTGTGTCACACCATTGATGTCCAACTTGATGATTTTTGATACCATGCTTCTTGACCTCCAATTGATCTGATTTTTTGCATGAACCTACTCTTGTATGTGTAGTTTACATGTGAATTTTCTTGGAATTATTTGTGGCATTTCCTAATTGTTTGAGATTTTCTCCCCTGTTGACCAAAATGTTGACCTTGTGTGATACATGTTCCCATCTCATTTGTGAAATTCTCATACTTTATTAGATGGACATGAAATTTTACATGAGATAACTAGACATCCTCATCTTTGCCATGGTTTTAGTCCCATTCATTTATCATACACCATCTCTGATTTATGATTTTTCTAAGTGGATGCATGTTTGGTTGACTTCTTTGAGCATGTTCAAAAGTGCTTTGACTTTCTGATTTTCATTGACTGCCTTCCACTTGTCCAAATGAGATGAAATTTGACATGCTTACCATGCTATGGGTTGTGGTTTATCATGATTTATTTGATGATTTTTGGAAATGTTTAAGATTGCTTTTGAGTTAAGTCTTGCTGTTGACTCCTATGAGCTTCTGTTTGCTATACTTTGACCTAAATGGTTCATGAAATGATGATGATGATTGATATGAATGTGAACCCAATTGGTTGAGTCTCTTAATTGTTTGAACATGATTTTGGATGCTTGCCCCTTGCTGTTTTGACTTTCTCATTCATTTTTGACCCTAGGCTTGCCCTAGTGGTCCTGTTACTCACTTTTGAGCTTATGTTTTCAGGTTGGCCAGCAAATGACCAATGAGACCAATTCTTTTTGATTGAGCTTGCCTAAATACCATGAATAACTTGTTTGTTTTGTAGGTGGCTTGGCTCACATGCCTTAAGCCTTGTGCCTTGCACATTCATTTGCTTCTGATTAAATGTTAATGTCTGTTTCCTTCTGCTTTGTTTTGAAGTTGAATACTAACATCTGTTTGACTATTTCAGGTGCTTTTAGTTGCTTAGTTCCTTGTGAACTTTTGCTTTGCTTTGCTTGTATAAGCAATTTGCATTGAAGTATACTCCTAATCTTCATGTAGTCTGGAAGACCTGGCCTGTTACTTGGCCAGGCAACTGTCTGAAGTCCTCCTTAAGAGGCAATGTTTGTGGATGTTTAATTTTGTCCTTGCATAGAGTCAAAGTCCTCCTAAGTGAAGAGGCAATTGGCAGAACCAAGGGATAAGCAACCTATCCCCTGCTATTCAGTGTGTCATCTGCTTTGCTCACACCACTGTGTTGATGCATTGCAGATACAAACCCAAGATCTTGTACAATTGTACAGTTGAGTCAGTTTTAAATGTGTAGAAGGGTTCCCACTTTCTGAACCCACACATTCTTGTCTTAAGCTCTCCCAGGCCAGGGATAAGAGCTGTGAAGTCTTATCTTCACTCACCTTTCATCTGCTTCACCTTAGTCTCTCAATGGCAAGGTTAAGAGCAACATTCACCCAGTTCCAGAGGTTTGTTTGTTGAGGTTGATATGACCCCTCGACTAAAACCTAGCCTTGTTTGAGCCCCTTGCTTGTGTATAGTGTGTGCTATCTGTGCTTGTAGGATTGTTTGACTTGCTTCCTGTGCAAGTTAGGATTGTTTGACTTGCTTCCTGTGCAAGTTAGGATCAGTTTAGACTTGCTTCCTGTGCAAGTTAGGTTTTGCTTGGCTTGCTTCCTGTGCAAGTTAAGTGTGTGTGGCTTGCTTCCTGTGTGAGCCATGCTTAGGATAGGTTGGCCCTTGTGCCATTTAGCTAGAAACCTTAACTTAGGGATGATTTGCATGATAACATCTAGGCTCGAGTCGTAGTCTCCCTAGTTGTGTCTCCCTCTATTATCTGGTTAGGCTAGTCCTTTATCCCTCTGTAGGGGAACTACATCGCCCTGATCTTCACACCAGATGAAGTATGTAGGCAGGAGATTGAGCTGATCTCTCCGGGCGCCCTTTTTTTTTCTTTTTGAGTGTGTGCTTGACAGTTATAGGCTCGAGTCCCCGACTCCCTATCAACCTGTTGTGTTGTTGTGTGCTTGGAAGCCGATGTAAGTCCATCGAGTGGCATTTGGGTTCCAGTGTGCGTGTGTTTAGGTTCGGATGTCAATGTAAGTCCAGTGATTGGCATTTGGGCTCCACGTTTGCCTCTTTGCGTGTGTTTTGGTTCGGATGCTGATATAAGTCCAGTGATTGGCAGTCGGGCTCCACGTTTGCCTGTGTCTTGTTTTGTTTGTGTGCGTGTCAGCCGAGCTACGAATGCTCTGATTCTTCTCTCGTCCGAGAAGATACGTATGCATAGGATGCGATATCCTAGCGAGCATGTGTCGTTTCCCCAGTCCGAACTACTTCGACTCTGATGTCTATGCCTGATAGACTAAGTAGGCCCAGGATGCGACATCCTGCCGAGTCAGTTTCAGTCAGTTTCTTGTGTCTCTTTCAGCCAGTTGTGTGTGAGTTTGAGCAGTGTTTAGCAACCAATTATCCTTCCTTTTGTGCGTGGATCCCGTAGAGTACTACGGATGCGTAGGGGTGCTAATACCTTCCCTTCGCATAACCGACTCCCGAACCCATTCTCTTTGGTCGCGAGACCATGTCTTTTCCAGGTTTACTCTGAGCGTTTCCTTTCCCTCTTTTGGGATAAATAACGCACGGTGGCGGCTCTGTTGTTCTTTCTTTTCCCGCCGGTTTTTCGCGTGATGCGACATATAGACCTTATATTGTGCTCTCTTCATGTCTATCTACGCATTTGAGCAGCACAGAATCATAAATCCTTTTGTACAAAACAACCCCATTCAAGAAAAACTTAGGAAAATCTTCTCAAAGCTTTCTTATTTATGATGGATGCTTTCTCGGGATATTCCTGTCTTTCTAGATACCTCATAATGTCATAGAACTGAGGCTTATTGTCAGATTCAACCTCCAGCGCTAGATAGTTTGTTGGTTCATCTAAGTGGTCAATGTGGATATAGGGCGCTTCATTTCTCCACTTAACTTTAAACATGGATGAAAGAGTAGCAAGAGCATCGGCCAACTAATTCTCTTCTCTCGGAATGTAATGGAAAGTGATTTCATCAAAATAGGGAATCAATTTTACGACGTGTTCTCTGTACGGAACCAACTTTTTATCCCGAGTTTCCCAATCTCCTCATACTTGACTGATTACTAAAGCAGAGTCTCCAAACACTTCAAGAATCTTGATTCTTAAATCGATACCGTAGATGCACGCTTCATATTCTACCATATTGTTTGTAGAATCAAAGCAAAGTCTGGCGGTGAATGGAATATGAAAATCAGTCGGAGATGTAATAACTACTCCTATTCCGTGCCCTTTAGCATTAGAGGCACCATCGAACATGAGCGTCCATCGCGCTTCTGGTTCGGGTCCTTCTTTTGGGTCGGGAATATTACAGACTCTGATGAACATGATGTCCTTGTTGGGAAAGTCAAACTTGATAGGATGGTAACTCTCCACAGGTTGATGGGAAAGGTAATCAGACAAGACACTCCCCTTGATGGATTTTTGAGTCACACATTGAATGTCATACTCAATTAGCAACATTTTCCATCGGGAAATCCTTCCACTGACAGCGGGCTTCTCAAAAATATACTTTATTGGATCCATTTTGGATATTAACAAAGTAGTATGACAAATCATATATTGTCTCAGGCGTCGAGTTACCTAAGCTAGAGCACAACAAGTCTTCTCTAACAGTTAGTATTTGGTTTCACAATTAGTAAACTTCTTGCTCAAGTAATAGATTGCATGTTCTCTACGGCCCGTGTCGTCATGCTGACCTAGAACACAACCCATCAATTCATCTAGCACGGTGAGATACATAATTAAACGCCTACCAGGAATCGGTGGTTGCAAGATCTATAGTTCTTGCAAGTAATTCTTTATATTGTCAAATTCCTCTTGACAATTATCATTCCATGCGGCCGCATGATCTTTTCTTACCAATTTGAATATTTGTTCGCAGTTAGCTGTCAGATACGAGATAAACCAGGATATGTAATTAAGCTGTCCAAGGAAGCCTAGACTTCTTTCTCAGTTCTGGGAGCTGGCATATATTGAATAGCCCTGGCCTTGTCTAGATCAACCTCGAGACCTTTTTGACTCACTACGAACCCCAACAGCTTGCCAGAACGGACCTCGAAAGTGCACTTAGCAGGATTCAATCTTAACTGGAATTTTTGGAGTCTCGAAAATAACTTCCTTAAATGGTCCAAGTGATTGTGTTCAGTCTATGACTTAGAAATCATATCATATACATACATTTCAATATCCTTGAGGATCATGTCATGAAAAAGATTCATCATAGCATGTTGATATGTCTCTCATGCGTTTTTCAAACCAAAAAGGCATGACTTTATAGCAGTAAGTTCCCCAGGGTGTGATGAAAGTTTTTTTATCCATATCAGTTGGAGCCATCTTGATTTGATTATACTCTGAGAAACCGTCCATGAAAGAACAGACTGAGTGATGAGTTGTGTTATCTACCAAAACATCAATATATGGTAAAGGAAAGTCGTCCTTTGGGCTGGATTTCTTAAGATCACGGTAGTCTACACAAATTTGAACCTTCCCATACTTCTTCGGAACCAGAATAATATTGGCCACCCATTGAGGATACTTAACGATATCTAGGGAACCAACGTCAAATTATTTCTTAACCTCTTCTTTGATCTTTAATGCGATGTTAGGTCGGGTTCTATGAAGTTTCTACTTAACCGGAGGGCACGCGGGCTTTAGTGGCAGGCAATGTTCAACAATGTTGGTATCCAACCCAGGAATATCTTTATAATACCAGACGAGGATATCAACATACTCATGAAGTAACTCTACTAACTCACGGTGTACATGCTTGGCAAGGGATGCCCCAATCTTCGCCTCTCTTTTGACCTCTTCGGTGCCCAGGTTGATCACCTCCAACTGTTCTTGGTGCGGATGAATCTCCTTTTCCTCATGCTCAAGAATTATGGAAAGCTCAGGAGACACTTTACAATCTTCCTCATCGTCGTCTTCGGCTTGGTTAATTGGAAATTCTGATCTACAGCGAACTTCAACAATGCTGCTCTTAGTGGAATCATTTATTCTGCATGTTATGAGTTTATTTTTTTAGAATTGTTTTTTGGAAAAGATGTAAAAATAAAAGAAAATAAGATTTTTCCATTTATTTTTTAAGTGAAAAGTGAAGTAATAGAAAGAAAATGGATCATGATTTTGAGTGCAAAAACTACCTTTCATTTATTGAATAATACTTTTAAAACATAGGAGGCCCTGTCAAGCTAACCACATGCCTCAAGCGAAGGCAAGGGTCAATAAAAATATAAAATGCATTACATTTCTTTTGAGAACACCACATGAACCATAGTAGAAATCCAATTATCAAGCTTAAATCCTGGGGCACACTTGTGAATAAGACCGGAGACTGCACGCTAACTAGAACTTGCTTCATCTACTACTACTACAGAAGAATCTAATTGGTAGTCGGCATTACTGAACTTGATTGGGTTGAACCGCTTACTGCCCCTCGCAGCTAGGTGTCGGGAAGTTGGATGATAACCGAGTCCAAAATGATCATGCTTCTCAGAGACTTTCACAATTTGGTCCCAACCTGGGAGAGGAACATTCTCTAGAGTTTTCTTGGCACTCTTGGGTGATGACAACACCAAGGTTGTTGACTGGCTTTGATTGGCAGAGGCGGAGCTAACTTCTTCAAAATTTAAACCTTGGAACGGAACCTTAGTTATTCCCTCCTAAGTTTCCACATATATGAAAGAAGATAGCTCGTTGGTTATAGATTCCTCTTCACCGCAAACGATGACAAGCTTGTTCAAACAAGAACTTCATTTTTTGGTGCATAGTGGAAGTGACGGCACCGACTGCATGGATCCATGGCCTCCCTAATAGGCAACTATAGCAGGGTGGATATTCATGACTTGGAAGGTGATAGTAAACTGGTGGGGACCCATGCATATTGAAAAATAAACTTCCCTAATAACCTCTCTCTGATATCCATCAAAAGCATAACCAATCAAAGCATTCGCTCTCATCTTTGGTACCTCATACTGCAGTTGACTTAATGTGCTTTTGAGCAAGACATTAAGCGAAGAGCCAGTGTCAACTAGGACCCTCGAGATTAAAGTGTCTACACAAGTTACAGAAATGTACAGGGCTTTGTTATGATTATGTCCTTCAGCTGTCAACTCGGCCTTGTTGAAACCCAAGTACCTGCTCGCAGAAATATTAGCTACCACATCATTGAACTAACCTACCGAGGTATCCTACATTATAGGAGTTATGTTTAGCACCTTCAAAAGAGCCTTTTTATGAGCTTTTGAGCTAAGTAATAATGACAAGATTGATATCTTTGATGGAGTTTGACCCAGTTGGTCGACAATCTTGAAATGACTGTGTTTGGTCAACTCTAAGAACTCCTGCTCTTCTTCAGCAGAAATGATCTTCTCGACTTGCTCTTTCTCAATGATGACTTCCTTCCATTTTGAATTTGCTGCTTCAGTATCCTTTGTCGTTGAAGAATCAAGTGTCCCAACCGGAGTGGTAGGGACACAAACAAATGCACATTCCTGAGACGAAGGAATTGTTGTAGAGACCACTTTTGGAGTATATTTTGGTGCAAACATGCGACTGTTGTGGGTCATCCCTTTCGGATCAGATATATTGATTATTTATGCACTAGGAACCTGAACTTCTTCACCACCAACTGATATGGTTGCATTATACTTCCAAGGCATAGTCTTAGAATTCTGATAAGGAAAATGTGAAGGAACATGAAATACAATGGGCTAAACCTTCTTTATCGGAGCTTCTACTGGTTTCTTACGATAAACAATCTCAATGGGCTCAATAACTGAAACTTCCCACATAGTTCTATTTCAGGAAAACTGTAAGATGCCTTGATCCATCAACTCTTAGACGCAGTTCTTGAGTTTGTTACATCTTTCAGGCTCATCTTGCACACTTCACAATTATCATGCACACCTGCCAAGATACATCAAGTGTGTTCAAAAGAAAATAATGGAATCTGAAATTCCCCAAAGATAAGTAAGCATCGACTGAATCTTGATCGACCACCACTATGCTTCATCACGAGTACAAACTAGGTTAGCTTGCTCAAACGGTCTTGCAGTATAACCTCCTTCGGGTCTAAGAGTACATGTAAATGGCGATTGTTCCTCTCCTAATGTGTAGCTTCTTACTAAAGTTGATCAGTGTCGTCCCTACTCCGGTGCGCTTGATCCTTCAAACCTCGAATCTCCTCGAACCATTTATCGAGCTATGTTTGGTGTCGATATAAAGAAACCTCCAACTGCTACGTACAGCCTCTTTCTTCCTTCAACTCCTTCTTACAATTCTCTAGTTATTCTCGAAGCCTCTTGAGGTAGTCTTGGCAACTGATCTCTACCTTGCATGTTTGATACTGGGCTCGGCGAGCTGTTTCTTTTTTATGAACAAATTATCAATAGTCCCCTTCAACGCATCACCTACTTTTCTCCTTTTGAACTTCACCTTTTGGGCTTCCTCTAACGCTTGGGATGTCATGATTCTCTTTTGGTTGAGGTTAATCTCCAAGTCTTCTTTCTCTCTTGTAAGCCTGCCAAGGTTAGATTTGAGATCAGTGTTCTCTTTCTCTAAGCATTTGATAGTTTCTTTGAGTTTCCCCACCTCATAGGTAGGAACAACAAGAAGCACGGGATGTAGGATGTTCATAGATGGCTCGAACGGAAATGGCAACAGAATTTCTGAAGGTAGAGAAAAACAAGAACGAGGGGTTTGAATTGTTTTCATAGGAATTAAAATATTTTTTCAATAACACACGCAAAGAAGAAATAATAACAACACAAAAAATTTATTCTGGTTCGCTTGAAAATCAAAGCTACTCCAATCCATCCGGCCAAGGTGATTTATTCTTCAACAAGGACTTAATCCACTAATCTCAATAGATTACAAAGTTCTTCCAAGGATTCAATAACCTCTTAGCCCTCTCAAGTCTACAGACCTAAACAAGTGACTTGAGGAATCAAAAACAATTACAAGAATTACAAAGTATTTCTCTAGATGCTTCTATATAAGCAGTATGAACACAATTCAAAAACAGTGAAAAATAACCACACAATACTGAGCAGCAGCTCTTGTATGGAAACTTTGTCTTACAACAACAGTGGTGAAGAAGTAATCAGGGTATGCAGCGCGTGAGTTATTCTTCGTAATAATGATGAAAAAGTTGTATGATAAAACTTTTGTATCAAGGTTGTGTCTTTTGGCAAGTTGTGAAGAGGCCCTTATATATCACTTGAGATAATACCATTGGGGGAAATCAATAAAGATTTTGTGCCAGCTGTGGGAGACAAATGTAGTAAATCCCTGGTCCTTTTCATATCCGAATAGGAGCATAATCAAATGTTTCCTTAAAAGGAACGTACTACAATTTGGATTGCTTCCAGCTTAAGTTTCTGACCAGGTGACATCTGATGGCGTGTTTCTGAGCATGTGTCAGAGTGAGGTGAGCATGACCAGAGTCTGCAGAGTTAGAGTCTTCAAATATCTCTTTGCAGAGTCTTCAGATAGAGTTTTCAGAATTAGATCATCAGAGCTTGAACTTCAGAGTCAGATTCTTCATTTGATTTCTCCTCAGATTGATTATGTTTAGAGTCAGATGTGATTTCTCTTTGTGCTAGGTCAGCGCTTCTGGACTACTTCAGATGCAAAATATTAGTTTCTTAAGAATCAGAAGGTGACTTATTAGAGTCATTAAACTTAGAATCTTGCATACTTAAGAAAACGTGTTAGGGTACCAAATTGTTTCATTCTTTGTTATCATCAAACTTAGAGATAGATTGCAGAATCAAAATCTTATTCTAACAACTTCTTCTACCCTATCCTTAACCCACTGTGTATAGGCTTCCTTGGAAACGGAATTCTTTTTCCCTAACTAAGACCTTCCTTGAGGACGGACCTCCCTCCAAGCTTTGACGATCTTCTTTAGAAACTCCGGATTGTCAACCCCTTCATACAAAACAAACTCCTCTACATGCTCGAAATTTGGCTTGCACAACAACGGATAACCCAATTGGCGTAAAGCTATCCTTGTATTGTAGTTAATTCCATACTTGGTACCTATGAGGGGCACATTGGGGAAACTTCCACAATTAAGGATTACCTTAACATCGTCATAAGCTCTAGAGTACCACAGAATGTCATCAGTAGTTAGAGACATAATCCTTTGAGACCACTTGAGATTATCCTTGTTCTCGATGAAAGGACCCTTGTTGGGTAGGTGAGAAATAAACCACCTATACAACAGAGGAACACATCACGCAATATTAAATTTCTTCTTCTGGGTCCTTGCATGAATAGAGTAGTAAGTATCAGCAAAAAACGTAGGAACCGGATTCTTGGACAAGAAGATATGAATAGATGCAGGGTCCACAAAGTCTTTCATACTAAGAAACAACACAATCCCATAGATGAGAAAAGTGAAAACAACATTGAAAGTTATCCAAATTCCAACATCAGCAAAGGCAATGGCCTTCTCCATCAAAAACTTCAGAGTAAAACCATGAGTTCCACCCTTAGGCTTAAAATTGACCTCCACTTCCTTCTTCTCCAAATGCAAAGCTTTGGCTAAAAGATGAGATTTTGGTAGTTCCTTGGTACTGACAAAAGGAACCTAATACTTAATTCTAACCCCCAAAATATCTGAGTATTCTTCCAACATTGGAGCCAACTGATAATCTCAAAAAGTGAAACACCTCAAGGGAGGATCATAGAACTCCACCAAGGTATGGACTGATATAGTGTTCACTTCAGTGTTGAGAATACCTAAGAGATTCACATATGCCTTCTTGAAATCCTCTTTGTGATCTAGATCCACACAAGTTCCCAAACCCTTCAAAGCTTTCAATTGGGGTTCCACAAACTTATAACTGAACACACTTCTTTTGCTAGGATTCATGTTATCTCAGAGTACTCAATAACATACTAGGCTCTTGGATTCCTTGGAAATGCATATGCAAAAAGGGTTATATGATGTAATGATGTTTTATGATATGTGAATGATATGCAACAGCATGGCCACATTATGGATAATCTAAACATTTTGCTTGATGTAGGATCAAAAGTCTGACATTACATGAACACATCGCACGCTGGAAGGTATAACAGAGTCGCCACCAAACTTTATTTATACCAATAGAGGGAAGGGAAAATATCGATAAAACCCAAGGGAAAAGAAAATAAAGAAATAGGTAAGGGAATCGGTTATGCAAGGGGAAGGTATTAGCACCCCTCACATCCATGGTACTCCATGGGAACCATTTTGAATGTTCTTGCTTAGATGGGTGTTATAATATTCGTGTGCCTGTAGAGAATACATGGGTTTAAGAAAAGGGAGTCCTCGGAGATGATTGTAGCCCTCATGACTATGTATTCTCATAGTGCAATGAGAAAGTCAGAGCCTCATAGTTCGTGGAACTGGGGAGGACAAATAAAAGAAAGGAGAGTGCTCACCAAGGATTTGTATCATCGTGCCTATGCATCCTTATAGTGTAATAAGGAAGTCAGAGCTCCGTAGTTTGGAGGATAAAGACTGAGAAAAAGATATGATTCAGGGTGGTATTTAAACCGAGAGGAAAAGGGTAAAAGTGGTTTCATAACTAAGAAAAGGTAGGGGTTAACCACAGAGGTGTGTCCCAAAAAGAAAATGGTGTCATAACCAATAATACAAATGTAAAGGTGGTATCAAAACCAAGAGAGGAAATGTAAGGATGGTGTCATAACCAAGAGCATAAATAAAGGTGGTGTCAAAACTAAGAGAGGGGTTAACCATGTAGGTGTATCCCTGAATTGTGGTGTCATAACCAAGAACTGAAATAAAAGTGGTGTCAAAATCAAGAGGGGATTAACCATGTAGGTGTGTCCCTGAATTGCGGTGTTATAACCAAGAACTGAAATAAAAGTGGTGTCAAAACCAAGAGACGGGGTTAACCATGTAGGTGTGTCCCTGAATTATGGTGTCATAACCAAGAACTAAAATAAAAGTGGTGTCAAAACCAAGAGAGGGGATTAACCATGTAAGTGTGTCCCTGAATTGTGGTGTCATAACCAAGAACTGAAAAGCGATGTCAAAACCAAGAGAGGGGTTAACCATATAGGTGTGTCCATAAATTATGGTGTCATAAACAACAACTGAAATAAAAGAGGTGTCAAAACCAAGAGATGGGGTTAACCATGTAGGTGTGTCCCTGAATTGTGGTGTCATAATCAAGAAAGTGAAATAAAAGTGGTGTCAAAACCAAGAAAGTAAGAATGACCAAGAGGTGTATCTCAAAATAAAATGGTGTCTAAGCCAAGAAGGTGATAATGACCAAGAGGTGTATCTCAAAATAAAGTGGTGTTGCAATGGTGTTTAAACCAAAAGGATATGAAAAGAAAAGCCACGAGGGGCTAGTTGTAGACTTGATAGTGAATTGACTGGAATTGAACTAAAGTCTATGAATAGAGATAAATACTCTGAGCAACTGGGTCATTCGTCATGTACCCAAATATATTCTCGAAAAGTGTAGGGAAGATCCCCACTCATCATTCTCTATTGCTTAAGGCCCATGGCATGAAATCCTAGTCAAAGACTGATAAGTTGTTGAGGCAGGTTCCTAAGGATGCTGTATGGGGATGAGTCAGATGATTAACTGATGAGGAAAGATGTAATCCACTGAGGACAGAGGCAAGTCCCATCAAGTGACCAAGGGACTTATGGTCACTTGACAAAGACAACGGGAATATGTAACCAGTAAAGGAATTTAGTATATCCAATATGAATTGGGTCAAGCCAAATCAAAGGAGAGGATTGATGAACAAACAAAGATGCATGATCATATAAAACTAGCCTAGAGTTTCATTGTTAGGTAGCCCAAGAGAAAGCCATGTAGGTGCAAAGTGTATTGTCTTATGTCTCATTGTTAGGTAGCCCAAGAGAAAGCCATGTGTGTGTAAGAGTGTACTAAACCTAAGCAGATGCATGGAAGAGCTATAAAGCATAAGAAACAACACACAAGCTCAAAAGCTCAATGGGGACAAGGGCAAGTTAGAGTGTCCACAAGGTCACATAATCAATGTCACTCCAAGTCAAGCAAATGGGCCTAAATCCTAAGTCAAGGTCTAAAGTCCAATAGGTCTTAAATACTCTAGATCAAGCATAGGATTAGGATTAGGTCCAAGTTAATTTATCATGTTTTGATACATTAACTTTTAACAAGCCAAAAGTCAAACAAGATAAGAGCAACAGATGAATATAGATGGATAGAGTATGGAATTATGTGATGATTAATGGGACATAAAATAAAAGTGCATTAATTAAATGACATAGACTTAAATGACTTGAATTTAAATGAATTGAATTAAAAGGCAATAATGTAAAGAGAAGTGATTATTGTTAGGAGTTAATGGTTAGTCACTTGTGTTGGGACAATTTAGCATTATACTAAGCAATCGTAAGTAGGATTATGTAGAAGTCATACCTATCTGAGGTCGATCAATAAAAATGTATGTATCAGACATATTAGAGAATTAATACAAAGTTAATCAACATGCAATACAATGGTTAAAACAAAAAAAAGGATGAGAATAGAGAGAGTGAAAGAGGGATTTAAGTCAATCACATAGGGATCATTATATCCTCAAATCAAAGGACTCAAAATATGGCGCATCAAGGGTTAACATGTCATTGATGAAAAGTATTAAAGATGATTCACAATCATCTATCAACAGTTTTGGATCAAAGAAAGTCGATCAACCTGAAGCCCATCTATCAATGATTTGAGATGAGGAATAAAATATTAACCAAGCAATCAAACTCAATTCAAAATATCCAATGATCATCAAAATAAAATAAAATTTAATTAATAATCATTTAATATTGATTAAATAAAGAAAATAAAAGGGAAATTGTAAAAGAGATGTCAAAGTATCAAACAAAAGTCCAACAAAATGCGGAAGGTCAACAAAAATGTGAGTGAGTGGACCTCAAAAGTTGGTGTTAAAATATTTGAAAATGAATAAATGTGGGGGTTTGATAACATGCAAAATGGTTTAAGTGTGGGGGTTTGAAACATGCAAAATGAACTATTTTATTAGCTTGATTCATACCTGTTTTAGAGTATATTAATGCATTTTGTGTGGTTTTATACTGGTATTATGTATGCCTTTCAGGTACTTGGAAGTACTAGGCCTCTGAGCGATAAAACAATGAAAAATGGCGAAAACTTAGGAAAATACCAGGTTCTGACTATCATGATGGGCGTAGTACAATCATGATGGGCGTCATGAAAACTCGGGTCAAAAAGTCAACAGTCATATGAAGTGCAAGTAAACACACCATGAAGGACGGGTCATCAGCCCAACCGAAGCCTGGTGTGGCCCGCGATGCAGGATTCTTTTGAAAATCATGATTGGAAAGTCGTCAGTCCAATTGACGCCCGTCAGGAAGTTAATGTCCAGATTTTACGCCCACGTTCCAACAGTTGGTTTCTCACACATTCAATATTATCCCCACTCAATTTGTAAGTTTTAAGCAATTTTCCTCTATAAATATGGCCATAGTTCTTTTATTTCATCATCCAAGCTTTGTTAGAGAAAAAAATTACACTATAAAAGCACTTATATCTCACATTGAGATGTACTAGTAATTTTCTTTTCTTGCATCTTGGAGATTTTTCTTAATTGTTATTGTTGCTACTTTATTTCACCATTATTGCTGCTTTTATTTTTAAGTTATTATTATGTTTCAAGTCAAAATTTTGTACAGGATAATGTCTCCCTTCTGAGCAAATAATTTATTCAAAGTTTCTACATTTATGTTATTTTTAGGTTCCAGCATTCTTACTTATACTTTTATAGTGTTTAGTTTTATTGTATGCTGCTTAGTTATTTTATTTATTGCTTTTAACATATCCTTTTAAGTCAGTTGAGTCCAGAATGTGAGGACCGACATACTGACGATACTCTGGTAAATTTCCTTTTAAACTTTATTAACGAGAATTATTTTTAGATATGATAAATTTTGTTTTTCATATTAAATATTTGCTAGGAAAGTAGAAATAACGTGATACCGATTTCAGTTTGAAAGAGTGAAAAATGTATCTGACTTTGGAAAACTCAAAAATTGATTTTTAAATACAATGAATGTGATTTTCTAATTACTTCAAAATTTTCTAATTTTCAAAAAGGGATTTTAAACTTATAACTAACACGTGAAATCGGTCATTTGTAAGCTTAAAATCTGATAACAGACACACGAAAGTTGAAGTTACCTTTAAATTATTTTTTCTACTAAAATTAATTTTTAAGTGAGAACTAATTGTTTTCTAAAAGGGACTTCAAAGCTGGAATTTGTACCACATAAAACGGGCAATTACAGGTTTGAAATTTGGTACCAGACACGCGAAAGCTAACGTTGTCTCTTACTTAATTTTTTCCCGTGAAAATAATAAACTACAATTCTATGGGTATCAACGATCAATGAGAATTATATTTCGGTCTCTCGTTTTTAATATTAAATTAAAACCGTTAGGTTTTTGATTATGCAAACAAACAATTTGAGTCGCCTTAGATAAACACAATAGTAATACATAATTATACTTGTCGATAGGTCTCTGTGGGATTTGACATCTTTTATACTAAAATCGATAAAGTCGTGCACTTGCAGCCCTATCAATGAGGCATGAATCGGCTAGATGGAGACAAGCTTTGAATTGCACTTCATGTCACAAAGGATCATTCCCCGTCTAAAGGTAAAGGATTCTCGTCCCTGTATTGGTTGTACCCTGGTTCACTGTTACGTGTGTTCATACTTTGGTGCCCTAAAGAGGGAACAAGACACGAAGCAGAGCAACAAGATTATAATAACAATACATATTATAGTTTGCATTTAACAATTCTATCGATAATTGCATATTGGAAATAAATTTACAAATGCAGTAATTAAATACTACGACCAGCCGCAAGTAGATACGATCACTCGCCCTTAGAGGGGTTGTCTTTGCAGCTTGAGTGTCTGGTGATCTAGGTAGTGGAGCTTTGGGCCTCGGAGACGGTTCGCCTCTGAAAGGTAGGCATAGTTTTACTTATCGGGGTCGAATTGGATTGATGCCTTTAGACTCCGAGCTCTCTTTGGGATGCCTGGGTTGCTCAGTTGTTTAGCAGGGGAAATATGGGAAAACGGATTGTTCAGCCCCTTCTCAAATGGAATTCAGGGAGCTTATATGGTGAATCTGACTAAATTGAGTGTTTGATAGTGACCATATGTGGATACCATCAGGTTTTATGGTCGTCGGCGTCTGGGATGTCTTTCCTTGGGCAACCTTAATGGATCCCTGCTTCACAATTTGATCGGTGTAAACCTTCATGCATACTACGGAAATCCTAGAATATATACGGGATGTACCCTAGTATTTGATACGCATCTGACGTTAAATATGAACTTGCGATATTTGGGTGATATAACTACGAACTTATGATATCTTCCATCGGCTTCCTCCTTTCCTTCTTTAAGACCAATCGGTTTTCCTTCTTCGATTCTCCTGGTGACGGCGGGAGGTTCGGGCGCCTCCAAGTCGGCAGTGATCGGGAGGCTTCGGTCTGATTTTCATGAAGATTACCTTCAGATCCTGGTTCAACCTTAGATCTAGGTCTGAAGCCCTTCTTTCTGATGTTCCGTAAATTGTTTGAAGGAATTGTTGATCTTAGCAGTGAGGATCGTTGTTATGCAACTGATTCTCCGTATACTTGTCGCATCTCGAAAAATACGATTCCTCGCGATGGTCGCGGAAAAAATTATGTTCGAACAGAGTCGCCACCGAACTTTATTTATCCCAATAAAGGGATAGGAAAATATCGATAGAACCTTTAGGAAATGGAATAATGGTTGTCACAACCATATTCGGGTTCGGGAGTGGATTACGTAAGGGGAAGGTATTAGCACCCCTTACGTCTGTTGTACTCAACGGGAACCTTTTAGTTCTAATTTGTGTTTCGAGTGTTAATCTATGTTTGTTTGTTATCTTTGGGTTATAAAATGTTGAAAATAGAAATGGATGAGAACCTCAGAAAGGAGAAAGGGGGTTTTTTTATTAATGTGCTCGCGAAGATACAGCAATCTCCTCCCTACGTATCCTTAAATAAGGAAATCAGAGCATTCGTAGTTCGGGGAACTACGGTTGGTTGGTGCTTTTTTAATGAACAACAGTTTAGATCACATTCTAAAGGCTGAACGTTGGCTTGTCTACTCTCGACAGAGGCTTAAGCATTGGTTTGTTATGCACGTTAGAAAAGATTAAATGGTGTTCTTTTTGAAAGGATTTTAGGTCACACTGAGGTGGCAAGTTGGATTAATATGTTGGATGTTTTGATTGGTTGAGATGTTTTCTGGTTAGATGACAATCATTTGGATAGTCGAGTAAGACAACTCGTATCCTAACAGTCGGGAAAGGGAGTAGAAGACTCTAGACCATTTTATTTTTCATCCTTAATTTAGGAAAGATTTGATAATAGTTAAAGTGTTTTGAACAGATGATGAATACTCGGATAATCGGGTAAGACAACTCGTATCCTAATAATCGGGAAAGGGAATAGAAGACTCTAAACCGTTTTTTGTTTCGTTTGAATATTTATGAAAATAAGGTTGTATATGGTTGACGTATTTTTATAATGAACGACAAGTACTTAATGACTGAGTAAGACAACTCATATCCAAGCATTTGAGAAGAGGAGTTGAAAGCTCAAAACCATATCCTTTTCATATAGTTTGTTATGAAAGTGATTTGATTAAGTTGTATGTTTGCGGAAAAATGACAATTGTTCGACTAACCGAGTAAGAGAACTCGTATTCGACCAATTGAGGAGTGAAGTTGAAAACTCAAAGTCAACTCCTTTTTCATTTAGCTTACTGTGAAAATATTTTGATTTAATCGGGGTTTGGAGGTTTGTAGAGGAACGATAATTATTTGACTAACCAAGTAAGAGAACTTGTACTCAAATAATCGAGGAGAAAAATTGAAGACTCAAAGTCATCTATCTTTTTATTTCCTATTGTAAAAGAATTTGAGTTATCTGTGCTTAGGTGGATTAGAAATGACGATTGTTCGATTAATGGAGTACAAGAGTTCGTGTTTAAATAATCGAGGAGAGGAGTTGAAAACTCAAAACCATTACCTCTTTTATTCTTAAGTGAAACAGTATTTGATTGTGATTAGGTATTTTTAATTCTTAAGAGAAAACTCGATGTTGGATCGAGGTTTTAAATTTGTATTTCGTGAATGAATTGAATTCATTTAGTGAATAGTTCATCTAATTGATTAAAATCGAATAGGTCTCATTGTAAGGAGGCCCAAGAGTAAGCCATGTGAGGTTGATGGCGATACTTTTACAAGTAATCGACTTACAAAGGTGTTTTGAAAATGGGTTCGACTTTGAATCGAGAAGTATGTGATTTATTTTTGAAATTGGCTCGAATGATTTTAAATCGGTGAAAATGACATAATTTTGTCATAATTATAACATGCCATCCATATGCACTTGAGACACGGTATAAACAAATAAATACAAAATAATCATGCACATACATTCCACAAAAAAAAATAAACAATTATCTAAATTATAAGTGACATTAATAATAATATAATTAATTAATTGAATATTTAGTAAATTATTTTGATTAAGTAATAAGTAAAAAAAATGATGGTATAACCAAATATTTGCATATTTACCATTAAATATTAATAATAATAATAATAATAATAACAATATAATTGCATATTTACTATTAAGTACTAATAATAATAATAACAATATATAATTATAACTTTGAAAGAAAGTAAATAAAATGAAATATTGCTTTTTTGTTTGATAGCCATAAAATTCTAATAAATATTTTTTATATGTATATAAATAAAAGAAAATAAGTGAATAAATTAAAAAAATGAAAGAAAATGGGCCAAGTAAGAGGAAAGTCCAACTCTGGGCGCTGCTAGAAATAGAACAGGGGGTTTGAATAGAGAAAAGGTCTTTGGGCCCAACTAGAGTTGGCCCAGAATGAAAACCCCAAAGCTCTAAATAGCTTGGTCAAACATTTACCTTCTAGGGTGAAATCTGGACCGTTGGATCAGAATACTTTGACCTGGCCAAAAGATCAAAGGGAGGCGCATGAGGGTTCACCATTATATGGTGGGGGGATCCACACAGGATCTTATGGTTGACTCAGAAGTCAACCAGACGCGTGGCACTGGCAGGAGGTGCCATGTGTCGCCCATGCATCCACTCCAACCTGTATATAAAAACAAAAATTGAGAGAGAGAGAGCCATTTTGCTTCTCTCGTTCTCTCTCTTCATTCTGAGAAGGAAGTTGCTCTGCAACTACCTCTTCTCCTCCGTCATCATTCTCATGGTCGACCCTGCCTGAGAAGACGGTGGCGGTCGGCCAACCACGGCGGCACCGCCCTCTTCTCCGGCGACTCCACCTCCCAAACCTCAAAACACCAAACACGTACCCCGCCTTATTTTGGCCGAAGATTCCAAATCCGGCCTCGTTTTTTCCAAACTCCCCCTCAAACGTCCGGATCGGTACTCAAAAGAAAGAAAAGAACCTAAACCCTAATTCAATCTTTCTCTCTCGCACGGCCAACAAACCCTCAACCGTCCTCCCAACGAAGCAAACCTAAACACTAACCACCACCAGCTGAAAACTCAAACCCTAAATCTAAAATTAGATCTTCCATGGTTATGCTTCGAAGAAATTAACATGGGGGTTTTACTCGGTACGAAGAGGCGAAAAGAAAGATGCAAAGATTTGAACGAAAAAGGGAATATTTACTTGGGTGAAGTCAACGTCGGCGACGTCTCCCTACTGTTTCAGATAAGTTTCTCTCCCTTTCTTTATGCTCTTCGTCTCCCTCTGTTCTTCCTTCTTCTTTTTTGATTTTTGAATGTTGTTTGTTGTTTGGTTTGCTGTTAGGGTTTGATGTTAAAAAAAATGTTTTGATAACTTCTCTTTTGATTTTCCAGAACGTGTTTTATGTTTGGTTTGAGTTTAACAGCAAAAAAGTATTTTGATTGTTCTCTTGGACTTCCAAAAAATCGTCCCTTTACTGTTAATTTTTGTTGTTATTTATATGTTGATTGTTGATTTTGAGATAACTTATTAAATTATCTCTTCCAGATTTCATGGGATAATTAATCTATGGATTTAAGGTTGTTGATTTGGATAATGAAATGTGGCCTTGGGAGTTCGTTTTGGTTTACTGTGCAAAGAAATAATCCGTTCATTTTATCATTTATTTTCCAGTTCTTTAAGTGCTTATTTGAAAAGTTGTTTTAACCCTTGAATTGGTTTTGCATGTGAAGTGATATTGATTAGAAAAGGGGGACGCTTGCTTTTGGAATTTGGGGCGCTTACAAGAAGAGCCTCTTCAAACTGCTGGATATACAACTTGTTTCAATTTTCTTTAGATTCGTTTGGTTGTAACAGAAACTTTTGGATATTTCCAACTTTTCAAACTTCTTTGATGTAGTAGAAACTTTTGGATATTTGGATTATTCGTGTAACATTTGGATTATTTGTAAGATTTGCATAATTTTAATTTAAACTCTTTTTTTGGTATTTATGTAGATACTTTTGGATTATCAAAAGTTCTCATGGATAAACCAAAATGGGTCTTGCTAACCAAAACTGCACATACCTTCCCATGCTTCAGTAAAAGACAAATGTAGCAGATATCTTCTTAAGGATCTCAACAGATGAAAATGTCATTGAAGACTTGATGTCACTAAGGGCTAAGAAACCTTAAAATAGAACTTGTGTCTTTAAGATACAATTCATGTCTTATAACATTGGATAGTGAATGTTGGTTGAAGATTTTTTCTTAACCGGACAAAATTGGGGTATGACAATACTCTATCATGGATCTTGGTGTTGGACTCTTGGAGATGTTTGGTTTTTATATTTAACAACATAGCGAATGATGAAACCAAAATGAAAACGCGACTTGCAGCGATTGTTAGAGTCGAAGACCAAATTTTTTCTTAATGCAGTAGCTTGAGAAGGCTATCAAATGATGCATTAGGACCTGGATCTTGAACCGTCAGAACCTGGATCTGGAACTTCTGAGTTTGCTCTACGGTTCTTTCCAAGAGATCGTGATTTTCGTGGAAATCATAGGAATCGGAAGTCGTTTCCCACAGACGCAATCATTATCCCAATTGGGAACCAGAAATGGATGATCTAATACCACGAAGGATCCAGAAATGAAGGATGCTTCATAATAGCGGTCTTAAATAGTGGTTCCAATCTATTTTATGGCAGCGTAGGGAGGACATGTATGGTTAGCACTCCGACGCCTAAGACAGTTCAAGATTCACGAAGAGTATAGTGATCATGGATATTAGAAATTGTGTACATTAAACCCTCTCATAACTGAATTTATACTTTGGGCTCAATGGAGCGGGTGAGATGAATAGGCCTCACATTTTTGGGCCTTTGGCCAACCCAGAACATAAGTCATGTAGCATTTGATGAATCCAAACCCCAAGAGACAGAGAAAGGTAGTTTGTCTAGTTTTGATGTTTCAGGAATAGTCACAGAAGACTTAGTCAGAGATGGAACTCCAAATGTATATCCTCCCAAGAAGAAGGGAATTAAAGATGGTAAATAAGAAAGTGAATAAGAGGATGATAAACAAGAGACATCAGATCAATTTCCTCAAGATTGGGTCTTCACAAAGAACCACCTATTGTAAAATATTTTGGGAGATATCAGAAAGGGAGTAAGCACTCAATCTCAACTAAATAATTTATGTAACTATTCAAATTTCATATCATAAGTTGAATCGAAAACTATTACTGATGCCTTGATTAATAAAGGGTGGTTTCTTGATTTTCAAGAATAACTCCATCAATTTAAAAGAAACGACGTATTGGATTTAATCCAACGTCCTAAAAACAAAACAGTCATACGCAACAAACTTTTTTTAAAATAAACTCGATGAAAATAGAATAATTATAAGAAATAAAGCAAGAATTGTAAAAAAAGAGATATAATTAAGCTGGAGAAATATACTAAGAGGAGACTTATGCTCTTGTATCTCATCTCAAAGCTATTAGACATCTTTTTAAATTTTCATACTACTTGATTTCAAATTAAATCAGATGGACATTAAATCCATATTCCTATGATTTTATAAATGAAGAGGTTTATTTCTCGCAACCTCCGGGTTTTAAGGGCCATGAAAACCTGACCATATTTTGAAACTTAAAAGAGCTCTTTATGGTTTCAAATAAGCACCTAGAGCATGCTAAGAACGCCTTAGTGGCTTCTTACTAAGAAATGGGTTTAGCCGTGGAACCGTAGATACTACTTTGTTTATAAATAGTAAGGGGAAAAATATTTTTTTGTTCAAATTTAAGTAGATGATATCATATTTGGGTCAATTAATGAGTCTTTGCATATAGATTTTTCAAGTATCATGTAGAGAGAATTTGAGTTGTCCCTAATGGGAGAACTCAACTAATTCTTGGGTTTACAAATCAAGTTAGTCGATAAAGGCACCTTCATTAGCCAAACCAAATATTTCTTGGATGTTTTTAAGAAATATGAAATGAAGGATGCTAAATCTGTCTATAAACTAATTATTATAAATCTTCTAATTAACAAATATGAAATGGAAATAGAGATTGACAAAACCAATCATTGAGATATTATCGGATCTTTCTTTTTTATTGCAAGTCATCATGACATCATGTTTAGTGTATGTATGTGTGCTAGGTTTTAAGCTTCCACTAGGGAATCCCACTTTAAGACTGTAAAATGCATTTTAAGATACCTAAATGGTACCTCAAGCCATGGTATTTGATTACCTAAGGATAGTGAATGTAGCTTGGTAGAAAACTAGATTATCATGACAAGAAGGCTCTAAATGGAAAAGGAAAACAAATTTCTATCATGACCTGGGAGTGCACACAATTTTATTCATGCCATCCAACCATAGGCCAATACGCAAACTAAATCAACAGATAAGGTGATATTAAAGGGGATCAAAAGAAGCTAGATTATGCCAAAGGACTCTAGGTTAAACAACTCCATGAAGTGATGTGGGCATATCATACCACCCTTCATTTAACCACCAAGGAAGATCACTTAACCATGGTATATTGAAGAAAATGCTCTCTTGGTGAAGCTCTCAGTTCATCATAGAAGAAAATATCGTGGGGCTAAGATGTGCCACTGACTTAATCGACAAAATAAGAGATGTCGCCCACATTTGAGAGTTTGTCGCCAAGAAAAAGGCGTTCAAAAGGTATAACTCCAAAGTAGTATGAAGGGAAATGCAAGAAGGAGACATGGTGTTAAGATAAGTCATCGTGTCGGCCCAGCAAGGGTTCAACTTAACTCTTGCACAAGGGACTCAACTAAAGTCTCACCTGAGGGACTCAATTAAAGTCTCGCCTAAGGGACTCAACTTAAATCTCGCCCGAGGGACTCAACTAAAGTCTCGCCTGAAGGAATCAACTTCAATATCGCCCAAGGGACTCAACTAAAGTCTCGCTTGAGTTGTTCCACTTAAATCCAAATTTGAGTGGTTCCAACAAAGGAAACCAAAACTAAATCACTTTTCCATTTCCAAGCCCTTGTGCTTAAGGGATTGTGTATCGGTATATTAGTAAAAACTAAAAAGCCCACAAGGGGTGACGTGGGAGGAAAGTGATGCAACGCCTCACCCACAATGTCGTCCTAATATCCTGTATTTTAGATTAATTATCTTTGTACAAGAGGCGATGCCCCTTCCTCAAATATGCCATCCACTTCTAGGATAACTCGCATTGAGCAGGAAGATGTGGGAAGTGGCATGTTCCTAGTCCACAGCATTGTAGAAGAAGGTTGAGGGATAATAACCATGCTCTCTTAAGTAATAAAGGATTAACTTTCTACTCCCATGTTCTCCAAGAATTTGTTGTTACTTCCTATGCGTATGAGATTCATACCCAAACACTCCTATAAATACCTCAACCCAGAAGTTAAGGAAGGAAATCTAATATTCAAACAAATAATAGATTCACATAGCTTCTCACCTCCCTACATAAGCTAGCTCTTAACCCTACAAGGAACCCTAAAAGTCTCAGACGACCCTTAATCAATATGGGTTGTCATGTATTATCCTTTTAGAAGCTACACATAACAAGCATAAGATTGGGTTTTATTATTCGTGTTAGGTTCGAATTTTGAAATCCAAATTTTCAAAGGGGTGAATATGGATTTTTTCGTATCAGTGAGAAACCCCAACAGTTAACCTACAACCCCAATGCAGAATGATTCAAACAAAAAATGTAACATAATGTAGCTTAAGTAGTTTTTAATCTATGTAACCTAATGGAATTTGACTAGAATTATTTAAGGAATTGTTTCACATGCATCGGAAAACAAAAACAAAAGAAAGAATTAATGATAAACTTGTTAGAACAAGATTTGGTTCTGCATCTATACCTTAAGTTTTGATGATAACAATATTGTATTTGTGTGAGAACAATTTTGATACCTAATGGTTTGTTATTGTCTAGCTTTAACAACCAGTTCTGATTCTGAATGTATGATGTACAACATCATCAGTTTCTAAATAATGTGTTCCAAATCCGCTTTTGCACCAGCTATTAGAAGTTCTGAAAGATGTTCAATATTGATGATGCAATGATCTTTCTGCTTTTGTGCTAATTTACTCCTAAGAAGCTTCTGAGGAGACACTATGTTGTTGTTGCAAAATTCTCTTAGTTCATGCTTCTAGACGTGACTCTGATCACCAAACTTCTGAAGAATGGAAAGCTTCTGAAGTTGTGTTATGTTGCTGAAGATTCTGAAGATCTCAAGCAGACGATTGAAGTTATCAAGGTTCGGACTAAAGATTCTGAAGACTCTGAAGATTCTAAAGATACTAAAGATCTCAAGCCAGACTATTGACGATTTCAAGGTTCTGACAAAAGATTCTAAAGTTTTTAAATCCAGCTTTATGTTTCTTCATTTCATGCTTCATTAACTTTCATCAGAAGCCAATGAACTTGAAGATAAGATTAAACAGGAACATGATCAAATAGTACATAGCACAAATTGAACATCCTTTCCTCTTCCTGATTTCGTGGGCAAGGACATTACTATACATCACACCTGTCACTGATTTTGTGGGCATAGGACAGTACGTAATATCACTCCTCTCCCGTCCAACAGTGGACAGACGCTTTATGAGCTTTTCCCTTTCTACCCTCCAATGATCTTCTTCTTATGATATATAAGTAATACTTTGAGACTTGAAAAAAACATCGGTGACACAATATTTTGACAAGTCTATTTCTTTGTAAAAAGCTATCATTTTGTTTGTACACAGTTTTTCTTTAAGTGTTTGTTTATCCATTTGTGTAAAATTTGCTTGTATAGAAGCATCTTGTAACACACAAAATAGTATTCAAACTGTTTGTTTGATTCCTTGAGGAGGTTATCCTTGAGAAGACAGTGAATGTTTTTCTTTGTGGGTCCTTAAGGAGACTAGGGTATAGTTGGATCCTTGAGAAGACAAAGAAGGTAATTTTGTGTGATTATTGTAATATGTTGCTTATAATGGATTAAGTCCTTATGTATAAGGAAAAATCACCTTGACGGGTGGACTGGAGTAGCTTTGAGTTTCAAGTGAACTAGGATAAAAATACTTGTATTTTTATCTATTTGTTATTAACTTGTTGGTGGTGTGTTCTTGTTTTGGAAAAAGCTTTTGCTTGTAAAACCCAATTCAAACCCCTTTTCTTGTGTTTTTCACACCTTCAAAACTTACCAAATGTGAGGGATGAATTTTATTGTCTTGAATGGAGAGGGATAGAAGTTGATGAAGTTATTTGGTTTTAATGCATAGGAGTAGATATTAAGAGAAAAGTTTTAAAAAATGTTCGACCTAGATTTGTGGGAGCTCTTGTGTTCTTGAGAGAAATTACTTTATTAATTTAAAATGCAAGATAAGTGTGTGTGTGTGTGTGTGTGTGTGTGTGTGTGTGTGTGAGAGAGAGAGAGAGAGAGAGATTGTCTGCGCCATTTAAATGGCAGCGTCCGGAATTTCATATTTGTAAGGTGCATCCTGGTTTTGTTATCCGAACATATTTTTTACTTGTCATTGGCATGGTTTCAAACATATTTTTCAACGCCACTTATATTTTTTATTTGTCCAAATTGATTTTGTACAGTTATGGTGCGTCTGAATTTCAAAATTCGAACAATGTAAATGGGGTATTTTTGAATTTTTCACCAAGGTGATTAGGTAACGTATGGGGTGAAATGAAGAATCCCCTAAAATATTTTAATTTAACATTATGTTAGCCCAAGATACGGTCCAAGATTGTAATACGTACTAGGGAATTTCTTATCTCACCCTATGGGGTGGAAAAACACCATATGAAAAACCCAAAATACCTCACAGATTTCGGAGATGCATCTCCGGACGCACCTTGTTAAAATCAAATTGTTAACTAATTCGGATATGCACCTCTGAAATATTTTAAAACATACGCCATGAGTCCCATTCTGAATGTCATTTTACACGTTTATTGTTTCTGAGATACATCTTCGTTCAGGGTTTATGGAGATGCATCTCAGTACCCTATGAGAACAGTGCAAGTTATGTTTGTTTTATGGTTACGTAGATGAAAGTGATGATTTATAAATATTAAGAACCTTTTTATATGATGAGATTTAAACCATGCAATTGATACGAAAATAATGACATATATAAATTCAGATGGTCCAAAATGACATGTATAAATAAAGTCAAAATACACTAAAAGTATAATGAAATGAAAATAAAATACAATCTATAATGAATCCAAAGTACACCTACTATATACTACTCTATATGCTGGACTACAACTCCTCGGGTTCCTCGTGCTTCTCGGCATCCTCTACCCCACGTCTTCTGACAATGTCTCTGGTACATCAGTGACTCTCGTGCCTATGTCATAATGGCATATATGACCTGCCTTACCTTACACCCATCAGGGAAGATACCTCCGCCAATGCATATCTGCACAATCTTCACAATGCAATGATATTTAGGCAAGACATCATGAGCATGATCTAACTGTGTTTACTTCTCCTCTAGTATCTCCTGATGAGTTGGCCTCAGTGGATCTCCTGGAGCAGCATGCACCATATACGGATGTGACACCTATAAGAACCACCTGATGTACATCTCCAGTCGATCTCAGCTATGGTACTTCATGCCTCATCTTGTACCAGATGACTAAGATGATCATCAAACATCGCATCCATCTCTCTACGTGTCATAGCAGCAGGAGCAGAGACATCAGGGTATCTAGGAATAGTATGAGTATAGTCGAACTGTCGTATGACACGCTCAGGAAGATGAGGAAATGTGAGATGTGAGTCACAAGCAACCCATCTTGAGTATAACATTATATCGTCAAATACCTGAGAGGCGTCTGTGCTAATTCACTCCTGAGAAGCTTCTGATGAGATACTATATTGATGCTGCAATATTCTCTCAGTTCATGCTTCTGGGCGTGACTCTAATCACCAAACTTCTAAAGAATGGCAAGCTTCTGAAGTTGTGTTATGTAGATGAATATTCTAAAGATATCAAGTCAGACGATTAAAGTTATCAAGGTTTTGACTGAAGACTTTGAAGATTCTGAAGATACTGAAGATCTCAAGCAAGACTACTGACATTGTCAAGGTTCTGACCAAAGATTCTGAAGTTTCTGAATGCAAATTTATATTTATTCATTTCATGCTTCATCGACTTTCATCGGAAACCAATGAACTTGAAGATAAGATCCAATGGGAACGTGACCAAATAGTACATAGTACAAATCAAACGTCCTTTCCACTACCTGATTTCATGGGCAAGGACAGTACGATATGTCTCACTTATCACTGATTTTATGGGCGTACGCGGTATCACTCCTCTCTCATCCAACAGTGGACAAACACTCTATGAGCTTTTCCCTTTCTACCCTCCAATGGTCTTATTCTTATGCTATATAAGTAAGACTTGGAGACTTGAAGAAAACATCGGTGACACAATATTTTGATAAGTCTATTTCTTTGTGAAAAGTTATAATTTTGTTTGTACACGATTTTTATATAAGTGTTTGTTTATTCATTTGTGTAAATCTGCTTGTATAGAAGCATCTTGTAACACACAAAATATTATTCAAGTTGTTTGTTTGATTCCTTGAGGAGGTTATCCTTGAGAAGACAAAGAAGGTTGTTCTTTGTGAGTCCTTAAGGAGACTAGGGTACAGTTGGATCCTTGATAAGACGAAGAAGGTTATTCTTTGTGATCATTGTAATTTGTTGATTATAGTGGATTAAGTCCTTGTGTATAAGGCAAAATCACCTTCGCGGGTGGACTGGAGTAGCTTTGAGTTTCAAGTGAACCAGGATAAAAATACTTATGTTTTTATCTATTTGCTATTAACTTGTTAGGTGTGTGTTCTTGTTTTGGAAAAAGCTTTTACTTGTAAAACCCAATTCAAACCTCGTTTTATTTTGTTTTTCACACCTTAAATTGGTATCAGAGCCTGGTTCTGATTGTGATAAAAGTTTTATCAACACCTCACTGTGTTCAGTATCGATCCAGTTTGTGTGAGAAACAATGGTCGCTGCTAATGTTAATCATGAAAGAGATCACTATAGTGAAAAACCACTAATCTTTAACGGTGAGAAATTTGACTATTGGAAATATAGAATAGAAAGTTTTTTTCTTGCTTATGATGTTGATCTCTGGGATCTTGTAGTCAATGGCTATGTTCACCCAGTGAATGCTGAAGGAAATACTATAGCAAGAAGTGATATGTATGATCAACATAAGAAATACTTCAAAGATCATCATAAGGTCAGAACCATATTGCTTAATGTTATCTCTTTTATGGAGTATGAGAAGATAACAAACAGATATTCTTCCAAATCCATTTTTGACTCTCTGAGGATGACTCATGAGGGGAATGCTCAAGTAAAGGAGACAAAGGCCTTGGCCTTAATCCAGAAATACGAGGTATTCAAAATGGAAGATGATGAAATAGTTGAGAGTATGTTATCAAGGTTTCAGATACTTATTATAGGACCGAAAGTTTTGGATAGAGGATACTCTATAGTTGACCATGTCAAGAAGATTATCATAAGTCTTCCCAAAAAATGGAGACCTAAGATAACTGCCTTGAAGCTGGAAAAGGATATAAACAGTATCAGTCTTGAAGAACTTGTTAGTTCTTTAAGAAGCACAAGATTGAGCTCGAAGAAGATGAACCTCAGAAGAGAGGTAAATATGTTTCCCTAAAGTCGAAGCCTGGGAAGATAAGAGCCTATCAAGTTGAGGAAGAATCAGAAAGATCCGATGAAGACTCAAAAGATGATGATGAGTTGTCTCTAATTTTAAAGAGAGTCAATAGACTCTGGAAGCATAAAAAAAATGGTCAAGGAAAGTTCAGAGGAGCCAGAAGGACTGCTGGTCGTTTTGATTCTTTATCTGGACAGAAGAAGCAAGGTTCTGGAAAAGAAGTTATCTGATTCGAGTGCTAGGAGTCAGTCCACTACAAAAATGATTGTCCTAAGTTAAAAAAGGACAGAAGGCCTAAAAATAATTTTTCCAAAAGCAATAAGGGGTTGATGGCTATATGGGATGACTCAGAATCTGAAGAAGAAGATTATGATGAAGAAAAATCCAATGTTGCACTGATGGCATCTACGATGATCCCATAGGTTCTGAAGAACTAGAAGACAAGGTATTATCAGAATCATAATCCGACTCTGATTCTGAAGAGGTATTTTCTAACCTATCTCGTTCTGATATTGAATCATGTCTCTCTGAGATGCTGGAAAACTTCTAGAGTCTTCAGAGTAAATACAAGGACCTTAGACAAGTCCAAGTAGTTGCCTCTGAAACTCAGAGTGAGCTTGAGAAAGATGTTTTCTCTCTAAATGAAAAAGTATTTTATTTATAAAGTAACAACTCGGCTTTGAAAATAAAAATTTCAAAACTAGAGGAGGAAATAATCTCATAAGCTTCTGGTACTAATTGCATCATTAGATATGATAGAGCATTCTAATACTTTCTAGATGAAAGTATAGATAAAAGCATAGATAGAAGCAAAATGACTTCCTTGATCTATGGAGTTAGCAGAAATGGCAAGAAAGATTTAGGTTGTACAAAACTATAAAACCTGACGAAAGTCAGAAGGTAAAACCAAAACTTCTCTATGTGCATTTTGTGCCTGCTGGCACTGAGCTTGATATTTCTCCACAGACACAAAGACATACAAAGGATAAGAACTTAGTTATGAAACCTAAGTATCATGCACAAATTTTCCATGATTATCTTTCTACTAAAAGACCCAAATTTGTAAGAAACTCTGGGAAAAATAACAAGAGAGGACCCAGAAACTGGGTACTTGAGGATAAAATAATTTATGCTGCAGACATCCTTAGCAGCTCAGCTGAAACACCAGTCATGGTACTTGGACAGTGGATGCTCGCAACACATGATGAGCATAAGGTATATGTTCCAAGATTTGGAACTTAAGCCTAGAGACTTCGTTGGTTTCAGAGGAAACCAGAAAGGAAAGATCATTCGCTCTGGAACTATTGGTAACAGTAAAATCCTTCGATTACTAATGTTCTTTTAGTTGATGGTCTGATGCATAACCTTTTGTCTATTAGTCAACTTAGTGACAATGGTTATGATATCATTTTTAATCAAAAGTCTTGTAAGGATGTCAATAAGAAAGATGGTACAATCCTTTTTAACGGAAAGAGAAAGAGCAACATGTATAAAATTAGACTTTCTGATCTTGAAGGTCAAAATGTAAAATGTCTAATGTTTGTTAATGAGGAGTAATGGATGTGGCATAGACGTTTGGACCATGTTAGCATGAGAAGGATTTCTCAGCTAAATAAGCTTGGACTAGTCAGAGGTCTATCCAAACTGAAGTTCACTTCAGATGCTCTTTGTGAAGCATGTCAGAAAGGCAAGTTTTCTAAAACATCCTTCAAAGCGAAAACTGTTGTTTCTACCTCTAGACCGTTAGAACTTATGCACATTAATTTGTTTGGACCAGTGAAAACTGCCTCTATCAATGGAAAGAAGTATGGGTTTGTAATAGTTGATGACTACAGTTGTTGGACATGGGTAAAGTTCTTGAAACACAAGGATGAGTCACGCTCTGTGTTTTCTACCTTTTACTCACTAGTGCAAACAAAAATGAACTGTAAAATAGTCAAAGTCAGAAATGATCATGGTGGCGAATTTTAAAATAAACATTTTAAAAATATTTTTGATTCAAATGGTATTTCCCATGATTTCTCATGTCCTGTAACTCCACGGCAAAATGGAGTTGTAGAAAGGGAGAATAGGACTTTGCAAGAAATGGCTCACACCATGATCCAAGAAACTGATATGGCTAAGCATTTATGGGTAGAAGCAGTTAACACAGCTTGTTATACTCAGAACAGGATTTCTATCAGACCTATTTTGGGTAAGACTCCTTATGAATTATGGAAGAACAGAAAGCCCAACATTTCTTACTTTCATCCTTTTGGATATGAATGTTTTATGTTGAACACTAAAGAGAATCTTGGCAAGTTTGATTCTAAATCACAAAAGTGTTTATTGTTAGGATATTCTGAACGCTCTAAAGGCTACAGAATCTTTAACACAGAAATATGAATTGTTGAGGAATCAATTCATGTTAGATTCAGTGATAAGCTTAACCCTGAAAAGTCAAAGCTAGTTGAGAAATTTGCAGATCTGAAGATCAATTTTTCAGAATCCAAGGATACTGACTCCGGAGAAAAAGACTCATAATGCAAAGCTAAAGAATCTGAAGAAACGACTCAACCAGAAGGTATCGTTGATCTGACTCATCATAAGAAGAGTAGATCAAGAACCTCTCACTTTGAAGAACTGATTCTGGGAGATAAAAATGCTACAGTCAGAACAAGATTTTCATTCAAACCATCTAAAGAGACTCTTCTAGGTTTGGTGTCTCTGATAGAACCCACGCCTATTAATGAAGCTCTTCTAGATAATGAATGGATTTTGGCTATGCAAGAAGAACTGAATCAATTCACCAGAAACGACGTATGAGATCTTATTCAGAAACCAAAGGGCTTCCATGTCATTGGAACCAGATGGGTCTTCAGAAACAAGTTAAATGAGAAAGGCGAGGTTGTCAGAAATAAGGCTCGACTGGTAGCACAAGGTCATAGTCATCAAAAAGGTATAAACTATACAAAAACCTTTTCCCCAGTTTCCATGTTAGAGTATATTCGTCTTTTAATTTCATTTGCAGTCAATCACAACATCATCCTTTATCAGATGGATGTTAAGAATGCATTCTTAAATGGATATCTTTTTTAAGAAGTATATGTGCATCAACCTCCTGGTTTTGAAAGTTCTCAAAATCCTGACTTTGTTTTTAAACTGAAAAAAATTATATGGTCTGAAGCAAGCTCCCAGAGCTTGGTATGATAGACTAAGTAACTTTCTTTTGGAAAACAATTTTACCAGATGGAAAGTGGACACAACTCTCTTTTGCAAAACCTTTAAGAATGATATCCTGGTTGTGAAAATTTATATTGATAATATTATTTTTGGTTTTGCTAATGCGTCGTTGTGCAAGGATTTTGCTAAGTCAATGCAGGTAGAAGTTGAAATGAGTCTGATGCGAGAACTCAAGTTATTTATGGGAATCCAGATTGATCAACGCTCAGAAAGAATGTACATTCATCAGAGCAAATATACAAAGGAACTTCTAAAGAAGTTTAACTTATCAGAATGTAAACAAGCAAAGACTCTAATGCATCCTACATGTATTATGGAGAAAGAAGAGGTAAGCAGTAAGGTAAATCAGAAGCTTTTCAGAGGTATGATAGGTTCTCTTTTATATCTAACTGCTTCTAGACCTGATATCTTATTCAGTGTCTTCTTATATGCTCGCTTCCAATCAGATCCTAGGGAAACTCACTTAACTATTGTTAAGAGAATCTTTAGGTATCTGAAAGGTACTACTAACCTTGGTTTGTTTTATAGAAAATCAAGTGAATACAAATTAGTAGGCTATTGTGATGTTGACTATGCTAGAGACAAAATAGAAAGGAAAAGTACTTCTAGAAGTTTCCAATTTCTGGGAGATAACCTGATCTCATGATCCAGTAAGAGACAGCCAACAATTTCACTTTCAATAGCCGAAGTTGAATATATTGCAGCTTCTGGATGCAGCACTCAGATACTCTGGATGAAGAGTCAGATGGAGATTATCAGATATCTGAGAGTAACATTCTTATTCTCTATGATAGCACTTCTATTATTTGTTTATCTAAGAATCATATCTTGCATTCTAGGGCCAAGCATATTGAAATTAAACATCACTTTTTATGTGACTATGTTCAGAAGAGTATTTTTCATCTAAAATTTGTTGATACAGACCAACAATGGGCTGATATCTTTAAAAAAAACCATGCTGAAGATAGATTTGTGTTGATTCTGAAAAACTTATTTATGGATTTATGCCCAGAATGAAAAGATGTATTTCAGAATGTTTAAGTCTTCAGAACTCTATATTAGATTCTGAGAATGTTTTTTTTGTTGACTCTGAAACATGAGCTTTCTGAAGTAAGGAAGTTTTCATGAATCAAAAAGGATCTGATCATAAGCAATCTTATCAATTTGTCTTCCTGATTCTAAACAGTTGTTACATTAAATGGTTGTCATATAGTTTGATTTCATGTGGTTCTAAGTGGTGACTGTTATACCACTTTCTGACCATGCGTGATAAAAGCGTGACACATTGGGTTTTGCAATTCTTAGAATTAGGTTAAACTCTTACGATTCCCCCTATGGTTGTGTATTTCCATCTTGTCATCATTGCAATTTTTTATATATAAACCCATTTCACTCACATTTTCACACTACGCGCACAATACTCACACACTTTCTTCTTTCAAACCTAAAACAATCCTCTTTACAATTGTTCTTCATCTTCTTCATATTCATCAATGGCTGCTCAATAACAACCGATTCAACAACGACTCTCTTCCAGTCGCTCCATGGCTGATGAAAACAATCCCATCATGGAAAGAATATCAGAATTAACTCTCCATACTACTGTCAACGAGTTAATGATGCTCTGCGAAAGTATTGTAGACTTCAAGAACTTGAAAGACAACGATTTCGATTTCTCTGAAACCCTGGAACTTCAAGGTTGGAAAACCTTCTTTGAGAGACTAACTAGCCCTGTGTATCCAGTTTTGGTGAAGTAGTTTTGAGAGACAACAACAACAGATACCATCACCGACATCTCCTTCACAGTTAAAAATTTCACCCACTTCACCACCCTTTATTTATGCTCCCTAACCAACAAATCCAAATTTCACAATTCCCAGAACATCCCCTTTAAGAGTTTATGACGGCCATGTGTCTGAAAGAACTCCATAAGGTATGTTCAATTAAGAACCTGAACCAGTTCTCTCTGACCCTGAATCACCTCTCATCACTACTCCATCATTTTTTGGTTCTAACTTTGATGAATCAAAAATTGACCTCACTGTTAGCTATCCCAAACCTCCTAAACCCTCTCCAAACATTGGTAAGATTCTGAGGAAGTTTGAATCAGAATCTAGAAGTCGTCTACATGAAGCAATGACAACCAGTCATTCTTCAGCAAATTCGGCTGAGAGTGGTTCTGCTTGGGAAGCTTACAGAAGATGGATAAATTCCAAGATCTCTATGTTTAATAATTTTTTGTACAAAGTTTTTGAAAGAAACTTCCTTTCTGGGTTTATTCACGTAATGGATATCTGAAAGTTACGGAACTCCCAATTATGTCTTCCTACTCCAGAGGTCAAGGAAGTTACTCCAAAAGTTATGGAAGAAGTAGTTCTTCAGGAAGTTGTGGTTGTTCAGGATCCTATAGTTGTTTTTGCACATCAGGATTGCGTAATGGAAGAATTTGTTGCTCATGTTGTTGTTTCTGAAACTCAACGAGTTGGAGTTTCTGTTTCTCAATCTTCTACTGGAACTTCATCTGGAGAAATTCATGTTGGACTTCTGAAGACCATTGAGGAAATCAAGGTTGATAATATGTTGGTCAAAGAGAGTTTGGACAAACAGGACTTGATGTTTCAACTAACTCTATCCATACTTCCTTTGCCTCCTCCTCAGAACCCCTAGCCCTCTATTTTTTAAATACTAGTTGTATCTTCTCTACCTTTTTGGCTTATCAATGAAAATATTTGTGTTTCTCTTTATTTATTTTATTATTTTGTCTATCTCTTTTTTATTTATGACAAAGGAGGAGAAACATATCTAAGGGGAAGATTCATAGTTATTTTGATATACCTAAATTCCTTAAGTAAAAACCCAAACATTGAATAATGTTTTCTACTAACAACTCTTCAAAGAATAGTTTGTTAAATGATTTGCAGGGTTATATTTTAAGAATCAGAATGGTTATAATCAAACATCAAAAGTTCTTATGAAGTTTCAAAGATCATAATACAAGTTACCAATTTCTAATGAAATGGTCCTTTATTTGAGTCTGTACAACCTTCATGATGATCATTGAGAATCGGATTCAAGGAACTAATTTTATGAACCTAGAACATTGAGTACTTAGGCATCAAATTACTTCTGAAAGTTCTTTCAAAAAACCGTGGCATTGGCATCCAACTATAA
The DNA here is from genome assembly GCF_024323335.1 of Lathyrus oleraceus. Lineage (NCBI taxonomy): Eukaryota > Viridiplantae > Streptophyta > Magnoliopsida > Fabales > Fabaceae > Lathyrus > Lathyrus oleraceus. Next base: position 198,053,215 of record NC_066580.1, on the reverse strand, counting down.
TGAAGAGTTTCCTATATAGTACCCAGACTTAAAAGTGAAGTCTCTTTAAAGAAGATAACCAGCTCTAAATCATCTTTAAAACAACTCAACAAATCTTCTGAAGTGAAGCTAATCAGAATGTTGATGTTAACAAACCGGTGTTCTGGACAACATCAATCAACTTTTGAAGATAAACCAGATTCTGACTGAAAACTTACTCTGGTACTTCAAAAAGGTTAATCAGGAAAGTGTTCTTTTATATTGATTTTATCTTTGTAGGATTATACATCTTAGGGGGAGCTTTGTGCTTCTGTAAGATGTATTCTTCAGTGATTACCCTGTACAAAACTGTTCATCAAAATACATGTTTTGTCATCATCAAAAAGGGGGAGATTGTTAGAACAAGATTTGGTTTTGCATCTATACCTTGAGTTTTGATGATAACAATATTGTATTTGTGTGAGAACAATTTTGGTACCCTAATGGTTTTTTATTGTGTAGCTTTAACAGCCAGTTCTGATTCTGAATATATGATGTGCAACGTCATTAGTTTCTGAACAAGGTGTTCCAAATCCGCTTTTGCCCCAACTATTAGAAGTTCTGGAAGATATTCAATATTGTTTATGCAATGATCTTTATGCTTCTGTGCTAATTCACTATTGAGAAGCTTCTTAAGAGACACTATGTTGTTGTTGCAATGTTCTCTCAGTTCATGCTTCTGGACGTGACTCTGATCACCAAACTTCTGAAGAATGGAAAGCTTCTGAAGTTATATTATGTTGCTGAAGATTCTGAAGATCTCAAGCCAGACGATTGAAGTTATCAAGGTTCTAACTAAAGATTCTGAAGACTCTGAAGATTCTGAAGATACTGAAGATCTCAAGCCAGACTATTGACGTTGTCAAGGTTCTGACGAGAGATTCTGAAGTTTCTGAATCCAACTTTATGTTTCTTCATTTCATGATTCATTAACTTTTATCAGAAGCCAATTAACTTGAAGATAAGATCAAACAGGAACGTGATCAAATAGTACATAGTACAAATCAAACATCCTTTCCTCTACCTGATTTCATGGGCAAGGACATTACTATACATCACACCTGTCACTGGGCGTAGGATAGTATGCAATATCACTCCTCTCTCATCCAACAGTGGACAGCCGCTCTATGAGCTTTTCCCTTTCTTCCTTCCAACGGTCTTATTCTTAGGCTACATAAGTAATACTTTGAGACTTGAAAAAAACGTCGGTGACACAATATTTGACAAGTCTATTTCTATGTGAAAAGCTATCATTTTGTTTGTACACGGTTTTTCTTTAAGTGTTTGTTTATCCATTTGTGTAAAATATACTTGTATAGAAGCATCTTGTAACATACAAAATAGTATTCAAACTGTTTGTTTGATTCCTTAAGGAGGTTATCCTTGAGAAGACAGTGAAGGTTTTTCTTTGTGAGTCCTTAAGGAGACTAGGGTATAGTTGGATCCTTGAGAAGACAAAGAAGATTATTCTTTGTGATTATTGTAGTCTATTGATTATAATGGATTAAGTCCTTGTCTATAAGGAAAAATCACCTTGGCGGATGGACTGGAGTAGCTTTGAGTTTCAAGCGAACTAGGATAAAAATACTTGTGTTTTTATCTATTTGTTATTAACTTGTTAGTGGTATGCTCTTGTTTTGGAAAAATCTTTTGCTTGTAAAACCCAATTCACACCCCCTTTCTTGTGTTTTTCACACCTTTAAAACTTACCAAATGTGTGTGTGTGTGTGTGAGTGAGAGAGAGAGAGAGAGAGAGAGAGAGAGAGAGAGAGAGAGAGAGAGATTGTCCACGCCACTTAAATGGCACCGTCCGGAATTTAATATTTGTAAGGTGCATCCTGGTTTTGTAATCTGAACATATTTTTTACTTGTCATTGGCATGGTTTCAAACATATTTTTTAACGTCACTTATATCTTTTATTTGTCCAAATTGATTTTATACAATTATGGTGCGTCTGAATTTCAAAATTCGAACAATATAAATGGGGTATTTTTGAATTTTTCACCAAGGTGATTGGGTAACGTATTGGGTGCAATGAAGAAACCCCTAAAATATTTTCATTTAACATTATGTTGGCCTAAGATACGGCCCAAGATTGTAATACATACTAGGAAATTTCTTATCCCACCTTATGGGATGAAAAAACACCATATGGAAAACCCAAAATACCTCATAGATTCCGGAGATGCATCTCCGGACGCACCTTGTTAAAATCAAAATGTTAACTAATCCGGATATGGATCTCTAAAATATTTTAAAACATACACCATGAGTCCCATTCTAAAAGTCATTTTACACCTTTATTGTTTCAAAGATGCATCTTCGTTTTGGGTTTATGGAGATGCATCTCAGTACCCTATGAGAACAGTGCAGATTATGTTTGTTTTATGGTTACACAGATGAAAGTGATGATTTATAAATATTAAGAACCCTTTTATGTGGTGATATTTAAACCATACAATCGATACACAAATAATGACATATATAAATTCAGATGGTCCAAAAATGACATATATAAATAAAGTCAAAATACACGAAAAGTATAATGAAGTGAAAATAAAATACAATCTATAATAAATCCAAAGTACACCTATTATATACTACTTTGTATGCCAGACTACAACAACTCGGGTTCCTCGTGCTTCTTGGCATCCTCTATCCCACGACTTCCGACAATGTCTCTAGTACATTAGTGACTCTCGTGCCTCTGTCATAATGGCATTTATGACATGCCTCGCCTTACACCCGTCGGGGAAGATACCTCTGCCAATGCATGTCTATGAAATCTCCATAATGCAACGATATTTAGGCAAGAAATCATGAGCATGATCTAATTGTGTCTGCTCCTCCTCTAGTATCTCCTGATGAGCTGGCCTCGGTGAATCTCCTGGAGCAGCCTGCACCATATACGAATGTGACATCTAGAAGAACCACCTAATGTACCCGTCAACATAGCTTCAGTCGCTCTCAGCCATGGTACTTCATGCCTCATCTTGTACCAGATGACTAAGATAATCATCAAACATTGCATCCATCTTTCTACGTGTCATAGCAGTAGGAGCAGAGACATCAGGGTGTCTAGGAATAGTCTGAGTGTAGTCGAACTTCCGTATGACGCGCTCAGGCAGATGAGAAAATGTGAGATGTGAGCCGTAAGCCAACCATTTTGAGTATAACATTATGTCGTCAAATAAATGTATCTCGCGGTGATCAACATAGTTGCAGGAGCATGCGGCATATCCTCCGTGTAAGTCGGTACACACGACAAGTCGGAGATGCGCGGGAAGTGATGGAGGATGCAAGCCTGAAAAGTGTTGGAACACATGAATCATCAATAAGGGCGTTGCAAAAATGTAATGAAAATGATACAGAAGCATTAAAAGACCAATAAATATTACCGTCGGTAGTGTGATGTTGTCTGTGACCTGCTTCATCTTCCACCGACAACCCTTTGATAACTTTGACCACAAGTAGACCAAATAAGTGGCCCCTAGTTGTACTTGGATCCCTTCTAAGTCCTCAAAGTACCGTAGGTAGACGACATCTGTATAAGTGGCACTCTTGTTCATAAAAATCATAGTGTCAACCAAATATAGCAGGTATGCTCTCATAGCATATGCTCTATGGAGTCCCACCTGCTCGTTATCGCCTCTAACTTCCCCAACTCTAAGGATATCATTTGTATATACCTTTTCAGGAATTCAAACCTAGCATGAGCCCCTCTGGTTTTTTCCATCTCCCTTAAAGCAGCCTCTAGGTCAACTCCTAGATATTCTACCATCATCTCGAGTGCTTCGTCTTTACAAATCCTCCCATGAACTAAGAGTTTCCCTCTAATCAGAAGATGCAGCAAACACGACACATCGTCGAGTGTGATAGACATCTCACCAAGCAGGGGATAGAATAACGAGGTCTCAGTGTACCATCTCTCCACGAATGCATTAAGCATCCCCTGGTTGACCGTAACATAACCGGTCATACAGAAGTCCTTCATCCCAAATAGGGACAAAGCAGCCTGAAGCCACTCCTCATTCGACTGAGACAAGCTAGTAATCTTCTGCACATGGTCAATAAACTTCAGCTGATCACGGTCCTGTAGAAATATAAATCAATGGTCATAAACTTGTAATATAATAATAAACATAATTTAAAAAGAATGAATCCGACTAATTTTATCTCTCCATCTTAGACATGTCTGATAGTATGGTATGGGTACAGAGGCAGTAGTAATAACTTTATATGATCTCCTCCAAATGCCTGACGTGGCACTGACTCATCATCCTCAACAACCTCATCAATCGGAGGTGACACTGGCTCATCAGCATGAGGTTCATCTAGTACCTGGGGTGGCACTGGTGCCTCAGGTACCACCAGTAACTCGGGTACCTATGGCGCCTGAATAGGTGAAACCTGTCACCGGCGGAAGGATGGAGGCAGTGGAGCGTCATTAGGTGACACCCATCTCCTACGAGAAGAAGAAGATGGAGAAGCATGAGTCCCAGAAGTCGATGCCTCTGCATGTGTCGGGCTAGAGTGAACATGAGCCTCTAAAACCTGACTCTTATCCCTCTGAACTGATGTGTGTGGTACAATCCTCTCATGCCTCAGTCTGTCATCTCTATCAGACATAATGCTTGTAAGTAAATCAGACAATTAGTACAAGCAAACTTACAAGCAAGAAAAGAAACAAACTGATAATTTAAGGAGATGCATCTCCGATTTTTGGGAATCCAAACGTTGAAAAACTATGAAAATGCATCTCTAAAATTTTCTACAACTTTTTCACGTCCATCAATGGCGGTAATGCAGACCACCAAACCCCAAAAATAATAGGTTTATTATTATTTTTAACCATCTAACATGTTCTACAGTATGTGTAAACTATCACTCATGCAATTTCTACTTGTTTCTTACCTAAATTATCAACTTCTACTCATTTAAATAAAAACTCACAAAAAATTCAAAACATCAAAAACATACAAATTCAGAGTTTTACTTCAGTGTTAAATGATGTCTCTGAAGTATTTGATGTTGATGGAAGAACGTTTGAACTCACTTGATTGATTTTGGACTTGGTTGATTGAAGAGTCTTTGAGAGAGTTTGAGAAAATTATATTTTTTTTAGAAATGAGAAAGGAGAAGGGTTATGCGCGATATAGAATCGATATCATTTAGAGCTGCATATCCGAAATAATTTTGAAGATGCATCTTTGAAATTTTTTAATGTTAAGTCAAAGTTTTATTTACTCAGGATGCGTCCGAAGATACATTTTTAAAAACTATATACATTTTTATATTTTCACATGGTGTCTTAGTAATAAAATAATTTGTATTAACAAATTAATACAATACCCACATTACCCGCCTAACCGGATAGTGTTATTTCAATTTATTTTTCAAAACATATTTGGAAGGGGAAAAAATGGTTTAAACCGGTCAATTCTGCACCGAAGTATTTAATTAATTCTCCTTCATATAACAAACACACTTGCCTAGCGATGCAGCTAACTTCTAATTGAAGAATATATATCGAAAGAAATGTTTCATTAGCCAAATCCTATTTACAACTCACCCCACCTTTTAATTCCCAAATCCGTTGTTGTGAACCTCTTTCACCCCTGTCGTTCTGTCTCATACATACCAATGTGTGGATTTGAACGGATCTATCTTCTGAAAACAACAGATTAATTTAATGGCAATCAAATCTCAGACCAATCATTCCTTTCAAACTCTCATTTTCTGAAAAGCTTAACGATCATCACATCATATATCACCTAAGCAAATGGCATTGGCAAAAGACAAAAACAAGAAACAGAACCAAAATACAGAGAACGGTTTGGTGATCACAGTCTACATGGAATCATCGCGAACTCGATCATCAAACAAATTATCAAATAAGGATCACACAAAGAAAACTAAACCACAAGTTGAATCAAGAACAACACGTGGCTATGACCGTAAGGCTCAGCTTCTTGAATACTCTAGATACCTCAGAAAAATCGACGCCTCCCAAAATGTTGACCCTCAATCACAACCAAAAACTAAGGCAAGTTTTCTATTCTTCTTTTGAAGGAATATTTTATGGTAAAATAGAGACAACTATGGTCGATACGGATCATAATTTAAACCAGACATACATTATCAAAATTTATAATTTTTGGTGGAGTTTTAGCAGAGGCGTTTATGGTTACCTTTTCAAAGTTTAAGTACATTTTTGGAACCAAAAGGGAGCATGAAGAGAAAGTGTAAAGGAAACAAAGGCTGTTACTTGTTTATGGTAATATAAAAATTATAAGATTACACATTCTGGATCATTAGTTAATTTTCCTTGTGTTTAATAACAACTAGAATGGTCTGATTCTGTTTTTAATTTTTATTTTTTTTAATACTCAGATGAAACTGAAGAGCATGTTGAAAAAATTGTCTTGCAAAGAGATAAAGTGGTAAAGAAGAGCAATTAAGGTCATGGTTATGTTATGTAAGGTAATGGAAATTAGCTTCAATTCCTTGTTTGTCCTTTTTGTTTTCATCGATAGGAAAATGATGTTATATTTTTTAAGAATACTTGGAAGAGTAATTCTATTAGATCAGTTATTTCTTCTATGCCTTTATCTCTTTACTTTCTCCAGCAGGAAAATTTAGCCCTAAATTACTTTGTCAACTGTGGAACATAGTCTTTACTTGCACATCAAATGATCAAAACATAAAAGAACAAAAAGAAACCATGTTGACAATGAGAACAAGTTCGGCAATAAAGAATTAAAGATACACACTGATAATTTCCTACTTACAAATGTAACATGTACAAAAATAGCAACAATAGTGTCCAACTATTGCTCCTATTGCTCCCAGAAGTTTAGCCTACAAATTGGTAGAAGACCCTGGCAACCTTTTACATTTAGTTGATGATAGAATTTTGTCGTGCTACGACACACATATTATGGTTGAGTAATAATTACATAATACACATGGGCCAACCGGTAAGCCAGTTGGTTCTCAGAAATGCTAGAACCAAAGCGGTGCCTGAAACCTAAAGGCACAACACAACCAAGAAAACTCCTAAAGGCACAACACAACCAAGAAAACTCTGAAACCTAAAGGCACAACACAACCAACAATTGCTACAACAATGAACCTTTAGTCCAACTCTAACAACTAGAAGACCGAACATTGGAGGCATTTTAAATTCAACGAATGACAGGTTTGTCGTCAAGAGTTAAATAATCAAATAAGCCACCGAAAAAGACAAGATAAACCCATGCTGCAATGGTTTGCATAGGTGTACTTTGCCATCTAAGATTTCCACTGGAAACCTGTTTGGAAGTCTTTTGTTTTCTTTATCCTCTTCCTGTTTCAGAAATTATTTATTAGAAAGAAAATTTGATCCCCAAAATATAATTAGAACACAGTTGAGCACCACCTAACTTAAATAAAGCATGCATCATGTGCATTCAATTCTGAAACAAGCACTTCAAGCATTCTAAGATACTACTTTATCTCTATCAAACAGATACCAAAAGTTAGGGTTTTTTTGTACAAAACACAATGATGATTCAGCTGTCATGATGTAAAGGCATAAACAGGGCAGCAAAATGAGAATCTTTACCTTAACTATGTTAAAATGATGGAGATGGCAAGTTTAACCTCTTCTCATGGTATATGGAGAAGCAGAGCCAGAGGACTGGGAGAATGACCTCTGGAGAAATTTGTGGTCTAAGAGTTGAGCCGCAGTGGGACGGTCATCTGGATTAACTTTAAGACACTGCAGGATGAAATCACGTGCATCTCTTGAAAGAGAATCAGGTACCGGAGGTAGTTCCCCTTTTCCGATTCTAAACATTGCGGTGATCTGTTGTCAGAAGAGATTCATCAAAGCTTTGAAATCAAAACCAGCAGTGATGCAATGTTTATTATAAATTTTAGAGGAAGGGAATCAAATTTTACCCACAACCCTTTAAAACTGTCATCATTAATAACTTTAGATATAATGAGTTTTGTTGAATAATAACTACTTATTAGATTAGTTGTTTGTGTCAAATCTCATCAGATTTACACAACAAATTCATAACTCAATTATTTTTATATTTAGAAACCACATATAACATAAATTTTATGTATCTGATGATATGAATGAAATTAAATTATTTTAAAATTATGAAAAATCTTATACATATAAAATAGGGGGACATATGAGTAAGAGTGAGAGGAGTAAATCTAGACCATACAATTATACACAAATGATAAAGATTGGAAAGTTTTGATGGTCATACAACCATCTAAAAGTGTTACATGACTATTGTTTTAATCTTGTCTTCACCACTCATGGTTAGATCTTTGAATCAAGATTTACTCCTCACTATTAACACAAAAAATGGCACTTTCACGAGTGAAAGAACTAATTTTATTCAGGAATAAGAATAAATCTAAACCATGCAACCATGTGACAATGGCTAGGATTAAAAGTAATTCATTAGTTATTAACAACTTTGATAAGTCACGTAAGTTTAACTCCTCTCACTCTAGTACAAAAATGACAGTCTTGCTAGCAAATGGACTATTTTTATATAAGAATAGTAAATCTAAACCATGCAACCAGATGCCAATGGCCACAATTAAAAATTATTTATTAGTTATTTAACTTTGAAAAGTCACATAAGTTTAGTCTCATCTTAATAGCATGGTAAAAAGAAGAAACAGTTGGATTATGAGCTTGAAATGCTAATCTGATACGTACACATTCCATAGGATAGTAGGGAATTTGCCCAGTTAACATCTCCAACACAGTGCATCCTAGACTCCATATATCAGCAGGAAGTCCATAACCTTTCACTTTTCCTTTTACAACCTGCATATTACCATAGTAAAGCTTAAGCATCACTGCTTAACCTTAATAAGAATCATAAAGTGAAACCTCTTTTTTGTAGATGTATCTAAGGGGCAGGGGTTGTTAAGGAGACTGATGAAGTCCAGCAAGTACAAGGTTTCTAATCCAACAAATATGTATAACTACAACACCATTATCACTAATCATATTCATCAATTTATTAAATCAATAATGTTTTTTTACTCATTAAATTAATAAAAATATATGATGAAAAATTGGGACATGAAAAAGAGAGCTGTAACTATTAGGCTGATCTAAAAGAACCAGTCACATTCAAAAAGAAAAGAAAACTTGTCATTATAAAGTAAATATGCATTTTGGTCACTGTAATTGTAAAACTGTATCTGATAGAAACCAGAAAACTAAGATGTATTAGAGTATATTCAAGCAGTATTTGTAATAATAGAAATTAGACTTTAAAAAGTCAGTTAGTTAGAGATTGGGTTGAGTTTGTTATGCTGAGCTGTCACTAGAATAGCTCTATAAATAACAAACTCTGTAACTAACTCATTATGAATTCTGTTAATACAAAAACAGTTAACTCATCGTCTACTCTAAATGCTCTCTTTATCATTCTCTAATAAGATGAACACCGAGTATTATTTACTACAAATGGTTGAGCTTGAAGCTCTTACAATGGAGGATTAAACAGAAAATGTAAACCAGAGTTCTAAGAACTCTTAAACCAGAGCAGAAGAATTGCTCCTAAACCAGAGAGTAACTCTCGTAACCAGTGTATGCAGGACCGCGAGTCAACTCGCAAACTCGTCCGATCCAACATTCCAATCGCATGCCGGTGTGATGTGACTCAAGTGAAATCGTATGCAGCAAACTCAGTGAACTCGTCCGAGTTGAAAAGCTAACTCGTTATGAATTCAGAGATGCAGTTTGGGGCATTTTTTGATAAAAAACCTAATTTCCTAAAACGAGCCTGGATCCAAGTTGGATCCTATTAAAATCCTTATTTATTATAACTTAAAATGGAAATTCTGAGAGACGCTGTATCATAACTTCTTTTAAATAAAAAGTAGTACCAAGTAAACGCAGAAACCTAAAAGTTACCAAAGTATAATTACTCTTTTGATACGATTTTACAATTACAGTGACCAAAATATTAATCACAAGTTGGTCCCTCATTCTGGATTTGCTATCAAATATATCCCTGACATTATTCACTTAATTTCAAATGTATCTCCAACATTACCCACTTAAGGTCACTATAGTCCGTGCAAATATCACCAAAGGACAAACATAATTAACATTTTGAAATTTCAAAGATCATTTTGGAATTTTGGAAGTGGGAAATTAGGTTCATATAATCCTACAATTTCAGAAACCAAATTGAGTATTCACCTCATTATAAAATATAAAGTAATGATTCACTATATGCATAGAGATTACATGTATTCTATTACATTTTGATATCCATAGATTTAAAATTTATTAATAAAATAGTGGTTGGGTACACCCCCTCATGCCCAACACTATTATTGGGCTTGGCGCGCGCGTGGATATAACAAACGGTGGGTAGGCCGAATTGTTGATATGTGGCACTTGGTTTTTCCCATATTTATTTTTTCAGCTTTACAACTAAACCTATTAAAAGATGTTAAAGACAACCCCGTTGTTGCTTAACCAATCATGTATGGTAAGATTTACATGGTGGAATGCCAATAACTTCAGAGAGAATCAATGCAAGCATTTGATCTAGTATAAGAGCATAAATTCAATCTATATGTAACAACCATGGATCCAACAACTTAACTGTTAAAGAAACTATTAAAAAGCTATAAACAATGTAACAAATATCTAGAACCATTATTCAATAATTCTCATTTGAAGAGAAGATTGACATGACAACAAACCTCTGGTGCCATCCAGAATGCTGTTCCCTGGCATGATTTAACATCATTCAATTTAATTGCCTGAAAAACAACAGCCATAGAATAAAATTAGTAAACAGAAATTCTATTTTATGCAATTGAAGGTAGTACAGACTCCGTTACTAAAGTCAAACTTTGACAGAAACTGAAGCAGAGTAGAAAAAGGTCACCTTTGCCAATCCAAAATCCGCAACCTTGACAGACCCATTTGCGTCAACCAATATATTTGCACATTTAATATCCCTTTATGTAGGAGGGAAAATAGTTAGGCTATATTTACAAAGATTGCTTTGTGGCATACTACATAACTGATACATTAATACAGAAATAAAATATGCAAAGTAAATTGTGACACCATAAACCAAACAGAAATAAAACTGCACCCATTAGAATTTCTGACACCGACTCTTATGTTATATAGATGTTTATACAGTTTCAAGTTCCAAGAACAAGTTGAAAGGTTTCTTATACTCTATCTAAAGCTTAAATACTACTCCCTCCGTTCCTTTTTAAATGTCATTTTTTTTTACTTTTTACACATACCAAAAAAGCTAATCAATGTTGTTACTTTTCACACAATAATTCTTCTTTTACCTATAATATCCTTAATTATATATTACATTCATTTTATTTTTTCTCTCTCTATAATAATTACCTAGGAGTAATTTTGACAAAAGAGCAATTAATATTACCTTAAACTTTGCAATCAACAATTAATAAGAAAAGTAATTAAAAGCTCTCTCTTTTAGCACATCCAATGTGTGACATAAGCGCAGGTATAAGTAATAATGATAGATAATGTGAGAAAGAGAAAGAGGAATTGGAACAGTTTTTTCTTTTGAGAATATCATGGGAATTGGAACAGTTTTTTCTTTTGAGAATATCATGGGAATTGGAACAGTTTTTTCTTGAGAATATCATGGGAATTGGAGAATATCAGCCCTTCTCTCCTGTCTCATCCAACGGTTATCATCTCTCCAAATTCTGATCCAGATCCAGATCCAATTTAAAAATTAGGGTTTTTCTTTTAAAAACCCAAACAAAAAGGGGCGGACACATCTTCCTCTTCCCCACCCCACGACTTCATCTTCTTCCCCACTCGACAACTCCATCTTCTTCAATTCTCATCTGTATTTTCGTATTTCGTATTTCGTACATCAACAGAGGAAAGAAAATAAAAGTGGATAATCCGCTCCTCCCAGAGTGCGTCCCGTGACTCACGTTTGCGGCCATATCGCCCGTGATTTCAAACGGCGCTCCGCCCCCCTCTTCTCACGCGGTGGGTAGCCGGACCACCCGGGATCACGCCGTTCACGGCCGCGATCGAAAACTCTGACAAATACTATAAAGTCATTTTAAAACAATATATTGTACTTATGAGACAGCAAGTGGAAGTTTCTTTCATGCAAGGAAAGCAAGAACACCAAAATTCATCTCTATTTTATGCCACAAAGAATAGAAAAATAAATCAATAAATTTTGGAATCACCTGTGAACAATATTGCGATCATGAAGATACTTTAAACCGTTGAGAATTTGTCTTGTATAAGCAGATACTTGGGAATCTCGAAGTTTATACCTCCGGTAGAGGCTTAAAAGGGAACCTTTGGTTACAAACTCGATAAAGATATATAGATTTGATTGATCCTGCAATAAACAACAAGGAGAATGTAAATTACAAACTACAGTTCAAGATGGAGTAGTATTCATTCGTGGTAATGAAAACCGGACCGATAACCAGCCATGTGTCATGTGAAAACTGAATAATACATGAATAATGTACAAGCATTAATCTCTTTCTATAGACTATTCTAACCTAACGGGTCTGACTAATGGACTAAAGGTCTAAATACAAATTAGAACTGACAATTGTAAAAACACCTAGAGTAAAAATAAACTATTTGTAATGTGTTGTTCTGCATAATTAGCTCTTGATTATTTTCTTTTTTTATTTAAAATTTATTTTGCAGAGATTTATGTTTTCTTAATGTCTGTCCTTTAGAACAGATACATTCCCCGTAATTCTAGGCTAGCATCTATTAGATTGTAAATAGACTTATCTATATAGTGTAAAACCAATCCTGTATTGTTTCGTGCTTAGTGAATACTATACAGATTTCAGATAACTATCTTTTCATCTCTTTCAAGTTGATGGAAGGTATCAATCAATCTGTCATGAACCAACTATCAATCTTTCAAGAATGATGCAAAGGTCCACACCAATATAACTTAATAGGGGCAACAGCAGTTGAAAATGTCATGAACCAACTACTCCATAAAGCCAAAGCTGTTCAATGAAAGTGCATGAATATATGCAACAGATTCTTTCACCATGGGCATGGGCTCAAATGAAATTGAACATATAAAGAAAAAAGGAGAAAACAAGAGATGACAGGAAAAGTACCATTTCAGTGCCAAAGTATCGAACTATATTCTCATGTTCAAACTGACTCAAAAGTGCAATTTCCTGAGAGTGAGGAAAAAGTAGAGTAAGAAAAAAATACAGTTAAAAAATACAGGAGAACGTAAATAGATGAAAATGGTTGATCAACTTTCAAGATATTCCACAAGGCGGAAAAGTATTTATAAGAAAACCTTTATACTCATAAGGATTTTGATTAATGGAAAATTGAAGTATAAAAAATTATAAAGCAATAGAAATAGCAAGCATGTCTGACTCTTACGTGCTCCAGTTGAACGACACTTTGTTTTCCATGACTCCCTTGATCAAGCAGTGATACTTGTTTTACAGCAAAAAAGAATCCATCTCTACATTGGTAATCAGAAAGTGAATAAAACTAATAGTTAGCACTTGCTAACAATTATAAACATCAAATTTGTAAATGCCAATTTATTTAGGGCTTTGCTCCTGAGCATTATGGCAAAAGTGAGATACAAACCCAAAGATGAAGCATGATGAATAGAAGATATTAGATGATAGTTTTATTAAAAACAACTTAATTTTACCATTAAACTAAGAAAACAAAGGGATGCCAAAATCCATGATTTTCATATTGTGCCAAAATGGACAGCCTAGGACAAAAAAGGCATCAACTCCAACATGTGTAACAAAGGGATGCCAACATCATACTAGTTTTTGGTAGATTATTGTCCAAAAATAAAAGAAGGGTTTAGAGCCCTTTTGCTCTTTCTGTCAAAAATTTGCACTAAAGGAAACAAGATGAAATGAATGGCCATATTGTCTAATGTGCAAAACATTTCTTTAATAAGTTCAACTATGCTTCAAACAACAACTCTGATTACTAGAAACAACAGTAGTTACTTTGAAAATAATATTTGATACTTCTCTATCCCCTTTAATTAGACAGATACACTAACATTCATATCAGACTTGGCCCCCAAGAACACTATTCTATTTGGCAAGTTCCCTAAGTTAGATAATTGATTATGAAATATAAGTGAAAAGAAGAAAAAAAGCAGCTTTCTAAATCACTGATGTATAAAACTTGATAAACACAATCCGTCCCTTTAAATCTCTCAAATATCAAGGGAGCCAAAAATTCATTCAGGATTTCCCACCCCTACCTTTCCAAAAAGATAACTGAGCTATAAACATTTAAAACAATATCTCCCTCAATTTCTCCCAACTAAACACTACCTAATGCAAACCCTTTTTATTTTAACTTCATATGTTTGGTTTGGCGACGAATTTAGTAGAATCAAGTGGTGCCACTGTGACTATGATAGAAGCTACCATTTGGAGTTTGAATAAAATCTTGATGCCACTATGATCTCCTCAAATTAACCATGATTCCAAACAATTATTTTATAAATTAATGAAATGACAAAAGTTAACTAACATGCTAATAATAGAAACAGAAAAGGGCGGATGTAAAGAGGATGAAAGCAGAAAAGCTCTTACTCAGAAATTCCTTCATATACAGATCCAAATGAACCGCGCCCCAAAAGCTCACCCTTTTGCCAGCTACCAGGAGTGATAACAGGTTTCAATCTCACATTAGGAGATATACTATTGGACCTAGGCTCCGTTGTAGTGCTAGATGAATCATCTTCTTGTGAAGTAGTGAAGGTAGTGAAGGAACACGACCTCGAAAACTCACCAATAATCTCAACATTTTCCTCCTCATCTCTCTTCAATATCACATCACCCACTTCCCCTTCCCCTTCTTCTCCATCGTTCTTCCCTTCCCCTTCCTCTTCTTCTTTTTCTTTTCCTTTTCCTTCCCCTTCAGGAGCAAAATCCCTCAGAAGATCCCACGTGGAACACGTGCTGTCCAAAACAGAAACCCTAACTCCTGGTGGCGGCTTAAGCATCGGAGGTCTAAATCCTTTAATACCTCCACCGCCAGTATTTAAACAAGTACTCGTCTCATCAACATCCCTAATCGGAACCCTATTTTCGCCGCCGGTATAGCAATTGCTAGCCTCATCAAAACCCCTAATCTGAACCCTATCCTTTCCACCACCATCACCTATGTTGCAGCAACCGCTAGTCTCAGCGGGAGAATCTCTAGTCTCAGCGGGAGAATCTCTAACTGAAAGTGAAACCCTATCATCACACTCTGCTACTACAATTTCATCATCCACCTTCCTTTCATCGAATTCCGAAATATTCAACCTCGGTAACACATCAGACGAAGATCGAACCTTCATCGCTTCCCAAGCCGCCGCCGGAATCGAGAAATCCTCCGGTCCGCTAAGCCCGAGGCTCCGACAAATAATATCGAACTCGCCCTCGACTCCTTCAACTCTAAAGCTGGTTCGATCGTAAAAATCCATCGATCGAGTGTAGAGAATTGACGACGACGGAGAGGAATCCGGCGACGATGGTTGAGCATCGTAATTGAAGTTCTTCGCCGCATTACGGCGTTCTAACTTGGGTTGTTGTTTCCTTGGAGTCTTCTTCTTCGAGTTCATATCCGTTGGTTGCTTTCTATAAGCGAAAATTCGAGATAAGTGATTCATTCGTAGCGAAAAAATCCATTTAAAAACGCTACCGCGATTTTGAAAAAAGCGCTTTTAAATTGAGAGCAAAACTGCGCCAGAGCTGGTAAACAAGGTTGTAAAAGGAAAACAAAAAAGGAGACAGGAAACGCGGTGCCACGTTGACTACGGATTGCTATTGTGGAATTCTGTAATTTTTATTAGTTTAAATTTTCTATGTCCACGCGCATTAAAATATTTTTGAGATTAATTAATTGCTAGTAGGAGTATGTACTATATACCGTACAGTTGCATCCAATCAAAATATGTTTTTTTATGGATATGTAAATAATGTGATTTAATTTGATGACCGTATATAAAGAAATTATGTCATAAATTTGTATAAATTAAGTTAAACAACATTATTTTGGGGTTTTTTTACAAAAATAACCCATTTTTTTAAGGAAATTCTCAAAATATCTCTGGTTTCAAAAAAAAATCCCAAAATACTCCACTTTTAGGAGGAGTCGCCAATTGAATTGGAGACTCCTCTTAAAACTTGAATGGAGGCGCCAATTGGATTGGTTAGGGCAGGTGCCCTAGTCAATCCAATTGGCGCCCTTGTGTAGGGTTTAAGAGAAGTCGCCAATTCAATTGGAGACTCCTCCTAAAATGCAATTTTTGTGTTATAAATAGATGCGTTGTGTGAGTAAATGTTCCACATCTCACACAATCATTTGGCAATCATGTTTGGTGTTCGTCACCGATACGGTAAGGTGATTTATGCGAGAGACGAACCTCAGATGCTGATGTTGCTCTGGAACATCACTACGTTCGATCAACTGAAGCGGGAGCTTGTTCGTTGGTTAGATGGGAAAATACCAGAAGGGGAAAAAATTAGAAGTATTAAGAGACTTGACAGTATCTTTGGTTGGGTGCGAATGAAGACTGATAAGGATGCTAGGGAAATGATGTTCGATCGAGACGACATCAATTTGATTGTTGTAATCAGTTAGAAATATTTATGTTTTTAGATAGCTTATTTTGTACTGATGTTTGTTGGGAACCTCGTTGTAACAAAAACTTAATGATATATAATGATTGAAGGTTACAAAAATACAATGTTACAAAAAACTTAAGACCTAGATGATGCTCCTCGATTGGGACAATTGTTCTTGTTGTGTCCTGGTTGACGACAGATACTACATAATCTTATCATTTTATCTGTGGAATCCATCTCTGTTTTGATATGTGTGTTGTTTGGCCTTCCTTTCTTCTTTCTATGCATCTCGTCATTGTGTCAAACAATATCACCTTCATATGGAGGCCAGAAATCCTCCATTGGTAGTACTGAGAAGCTTTTATTATATACATTCATGATGATGTTGGTCTTGTACACATCAGATAAATGACTGTAAGCATCTTGACGAGTATAAGCGCATGCTGCAATGATATGGGAGCAAGGTATGCAGTGTTGGTGTAAGCCCTAAAGGCCAATACTTTTTGGTACTTGTATCGAATTATTTATTAATAATAAAAGGCATTTTCTTTATTATGGTTGATTAATAAAGTCTCTGGAATAAATAGTTCGTTTAATGTATTAAGTATGACTTAATCATGAGATTACGTTAAACATAAGGACACTATTCTTAAAGTATCCGTAGTCGAGCTTTAGTGTGAAGTGGGATAACATTAAGGCATTAAGACTATTATGTTTGTAGACTGATGATCACATCTCATGGATCATGAATAAAGAGTTATCAAGTCTTAAACATAGGTATGAATATTAGGAGTAATATTTATACCGGATTGACCCGCTATGAGAATACTATATAGAAAGTTATGCAAAGTGTCATAAGTTATTCTCATGGTGATAATGGTGTATACCACTCTTCGACCTGAAACCACTATGGACCCTAGATGTAGAGTCGAGTGCTTTATTGCTGATCCAACGTTGTCCGTAACTGGATAACCATAAAGACAATTGATGGGTACTCCACGAAGCATGCTGAGGGACATGAGTGACCTAGATGGAATTTGCCCATCCTGCATAACAGGATAAATGTCTATGGATCCAATATTGAACTGGACAAGGATGACACGGTCTATGCCTTGTGTTCAATATAGACATAAGGGCAAAAGGGTAATTATACACATAAGTATTATCACAAAAGGTTTTGTCAGATCACATGACATTTTCGTGTCTTGGGTAGCAGTGATGTGTTGCTAGATACCGCTCACTGTTTATTATGTTAAATGCGTGATTTAATATAATTGTCAACGTCACGAAAACCTACAGGATCACACACAAAGGACGGATTGATGAGAGATAGAGTAACTAAGGAATACCGTAAGGCACGGTGCCCTTAAGTGAATTATAGAACATCGTAAGGTACGGTGTACTTGAGTAGAATACGAAATATGGTAAGGTACCATGGGCTTAAGTGATTTTGGGCATATTATAAGATATGGGTCAAAATACACTTAAGTGGGCTTTTTAGCTTGAAGCCCACACAAGTGGTTCTATAAATAGAACCCTTGTGCAGAAGCATTCAATAGCGGTTGCATTATTTTCGTTTTCTCTCTCTCTCACTCACTCAAAGCCTTCATTCGTACCAGCTAGCACTGAGATTGAAGGAATCCGTTCGTGTGGACTGAGTAGAGACGTTGTCATCGTTCAACGTTCGTGATCGCTTCGTGGATCTGCATCAAAGGTTTTGATTGTCACAAGAGATCTGCACCAAAGGTTTCAATCGTCACAAGAGGTAAATATTCTATCACTGATCATGACCATTCGTAAGGATCTCTAAAGGAGAAAATTTTAATTTCCGCTGCATTTTGGACCGCAATTCTCCTTCATGCAGAAGGCCTGGAATTTTCCACAATTGCACCAACTTCTGTTTAGTCTAACAGCGTAGGCTAAATTTGGTCTCCCCTCGTTGTGGTCCATTGTTTCCTGGACGCTGAAATTTTGCTTATGACGGTCAAAGACTATTACAGCGTGTGTGCTAGCTTTGATGCTCTCATCTTTCATGACCTTCATGCAACACTCACTGAATACTTGCCCGGACATTAACACCGCACTCCATCTTTCACCTCTGGTTGCGAACAAAGAAGCCAACCTATAATAGGTTGATCTTACCAAGGCGGTTATCGGCAGATTTCGAATTCCTTTGAATACCCCGTTCATGCATTCCACAATGTTTGTTGTCATGTGGCCCCATCGACAACCTCTGTCAAATGCCCTTGTCCACTGCTCTACTGGTATGTTATTTAGCCATCTCCCTGCGTCTTCATTAGACAGTCTTATTTCATCACGATAATATTGAAATGACGGATGAGTTAGAGCATACCCAGCATTCACCACCTTCTTGCGAAGATTCTTATCTTTTATAGCACGCATGAAGTTTTGTGCAATGTGTCTGATACAGTAGACATGGGTAGAAGGAGGATCATGTCATTCGTTGTCATGGTTGTTATAGGCACTCTCAATGGCAGCATGTCTATCAGAAATCAAACAGAGATTGGCTTGTGGAGCCACATGCGTTCTGAGATGTCAAAGAAAGAAACTCCATCAACACTTCTTCCACACCATCACTCTCACTACTTCTTCTACAATTTCATCTGCAACAACTTCTTGTAGTTTCATCTACACCAACCCCCCTACAAAATGTCTATCCTCACAATGGGCGAATCACATAGAGGAACGGTTGCAAACATCGCAACATATGTAAGTTTTTTCTTTTGTTAACTTTTTATCTTTCATCTTCACCAACCCCCTTTTATTTTTAACATACCAACTTAGTCAAGTTTTTTATTCTTTCTTTTATAGGATGTATCAAGGTTCCGAACTCGGGTCCACGAATATGTCCATATGGACCCGATGATTCAACCTTATGTTCAACTCGTCGGTTTTTGTCATATAAGCAAGATTTTGTCTTGGTCCATAGATAACAAATTCATTCTAGCTTTATGCGAAAGATAGAGATCAGAGACACACACATTTTGGTTCCCAACCGGTGATTGTACCGTGACGTTAGAAGACGTCTACATGCTTTTGGGACTACCTATTGAAGGTAAGGTTGTTAATGGTAAAACCAACTATGCAAATTCAATTTGCATGGAGCTCTTGGAGACTGATTTGTTAGATGATAATGCAAGAGGTCAAGGTATACTACTCTCACGCCTTAAATCGTACTATAATAGTTTATACTTAGATGAGCATTCTACCGAAGATGCCCGAATAATAAAAACTAGGTGTTACATTATGTTGTTAATTGGCTCGTTTTTATTTCCCGAAGGTAGTGGTTCTAGCATGCATATTATGTATTTACCTCTACTTAGACATGTAGATAGAATAGGAAGTTACAGTTGGGGATCTGCTTGTCTAGCCTATCTCTATAGCTCCTTGTGCAAAAACTCACACAAAGACACATCTACATTTTCTGGATGTGCTGTTTTGCTACAAGCATGGGGTTGGTCAAGACTACCGTCTCTAGCACCCGTCAATAACAACCATTTCACATTTCCGTATGCATAAAAGTAAGTTGTTTAAATTGCTATATCTTTACTTACTTCTTTAAAGTTTATTACCTCTAACTAATATTTTTTGACTTTTTGGTGTAGATGGTCTGCACGTGGTATGAGTTACAACAGATGTCCAAGACACTGTATTACTCAGTATCACAACCTGTTTGATCACCTTCGACCGACAGACGTAAGGAAAATAACTTAATTATTTCGTTATATTTTGTTAACTTCTTCTACATTGACTATAATCATATATTCTTTCACATTTCAGTTTATTTGGCGTCCATACCTTAATTTGGATCATGACCATGAGGTCAACGCTGAAGACGCGGCCGTATGGACTGCATGCACACCGATAATACGGTTCACAACTGTGGAGATGTACAACAGTGATCGTGTGAAGCTGTAGTTCTGTATGCTCCAAAATATCCCAGATCCCCCAGCTAGCCTAGGAGAATGGCATATGCGCAAAGTTAACGACCAATGGAACTTCAATCCATGGCAAAGCTTCGCAAGATCGGAGTGTCGCAAATGGAAGCACCGTCATGACCATGTGTTAACTGACGCAGTCATGCCAACTGAAGAAAAACCAAGTCGTATTTATATGGCTTGGTACAGATCGGTTGGTTTTCAGTTCATCGCCGAGGATATGTACTTGTACGACCCATGCCAGATGACTTACACACCTGACACCTCAACATCAAACCCCCAACAACAGTGTCAGACCGGATACACACAACCCCCTCTCCATCAAACGTTCCGTTCAACCAACACACAAACATATAACCAAAACATTCCATGCGCCCAACCTTAATACCAAGAGCATACCCCATACCACCAGCAACAAATTGACCATCAACCTGAGACTCAACATCGCTTCGCACCCACCCCATCACCCTACCAAAGTCATCTAAGCCAGAACACCCAACGATCATTCAACACCAACCGCCCCTCCTCCTACCGTAGCCAAGAAGCCCAAACATCACAAAACCAAAACATCCAACAACCCTATCTCTACCAAACACCCCCAACAACCTTTCCAACCTTTCCTCGATGCATCGTTCACACCCATGTCTCCCTTCAACCGTCCCGATCGCCCATCAATGAGTCAACCACATCCCAACTTCTTTGGCATGGGTCCTGAGCTCAGCTACAACGGTACACCATCGATGCATACTGAAGACTATGCCGAATTGTCTGACTACCTCAACAGACCTTCTCCTGTAGTTGGTAGTGACGCTTCTGGCCCCTTAGATGCTCAAACACCGGTACAGAATCGTCAACGTGGGTTAGGGCCACGGGTTAGGGTAGCTAGAGGATGTGGGATCGGAGGTCGGTTAGGTGATCCCGGTCATCACCATTAGATTTCTTTGTGTAAACGACAAATTTTATTAATATCAAGTGGTCATATATCAAATTTATCTATCACGTATACGATTTACAAAAAAAAATGCATTTTAGGAGGAGTCTCCAATTGAATTGACGACTCCTCTTAAACCATACACAGGGGCGCCAATTGGATTGGCTAGGGCACCTGCCATAGTCAATTCAATTGGCGCATCCATTCAAGTTTTAAGAGGAGTCTCCAATTCAATTGGCGACTCCTCCTAAAAGTGGGATAGTTTGAGAATTTTTTTGAAATCAGGGATATTTTGGGAATTTCCTTAAAAAAGTGGGTTATTTTTGTAAAAAAAACATATTTTTTTATTCCTAATTTATGTAAATCAAATTACTTATTAATTGATCCAACTAATAATCTAATAGCTTGATTTGATTGGATCGGTGACTTGGCTGTCCAGGTTTAAAAACATCGTTTCAAATACAGTAACACGTTGTATTTCTCTTTCTTTTCAATGTAAAGAGAAATTAAATTTTAATGTCATTTGGCGCTTTCGCTCTCCATCAGTAAACTTTAGACACATATTTATAGCTACAATTAATTAAAAAGTTGGTTAAAGTTGGATATTGTATTAGTTGTGGATCCATGCAAAGTTGCATTGACAATTCGTTTGCCAACAAAAAGCTATCTTATATATTATATTTCAAACAAACAATAAAATAAATAAATGCCGGTAATGAAAAATAACTTAAAACATTACTTATAAAAGAAATACACATTTTATTAGTAGTGTAACTCTTAAATATCTTTTAGATAAAATTTTGAAAAAAATTATAACTTATTTTATAAACTATACGCAAGATATATATTGTTTCTTTATCATTAAGTTAAAAAGAAATATGTATTTATTTAGTATTGTGTCTCTTGAATATCTTCTAAATAATATTTTTGATGAAAATTATAATACACTTATTACAAATGTAATCAATTAGTTAAAATAAGATCTTTCACAAATCAATTATCTTAAACACAAATATGCATTTAATTAGTATTATTTCTTTTGAATATCTTTTAGATAATTTAAAATTTAAAATAGAGTTATAATACACGAATTATACTATAATTCATTATTGTTAAGAGTCTATATTATAATTTATTATTGTTAAGAGTCTCGTATTAAACAATACATAGAGTGAATATGTGTTTATTGTTGGAAATTCCCCAAAATCTATAGAGAATTTCAACAAATCTTGATAAACAAAATTATTATCACCCACACAATAACAATGAAAAAAGAAGAACAATGGAGAAAGAAAGAAAGAAAGTAAAGAACGATGAAGGAGAAGAAGAATTAAATTCTGCAGAGTTTCTCTCTGCCCACAAACTGTGGAAAACTTTTTATTCACTTTGCAACTGCAAAATACTGTGAATTACAATGTTATGAATACTATATTCATTTCATTACAAGAATAAGGGTTACTCCCTCTATTTATAGATTTAGGTTAATTTGGACCTCAAACAAAAGCCCAAAATAGCTAACACTACTAAAATAGGCATAAGTCGAAATCATGTGTGAAGCAACATGCTTCGACATTTCGACACACTAACACAACTCAACATACTAAGTGGTTCGACACTTCCTTGTTCTGTCGAGCAACCTGCTTCGACACAAGGAATTGCAATTCAACACACCACCTAATTCAATGTGTCTAAGCTATCTACATTCATTATAACTCTTAGTCTTCTAAACACTTCGACCTATACTTCCTTTGTCATGATGTCTGCAATCTAATTCTCAGTTCTGTAGTGTTCCACATTCATCTTCCCATTTGCTACCTGCTCTCAAAGATAATGAAACCTCATTCAAATGTGCTTGCTTCGACCATGTACTATCGGATTCTTCTCCAGATTGATAGCTGACATTTTGTCGATCCTCATGGTAATTGCTCTATGACTCTTCGTTGTTATCTCTTCGACCAAATTCACCATCCACGTTTCTTGACATGCACAAAGAGAAGCAGCTATGTATTCTGCTTTGCATGATGACAATGCCACTACTGGCTCTTTTCTCGAACTCCAAGCAACTGGTGCACCACCGAGCATAAACACATAATCTGCTGTGGATTTTCGATCCTCAACATCACTACACCAACTTGAGTCGGTGTATCCCACTAATTTGCATTATTTTCCTTCATCAGCTGCAGGAAACAAAATGCCATAGTCAGGAGTTCCTTTCAGATACCTTAGTATCCTCTTCGCCGCTACTAGATGTGATATCTTTGGCTTCTACATGAATCTACTCACCATACCTACATTGTATGCTAAGTCAAGCCTTGTATGACAAAGGTATCGAAGTGATCCAATAAGTCTTCTTATATTGGGTTGGGTCGACATCATCTTCATCTGAATTTTTCGACAGTTGTAATTTGGGCTCAGTTGAAGTCGAAGTTCGATTACAATCTTGCATCTCAAATCTCTTGAGTATTTCTTCTGCATACCTTCTTTTATGTATCATCAAACCTCTACCACTCTTGTATAATTCGATGTCGAGGAAATATGAAATGTCACATAGATCTGACATTTCAAATTCCTTGTTGAGACCACCTTTGAAGTCTTCGATCTCCTTTTTGCAGCTACCTATTATCAATAAGTCATCGACATAGAGACATAGTATAAGCAATTCACTCTTGCTTCTTCTTACATATACTCCATGTTCAATTTTTCATTTCACAAATTCCTTCTCCCTTATAAAGTCATCTATCTTCTTGTTCCAAGCTCTTGGAACTTGTTTAAGTCTGTACAGGGTTTTATGCAACCTGTACACTTTTCTTTCTTCACCTTGTTTCACAAACCCAACTGGTTGTGCAATATAGACTTCTTCTTCTAAGGAGTCATTCAGGAATGCACATTTCACATCCATCTGTCACATCTGCCAGTTGTTTATGTTTGATAGACTAATAACCAACCTGATTGTTTCGATCCTAGCAACATGTGCAAAAACTTCATCGAAGTCGATTCCTTCTTTCTGATGAAATCTTTTCGCCATAAGTCTCGCCTTGTGTTGAGTCACTTCTCCTCTAGGATTCAACTTCACCTTGTATACACATTTCACATTGATTTCCTTCTTGTCTTGGATCAATTCGACAAGTGACCAAGTGTTGTTGACTTCGATTGACTTCAGCTCTTCGTCCATTGCTTTCACCCACATCAAATCTTTCAATGCCTCAGTTGCATTGACAGGTTTGACATCAACGTAAAAAGAATAATGTAAACTCACCTTCTTCATTGACCATATCATTTGATGTAATCACACATTCTTGCAACCTTGCAGGCATGTGTCTTGTTCTTTGAGGTCTGCTTGAGCCTGCTTCACCTTTATCTTTTTCCTGTCGAACTTCTCTTTCAACTTCACTAGCTGGTTCATCACAAAAGATTCTCACTGAATCTTTCTTGACATTCTCAGTCCAATCCCACTCCTTAAGATCATTTATGATCATGTCCATACTGATCACCACTTGCTTATTCACTAGGTCAAGCAACCTGTATCCTCCAATCGAATGATATCCTATCAGGATCATCTGATTCGACTTGTCATCAAGTTTTCTTCTCGACTGATCTGGCACATGTCTATGTGCTATAGATCCAAACACTTTCAGATGACTCAAGCTAGGCTTGACACCAGACCAACATTCTTCTGGCGTGATTCCTTCTAGCTTCTTCGTCGGACATCTGTTCAGGATATATGTCGCAATCAACACAGCTTCTCCCCATAATTCTTTGGGTAGATGCTTGCCTTTCAGCATACTTATAACCATATTCATGATGGTTATATTCTTCCTTTCTGCGATTCCATTCTGTTGTGGAGTGTAGGGTGACACCACCTCATGCACAATCCCTTCTTTCACACATAATACATCTAAGTCTTTCGATACATATTCTCCACCATCATCAGTCCTTAAAACCTTGATCTTTCGACCGCTCTGTCTTTTGACCATAGATTTAAACTTGCCAAATACCTCGATCACTTCACTTTTTTTCTTGATCAGGTAAGACCATAATTTTCGATTGAATTTATTTATGAATGTAACAAAGTATTTGTTACCTCCAATCAAATCCACTTAGAGAGGACCACATACATCAAAGTATATGACTTCAAGAATTGCCTTCGACCTGCTTTCTGCATCCTTACTGAAGTTGTTCTTATGCTGCTTCGCCTGCATGCATTCTTCACACACTTTGTTTGGAATGTCGATTTCTAGTAATCTTGAAACCATATTTCTTCTCTTCATATCTCTGATGTCTTTGAAATTGAGATGGCCAAGTCTATAATGCCATATCCGTTCATCTCTGTTGGTTGTTGTTGCAAGGCACTTATGCTCCATCACATTTAGTTCAATCTTGAAGGTTCTATTCTGAGACATTGGAGCTTTCAAGATCAACCTTCCATTTGAGTTGAGAACTCTCATCATCTTGTCTTTGATCGACATTCTGTAGCTCTTTTCGGCTAACTACCATATGCTGAGCAAATTACTCTTCATGCCTGGTATGTACAACACATTTGAAATTACTGACCTCTTGCCATCTTTCCTCATAATCAGAACATCACCAACACCTTCAACTGCTAGAGTGTTGTCATTTGCAAATTTCACCATGTTCTTCATTGAGGGCTTTATGTTGACAAATCAATATTTCCTTCCAGACATGTGTGATGAGCATCCTGAGTCCAAGTACCGTTGATCCTTGAATCTTTCTTCATCTCTTATTGTAACCATCAACAACGTCTCTTGTTCTTCATGTTTCACCCGCTTTGCATAAGTTTCTTGATTCTTCTGCTTTTCTGGACAATCACTAGAATAATGACCATACTTCTGACAATTGTAACACTGAATGTGACTCTTGTTTGGATTTTGACCACCACATCTTCCTCTACCTGCAGCACCACCTCTTTGGTTGCCTTGGTTCTAGGGTTTTCTCTGATTCGACCAGTTTCCTTCTTGCTGATTTCGATAGTCGAATTGTTGTAGCCTCCTCTATCTTTGTTGTTATTCCAGATTCCTTTGCCTTTTCTTTCTTTTGTTGATTGAGCCTCCAAAGCCATATCACTCTTCGACTTTCCTGCAACTCTTTCACCCATTCTTTGTTCATGATATTCAAGTGCCCCTTTAAGCTCTTCCTTTGTCAGTTTTGACAAATCTTTCGACTCTTTTATGACTACTACCACGTGGTTGAACTTTGGAGCCAATGACATCAAGATCTTTCCAACAATAGATCTTGATGTCAACACTTCTCCACATACCATCATTTGATTCACCAGTTTCATAACCTTGGTGAAGAAATTATTTATGCTTTCATTGTCTTCCATCTGAAGCAATTCATACGTTCTTTTGTGAGTTTGTAACCTCACCTCTTTCACCTTCTTCGCGCCTTCAAACGACTTCTCTAGAATTCCCCATGCTTCTTTCGCTGACTCTGCATCACTAACCTTTTCAAAGTTATTTGCATCAACATATTGATGGATTATAAAAAGAGCTTTATAATCTTTCTTCTTCAATTCTTTATGTGCAACCTTTTCTTGATCTGTCGTGTCTTCTACAAACGTTGCTACTCCTTCCTTCATAAGATTCCAAAGATCTTGATAACAGAACACAACCTTTATCTGCTTGCACCAATTCTCATAATTGTTGTTCTTGAGAATCAGAAGATTTGCGGGAAAATGGCCATTTGGATGATTCGTTGCCATGGTGATTTTCTTCCTACAAATCGTTTAAACCGGAGCTCTTGCTACCAGATGTTGGAAATCCCCCAAAATCTATGGAAAATTTCAATCAATCTTGACGAACAAGATTGTTACCACCCATACAATAACAATGAAAAGAGAAGAACAATGGAGAAAGAAAGAAAGTAAAGAACGATGAAGGAGAAGAATAATTAAATTTTGCAGAGTTTCTCTCTGCCCACAAACTGTGGAAAACTTTTTATTCACTTTGCAACTGCAAAATACTGTGAATTACAATGTTATGAATACTTTATTCATTTCATTACAAGAATAAGGGTTACTCCCTCTATTTATAGATTTAGGTTAACTTAGACCTCAAGCCAAAGCCCAAAACTATAAAAGTCCAAAATAGCTAACACTACTAAAATAGGCATAAGCCGAAATCTTGTGTGAAGCAACATGCTTCGATACACTAACACAACTCAACATATTAGGTGGTTCGACACTTCCTTGTTCTGTCGAGCAAGCTGCTTCAACATAAGAAAATACAATTCAACATTTATAAGTGAGAGAATTCTCACTCTACAAAATGATATTCTTGTACTATTGAATTAGACAAACTATATTTATTAATATAACATCAAGAGTTTTGTTTAAGATTCAATAGACCCCATATTATCAGGTTTCTGTTATCATATCATTCATTATTTATTTCCACACTACAAATATTCAATCTTGAATATGAGAGATGTGTTAAGAGTGTTACATCAAATAATATATAATATAAACATATTATAAGTGAAGACAACCATCGTCTAAGAACATTTCTTATCAGTTATATAAATTATACATAGATCACATATGTTAGTTTAAAAAGTTTTTCATGAATCAAAAACAAATATATATTTTATTATAAGTATATCTTATATAACAATTAAATTAAAAGTTAATAAAAGTTATAATACAATTGTTTTTGATATAAATAAGACTATATTATAAAAAATATATATATAAAATTAGAGGATTAGGTCTGGCCCAAAAAAGGAAGGCAAACAAAAGGAAAATATAAAAAAAAAGTGGAAAAATAAAAAACAGAATAAAATAATCTTAAAAAACCTATTTAAAAGTAATTCAAATCGGTCCCCGAGAAAAATCGTCTTTAATGAAATAAGGGAAGATTTCCCATCATATAAATTAAAGTATGCCATGCCCATGTTTTTCAAATTTGTCAGCACATTTGTTCTCGTCTTAATTGAAATTCAAATTTCTACAAATATACAATTTATTTCTAAGCTTTATTGATGTATTTCACCAAAGTAGGAATTTTATTGATGTATCCATACTCATCCTTTACCGTTGATAAGTTGTTGCTCATGTGCTTGCATACTCATCCTTTCCTAATATAGAGACAAGGTTGATCTCTTCCAATTTATAAACTTTATTTTAATTTTGTCACTTAGAGGTTTACCATTAAAAATAGGGAAGCCTAGGTAGGAAAAAGGAATATGTCCTTTATTAAATCCCAACAAGCTACCTAACATGAGGTTCTTATTATTGATCATAGCCCCTAAAAAGAATTTATTTTTACAATGGTTGATGATTTGATACCTTATGGGAGAAGTAGACCGGGTCTTAGGATGAATCACTTTCTCTCACCAAAATTGCTGCTACATCTTCCTGAAATACTGAGAGATAGATAAAGAGGGTCGACCTTTCTTTAGTGGGACTAGAATGGGAGGTTGTGGTAATAATTCTTTGATATTTAAAAACACTATTACAATATAATTTTTTGATATTTAAAAATACTATATTTCATTCTAGTGTCCATTCAAATGTTTTTTCTTTCTTCAAAAGTTTGTAAAATGGGAGTGCATGGTGTGTTGATTTAGAGATTAATCGTGACATAGTGACCAACATACAATTCAACTTTTGAATCCCCTTATTGGTCTTTGGAGTTGCTATGTTGACTACTTATTGACATTTAATTTGGTTCACCTTTATCCCTTTTTATGGGAGGTAATTTCTCAAGTTTTTCTGATCACACTTTGAAGGTGCATTCTTTCGGGTGCAAACACATTCCATATTTACATAATTTACCGAATATGGATTCCAAATAGGTTGTGTGCTCTTATTCTTCCTTAGATTTAATGATCATGTCCTTCATGTAAACTTATAACATATCTCGTATCTTATTGCTGAATAATTTATTCATCATTTGATGGTAAGTTTCTCCGACATTCTTAAGACCAAAGCGCATGATGTTGAAATAAAAGTTCCCTTTGCCAATCATGAAGTTCGTCTTTTTCTGGTCCATGGGGTCTATTGGTATCTGGTTATACCCGAAGTAGGCATCCAAAAAAGATAACAACTTAAACCTTAATGGGCTATCAACGAGTTGGTCTAAAACCTTCTTTGTGGCTTTAGATTTTTCTAGCGATTGCTTCTGCCCCTATTTTAATTGTCTTTGATAGATCTCATCTTAGGTAAATGCTAACAAAATTGCTGATAGGTTTAACTCTCCACTTCTTTTAGGTCTTTGGTGGAATGATTCCATCTTCTTCCCCACTTCATGTTGGAATGTTTCCTCTAACCTAGAGTCTACCTCAACTGCTTCCTCATGTTCCTCATCCATGACCTGTGAATTTTTAGCATTTGTATTCTTTGCATGGAGGGCCAAGAGGTAGGCCCATTTGGATGGTAAATCAGTTTCTAATACTACAATTCGGTCCTCCAAAGTGTGGAAATTATTATTAAATGCACGATTGCAGAAAACACTCTTAAGATGGCAATAGAAAGTTGCCCAAGGATGGAAGTGTAAATGGAGTCATAATCTATTATCAAGAACTTAATCCTGATTATTCTCATTTTGTAATCGATCTCAATGGCCACCGGAAGTTCTATGCATCCCAAAGGTCTAGTGATCGTCTCGGTGAATCCCTGTTGGTTTCTACTACAACACGGTGAAAATAATGAATAAATGCATAGCCTTTGATATGCTTCAACATACATAATATCCCATGAACTTACCTAGTCCACCAATAAGCGTCAAATATCTCATCTAGGCATTATTACCCTAATTAAGATGAGTATTTGATAACTAGGGACTTGTCAAGTAACTCTTCATCATAGGAAGAGAGTGATGGGTCTCTTTATGGTATGAGGATTTTGACGAGTATGATTTCTTACGAGAGAATGCAATAACTATCGGTAGGTGTATGAAAATTATCGATGACATGACATAAAACAATCACTTTCTTTGGTGGTTGATTAATCCTTCTCATTAAAGAAGGATAACCCATTATTTTCTTATATGGTGGGCAGGTATTCCCATATGTCAAATGTCTAGTGAACGAGGGAGTTCTCGAGGAATCACGTTCTTTGCCCGATTTAGCCGCTCATATCGCCAAAAAATGTCATATTATTTTGAATGAAAAGAGAATGCCATATATAGAGTTTCCCACTGACAACACCATTGATCTATCCAGGCCAAAGTATCCCAGCGGAGTGTTGGAAATTACATTAGATAACTATGTAGCATGAGCCTTTTGCATGACTTATTCTTTCCCTATTTTATGAGACATCAAAAAATAAATAAGGGGAAGGGGTGATGTATGGAACCTTTAAAACACTCTAATACCTAAGTCAGTAGTTGATTAATTTAAGAGGTTAAATGTTTTAGGTTTTGAACAGTGTGTACCTGATTTTACGTATATTATCCCTTTTTAAAGGAATTGTATTATGATTTTTAGTGAACCTTATTTTCTAGTTTTCATTCATGCTGATCATGTTTCAAGATGGCTAGATATAACTCGTTTTTTGATCCAACAATCTAACCTTTACTTTTATGCTATGATCTGGTATTTTCTAGGACTCATTCATGTATTCTCTTATGGTCCTAGAACTTTATGGTCGATCACATATTTGTGACGTCCTTGGCCTGACATCATCGTTATCATAAATTCTTTAACTTTTAGGTTTGCACAGTTTTTCTCTTGTGGGTCGAGATCGGTTTGAACTAACTGTGATTCAAATCCATGGATAAGCAGGCTAATAGGCTAATGTCACCTCTGCCTCAGTCCATATAAGATCAATTCATAGACAAAAAATTGGTAAGAGGTAAATAGCCATACTAGCTCACCCACCTATGATCATGCCCTTACTTATTAATCAAACAAAAAAACTCTTAGTCAAGAAAATAAATAATTTAAATTAACATTATTTCCTTATAAAGGATAGAAAATAATTAATTAATAAAAAATATGATTGTTCCTTTGCGGGACTAGAAATGAATGAGATTGTAGAACCACGGCGGAGCAAAGCTTCCTAAGCGATTTCGTGAGGCGACATCTTGGATCAGAGGTTGCGATCTCAATGTTTTTGGAATAGGTGAGGTTAATCTTGAACTGTCGTTGCTTATCTCTGATACGGTGAATCTAGGGGGTAATGAAATGGTTAGCACTCCAACGCCCAAGTCAGTTAGGGTTCAAGATAACTGTAGTGAAAGTGAAGATTAGAGATTGTGTACCTGAAAACCCTTTGTGAATGCATTTATAGCTCGGGCTTAATGGAGCAGGTAGAGTAAGTGACCTTATCTTATTAGGCCTTTGGCCAGCACACAATAGTTTCAGTTAAGGCTCTTCTGAAATTTTAGATGGCAGGGGAGTCTTTTAGTAGTCGTGGCTGACTCTCAGGAATGGTTGTCTGTGCGTTAGCGAACATGTATCATCTTGGTTTTTCCAATGAGTCATGGAGGACATGAGCATTAAATGCAGTCCTATCATTGAAACACTTCACCATTTTTCTCTTAACGTGTGACCTGAAAAGGTATAGAGTTATGTGATCCTACTTAATGTGCACTCAAGAGCGCTTGAGTCTGGTTGTATTCCCAAGATGAAATCTGATAGTTGATTCACACCTGCTTCTTAATTTCAATTTGACCTTCTCGATTGTGTACGTCTATATAAGGGTAAAGGAAATTTGGGAACTTTTTTTGCAACCTATTAGATTGAATATCCCTTATTTCCTTTGAGTATTTACTTATTCTCTGAGAGCATTTTTCTAGGATTAACTATCGTCACACATTTAAAACTCTCAAACTTCAACCTTTAGTCTTTGCATATTTGTCTTTGACCTCCCACCATTAAGGTACTCTCCTCCAACTAAACGTTTTACTTCAAGCATTTGTTGTTCTTTATTTAAGATGAGAGATAAACATATTATCATGGAGACTAATTCAAAAAGTAGTATTCCTTCTTACTTGAAAAGGTGAATGAATTTTGAATCACATTCCATTTCTTCTGTCAACGACGATTTTAAATCAGAGATCGTCTCTCTAGTTAGTGATTTGGAAATGGAGGGAGTGTTTGGAGATTCCCTTTTAGACGGAGCTCTTTCCAGAGATCGTTTAGAGGATTTATTCTTAAATAAAGTCGATGGGGGTGAGAGTTATTTTGATAAGCCATCGCCTCCTTCTATTTTGATCAATGCTGAAATAGAAGTTGCCCAACAAAGGAGGGAATACGCTGGTAGCTTCAACCTGTTGGTTCTAAGTGTTAGCAGCAATTTTGGTAAAACAAGGAGTGTTCACAAGATGTTGCATGTGATGTCTTAACATAAGATATCTATGTACCTGCTGGAGTTTAAAAAATATAATTATGCAGGATTGTTTCAGGATGTCATACACGATGTCATAACATCTGATATTATGTACCTGTTGGAAATTATAAATGGAATTATGCAGGATTGTTCCAGGATGTCAGACCCGATGTCATGACATCCTGTACACAGAATATTCAGGGTGAATGTTATGTGTTTTGTGATTGCGCATTTAATGGCAATCTATGTATGATTGAAGATCTGATTTGCAGGCGCATTCAATCATTAATCACAACCTGATTTACTTATTTTCCAAGGAGATCTAACCAACCTTCATGAGAAGATTTAATTGGAAAATAGTTTTAGGGTTTTCAAGATGTCCAAGCCCAGCTTAATGCTTCTATAAATAGGACATGGAAAACCTGATTTGATACACAACCAATACTGAGCGAAATACTGAGAGACTATAAGGGTTTATGTCTTGTTTAGTCATGAGACTTGTAAGCCATTCAATTCATTCATAGATGATTGAATTGGTCTGATTTGTGAGTTGTAATTTGTCACTCTAAGCTTGTAAGCAAGAGTGTGTGTCTACTTGATTGAAGCTGTTAAGCAAGATCAAGTGTGTGTCTACTTGATTGAAGTTGTTAAGCAAGATCAAGTGTGTGCCTACTTGATTGAAACTGCTAAGTAAGATCAAGTGTGTGTTATTGAAGAGTGTCTTCTTTTCATAAGGAATTGTTGTTTAAAATCACATGTGTGATTGAGGGGGAGTGAGTGGGTTCTCATATCTAAGAGTGCTTAGGTAGAAATCACACGGGTAGAGATTAGGTGAGAAAGACTGTAACTTGTTGAAGTGTACTGAGAGTCTTTGAACTGATTCTATTTAGTGGATTTCCTTCCTGGCTTGGTAGCCCCCAAACGTAGGTGAGTTGCACCGAACTGGGTTAACAATTGCTTGTGTCTCTTGCATTATTATTCTTTATCTTTATCCTGTTTGTGTTACTCAGATATTAGTGTCGTGACATTACCTTCGACATCTCATATCTGATACCAGAATTTCAATTGGTATCAGAGCAGGCATCCTGCTCTGGTTCTGGGTAAGATCTAGGGACAATACTTTCTG
The DNA here is from genome assembly GCF_024323335.1 of Lathyrus oleraceus. Classification (NCBI taxonomy): domain Eukaryota; kingdom Viridiplantae; phylum Streptophyta; class Magnoliopsida; order Fabales; family Fabaceae; genus Lathyrus; species Lathyrus oleraceus. The sequence continues at coordinate 198,019,219 of NC_066580.1, read as the reverse complement.
GTACCATGGAGAGAGATGGAGGATCCGTGCACAGGCCACCAATTTTGGATGGATCTAATTATGACTATTGGAAACCTCGAATGGTAGCCTTCCTAAAATCTCTTGATAATAAGGCTTGGAAGGCTGTGTTAACAGACTGGGAACATCCAGTAGTTACTAAGGAAGGAGAAGCCACTACTGATAAAAAGCCTAAAGAACAATGGTCTAAGGAGGAGGATGATCTAGCTTTTGGAAATTCCAAAGCTTTGAATGCCATATTCAATGGAGTAGACAAGAATATATTTAGATTGGTTAATAACTGTGAGGTAGCTAAAGATGCTTGGGACATTCTCAAAACCACTCATGAAGGCACCTCTAGAGTGAAGATGTCTAGACTACAGTTGCTCACTACCAAGTTTGAAAATTTAAGGATGAAAGAAGATGAAAATATTCATGAATTTCACATGAATATCCTTGAAATTGCCAATGCCTCTGGAGCTATGGGAGAGAAGATGTAAGATGAAAAGCTAGTAAGGAAAATACTCAGGTCACTCCCTAAGAGATTTGCTATGAAGGTGACAGCAATAGAAGAATCTCAAGACATCTCAAATATGAGATTTGATGAACTAATTGGATCCCTCCAAACATTTGAGATGGGAATATGTGATGGATCTGAAAAGAAAGGCAAAAGCATAACCTTCATGTCAAACACTGAAGGGGAAGATGAGGAAGGTGGTCAAGAGACTGATGAAGATCTGGCAAATGAGGTAGCAATGCTGGGAAGACAGTTCAACAGACTTATGAAAAGGATGGATGTAAGATCTAAGGCCAATATCAAGAACATCGCATCTGACATCAGTAAATCCAACAATATTGGAAGAAGAACAAGGTCAGAAGAAAAGCCCAAAGAAGGAAAAGGAGTCCAGTGCTATGAATGTGATGGGTATGGTCACATTAAAACTGAATGTGGGACCTACCTCAAGAAACAGAACAGGAGTCTTGCTGCCTCTTGGTCTGATGAAAGTGAAACAGAAGAAGCTGCAAATCTAGTGACTGCATTGACAGGAAGATGGGGTTCTGATGAAGAGGCAAGTGACAATGAAGTTACCTTTGAAGAACTGACCACTACCTATAGAGAATTGTGTCACAAAAGTGCAGAAGTGTGCAGATAGGTTGAAAGCCAGAAGAAAGTGATAGCTCAGCTGGAGAATGAAAAAGGGGAACATGAGGAAACCATCTCCAAGTTGAAAACTGAAGTTGTACTCTTGAATTCTAAACTAGATGAGATGACCAAGTATGTAAGAATGCTTAACAATGGATCTGACATCTTAGACAAGATTCTCCAGACTGGTCAAACAACAGGACATAAATCTGGCATTGGGTTCAATGAATCTAAGGCTGATTGCAGTTACATAAATGGCAAACCTAAATCCAAACCTAAGTACATCCATATTGATAACAAACCTGCAATGTCACATCACATGTCACAACATCAGAACGGAAGACAGCAAAAAGGGAAACACCAAAGATGGAGATGCCATTACTGTAGAAAATTTGGCCACCTGAAGCCCTTCTGCTATAAGCTGTATGGTTATCCTAGCCCTGTTCATCATCAGACTCACTGTCAACCAAAACCCAAACATCACAGGCCTATCAACAAGAATCTTTGGGTTCCTAGGACAACTGTTTCAAGTCTAATATCTCATACTTCCTTCAGAGTTTCAGCCAGAGAAGATTGGTATTTTGATAGTGGTTGCTCCAGACACATGGCTGGAAACAAACACCTGCTAACTGACCTTCATTCCCATGCCACAAGTTATGTAACCTTTGGTGACGGAGCAAAGGGTGAAATCAAGGGAATTGGTAAGCTTGATTGCCCTGGAGTTCCTGACCTTGACAATGTCCTACTTGTTAAGGGATTAACTGCTAATCTAATAAGCATCAGTCAACTGTGTGATCAAGGTCTAAATGTTAACTTCACTAGAACTGAATGTCTGATTACTAACAAGGAAAATGAAGTGATCATGAAAGGAGTTAGGTCTAAAGACAACTGCTACATGTGGAGTTCTCAAGAAACTGGTTACTCTTCAATGTGTACCTTGGCCAAAGAGGAAGAAGTGAAGATATGGCATCAAAGATTTGGCCATATGCATCTTAAAGGTATGAAGAGGATCATATATGTTGAAGTTGTTAGAGGAATTCCCAACTTGAAGATTGATGAAGGAAAAATCTGTGGAGAATGTCAGATTGGAAAACAGACAAGGATGTCACACCAGAAGCTCAGACATGACACCACTACCAAAGTTTTGGAACTCCTCCATATGGATTTGATGGGACCCATGCAAGTAGAAAGCCTTGGTGGGAAGAAGTATGCATATGTAGTGGTGGATGACTTCTCCAGATACACCTGGATCGATTTTATAAGAGAAAAATCTGATGTTTTTGAAGTCTTCAAGGAGCTTTGTCTAAAACTTCAAAGAGAAAGGAAAGTCCTGTTATCAAAATTAGAAGTGATCATGGGAAGGAATTTGAGAACAAAAATTTTGTTGAATTTTGTTCCTCATAAGGAATTCATCATGAGTTCTCATCTCCCATTACTCCCCAGCAAAATGGTGTGGTGGAAAGAAAAAATAGAACTCTTCAAGAATCAGCCAGAGCTATGATTCATGCTAAGAAATTGCCCTACCATTTTTGGGTTGAAGCCATGAACATAGCCTGCTATGTTCACAACAGAGTGACATTGAAGAAAGGAACTCCTACAACCCTATATGAAGTCTGGAAAGGAAGAAGACCTACAGTCAAATACTTCCATGTATTTGGTAGTAAATGCTATATCTTGACTGATCGTGAACAAAGAAGGAAGTTGGATCCCAAAAGTGATGAGGGAATATTTCTGGGCTACTCAACAAACAGCAGAGCTTACAGAGTCTTTAATTCCAGAACTAATGTATTGATGGAATCTATTAATTATGTGGTTGATGACCAACAGACTGATGTCACAGACGATGTCGAGACATCTCTGAATGATTCCCCAACTGACTTCTCAGACAAAAATGAGGAAAGTGAACCTCCTCAAGCTAAACCTGAAGATGACAAAATCAACAAGTGACCCTTCATCAGAGTTCAGAAGGATCATCCCAAAGATCTCATTATAGGAGATCCAAATAAAGGGGTCACTACTAGAGCAAGGGAAGTGATCTCACATGGCTGCTTTGTGTCAAAGATTGAACCTAGAAATGTCAAGGAAGCCTTGACTGATGAGTTCTGGATCAATGCCATGCAGGAGGAGTTAGGTCAATTCAAGAGGAATGAAGTATGGGAACTAGTTCCTAGACCTGAAGGAGTAAATGTCATAGGTACAAAGTGGGTATATAAGAATAAATTTGATGAACAAGGGGTTGTTACTAAGAACAAAGCAAGATTAGTAGCACAAGGATATACTCAAGTTGAAGGAGTGGACTTTGATGAAACATTTGCTCCTGTAGCTCGCCTTGAGTCCATTAGATTATTGCTTGGAGTGGCATGTATTCTGAAATTCAAACTGTTCCAAATGGATGTAAAAAATGCCTTATTGAATGGCTACTTAAATGAGGAAGTATATGTTGAACAACCTAAAGGATTCACATATCCAAATCTTCCAAAGCATGTGTACAGATTGAAGAAAGCCCTATATGGGTTGAAGCAAGCTCCCAAGGCTTGGTATGAGAGACTCACAGTGTTCCTGACTAACAATGGATACAGGAAAGGAGGTATTGACAAAACTCTATTTGTGAAGAATGAAGGAGGGAAGCTCATGGTGGCACAAATATATGTAGATGACATTGTGTTTGGTGGGATGTCGGATCAGATGGTTGAACATTTTGTTAGACAAATGCGGTCTGAGTTTGAGATGAGCCTTGTTGGAGAGCTGACCTACTTTCTTGGGCTACAAGTCAAGCAGATGGAAGATTCTATCTTTCTATCTCAAAGCAAGTATGCCATGAACATTGTTAAGAAGTTTGGCATGGAGAATGCAAGTCATAAAAGGACACCTGCTCCTACACATGTGAAAATCTCCAAAGATGAAAATGGTGTCAGTGTAGATCAAAGTCTATACAGAAGCATGATAGGTAGTCTGTTATATCTCACAGCAAGCAGACCTGACATTGCATTTGCTGTAGGTGTTTGTGCTAGATATCAAGCTGAACCAAAAGTCAGTCACATAAACCAAGTAAAGAGAATACTGAAATATGTCAATGGCACTAGTGACAATGGGATGTTATATACTCATGGATCTGGATCTATGCTGACTGGTTACTGTGATGCTGACTGGGCTGGAAGTGCTGATGATAGGAAAAGCACATCACGAGGATGCTTCTTCTTGGGGAACAATCTGATATCATGGTTTAACAAGAAACAAAATTGTGTATCTCTATCCACTGCTGAAGCTGAATACATAGCAGCTGGGAGTAGTTGTTCTCAACTGCTTTGGATGAAAGAAATGTTGACTGAATACAATGTCACACAAGAAGTCATGACATTATACTGTGACAACCTGGGTGCTATAAATATTTCCAAAAATCCTATTCAGCACAGCAGGACAAAGCACATTGATATTCGTCATCACTTCATTAGAGAACTTGTGAAAGAGAAGATCATAACACTGGAGCATGTTTCTACTGAAGAGCAATTAGCTGACATATTCACAAAAGCTTTGGATGCTAATCAATTTGAATGCTTAAGAGGGAAATTGGGGATTTGTATTCATGAGAATCTATAGCAATCAAAGGAGTTTGTGGCTAATATCCCAGAGGATATTTCTGACAAAATAGAAAGGATTTTAGCAAGGTGTTTATAAGAAGAAGATGCTACTTCCTCAGACTGAGTAGTAAAGGTCCCCCTGTTATGAAGACTGTGTGTTGGTTTGGCTGTTCTGGATGTTGTTATGGTTGTTTTGGAAGCTTGGTTGTTTTATTTGAAATGTAGGTAATTTGTGGCAGTCTTTACTGATGCCTTGTTGTGATATTTGGGCTCTTAATGAGTTCCGTGGATTTCTAATTATCTCAGCTATTACAGCTGTGTATAATTATGGTTTGTATCTCCTAACAATTATGTTTTAACATTTTATATGTTATAACATCTGTTGTGACATTCTCTGCTAGGCTATTTGACATTTATTTTGTCTAATTGGTCACCTTTGGTCTATTTTGACTAAAAAGGGGGAGAAGTGATTATGTGGAGAGGAGCAGTTAAATATGTGGAGATGTATGTGCTGGTGTAGCTGAACAGATGAACAACTATTATTGAAAGAGATGTGTTTGATGTAAGACAAAATGCTATTCTGTTTACAGATGTTGGAGGAGATGTCTGATGTGGTGCACATGTGATGTTGAGTGATGTTGAAGCAGATGTCAGAGGGTGACTCTGGTTGTTACAGGTGCTGTTATTGTTAAAGGAGATGTCTGTATTGAACATACTTAGGGGGAGAAGAAGTACCCTTGTGCATTTGTGTGTTTTACTAGTTGCTTCTATAACTAGTAATTCTGTTTGCTTCTGCTGCTGCTTAAACTGTTGTTTAACTGCTGATAGTTTTTCTTGTGAACAAAAAGGACAGATATATGTTTTAGCCAAAATTTTCCAAAAGGGGAGTTTGTTGGTTCTAAGTGTTGGCAGCAATTTTGGTAAAATAAGGAGTGTTCACAAGATGTTGCATGTGATGTCTTAACATAAGATATCTATGTACCTGCTGGAGTTTAAAAAATATAATTATGCAGGATTGTTTCAGGATGTCATACACGATGTCATGACATCTGATATTATGTACCTGCTGGAAATTATAAATGGAATTATTCAGGATTGTTCCAGGATGTCAGACCCGATGTCATGACATCCTGTACACAGAACATTCAGGGTGAATGTTATGTGTTTTGTGATTGCGCATTTAATGGCAATCTATGTATGATTGAAGATCTGATTTGCAGGCGCATTCAATCATTAATTACAACCTGATTTACTTATTTTCCAAGGAGATCTAACCAATTGTCATTAGAAGATTTAATTGGAAAATAGTTTTAGGGTTTTCAAGATGTCCAAGCCCAGCTGAATGCTTCTATAAATAGGACATGGAAAACCTGATTTGATACACAACCAATACTGAGCGAAATACTGAGAGAATATAAGGGTTTGTGTCTTGTTTAGTCGTGAGACTTATAAGCCATTCAATTCATTCATAGATGATTGAATTGGTCTGATTTGTGAGTTGTAATTTGTCACTCTAAGCTTGTAAGCAAGAGTGTGTGTCTACTTGATTGAAGCTGTTAAGCAAGATCAAGTGTGTGTCTACTTGATTGAAGCTGTTAAGCAAGATCAAGTGTGTGTCTACTTGATTGAAACTGCTAAGTAAGATCAAGTGTGTGTTATTGAAGACTGTCTTCTTTTCATAAGGAATTGTTGTTTAAAATCACAGGTGTGATTGAGGGGGAGTAAGTGGGTTCTCATATCTAAGAGTGCTTAGGTAGAAATCACACGGGTAGAGATTATGTGAGAAAGACTGTAACTTGTTGAAGTGTACTGAGAGTCTTTGAACTGATTCTATTTAGTGGATTTCCTTCCTGGCTTGGTAGCCCCCAGATGTACGTGAGTTGCACCGAACTGGGTTAACAATTGCTTGTGTCTCTTGCATTACTATTCTTTATCTTTATCCTGTTTGTGTTACTCAGATATTAGTGTCGTGAAATTACCTTCGACATCTCATATCTGATACCAGAATTTCACAACCTTTTTAAGAAGTGGGATGAGTTGAAGGAGAAGTGCAAGACCTTTGAGCAGGATAACTCTGCACATGTGAAGGATTTGGACGAGTTGTAGGCAAAAGATGAGCTTGCTTACTCTTTATAAGAAGAGGTAGATCGATAAGGTTCTTCGTCAACTTTGACTACTCAGATAACGAGGTTGAATGGTTCTTTTGTTGAGGGAGAGAAACTTTGGAAGAAGGCTTTTGAAGATGCATAGAAAGTGTGTTGTGAGTTCGAAGCGGATCAGAAAGTTCTTCAACAGAAGAAGGATGGTCGGATCAATGCTTTGAAAGGCCTTGAGGAAAAGGTGGTTGTTGCACGACAGACATATCCGAAGTCTCTTCAGCGTGTTATGGAGTATGTGTATTGGGTCCGAGACAAAATATTGGAGCAGATGCGAGGATTTTTTTCCTGACCTTTCTATTATTGCCAACCAGATGGATTATTTCCGAACTGTTCTTGGAGAATAACCCAGAGGCGATCTGGGTGCTAATGTTTGAGGGTCTTTTATTCCCCTTTTTCTTTATTATTACTTTGTACCTGTAAGATGTTTTTTTTTGGATTTGTGTCTCACTTTTAAAACAAAATTTAAATTTTATTATATCATTACCCTTTGCATGCTTGTGCTTCTGATTTAGCATTGCACAATTTTAATTGTGGTTTTTAGCTGGCTGAGAGCCGAAGAGAGTCAGGGCTTGCTTTCAAGCCCTACAATCTGCTACAAAGAGCAGTGAGTAATATTGGTTTAAAGTGTAAATAACCTTAAGTCCTTTTTGAGGCCATGTATATCTACTTTATTCGTGAGCATGTTGCATTTAGATGTACGCTTGGAGGAATGTCGGGCCAATCAGATGTGGATGTAATTTGAACATGCTTGCACAAGTGAAAAATTGGTTTATTTTGATGTTTCCATCCATTGGATCCATAATGGTGATACATGGGCTCAACTTTGGGCGTTTATGCTTTGAATTGCACCAATAATGATTTCGCATGGAACCGATTAGACACAAATATTCTTTGATTCATATTCATAGGAATAATGCATGAGTCCGACTAGATGCAATTATGCTTTAAATCATACTTACAAATGAGGGACATGAAACTGGGTAGATGCAGTCAAACTTTTTGAACTATGTTGTGTGTCATAGAGGATCATTCCCTAGCCAAGGATAGAAGATCCTTGTCCCTCTCCTCGAGGTAAAATCTCGGTTCAAGGTGGATGTCTCTAGGCTCCACCAGTCATGTTCTTTGAATTGGCTAGATCCAAGGGGAGGGAGGAGAGGGGGGGGGGTTCAGCTGCACATGGATAGGTGTAGTTATTTGATATGGGGAATTTGATTGATGTATTTAGACGTCCAAAGCGTATTAGACAACACCTCTGTGGAAATTGGTTGTTGTAGTCATATATGCAAAGCGTATTTGACAACTCCCCTAGATTCTTTAGGCATGCTCGACACTTTGGTGAATTGATTGTTGTAGTCAGATGTGCAAAGCGTCTCTGACAACACCCTTGAAATCTTTAGGAGCACTTGGCGCTGTGGAGATTTGATTGCTTTAGTCGGACGTGCAAAGCATATCCAATGGAGCCTCTAAAATATTTAGGTGCGATCGGCGCTGTGGGAATTTGATTGCTTTAGTCTGACGTACAAAATATCTTCAAAAGCACTCCTGAAATATTTAGCTCGGGCATTAACGACGTTGGTTATACCCTGATTCGCTGTTACGTACATTCACACCGTGATGCCCTAAAGAGAGGACAAAACATAAAGTAGAGCAGCAAAACTATAATAGAAATAAATATAATTTTCATTATACTATTATATCTATAATTGCAACTAGGAAATATATTTACAAATCCATTAATTAAATCTCGCGGTCAACCACAAGTCTATACTATTATAAGAGTTGGTGTGCAATGAAAGTTTGTAAGAATGTGAATATGGTGGGAATGAAAATGGTGAAGTATGGTTTATATAAGAGCGAGAGAGTGGAAGTTTGAAGAATGGAGGAATATGGAGAGGTTTTTGGAAAATGGGAGGATAAATGTGGGTGGTTAGAAGTTGGAAGGGAAAAAGGTAATCAAAACTGCTTTTTTTTTCCGTGTCTGTGTTTCGTGGCGGATACCATGGTATGCGTGGCAAATTCCATGCCTCTGGGATTTGGGTTTTTTCATTTTTTACTGATGTGGAGAGCGCCATTAGGTCTGTGGTGAACTCCATGGACCTTTTTGAGCATTTTTGTGCTCTTTTAGGCTTCAAAACTCTTTTTAGGTCTGCATCATAGTTAGTGGTGCATAATTTTCTTGAAAATAAATAATAATGGCCATTAAATTTAATTTAAATGCACACAAAAAAATTGTGTGGGTTGCCTCCCACACAATGCTTTGTTTAACGTTGATAGCTCGACGGCTCAAGAGTGCAAGCACTCACGGTGGTTCTTTCGAGAATGACTCATTGGTCTAACTAATCATCGGTTTCCATGGCTACGTATCAAGCCATATCTCATATCCCTCGCCTTTTCTTTTCTTCCTTCTCCGAGGTGGTTCATTCTTCTGAATTTGTGGTGGTGGTTCTGGATCTATCCAGAGTATCAGATTTTCATGTTTGGGTTTACTTCTTTCATCCACCGCCTCAAAAGCTAACCTACCCCTTTTAACACTAATGATTTCCCTAGTTTCATGGTCCTCTAATTTTCTATTTTTATGTAGGACCTCAGACAAAGGTGCATTGATGTGGATATTTTCCAATACCTCCACACATATTTTGGATTGGGGGTCTATCTTAGCTTCCACAAACCCTTGTGGGAAAAGACTCAGTGGGTTATATGGAGGAGGAACAACATAAAGCACTTCTTTCTCTACCTCTTCGGCAACCTCCCTTTCGGGTGGTGTCGGTTGAATTTTCTCACCAGAACTCTCCTCAACCTCATTATTATTCCCCTTAGGACTTTCAATTTGTTTTTCACCACTGGTAGCTAGAACATTCACATGTTTCTCACGGAAGGGTTCTAGAGGTGTCTGTGTAAGCAGGGAGATTTAAGTCTTCAATGCCTTGTTGTGAGTCGCGAGGGACTTGACCACAGTGTGGAGACTTTTTTTTCTAAACTCTTATTTCTAGAGAGTTTGCGTCGCCACAAAGCGCTCCATCATAGATTCTAGCCTAGAGAGAGTTTACGTCGCAATGAAATCCTCCATTAATATTTCGAGGTCGGGTTTATAAGAATCTCGCGGTTCCTCAAAATATTGAGAGTGGTAATCATAGAGGTAATCTGGATGATCCATCTACTTAGGATTGTAGTAATTGAAACAAGAATGCCTTAGTCTATACGGCGCTACAATGGAATTACAATAGTGACTAAAAAGTTCCCCGACAACAACGCCAAAAACTTGATGCAAAGTTTTCCTTCTATTTACTACTTTCCACAAGGGCACGGAATGTATCAGGGTAGTATAAAAAGTTGTCGAACCCACGAAGATCTATAGTCACTCTTAATGCTATGTATTGTTGCGGTGTAAATCTAAGGTTGGTCGGATTTTTGATGATAAGGGGAACTAAAATAGAAAATAAAGCTTGTTTAAGAAAATACTAATAAAAGTGAGATCGGAATGTAATTTCCAATCGTACTTCGGGGACTCAAATAAATCTTGACGTTTTGTTTTGGTTTAAAATAATTTTCGGAGGAAATACTGATTTAAAAACACAAGTGAAAAAAAATAAAGTGATTAAATGAACCTGAAACTTAAAGTTGAAAATAAATTGAATTAAACTTGAAATGACGACAAGATTAATTAACTATTGATTCAAGTACAAGCATAAAACTTGCAGAAGCTTAAAACTATGGTGTGCTTATTACTCAATGTGAGCAATTAAGCACTTTTACAATAAGTGATTTTTCTTCTTACTTCATACTAGAAAAACTTGAATGAAAAATATCTAATAAAACAACCTATATATAGTGTTACATATGCTAAGGATGCAGTCCCAACATGTAGGGATCGTGGGAGAAAATACAAGAGAAGTGGGAGAAGACTGGGTCAGTTTTTGTTGCAATTTTTCTAGGTACCAAAACTCATGGCAGGCGCCATGCACCGTGGCACTCACCACAAGTGCAATTTTCACCAACGTGGCTGACCCACAAGCCATGACGGGTGCCACGAGTTCAGAACTTTGATTCTTCTCTTTTTTTTCTTCTTGATGGTGGGTCCCATTACTACCTAGTCATGGTCAGTATCATGGCAGGCGCCATGGAGGTCGCCACCAATGCATTCTTGCAGTTTTTCTCCGTTTCACGTTGTTTTCGTCCGGTTTCTTCGTGTAACAACTTTCACTTGTAAAATACCTGAAACATGGACAACTACCAGCGTAACACTACATACAAGCGTAGAATAGAACTAGAATGAATGAAAATGCATGTGAATCGAGCTGGAAAATACTATAGATTTTACGGTTATCAAGTATCGCAGTTAACTAGAGGATTTTCCGTATCGCTTATCGTGGATCTCGACGTTGGACTCTTTGCGCTATTAGTCTTGAATCGTCGTTGCTTATATCTGATTCGTCATTACTTATATCTGATTCGAGTCTGATTCCCCTCCATTAGCATATTCTCCATTTAACCTGGTTCCTTTAACTGATGTTTCCCACGTGAAAGTTAATAATTTAAATGGTCGAGATTAATTCAACTTGTTTTTTTAATTAAAAAAAGAAGCAAATTACGTGTTTTAACTAAAAGAATAAACTTTCACTCAAAAAATCATTTTAGTTTTTTATGATTACCAGATAGAGTATTGGATTTGGAATTATGTCTCTTTTATTTCTCTAACTTCTTTCAGCTTTCTCTTGTATCATCACGAGCTCATCTTCCTTGTTTTTTCGATATTGAATCTTTGAAACTTAAAGCAATATAATGCTAGACCAGAATGTATGGAGTCCAAATCAAACCCTGCATTGATTTCGTGAGGCTCAGAATTGGCAGGATAAACAAATATTTAAAACTTCCGACACCTTCGTAATAGACCAGCGGCGACAAAATCATTGTCGAATCATGTTACCATGTAGCTTAAACTGAATTGTGTTTTTCTGTTTGAGGCTTAGATCTTGTGTGATGAATTAATAATTGAAAATGATCATTATAGACCGACTGCAATGATATCACTTCCAGATCTGAAGGTTCTAAGTCAAAATCCTACCTTACATTGGCTCTGTGAGGCTTAGATCTAAAGCAACCTAAAGAAACGAGCAAATTCTCGAATCTATTGGCCATGAATGGTGATTAATTCAAATGAGCAGTGACATAAAATAAAACTTGTAGATCTAAAAAAGAAAGAGGTAAAAGATACAACATGCATGGATTAGTGAAAGAGAAACCTATTTTTTAATTAAAATATTAAATTTTAAATTTTTAATCTGAACCACTAAATCAGTTAGGGTTCAAGATAACTTTAGTGGAAGAGATTGAATATCAAAAAAAAAAATTGTGAAAACATTTATACTTTGAGATTAATGGATGAAGCGGACGAAGAAAATGGACCTTATCTTATTGAACTGGTATAGAACAACGACTAATTAAGTTTTTAATTGATCATTAGTGTGATATCTTCAACTAAGAGATATTGCTTATACAGAAGAATAGAATAATATGTTTTACATTCTTCTTGTCCATAAAATTTATTTCTCAAAATCCACTTTTTATAATGATGTTCCTTCCTTGCTGGCGTGACTTTGGAGGAATATTATATGTCAACATAATGTTTCAGATTCATGTACCCGTGTCACTTGAGTGATGGTCTAGTTTTTACAAGATCTTCATTTCTTCCTATGATAAGATCTTATGGGTGAGATTTATATTTTCGTTAATGATAAGGATGAGAGCCATTAATATCATTTAATTCATTAAAGCATTCTGTAATACCCCAAAATTTACCCTTCATTTTTCCTGGAAGCATGGGATTATGTTTCACACTTCATTGGCATCATACTAGGTCATACTCATTGCATATTGCATTAGGGACATGGAAATCAGGTTTTGATTGATCACTCCTTAACAGAAGGAGCCCACACAAAGCAAGATTGAGAATTGGACTTCATTCTCCAAGTATACAAGCCTCAAGGGTCTCGAGGGGGTCCAGGTATCTTATTGTGGTCCTCAGTTCATCAGTGAAAGATTCATAGCTATCAGAGTGTTCATCTGGATTTAATCAGAAATTAGGGTTTCATGGCTACCTGCAACAGACAATGTTTGGTTGGAAATAGAGGGGCTCATCCATGTCATGATTGGAGAGGCATCTTGGCCTAGGAAGATTCACAATCATCTCAGAAAGATCTATTGGCAAACAGTGCAATCAGTCCTTGATCATTTTGCCCTAAAACTGGGGTTTGGCTTAAATCAGTTTATTTTTTATTCTTTGGGTAAAAATCTTTTCCATGGCCCTCCATATGTCCACAAGGGTCTTGTCATACGGTGAACTGACTTCGGGTGTTTTGCTTTTAATCGCAATGTCACGGATAGCAAGAGTCGCCACCGACTTTTCTTTCATCCAATAAGGAAAGGTGGAAAAGAACAGGAAAGACCTTAATTAGATTTTGGGTTCGGGAGGTACATTATACAAAGGGAAGGTGTTAGCACCCTTTGTATCCATGGTTATCCATGGGCTCTTAAATGCTTGATCACTTATATTTTTCTTGTCTGAAAAAAGTGTTTGTGAATTGCTTAGAAAATGTTTTGAAAAGAGAGTTTAACTTTGTAATGATCCTTGTACGAATGTATACAAAGTATTTATCTCGTTTAATTTTGAAAGCTGTTTTAGAAAAATATAACTTGGTAATGATTCTAGTATGAATGTATACCAAGTGGTGATTTTCTAGTATTTGCAAAGTGTGAGATATGGAAAATGTTTTAAGTAGTGATTAAGCATTTAGGAGTTATACCTACCCAAGGTCTTTAAGGGTATTTCCTATCCTCAGGAGGGTAAAACTGTCCTTACTATTGAGAAGTAAGTAGTTTTATCCTTTGGATGTAAAAGGGTCATCGTAGGGTCATCGATTGGTCATTGAAGGCAACAGTTGTGAGGATACCTTAGCATTCGAAGGGACGATCATCATTTAACCGTAGGCTACACCGAAGGGTCATCGAGGGACGAAATCATATATTCGAAGGCAACATCCGAGGGACTATGATTTATTTGGTAGGGACATGATGATTTAACCGAAGGGTCCTTGCTAAGTGTATCCCTATATTCGCGGGACATGACCACAATACCGTAATACTGCAATACCATAGGGTAACAAAGAGAGGTCCAAGATCACTCATTTAAAGGCAAAGTTTTACAATTAATTAGATAGCCGTGATCAATTAGGTAATTAGGTCCACATTAAAATCGATTAAATAATTAGGATGAATCTCCACATTAAAATTAATTAGGTAAAATAGGATGAATCTCCACAAGGGTATCCCACAAATAAAGTGGAATACCCAGCCAACTACTTGTTCCTGGGAATAGGCGAACCTTTACAACATTCAACACACAAGTCAGGATACCAAATCAGGGTGTAATCGAAGATTACACCGCAAAAAGAAATACAGCAGTAAGAATGTCAGGAGAAACAGCGCAAGATTAACATAGAACAGATCAGATAAGCATAGAACAGAACAACCAAAATATTAGCGACTGTCACGTTCGCCTCTGCCTCGCCTAGCGAAGGCCTAGCGAATACTCGCTACATGCTCGCTTAGCGATGTGCTAGCGAGCGGCTGCGGGTTTTGAATTTCAGAACAGTACGACCTCAACCTGCTGCATGGCTTATGGCATCCAATACATAATTACATGGTTCAGCATTCACAATATTCAGGCACACTTAAATTCACATGCAAAACCTTAAATATGTTTATGAATTCAATTATAATATCACATGCGAATTAAGAACATAAAGCGGTAATAGTAACGCGAACCTGTTTGCAATCGGATCGCTGCCTTGAATTGGCCAGTCGGATTGAGTTGGGCGGCGGTGGCTTTGATGCGAATGAATTTCCTTCAGGGTTTCCTTTAGGGTTGCTTCGAATCCTCTGAGTTAGCCTTCAGGGTTTGTTGCGCCTTCTCTCTATCTCCCGTCTTCGTTTCCTTTCTGTTTTCCTTTTCCTGAATGAAGCTTGGCTATTTATAATGCTCCTTTTGTGACCTAATGGGCTTAGAACGAAGCCCAAAATTTTCTGATATCCGCAAGCTTCGCTAGGCGAGCGGTATAGCGAGGGGTTCGCTAGGCGAAGGATTTGCTCGCCTAGCGAGCAAGCCAGTTTGGGTCATTTTCTGGATTTGGCCATCTGTGAGTTGGGCCTTTGTTCTTTTGAGGTCAATGCTTTGCAAAATAAGTTGGGGTGCCTTAAAAATGCCTTGTAATACCAACGGGCAAATTTTGGGGTATGACAGCTGCCCCTGTTCAATATTCTTGAACCGAGAGAGTTAGAATGGTATGCACGCCATTCCTGGTCTGGAGGTGAAAGATTATTGAACATTAGAATGCCCCAAAGATTTGCACTTGTTAATGGAGATGGGCTTAAAGATGCCATCCAGGTAGTTTGATTATGAAGGATCTGCTGGGGATAAAGGATCAGAATGGATCATACACTAGATCGGATCTGAATCGCAGAATGACCCATCTATTAGGCTGGTGACTTTGCTGAGGATGAAAGGTCAGAATGGATCGTACGCTAGATCGTATCTGAGTTGCAGAATGAGCCGTACGTTAGGCTGTATCTGAAGAAGGTAGAATCAGAATGGATCGTACGCTAGATCGTATCTGAGTTGAAGATCCAAATGGGTCGTACGTTAGACCGTATTGGAGTTGCAGAATGAGCCGTACGTTAGGCTGTATCTGAAGAAGAAAGTAGTCGTACGCTAGACTATACCCCGGAATGTACCGTACGCTAGGCAGTATCTGAGGATTTGAAGATCCAAATGGGTCGTACGTTAGACCGTGTTGGAGTTGAAGATCCAAATGGGTCGTACGTTAGACCGTATTGGAGTTGCAGAATGAGCCGTACGTTAGGCTGTATCTGAAGAAGAAAGTAGTCGTACGCTAGACTATACCCCGGAATGTACCGTACGCTAGGCAGTATATGAGGATTTGAAGATCCAAATGGGTCGTACGTTAGACCGTATTGGAGTTGAAGATCCAAATGGGTCGTACGTTAGACCGTATTGGAGTTGCAGAATGAGCCGTACGTTAGGCTGTATCTGAAGAAGAAAGTAGTCGTACGCTAGATTACACCCCGGAATGTACCGTACGCTAGGCAGTATCTGAGGATTTGAAGATCCAAATGGGTCGTACGTTAGACCGTATTGGAGTTGTTGAAGGTCAGAATGGATCGTATGTTAGATCGCCTCTGAGTTGAAGGAGTCATATGTTGAGCTGAATCAGAATGAACCGTACATTAGGCTGTATCTGATAATATTTGTTGTATTTGCAGTAAATGTCTGGGATGGGCTTAAAGATGCCACCATTAGGAGGATATCAGAATGCTTGTCAGAATGAATGTTCATATAGACTATATCTGAGGGATGTATTTGAATCTCGAACGTAATCGATAAAGATATCCGTCTGAATGGACCTTTTATTTTGACTATATCAGGAGGATAATTAACCTGAAAAGGAACGTTAGCTTCATGCTATGTCATGATGCATGAGATGTTTTATGCTTTCGAAAGTAAATGCGAACATTGTATGCATGCGTATGCTGTGCAATGATGTAATGAATGAATTATGCATGGGGAAAGTTCTTTTCTGGCGACTCCCTGGGGAAAATAAATCCCCATCTTCTGGTTGGAGATACTTGTGTTGACGACCCTTTCTCAGCTGGGGGTATTGGATTTCTGTCCGATGGTAGAAATGTTCAACAGAAGCCTGGCTGAGGTGGAAGAGATGACCAATTTGTCTAGTAATGCCAATTTCTTCTGGGGAATAACTGGCTTCGCTGGGGAATAGAATTAGCAACGGATTCATTGGAAAGCATGGTTAGACCTTCTCCTCGATCCTGAAGTCTCGTAGTAATCGCTATTTCTATTTTATGCATGCATTTTTGGTAAACATCGATCATATTCAAATGCATATATTAATTCAAATTAAATCAATGGACGTTTACGCAAACAAAACAGAAAAAGTAAAACAAAAAACATCTTTTGGAAATAAAATGGTATTGATTTTGAAAGAGGGCCTATAAACAGGCAATTTGAGCACAAGGAGACAGAAATCCTAGTAAGAGGAAATCGTCGAGACAACAAAGGAAAGCTATGAAGAAAAAGTCCTATTGATTTTAATTCTACCACTGTCATTATGTCTTCAAGTATCTCATCTCCTACTGTCGGATAGAAGTGATTGGCTTGCTCAGTCCCTTGAACTTGGATGAAGCTGTCTGAGAACGGGACATAGTCATACGCTTTTAATCCCTAATTTTTGCCTGGACCGCCTTTTCAGGTTTTCAGTCCACCAGGATACCCTTTTTTGCCCAAGCCGCCTTTTCAGGTTTTCGACTTGCCGGGTGTACATTTTTATATGTTTATCCCTAAATTTTGCCCGAACCCTTTTGGTTCGCCGGGATGCCCTTACTTTTGCCTAGGGACGTCGACCTAGCGGGTCTCTTTTATGTGTAGTATTTTTTGACTATGTCTGCGTTCACGGGATGCGGGAAGTCTTCGCCATCCATTGTAGCTAGTATCATGGCTCCACCAGAGAATACCTTCTTAACTACAAATGGCCCTTCGTATGTGGGAGTCCATTTGCCTCTGGGATCACCTTGTGGTAGAATGATACGCTTGATCACCAAGTCGCCAATTTGATACACCTGTCTCTTGACCTTTTTGTTAAATGCCTGGGTCATGCGCTTCTGATATATCTGCCCATGACAAACAGCTGCAAGTCTCTTCTCATCAATCAAATTTATCTGATCGAGTCGAGTCTGAATCCATTCGTCTTCATCTAATCCTGCCTCTTTCATGATTCTTAGAGAGGGTACCTGAACTTCCACTGGTAAGACGGCTTCCATTCCGTAGACCAAAGAGAAGGGAGTTGCCCCCGTCGAAGTGCGTACTGAAGTGCGATAACCATGAAGAGCAAAGGGTAACATCTCATGCCAGTCTTTGTATGTTACTGTCATCTTTTGTATAATCTTCTTAATATTCTTATTAGCCGCTTCTACGGTGCCATTCATCTTTGGCCGGTACGGAGAAGAGTTGTGGTGTTTTATGTTGAATTGCGTGCAGAGTTCAGTAATCATCTTGTTGTTCAAATTAGTACCATTGTCAGTGATAATTCTTTCAGGGATGCCATACCGACAAATGAGACTATTCTTGATGAATCGTGCCACCACATTCTTGGTGACGGAAGCAAATGAGGTTGCCTCTACCCACTTCGTAAAGTAATCAATAGCAACAAGGATGAAACGATGTCCGTTAGAAGCAGTAGGTTTAATCTCTCCAATCATATCAATGCCCCACATTGCAAAGGGCCAAGGTGCTGTCAACACGTTTAATGGAGCAGGAGGCACATGTACTTTATCCACAAAGACCTGGCACTTGTGACAAGTTTTGGAGTGATGGTGGAAATCAGCTTCCATGGTAGACCAATAATACCCTGATCTCAGAATCTTCTTGGCCATTGTATGTCCACTAGAATGAGTCCCAAAAATACCGTCATGCATGTCTTCCATAATCTTTTCTGCTTCCTTTTTATCCACACAGCGAAGCAGAGTCGAATCATGATTACGTTTGTATAATACTCCATTACTCAGAAAGAATTTAGCGGAGAACTTCCTCAGAAATTTTCTGTCATTGATGGATGCCCCTTCAGGGTATTCCTGAGTCTCTAAATATCTTTTTACCTCGTGGAACCAGGGTTTCTCTTCTACTTCATCAGCATTAAGTTCATAACAGTATGCTGGCTCATCTAATCGTTTAATGGTGATCATGGGAGCTTCATTGTCCCATCTGACTCTGAACATAGATGACATGGTAGCCAATGCGTCTGCCAATTGATTCTCCTCTCGTGGAATATGTTCGAATGTAATTTCTTCAAAGTATGGGATTAATGTTAACACCCGCTCTCGATAAGGGATGAGATTCAGATGTTTAGTGTCCCATTCTCCCTTGATCTGACTGATTACTAAGGCTGAGTCTCCGTACACACTTAAAGACTTGATTCTTAGGTCTATAGCGGCTCTGAGTCCCAAAATACATGCTTCATACTCAGCCATATTATTGGTACAATCAAAACATAGTCTAGCAGTGAAAGGCGTGTAGCAACCCCTGGGAGAAATAATTACAACACCAACACCATTGCCCAATGCATTAGAAGATCCGTCAAAAACCATAGTCCATCGGGATCCCAGTTTGGGTCCTTCATCCGGTCCAGGTTCTTCATAATCAGTAACAAGCATGACATCCTCATCTGGGAACTCAAAATTCATAGATTGATAATCATCCACTGCTTGATGAGCCAGATGATCAGCTAGCACGCTTCCTTTGATTGCTTTCTGAGTAGTGTATTGGATATCGTACTCTGTTAAAATCATCTGCCATCTTGCTATCCTTCCAGACAGGGCAGGTTTCTCAAATATATATTTGATAGGGTCCATCTTAGAAATCAATAAAGTGGTGTGATTCAACATATACTGTCTTAGTCGGCGAGCAGCCCAGGCCAAAGCACAGCAAGTTCTCTCGAGCAGTGAGTATCTTGTTTCACAGTCGGTAAACTTTTTGCTAAGGTAGTATATGGCATGCTCTTTTCGACCAGACTCGTCATGTTGCCCCAACACGCACCCCATTGAATTTTCTAACACGGTTAAATACATAATTAGAGGTCTTCCTTCAACTGGTGGCATCAGAATTGGAGGTTCTTGGAGGTACTTCTTGATTTTGTCAAAAGCTTCTTGACATTCATCATTCCATATCATCTCTTGACTTTTTCTCAGTAACTTGAAGATGGGTTTGCAGGTAGCGGTCAAATGGGAGATAAACCGGGCAATGTAATTCAAACGTCCCAAGAAACCTCTGACTTCTTTATCTGTACGAGGAACTGGCATTTCTTGGATAGCTCTCACCTTAGTCGGGTCAACCTCGATTCCTTTGCCACTGACAATAAATCCCAAGAGTTTACCGGATCTTACTCCAAAGGTGCATTTGTTCGGGTTCAATCTCAACTTGTATTTCTTCAACCTCTCAAACAGTTTGTATAAATGATCGAGATGTTCTTCTTCAGTATGAGATCTGGCTATCATGTCATCCACATATACCTCTATTTCATGATGAATCATATCATGGAACAAAACCACCATAGCACGCTGGTACGTTGCCCCGACGTTTTTTAAACCGAATGGCATTACTTTATAACAGAAAGTGCCCCATTGCGTCACAAACGTAGTTTTCTCCATGTCTTCAGGTGCCATCTTAATCTGGTTATAACCCGAGAATCCATCCATGAAGGAGAATACTTTGTGTTGAGCGGTGTTGTCTACCAGAACATCAATGTGCGGGAGTGGAAAGTCATCTTTGGGACTAGCTTTATTCAGATCTCTGTAATCTACACACATTCGCACCTTACCATCCTTCTTGGGCACTGGTACCACATTAGCAACCCATTGCGGATAAGAGGTAACGGCCAGAAAACCTGCATTAAATTGTTTCATAACCTCGACTTTGATTTTCTCAGACATTTCAGGACGCATGCGCCGAACCTTTTGCTTGACGGGACGACAATCTTCCTTCGTCGGCAAACGATGCACTACTATGTCAGTATCCAGTCCTGGCATGTCTTCGTAGGACCAGGCAAAAATCTCTATGTAGTCATGTAACATCTGAATCAATCTTCCTTTGACACTGTTTTTCAAGCCTGCTCCTATTTTGACTTCTTTCTTGTCCACTTCAGTACCCAGGTTTACAATTTCGATTGACTCTTCATGCGGCTGTATAATTCTTTCTTCTTACAGTAACAGTCTGGCCAGTTCTCCAGGTACTTCACAATCTTCCTCACTTCCATCCTCGGCTTGGTAGATCGGATTTTCAAAGTCATAATGAACAGTAGTAGAACTATTATCAACAGGATCCAGAGTGGGTATGGATCTGCAATTCGTTATGTGAGTGTGTGTAAGAAAACATAGCTTGTTTGGAAGATGACAGGAAAGATAAAGAGCGCAATATTTGAATGCAAAAAGTCCATTGATTTATTGAATGTGAATATGCTTATGAAAATGACAAAACCCTTAACAAATTAGCTATTATGCCCCGAGCTTAGACACAATGCTTTAAGAAGTTCGATTGTAAAAACTTAAAAATTTGCAACACTAAAATAGACAATAACAATTACTCCTGACTAAAGGAAATCGGGATAGTGTCTTCAGCCTTCCAGTTGTTGAGTCCGTCACCAATTGTTGGGAAAATCCAGCTATCCAGGTCACAATCGCTATCAGCATCTTCTACAGCATTAATGTGATCTTTGGCCCTCTTCTCAGAGCTAAATCCCAGGCCAGACTTGTCAGACTTGTATGGTACGTTGATCAGTTGACCCTAACCAGTACGACCACCATTTTCAACCACGGCTTGAGCGTCCTTTAAAGAAATCATAGCAGGAGGAGCACGAATAACCTTGGGCACACGGGAAGTTGGCTTAAGGACAGGACTAGTCGGAGGAACTACTTCAAATGATTGAGAAGGAGTCTCAAAGAATTCGCCATCCATCTCGACGTATCTGAAGGCATGTACACTACTGACAATGTATTCTTCTTCTCCACACACGGTGACAATCTTGCCCTCTATTGGATACCTCAGCTTTTGATGGAGGGACGAAGCTACAGCACTTGCCCCATGAATCCAAGGGCGTCCCAGCAAGCAGGAATAGGCAGGACGAATGTTCATCACGTGAAAGGTAGTGTTGAAGACTTGAGGTCCTATCTTGATAGGGAGAACTACTTCGCCATAGACAACACTCTTCGCACCATCGTAAGCACGTACCACAATGTCACTAGGTTTCAGTTCGGTGTTTTTACAGTCAAGTTTATCAAGCACAACTTTCGGCAGCACATTCAAAGAAGAGCCATTATCGATCAACACATGAGACAAAGTGATCCCCTTACACTCAATGGAGATATGCAGAGCTTTATTGTGATTCTTTCCTGCTGGTGTCAAGTCAGCATCGGAAAAGCCTAGGCCATTGTCAACAGCCAAGTTAGCGACATAATTTTCGAACTGGTCGACCGATGTCTCCTGAGGTACATGGGTGGTCTTCAAGAATTTTATCAACGCGTTGGCATGAGATTCAGAAGATAACAGCAAGGATAACATCGAGATCTTAGACGGAGTATGCCCCAACTGTTCTACCACATCAAAATCACTCTTGCGGATGATTTTCAGCACTTCTTCCATTTCTTGTTTGGCAACATCTTCGGTAGTAACTTCGACCGGGGTCTCTGACTGAGAAGGGTGGACTGGTTCCTTTCCTCGAGTTTCAAGGGCAGGAGGTGAGATTTCTGGAGAGAATATTCTTCCACTTCGAGTAATTTTACTAGTCCCAACAATGCCATTAGGATTAGTAGAATTATCAACTTGCTTTACGCCATGGATGTAAACATCACCTCCATAATTCCACGGAATAGCTTTGCTTGAGGAATACGGCATTGGGCCAGATGCAGTAATGATTAGGGGAGCTACCTTGGGCTCAGCAGTAATCTTCACAGGCGCCCTAGTAGCGGTAATCTTCACTGGAACTTTGGACCTGGCAATCATTAATATTTCTTCAATAGGGTTCCCCGCCTTAGGAACCTTTTCAAAGAGAATTGTACGATCATCCATCAGCTGTTGAATACCATTTTTCAACTCCAAACAATCATTGGGTCGGAGTATGCAGAGATCGCAATTTTCAGCACAACCTGGAAATAAACCAGCTTGCACTAAATTCTTCTTGATGATCAGGAGAGGAGATGCTAAGTCAGCTACATTAGAAATGTGAGAATAACCCTCCACAGCATTAACAGTCTTATCATGATTAGGCATGGGAGCAGTGATGACATTAGGAGTCTCTGGTGGGTCAAATTCAATTTCTCCAGCGTCGATCATATCCTGAATCTTATTCTTCAACAACCAACAATCGTTTGTATCATGCCCAGGGCTATCGGAGTGATATGCACACCTGGCATTAGGATTGTAACGAGGAGAAGCAGTGTTAACATTTGCAGGAGGGCCTCTGAGGGTAATTAGATTTGCCTTTAGCATACTTTGCAGTGCTTGTGCTAAGGTCATATTGATCTTAGTAAACTGCCTTCTTGGCCCGTCTTGCCTGTGCTGGAAGTTTTGAGATGGCGGTGCTGCAATCGTAACTGCTCCAACGGCATGGTCACGATTTTTCTTGTTATGGCTCCTTTGACCGTACACAGCATTTGATTCATTCTTTCCCTGATGGGTCTTTCTGGTGCTTGCGGAGGTAGCTGCCTGTATCTTTCCACTTCGAATACCACTTTCAACACGTTCCCCTGTCAATATCAGGTCAGTGAAACCCGATGAAGAACTTCCCAGTAGATGGCTGTAGAATGGACCAGTCAGTGTCCCCATGAACATATCCACTAATTCTCGATCAGTCATAGGGGGTTTGACTCTGTCAGCCAAATCTCTCCATTTTTGAGCATATTCTTTGAAGCTTTCTTTAGATCCCATAGTCATACTCTGCAACTGTATCCGAGTAGGCGCCAATTCAGAATTATACTGGTAGTGCTTGTAGAAAGTTGTCGCTAAATCAGTCCAGGTGCGAATGTTAGAGCTCTCGAGCTGGTAATACCACTCCAACTGTGTGCCAGACAGACTCTCTTGGAAGAAATGGATCCATAGCTTCCTATCAGTGGTATACGGCTGAATCTTTCTCACATAAGCTCTCAGATGCATCTGAGGACAAGATGCCCCATCGTATTTAGTGAACGTGGGGATCTTGAATTTGCGAGGAATGACCACATCGGAGACCAGTCCCAAGCTTTCGAAATCCATACCGGGCGCCTTCTGACCCTCCATAGCTAGCATACGTTCTTCTAGCAATTTGTACTTGTCATCTTTTGGAGAGTACTGTTCATTCTCATAGTCTTCATCTTCGTCCTCCTGGCTGAAAGGATCAGCATTCTCATCTTCTGAATCTGTCCCCTCTTCTTGATCCTTCGGAATTCTAATCTTGACTCCTGCAGTCTGCCCTTTAAGCCTTCTTCCCGGGTTAATGTAACTCACAGGTTTCTGGTCTTTCTTCTTCTCGAGCAAGAGGGCCTTCAGTTCCTCCTGCCCCTTGGATAAGCTTAGCATCATCTCCTGGAATTGAGCATTCTGAGCTTGGAGGTCTTTGACAGTTTGTTCGAGGGCCATGTTTCTGTTTAGAAGGAAGACCGTAAGAATATTGATCTTTGAGAATACCTGTTATGCAATGTTATGCTATGCAATGTATGAAATGTTTTCAAGGACTTTTGGAATTTAACTTTGCGTAAACCACCAACAAGAGAGAAATTTTTATTACTAATTTCTTTAATCAATGTTCATTACAAAAAGAATAATAATAAAAATACAATGAAAGCTCAAGTCTCCCAAGGGCGACTTCTTTTTGGGCGAAGATATGTATTGAGTCTTCGTTCCTCATTAAGTTGACTGGTAAGTTCTAACACTTTCTTCCTTTCTGCAACGAACTGAGTCTCAAAAGTATCCCTTTCTTCTCTCAACTGGATCCAGGATCTCTTCAGTTCTTCAACATTGGTAGGCATATCTGGATACGGAATGATCTGAGGAGTACCTCCTTCAACTTCTGGTTCGACAATCTGAGGTCCGATTGCAAGATATGGCATGACAAGTTCACGAGCTCTGGCGCGTGCCCATCTGAGATAAGGTTCCATAGGAATAGAGTTTTTCTGTCCTAAAATACTTCTTTTCACCATGCCCCAAGCTCGTACAAACCTTTGGCGAAGACCTTGGGAATCGTTGTCATAGTCAAACACGGTGCCTTGGATAATTATCTCATGTGGACCATCTCTTCGAGCATAGCCAAACTGGCGTAGGGCTAAAGCTGGGTTGTAAGTAATACCTCCTCTTATCCCCAAGAGTGGTACATTAGAGAATTCTCCACAACGGTCGATGAGGATAACATCTTCTTTGAGATGAGGACACCAACGGATGTCTGAATGGGAGAGCGACATTATCCTTTGAGACCATTTCAAATTCTGCTCATTCTTCAAGACTGATTGAGGAAGGTGCGAAATAAACCACCTAGACAATAAAGGTACGCAGCACATGAGGGTCCCTTGTCTCTTCATAGTACGGGTGTGAAGGGAATGCAAAATGTCTCCAAGCAAGGTAGGCACAGGGTTATGAGTGAGAAATATCTTAATAGCATTCATATCTATGAATTGGTCTGGGTTAGGAAATAACACCAAACCATAGATTAGTAATGCTAGGACATCTTCGAAAGCATGGACATTCATAACTTTTAAGAATTCTCGGGCCTTATTTATCAGAAATTTGGCAAGTAAACCCTTAACTCCACTTCTTGTTACCCAATTGGTTTCAATATCGGACTTTGTCATGTGTAAAGCTGCGGCAACCTCTTCAGCCTTCGGAATCTTCTCTAAACCGCTTAAAGGTATTTGATCAAGGATAGGTATCCCAAGCAGTCTGGAGAATTCTTCTAATGTGGGTACCAACTGATAATCTGGGAATGTGAAGCAATGATGTTTAGGATCAAAGAACTGGAATAAAACTCTCATCATATCTTCTTTGAAACCAGTGGTAACCAAATTGAGAAGAGAACCATGTTTCTTGATGAATTGGGCCTGATCAGGAAGTTCTGACACTAAATCCTTGAGTTGAGGAGAGATGGCTACAAAATTGATCTGGATGGTCTTCCTGGAAGCCATAACCTGTTTAACAGAGCAAAGCTAAATCCCTAAGTCCTTGAAATGGTTAGTATAATGTTATGATGTTATGATGTTATGATGTTATGATGTTATGATGTTATGTAAATAACAAGCACAAGCAAGTCACACAACAATCATTCCTAGGTTTTAAGGCTTGCATGAGTTCCATAGGTAAGTACCCTCCCCACTGAAGTTTGGTTGGTTCAACCTGTCCTAGAATAGTAACCGGGTTCTAGAAGGATCTCCAATCATTGACCTTCCTTTAAGTCCACTTTAGTGCAACACCAAGTGGTTGACCGAAGTTTCCCTAAAGTCCAATCTCAAAGAGTGTAGTATCGAGTCTCAACCAACCCCAGTCGGAACCGAAGTCAGTTATCTCACTATTTTCTAATGGCTAGGATGAGTCAATTATGGTTCTAAAGGTCTGGTTAATGCTTTAATGACACCACGCGGAAGCCAAATTTTTCCTCAAGTGAACATGAGGAACATCAGGACATCCAAAGTGTCACATTAACCGTAGCCATCATTTTAACCATTCCGGTATACGCCGGATAGTCGCGATGATCTATTGCTACTTACCTAAGGTACACTAGATCCGGGTGTAGGATCTTTCACTCAAAAATACCCAAGCAATCCCTTGAAAGTCAATCAGACAATTTGAATAAGTGATCTTGTTTTTAAGGTAACCTCTCTTTTTAAGTTTCCCCAGCAGAGTCGCCAGTTCTGTCATACGGTGAACTGACTTCGGGTGTTTTGCTTTTAATCGCAATGTCGCGGATAGCAAGAGTCGCCACCGACTTTTCTTTCATCCAATAAGGAAAGGTGGAAAAGAACAGGAAAGACCTTAATTAGATTTTGGGTTCGGGAGGTACATTATACAAAGGGAAGGTGTTAGCACCCTTTGTATCCATGGTTATCCATGGGCTCTTAAATGCTTGATCACTTATATTTTTCTTGTCTGAAAAAAGTGTTTGTGAATTGCTTAGAAAATGTTTTGAAAAGAGAGTTTAACTTTGTAATGATCCTTGTACGAATGTATACAAAGTATTTATCTCGTTTAATTTTGAAAGCTGTTTTAGAAAAATATAACTTGGTAATGATTCTAGTATGAATGTATACCAAGTGGTGATTTTCTAGTATTTGCAAAGTGTGAGATATGGAAAATGTTTTAAGTAGTGATTAAGCATTTAGGAGTTATACCTACCCAAGGTCTTTAAGGGTATTTCCTATCCTCAGGAGGGTAAAACTGTCCTTACTATTGAGAAGTAAGTAGTTTTATCCTTTGGATGTAAAAGGGTCATCGTAGGGTCATCGATTGGTCATTGAAGGCAACAGTTGTGAGGATACCTTAGCATTCGAAGGGACGATCATCATTTAACCGTAGGCTACACCGAAGGGTCATCGAGGGACGAAATCATATATTCGAAGGCAACATCCGAGGGACTATGATTTATTTGGTAGGGACATGATGATTTAACCGAAGGGTCCTTGCTAAGTGTATCCCTATATTCGCGGGACATGACCACAATACCGTAATACTGCAATACCATAGGGTAACAAAGAGAGGTCCAAGATCACTCATTTAAAGGCAAAGTTTTACAATTAATTAGATAGCCGTGATCAATTAGGTAATTAGGTCCACATTAAAATCGATTAAATAATTAGGATGAATCTCCATATTAAAATTAATTAGGTAAGTTAGGATGAATCTCCACAAGGGTATCCCACAAATAAAGTGGAATACCCAGCCAACTACTTGTTCCTGGGAATAGGCGAACCTTTACAACATTCAACACACAAGTCAGGATACCAAATCAGGGTGTAATCGAAGATTACACCGCAAAAAGAAATACAACAGTAAGAATGTCAGGCGAAACAGCGCAAGATTAACATAGAACAGATCAGATAAGCATAGAACAGAACAACCAAAATATTAGCGACTGTCACGTTCGCCTCTTCCTCGCCTAGCGAAGGCCTAGCGAATACTCGCTACATGCTCGCTTAGCGATGTGCTAGCGAGCGGCTGCGGGTTTTGAATTTCAGAACAGTACGACCTCAACCTGCTGCATGGCTTATGGCATCCAATACATAATTACATGGTTCAGCATTCACAATATTCAGGCACACTTAAATTCACATGCAAAACCTTAAATATGTTTATGAATTCAATTATAATATCACATGCGAATTAAGAACATAAAGCGGTAATAGTAACGCGAACCTGTTTGCAATCAGATCGCTGCCTTGAATTGGCCAGTCGGATTGAGTTGGGCGGCGGTGGCTTTGATGCGAATGAATTTCCTTCAGGGTTTCCTTTAGGGTTGCTTCGAATCCTCTGAGTTAGCCTTCAGGGTTTGCTGCGCCTTCTCTCTATCTCCCGTCTTCGTTTCCTTTCTGTTTTCCTTTTCCTGAATGAAGCTTGGCTATTTATAATGCTCCTTTTGTGACCTAATGGGCTTAGAATGAAGCCCAGAATTTTCTGATATCCGCAAGCTTCGCTAGGCGAGCGGTATAGCGAGGGGTTCGCTAGGCGAAGGATTTGCTCGCCTAGCGAGCAAGCCAGTTTGGGTCATTTTCTGGATTTGGCCATCTGTGAGCTGGGCCTTTGTTCTTTTGAGGTCAATGCCTTGCAAAATAAGTTGGGGTGCCTTAAAAATGCCTTGTAATACCAATGGGCAAATTTTGGGATATGACAGGTCTACATACAAAAAATCAGCTCTTTATTTGAGCCAGAGGTGCTTCAATTGATCAATGGAATCGGGAATCAGACAGTTTAGGAAAAGTCAACTGTGGGGCCAGAAAAGTCAACTCCTGACATTTTAAGAGTGGAATCTCAAAATCCATGCCTAAGGGATCCTACATGTGAAATTTGATCAAGGTTAGATCATGGATTCATCATTTAATCAGGAATTTGAAAAGTTATTTAATTTGGAAATGGTTGACTTTCCATTTAGGGCAAGTTTTCATGATTGTTGCACTCACTTTAAGCCCATTTTGCATCAAGATAAAAGCTCCATTTGAAAATATCTCCAATATAAAAGTTGTTCCTCTTGTTCCAAGCTTTCTAGAGATATAAAGTTTGCTCCATTTGGATCAAAATTGAGAAAGTTATGTTTGGTCAAAGTGAGACATTATTTTAGGACACTTAGAAAATTTTCTAAGTCCCAAAATCTGCAAACTTTGTCAAGACTTCTTGGCCAGATTTCTTGCACTTAAAGGCATCTTTTGAAAATACTTTATTCATAACAATTGTACCTTGCCATGTCCTCTTTCACATACTTTTGGAATAATCTCATTTGGATCCATGGTTTGAGAGATGCACTCATCTAAAGTTGGCATCATGAACTGAATTTCTAGGCAGCATGTTAGGCCAAACTGGCCCAACCATTTTGGCATGGTGAAACCTAAACTTTAAGCCCATTCTTCACCTTCTTCCATTCATCATTTCCATTTGTGCCCAACATGAAAGATGTTAAGCTCCATGAACTCTTTCTACTGTTTGCATTGTCTTACCATTTGGTCATGTGCTCATCAAGATACAAGGTCACAAAGTCCTCATCTTGGACTGTTTTTATGTTGCACAAGCCAAACCAAGCTAGACCCAAAACCGACCAGCCCACATTCTTTACCTCATTTGGCCATGTACTTTTGTTTCCACTAACTTAAGTTTTGCCAAAATTAGAAGCTTGCTTTCACCACCTCACTTTGCACCAAAATGCATTTTGCTCATGAATCAAAACCAAATATTTCAGCACATTAAGGACACTTTGATCCAACATATATAAGCTTTAAAAGCCTAATCTGAAGAGGTGGTGGCTGTTATTTTCGAGCTAAGCAAGGCAAGGAGCAAAAGATCAGATTTCATTCCTCTTCCATTTCACAAGTTCTTGAAGTTTCAAAGCAGCAGCATTCCTTCCATTCCTCCACTATCAAGAAGCAGTGGACTGATTTCCACTAGGTAAGCTTTTTACTCCTTCTTCCATGGACATGTACAACTTCTTATGCTCATCATTATGCTTGTCATTATTGTTTTCTCATGCCATTTCCATGCTCATCATCACGTGGTGTTCCATGTTAATACTATGCCATGTTTGTTTATGAAGCCCTCAACATGAGGCATTGTCATTAAGTTTGAGTTTGTATTGTGGAATTTCTGTTGTATCAGTGTTCATATGGTCACCTTGTGGTCAACATTTCACCATGTTTGAGCCACCATTTTTACTGAAATAAAATACCATGATGAACCTCATATTGCATACTTGAACTTTGCTTTTTATGTCGTGCCATTTGGTGAATCATGGAGGTTGCATTTTGTTGTTGAAAGTTGGAGAAGATCCACTGTGTTTTTCGCGTTTCACGTCTGCATGGCCTTAGGGTTTATGGCTTACGGGGAAGACGATGACGTGGAGCTTTAATGGCCACTAGATCACGCGCTTGGCTTTTAATCATAACCATCCATGTTGTTTTGTCCTTTTGTGACTTAAACTTAACATGACCAGTTGATATGCATGTTACATGATTTTTAAAATAAATGTTACTTCCTTTAAATATCATACGCTGAATAAATCATGTGGACCGGGCCTTGGCTATTTCGCTGTTCCCACCCTTTGTTCAAGGCCCATCACCTTCACACATTTATTTTCATTTTTCTTTTTTTAATTCATTTTATTTTCTGTTTTGTTTTTAATTAATAAAATATTTTATTTATTCATAAAAATACCAAAACATATTTTCCACATTTCTTAATGTTTTATTTAATTTTATTTAATTTTTTTTCATATTTATTTAATGTTAATATTTCATTTTAATTATTTATTTCAAGTGGTTCATATTAGCATACTTTTTTTTGTGATTTTTATTTTCATGACTTGGAATTATTTTTAGGTTCTGATTTTTGGGATGAGGGTTGACCAATGTCTCATGGTCAACCTGACCTTTTCTTGGAATTTTATTTCCCATTTTCAATTTATTTTGGATTTATTTTTGGCCTAGTTTGTTTGGTTGACTTTTCATTTGATTTCTGTTTTATTTCAATTAATTTACATACCAATTCTCATTATTTTAAAAATCTTTTTTGGGGATGATGATGTCCTGACCCCACCTTATTTAGTTTAATTTTTCATAATTTTATTGATCAATTTTCTATTTATTTGGTATTTTTTAAGTTGACTTGACTTTTCTATGATTGATGTTTGACTTAGGGATTGCTTAAGGCAATTGAAGAGATCTTTTGATCCTCCCTTGTTCATCTCATATGCCATGTATTAGAGGCCTTTCATCTTGATTTTATTTGATCCTTGCATCATTTCCCGATTAAATTATTCAGTGGACCCTTTGTGTGCATCATTGCATCTGTCTGATTTATCTGTCATTTGTGATAATTGTTTCTTTCATCCATGCTTAATATTGTTTGATTGTTTAACATGTTCATACTCCCATGCATTGTTTAATGATCCATTATTTCATTCTTTGACCCTTTGACTTGATCATATACTTGTTTATTTATCTGATTTGATTGATAACTGTTGCCTACTTGTATGATGTATGAGGCATATATTCTTATTGTCTGATTGCCATGAACAATCCCCATTCATAACAAATGTACCCCTCTCCCATGAAGTGTATAATATTTATTATTTCATTCTTTATTCATCTGTTAATGCAAGAATTAAAACGAACATCCGATAACCATTTCAAAACAAGATCAAAACCTCGATCCAACGTCGAGTAATCATTTTCAAAACTTAACAGAACCAACACGTATTCATCCATCCTTTTGTAAGTCGATTGCTTCATGCATCTCCATTTCTCTTGTAAGTAGATTGCTTCAGGCGTCGCCATCTACCTGTAAGTCGATTGCCTCAGGCATCGCCATCTACCCTTATCCGTGGCTCCTCTCCTTGCTCCATCCGTCGACTCTTGTTCCGTTTAGGTAGAACCCATTAGGTAGAACCCTTTGTATGATAACATAGGTATAATTCCCTCATTCTTTACATGCTAACATTAGGTAGATATTCCCATTTGTAAATCCTAACACATAGGTCCACATTGCATAACAACTCTAGGGCAGAGCTTCCCCACTTTTAGACCTTCTGTGCGTCTCCGATCTTGTGGCATGTCAGTCCGTTCTATTGCAAAGAGGTAATTGCCTAAGACTCGATTCAGCAAGCTGCGACACCTATTGCTAGGACGTGAACACATTTCCCACCTTCCTTTGATACAGCTGGTGTCCTCTTTTGTAAGTCTATGTTCATATGGCAATCCTTAGCCCCTAGTTAGTCGAACTACGACAACTCTGATTCTCATGTTCAGATGAGATACGTAGGCACGAGATGCGATGTCTTGTCGGGTTTGATTGACGACTAACAACTAATCCTTGTTTTCTCTCGCCCTCGTTGCGATCGAGACCTTCCCTTTCTCTTGCCCTAGTTGCAATCGAGACCCTTGTTCCCGTAGTTAGCTGAACTACGTTTTGCTCTGATTCTCATTCCAGATGAGATACGTAGGCATAAGACGCGATGTCTTACCGAGCACACTTCTCTTTAACCCATAGGTAGCCGAGCTACGAAGACTCTGATTCTCATATTCAGATGAGATACGTAGGCAGTGGATGCGACATTCTTGCGAGTCATTTTCATTTTTCTTTTAACCCTCTTTTAGCAGATAGTACATTAGATTTACCTACACCCTTTAGACTAGAACAACAAGAGTGGATCCTGTAGAGTACTACGGATGCGTAGGGGTGCTAATACCTTCCCTTCGCATAATCGACTCCCGAACCCAAGATTTGGTTGCGAGACCTTGTCTTTTCCTTCTCTTCAGGTTTTCTTCGATCGTTTCCTTTCCCTCATTTGGGATAAATAACGAACGGTGACGACTCTTCTGTTTTCTTTTTTTGCCGGTTGTTTTTTTTCTCGCATTTTTAGGTTGCGACACATTCTTTTCTAGAGGTTTCATCTGTGGAGGCATTATTGTCTAATGCAATTTTTCTCTAAAGGATTGTGAATTTGGTTTCTATAATATCGGGATTTCTAAATAAATTTAAACTACCTTTGAGATACTATTATCAAGATCTTTATAAATAAACCTTACATGGGTCAATTTTTCAAAAATTAATGTTTCTTTGTTATACACTTTTCATGCTTTTGAGCATTTGGAATATCCAAAAAGATAAACTTTGGTAATTTAGAAACAAGTTAAGGTGTTCCCTATTGTTAAACACATGTCATGTACATAAAAAATAATGAAAATGTGAAAGGTTGGGGTTTCTTCCTTTTTTTAGAGTTTATAAAGAATCTTATTCAATACAATTCAATACAAGTCTCCTAAAGTCCAGAAGTGTTGAGGAACATTTTTGTAATTGGTGAAGGTTTTGGCCATATTTTGAATATATATATTTTTCCTCTCTACAAACTCATTTAATTATGGAATTCTTGGACACCATAAATCATATTTTTATCACTTTTTTTAAGTTTGTTTTTAAATTCCTCCACCATGATCACTTATAGCGGTTACGTATTTTAATTTTTTTTCTACTTGCACTTGTTTGCATTTAAGATTTTTTTATCCAAATACATTTCCTATAATCATCAACAATTATTTGTCCATAATTTTTATCATTATTTGATGCATTTTTATTGGGTCAAACATATCAATATATAAAAGTTCTAATGGTCTAGAGGAGAAAACAAGTTTTTTAGAATGAAAATAAGTTTTCACAAATTTTCCTTTCTGATATGCATCATAAAGAGAGTTTTATTGGAATTTCAAATTAGGAAGGACCAACCAGATAAAGCTTGAATATCATAGTCTTTCGTGCCACAATCATTTCATATCATAGTAACCTGTGCCACAATCATTTTTTTTATTTCACCATTTTTTTTAAATCAAACAACTTCATTTGATAAAAAAAATTCCTCACAACACTAAAGAGGACAAAGCCATCTTTTGAACTTATAGATTTATCAGAATTTTAACTAAAAACTAAGGCATAACCAACGTTACTTAATTGACTTGTACTCAATAATTTATGCATGATTCTCTTGACTAATATTACATTATTAATAGAGGGAATATAATTTTTTACAAATTGTTCGAAACCTTATTAACTTTCCCTTCTAGTTTTCTCTAAAACTAACACTGTCTCCGTCCTTCATCTGTAGGATTTGGAACATAAGCTTTTTTCCAATCATTTATCGCGAGTATCTACTATCTAGGTATCAAGGTTGGCGTTTCAACTTTGTTGTTGAACATATCTTTAGTGTAAATAATTTTTTTAGGTACCCAAATCTTTGAAGCCAACTTGTTTCTATCTATGTTGTTGGCTATGAATTCTTGAAAAACACTCTCATACTTTTCAAAGTTACATCAATTTGTTCTAGAAGATTGAGATGTTTGATAAAAGAGTCAATTAAATTTTGTAAATAGCAAACTCTTATCTAGAGTTTCTGTTAGGTGTGAATATGGAAGTAGAAACACGGTCTAGAGGAGGGGGTGAATATACCCAAATTAAAAAATGTAACCGCCGTTTTTCAAAATCAAAGTGTTTTTAAAAATGAGTTGCAAGCAGGAGGTTTGAAGTGAAAATGAAAATTATAAAGTTGATTATGATCAAGCTAACACAATTTGTTTCACAAATATCCAAGATTATAGAAATGAAATGCTTGGTATGAATTGATTCAATTTGTTTAGTCACAAAAAATTTACATAATTGATTAAATACGTGGAACCCTAAATTCAATTTGTTTTAATAATTATCAATCACAATACTAGCTTGACTAGTTGTCCAATTCCAACAAAACTTAAGCTTTAAGTAATTAATCACTATCAAGAACAAAACGATATAATACGACAGAATTGAAAAACCTAACATACAATCACTACAAATAAATGCAAGAGTAGAGATAGAGATACGACACACCAAGATTTATAGTGCTTTAGTGTTCGTCCTCGTTTGGCCTACGTGCACTCTTCAATGGTTTCCCATTGGAACCTGCATAGTTCCTTGTTATTTGACCAATATTTCCAAGAGTTCTTACAATCGCCAATACACAATTATAGCTGAGAAAATAAATCTCCTAATTTGGATCTTAACTTGTATACAACAAACTTTCCAAACTCTTCTACGTAATCTTTACTCGAATACATTTCTTGAACCTTCCAATAACACCAATTCTGCTCTAAGCCTTCATGTGTACTCTCAACCCCTTGATCCTACTAATTCCTTGAGAGGTGATATTGTCCGAAGATCTGAGAAGAACTATGCCTTATATGTATCCTTCCACATAGGTACTACTAAGGAAATACTAGAGAGAGTAGCCTACTTCTTTTCAAAGGAATTTGTCACCACCATTGACAATGCCTCTTTCTTGCTAACAACCTTAAAAATCAACAAGATCTCCAAGAATGGTTAGTTTCAAGTACGAAGCTCCTTCAATCAATCTCAAAACTCTCGTTATCAAGATTTGAGCTCAATTGAAGTTGAAGATATGAGAAATTTGTAGCAAGACTTTGAACACTCAAAATAGAGGAAATTGATTTTCACACAAAATCACACTGAGAAATCTTAACATAATGATATATGTTATGTTTGAATGATGACATAGAATGATTTATATGTGCTTGAGATGAAGCACACAAAATGATTGAAAAAAGGTGGTTAGATTCGAATCAAGAAAAATGTGATTTGAATCAAATGAACAAAATAAGGTGAAATGAAAGAAATACCTAATTTTTGAAAAACATGCCAGTTAATTAGGATTAGAGGAAACATGATTCCAATCAAATGCTTTCTGATTCAAATCAAGAACAAAATATGATTTGAATCAAATAGCTCAGAACCAACATGATTTTTAGGCAAAATAATTTGATTTAGATCATCTTAAAACTTTGATTTGAATCAGATCAAACTGATTCAAACATGATTTTTCAAAAATGAAATTGATTTGAATCATGTAAAAATTCTGATTCGAAACAAATTAGAGAAAAATTCATTCCCAAGAAATTGACCAGGATCAAGTGTAAAATCTGACCAGGACCAAATTACTGAGTTAAGTTACTGTCCAATTTGACCAGGATAAAAAATTCAGTGTAAAATTGAATGATTCGAATCAATACTGTAAAATCTCAAATTTTCAAATTTTAAAAAGCTTTTTGAGATTTTAGCTTGAATCAAATTTTATCCAAAAACACAAGGTGGTTTCATTTCACTATCATATGCTATTGGTCAAAGAGCATTTAACTCAAGATCAAATCTAACCAAAGTTTTATACATGCTAAACATGAGAAATGCCATCATGAAGGAGACTTAACGAATCAAAATAAAAAAATGAAAGTGATAAGATAAGAAACAAAATAACCTGATAGTACAGACATGCAACTATAATCTCCCCCTTTTTGATGCTTGACAAGCTTTCACTTAGAATTGAGTCGACTTTTGAGTACATGTGTAACTCACCCTGAAACATTGCACCCAAACAACTCACAACATAATAACGCATAAAACAATTCTAGACTCATTACAACTTCTCCCCCTTTGACAACATCAAAAAGAGATCGCTCAAAATGCGTCTGAAAACTAAAGAAAATAACCACTAACATATAATTCCAAAGAACATGTGAGATAAACAACTAAGAAGAATATACACATCCATGATCACATATTCAATTAAGATAAATAGGTCATAAGAAACATAATGCAAGTAGACATGCAACTCAAACGTTCAACATCTAACAATTAAGTGATCATACTTGTAAATCAAGGTATACATTAATAATCATAAATAGCGAATGAACAATTAATCAAACGTTCTAAGGCACTGTAGCGGGGTTTTCGTTACTTTTAGGTTTATTGACTAAACCAAAAGCCAACATACCATTCGAGTCGCCACCACACTTTTATTTGTCCAAAGGAAAGGCTAAAAAGCGAACACAAACCAAGTAAGAAGTTTTTCGAGTCAAAAACTAATAAAAATGTCAGAGATCTAGGTAAGGGGGTTGGTTATGAAATGGGAAGGTTTTACGCACCCAAAACATCCTTAGTACTCTAAGGGAACCTCTTTTTGCAAATATGTGTTGTAGGTTGGTATTTGTGAAAAGATTTGAGCAAAAGATTGGAGGGACGAGAAAAGAATAGATTATATTTACAAATTTTGTTGTTTGAATGGATGAACCCATTGCCTACGTACCATCACAATGGAGGATCAAAACCTCGTAGTTCGTGGCGAAAATTTCAAAGATTGGTGAATTTATTTTGATCAAAAGCCTTAAGGTCTTTTGTTATCAAAGGGAGAAAACTCAACCTAAACCAACAATCCACCATGTGAGGAAGACTTCAACATGCTAGTGAGGGGTTAACCCTATAATAAGCATGGAAGACTTATAATCCAACACTAAGGATGAGGTGAGATTTACATCAACCACTATGATAACTCAAACCTATGACTAATGTTTTTGAAAAGATTTTAACAAAGTGGCCATTGGAACCACAAAAACAACTTGAAATGGGTAATATTTACAAGTTAAATTTATTTACAAAATGAGGTCAAAGTTGGATTCAAGTTTATTTACAATGAGTATTTATGAAAAGAGTTTTGAAAAGTCAAAGGCCTAAGGCCTAGGTTTCTAATTTGAAATAAAGTTAAAGTTTAGAAAATGATTTTTGGCTTGGTTAGAGTGCGGAAAAGAAAGAAGGGATATTCCTAAAGCATACAAAGATAAGATGGGAAAGATAACCCTTGGAGTTCCTTTTCTTGGAGTCATAGAGATGACTCAAGATGCTCATTTCCTTTGGATTTAGCACATAAAACAAGCAATCAATAATTTGAATTCAAGCTCCTAGGATCTCCATTTGGCTTGGCTCTTAATCTTGGCTACTCATGACAATGGTCCTCTGCTCACAATCTTAAGATGAGGTTCCTATCACACAAAAGCACGCATAAAAAAGCTCACAACATAATAAAGGGAATGGACAAAGAATAAGTTTGAGGAGAAGTCCTTTGAGCTCAACTTTGAATTTTAGCTTTCTAAAGGCATGAGGCCTAGTTGCTCTTCAAGACATCTTGCATTTTAAAGGCATGAGGCCTAGTTGCTCTTGATCTCCTTTAAGCATGGGTAAATCCTAATTCTAAGTCCTTTCTCCTTTTGCATTTTGGTTCACATCAAAACAAACACAAACAACACAAAATAGCAATATATTTATATACAATAATGGGCTCAAATGAGCAAAGGAAAAATGACATAAACATAAAATATGTGCTCAAGTGAGCAAAGATGAAAATCAAGATGAATAATGAGCAAGAAATAAATGACATTAAAAGTAAATGACAAGAATTTAAAAGCTCAACTTAAAATTAGTAGTTAGTAGAGTTATATTAGCTTGTCATAAGACAATGTAGCATTATGTTAAGCAATCGTAAGTGGACTAATATAGTAGTCACACCTATCTGAGGTCGGTCAATAAGAATATAGGCAAAGAACACAAGTTAGAGGTCATTACTAGTAAGCCAAGCTCCATAAATTTGCCATGCCAAACAAAAGGGGAAGGGCCTTGTATTGACTTTTGGTTATTTGCTTGACCAAGAAGTAACCTATCTTTGACACAAAATAACTCATTTGATCATGGATCAAGTTGAGTTTGGTTTGGATCAAAGAAGATTAAACTTCTATTTGTCAAGACCAACCTCAAGACTTTAACTCATTGGCCATTGAGGGAAAGAAAGGGATGAAGATGAAAGGGAGGGGGTATGAAGTCAACCACCAATCCTAATTGATCAAGGGATAACTCATCCTTGATCAAATTCATTCATCTTTCTAGGTGATGATCCTTAAGGATTTTCAAACCACAAGATTCAATGAATTTGATCAAAGTTGAATCAATTCAACCTTAATCAACACCAAACAGAAGAGACGTGAATATAACAAGTCAAGAAGTCAATAATATTTTTTTGATATTTTTTGAATTAAAAGAAAATACAAATAAAAAATAAACAAACAAAGTTGAACCTCAAATTCAATTCAAAACAACTTCAATGAGTCCAATTAAATTCTCATAGGTTCAACATAGTCAAACAAACTTTGACTAATTTTCTCACAAATTTTTGAAATCAGAAAGTAATTAAAATCAATTAAAAACAACAAAAAATAGCATAATATGAATTAAAATCTCAAATAATCTCAAAACAAATAAGAAATTGTTGAGACTATTTTTCATTGACTTATCATGATCCATAGATGCTATGAAAATATTTTTGTATTTTTTAAAAGTCATAAAGTATTTTAAAATGAATTAAAATCATTAAAAACCAAGTAATTCATAAAAAATATCAAATGAAGTTACAAAAATAATTAAAAATCATAATACGAAACTAGATTTTTCAAGAAAAATTTCAAAGTTGGTCTCATATTTTTCTGACTTCATATGAATTTTAATGAATTATTGAAAATGAAATGAATTAAAAGAAAATAAAAGAAAAAATGAAATAAGCGAAAAAAGAAGAGCCACATGATCCAGTTGATTAATTAACGTGGCAATGATGTATGGCTTGGATTTGAGGACACACAATACACTTGAGTCAATCGTGCCACATCATGAATTAAAATAAGTAATTAAAACGGACGCGCACAATTAGATCGTGAGAGCAAGATCCAAAGGCCATGAGCAATACACGTGGTGGTGGCGGTGGAAACCACCGTCTTCTCCGGCCAACCACACAAACTCCAGCCAAATTTCCAGAGAAATGAATCTTAACAAAAATGAAAAACAAGGACATGGAAATGAAGCTCTTGTGATGTAGATCATCATTGTACCATTGGATTTCTTTCATGATTCCTATATTGAGAGAAAGATGAAGGAGAAAATCATGGTGTCCACACGGGTTGTTCATGAAATGATAAATTGAATGCATCAAAAGCTTGCCTCAAGTATGAGAACTTCAGAGAACCACCAAAACACAAGAAAGCTACATTGAATTAGGAGATTTAGATCCAAAAAGTTTGAGTTGATACCTTCAAAATGATGAATCTCTAACCACGAATTCCTCAAGTTCTTTGCTCCTCTTTGATCCCTGGATGTATGGAAGATGATTGGCTAAGGAATCTAGCTTTGAAACTCAGCTAAAGTTACTGAATTTCAAGCTCGAAAATCTGAAAAATTATGAGTGATTCCTTTGGTGAGGGTTATGGTTTCAATGCAGCAACATATGAGATCTCTAAAAGGTTGTGAAATAAAGCTCATGAGGCTCTTATTTATAGCTGAATGTAGCTGAGTTCACACTTTGCTCATGTACATGGGATTTGAAAATTTGGATGCATGGGCCTTTGTGGACGTGTGAGAGGCCCATGGATGGCTGAAGAAGCTTGCTGAGATCATGTGAAAGGCATTTGGTCGTGCACATTGGATGGTAAATTCTTGCAATTCAAGTTTCAACATAAAATTACAAGAATGCACCTAAATGAAAATAAATTCGAATCTCCCAAATGGTAGACCCCAAGGACTATTGTGAGTAATGGTTGGAAAGCACTTGAAATAAGGAACAAAAGTCATGTTGGGAAAAAAATCATTTGGCATGTTCAAATTGATCAAAACTGGCTTGGAAAATTCAAGTACAAAACATATTCAAATCACTTTGAAAATGTTCACCAAAAGCAAGCTTGGATAAACCCCCCTGTCCTCATGATACAAGCTTTAAATGAAAACATCTCCAACATAAAAGTTGTAGATATTTTGAAGATAATAAATTTAGACTCAAAGTTTGCATCATTTGGATTTTCTATGACAAAGTTATGGGCATTTGAAGTTGGGAACTTTTTCAAATTCAATGAATTAGGTCCAAGATGACCTATAATGTTTTGCATTATCACATGTATTTATTTTAAGATTATGAAATTTTTTCCAACATAACATTTGAATTATACATCTCAATATTTCCAATGCCTTTGGTATCACCCCAAAATCATAAAAATTAAAGAGCTATGTCCTTGGCAAATTGACCTAAAATTAGGGTTTTAGTCAAAATGACCTATAATGTTTTAAAATGAATGATGACCTTACAAGCTTCAAATGGATTATTTATGAACATGAACGTTGTTCATATGGTTCTTAGGAACATATTTGCTTTTGGGATCATCTTCATTTGACAAACACATCAAAAATTATAGCTCATTGAACCTCAACTTATTCAGATGACTTGACTGGTAAACTTTTCAAAGTCAAACTTCCAATATTGATGAATAAATGATTGAGGGGCCTAAAATAGGCTCATATATGAATAAAAATGATAAATTAAATAACTTCCCTTTATTAAATTTGATTAGAGGTTGAGATTGCTTCATGGGCAAGGCACAGCCAAAGCATAGTGAAATTAGGGTTTCCTTAGGAAACAATCTTCAA
Organism: Lathyrus oleraceus; assembly: GCF_024323335.1. Taxonomy (NCBI): domain Eukaryota; kingdom Viridiplantae; phylum Streptophyta; class Magnoliopsida; order Fabales; family Fabaceae; genus Lathyrus; species Lathyrus oleraceus. The sequence goes on along the minus strand of NC_066580.1, from coordinate 197,978,170 downwards.
TCCCTTTGGGTTATCTTGATCAAATTGGAAAATTGAGATACTTGGGAGACATATATGATGATTAGGAACTTTGTGGACCATTGTCATGCTTTTTATCTTCTTCATCTAGCCATTGCATTGGGCTTAGGAGCCTCCTAAGAGCATTGTGGGGCACATGATCACTTGAGCTTCAAAACAAAAAGAGTTAGTGACATATTTTTGTGATTTTGGTTAGTAATCAAATAAGAAATGCAATAATATACCCTACAAGCATGCTTGGTGATCTCAAAACACTCAAACAAGTCCCAACCCTAGGGTTAAGGAGCCAAACATGCTATGATCCTTGAGGCAATGCACTTGTGCAATAACATGATGCCATGAGGGATCTTAGGATCAAAATTAGGGTCTTACAGATGCCCCTATTTAAGTTCGTTTTAGCCAGAGATATGAAGGTTAAAATCTTCGTCTCGACGAGATAGAATGAGCTTAAATAATAACAAAGAGACGAATTTTGGTCCCTAAGAGACCTCATGATGCATGCAAAATAAAATCTTCATGGTGAATAATTACCACAAAGGAAAAGAAATCGGGAGAAACTGAAGATCCATAGGAGTAACACACTCACTAGGGAGACAAAGACTCTGGGGGAAATAAGGTAAAAATGCGTGAGCAGGTCACGACTTGAAAACTTGCTGGGAGACACGAATGGATTCCACGAAAATAAATCGATGGAAAGACTCGAGCTAACGCAAAGATGCATGTATTAGGGAGTATGCCAATACAACAAAACTATCCACAAAGGATACATCGGATAAAAAAAAATCCGGACTCAGCTGGGGACGTCCACAAAGGACTCAGCTGAGGAAGAAACAACGAGATATTACTGGTTACTGGGTAATAAACTGAAAGAGAGACATGTTATCAAAACACCGGTTACTGGGTGAGAGAACAACGCGCTCAGGGAGAAAGAATATCTAAGACTGGTATAAGGGTGAAAGATATCAATCGTCCGAAACATCTGAGGAGGACCCAAAAGGCACATCTTAACTCAGGAAAATCTGACTCCACAGGGGACAAAAAGTCATAATAGGGAGCAGAAGGAAGGAACACCAGGGATACCGGTTACTGGGTATATAATAGGTGACCAACCAGGCGTGAATTGGGAACATATCTAATACACTCATCATCCGAAAGAAGGGCTGAAAAAGCAAACTCGACTTACAGGATGGATATTTGATTCCACAAGGAAATGCAAATCTTACTCGACTGGGGAAGAAAAAGACTTCGACTGAAGAGCGCATGAGATATATTATCTACTACCGTTATATGGGTAAAAACATAAATAACATACTCGCATGGAAGATTATCCGCAATCGGTTACTGGGTTAATAAAGGATAAATCGATCGAAAAGAAAGGACATCGGGATACCGGTTACTAGGTATAAAATGATGACCAATCAGAAGGAGAAACAATCATCACCGAACAAGGGTAAATGAAAGATGACTCGCTAGGGACAAATTGCCTGACAAAAGCAATTATCTAAGAGATATATCACCGATTACTGGGTGGTATACTCAAAACGAAGGAATATCAATACCGAATACTGGGTAAAGATAACCAACAAAGAGGGGATTACATCTACCGGTTACTGGGCAGAAAACCACAGAAATAGAACTTACAACTACTGGTTACTGGGTAGAAGGCCACAAGATCCGCTGGGGAAAGGATGAACAATTATTGGTTACTGAGCAATTGAACAACTGAACCACAGGGAACTACAGGGGATAACAAGAAAGGAATCGTCCTAGGAACAAACTAGGAAGACACAATCAAAAAAGACTCAACCCGATGAGGATATAACTCAGGGGAGTAACTCCATCCCGATACACAACTTGGGGAGGAAACTGAAACAATAATCATCCACGAGGACATAACTCAGTGGGGAAGAAAGAAGGAAAGATAAACACTTTCTGCTTATAGGGTTGACTCTATATGGAGAGATCAGACACAAACATCTGCTTGGGGAAGAAAATTTCACCAATAGCAGGAGATAACAAGCAAAGATATATGGCAAAGAATGCATCATGAATATCTGAATGCTATGATTATGCATGTATGTACATGATTTGTGTATGATTAATGCTGACAAACAAACATATCTAACACAAACAAGTCCAAGAATCATGAACAGACACTCGGCAAACGTCTCGACAAGAAGGGCGAAGCCAACTGGAGAACTCAACTTGGGAATAACCCGAGGAGGATGAAAACAAATCTTCGGGGATATCAAAACCTATTCCAAAGCTACACTCGCTGAGGATACAAAGAAGATGTATTCAGGAGCAACGAAAGAAGATGATCAAACAGAGAACTCAACTCTGATAGGGGATTATTTCTGGGATAAGAGTAAACAAGGGAAAACTTTAACCACATCTGGGGATAGGCAGAGTCAAAGCTTCCAACTGCAGGAAATAACACTCTGCACGGGAGAAGTCTTCCTGGGGCAAACAATCCTGACATAAGGAAGATACAGAAAATCTACCGGGGAGTTTCCATCAACTCTCTTGGGGACAAGTGGTTTAATAACAATAAGATCCACCGGAGAAGAAGCTCTACTGGGGAAGCTTATCAAGGAACGATGTAAAACTCAGTGGGGAATAACCACCAATCAGCTGTACACCAATCAACACACTCCCTTCCATCTGCCGAAGAGGAAACTCTGTAAATGGGAATAATAGCATTTTACTCCACTGGGGAGGGAAATAAACATCTCCACCACTAGCTCTTAATGCTAGAAGAAATCTTCAGACTCGGAGGAGATACAAACATCAAACTCTGATCTGGCAACCCTATCGGGGACAAGCTGTAAATGCTCTTGAGGAAACTACCATTGCTGGAGAAGTTGGAAACGAATCCTTCAGCAACGAGTGACATACCAGGGATACTTCCTTTCAAAATAGATGAAATGGGAAAGAAACCCTTCATCAACTGCCTTAGGCAACTTCCTGCTGAGGAAACAATTATCTGGAAAGATAGCTATGCAGGGAACATATGCTTACCCCGTTGGAGATTCTTACTCATGTTGGGGAAAGACAACCTTCCTCGTGAGTAGACAATCAGGATAATGAGATAGGGAATATTCTCAACTTAAAGCATATAAAATTTTATGAATCTATAAGGGATTTTAGGTCAGTCCACACAAGGGATGACAACTATACAAATGATAAAACACAAATGCTAGTGCCTGATACAGAGGGATACCATCTCTAAAATATCGAGGCAAAAATTGGAAAAGAAGGGATCATTCACCTATCGATCATATGCCAAATCATGGATTGCTAAAACTCCGCGGGAGAAACAAGTATGTATACACAAACAAACTACCGGGAATGCGTTGGATGAAAATCCAACTAGGGGAAAGCAATCCAATAAGACAAATCAATCCTCTGCCATCAAGGAGAACTTCTCATACCAGACTCTCTGTGAAGTTGATGAAGAGGATATAAGGAGCAAGAATTCCAGAATATAAACAAATGTCTTACCCTTTGATGATCGTACTATCCTTGGGAAAGCACTGAAGACATTCCACTTATCCTTTCAGTCATTGTGAATGTTCACTTTGTTTAAAACAATTTATTTATGAAAACTTTATTTGTTTAAAACAATGATATCCATCAGTTAAAACATGCAAACATTTGTTAAACAGAAACAAATAAGAGCGTAAAGAATTGGATAAAGGCTCAAATTTATTTATGAGAATGGTAGTCCGCAAATCGCGAGACTCCATGGATCTTTACAAATTTGAAATTGGTGATATACATGGAAAAGGGCTACATTGAACATAATGACCGTTTCTCCACCAACTCTGAATCCACTGTATTTGAAACTTCAGTTGATGATGACTGAGCGAGAATCTTTGACAGATGACAGTTGTAGAACAAATTCTTGTCAGGATACAGTTACTTGCCAAATCCCTAATTTTTGCCTAGATTGCCCCAGGGTGAGGTACTCAATCTAGCGGGATATATATTCATTTTTTTTCACGTCTCTAACTTTTGCCTGGATTGCCCTTTCGAGTTTTCAATCCACCGAGACGCTCATTTTTGCATAAGCCGCCCTTTCGGGTTTTCAACTTAGCGAGCTATTCTGTTTTTATTTTTAGGCGAAGTATTTCTTGACTGCATCTGAATTCACAAGACAAGTGAAATCCTCCCCATCCATAGTTGTGAGCAATAAAGCACCGCCTGAAAAGGCTCTCTTAACAACGTATGGACCTTCGTAGTTTGGAGTCCACTTTCCCCTGGAATCAGGCGCGAAAGACAAGACTTTCTTGAGTACGAGGTCACCTTCTCGAAACACGCAAGGATTGACCTTCTTATCAAAGGCTTTCTTCATCCTTTGTTGATACAACTGACCATGGCACATGGCAGTTAATCTCTTCTCTTCAATCAAATTCAGTTGGTCATAACGAATTTGAACCCATTCAGCCTCAGTCAACTTAGCTTTCATCAAGACTCTCATTGATGGGATCTCGACTTCTACGGGGAGCACAAACTCCATGCCATATACAAGGGAGAAAGAGGTTGCCCCTGTTGAAGTGCGGACGGATGTACGACAGCCATGCAAAGCAAATGGAAGCATCTCATGCCAATCTTTGTACGTAACAACCAACTTCTGAATAATCTTCTTGATGTTCTTGTTAGCAGCTTCAACAACCCCATTCATCTTGGGTCTATAGGGAGAAGAATTATGATGTGCAATCTTGAACTCGCTACACAGCTCTTTCATCATCTTATTGTTCAAGTTAGATCCATTATCAGTAATGATCTTGTCTGGAACACCATATCAGCATATGAGTTGGTTATTGATAAACGTCACAACCACTTGCCTGGTCACATTTGCATATGATGCCGCTTCAACCCACTTGGTGAAGTAATCAATGGCTACGAGAATAAAACGGTGACCATTTGACGCCTTAGGCTCAACCATGCCAATCATGTCAATTCCCCACATGGAGAAAGGCCACGGTGAGGAAATAACATTCAGAAGTGTCGGGGGAATATGAATCTTATCCGCATAAATCTGACACTTGTGGCATTTCTTCACAAACTTGCAGCAGTCAGACTCCATTGTCAGCCAATAGTAGCCTGCTCTCGACATCTTTTTTGCCATGGCATGTCCATTGGAATGAGTACCAAATGAACCCTCATGGACTTCGGTCATCAATAGGTCTGCTTTGTGTCTATCCACGCATCTGAGCAGAACCATATCAAAATTCCTCTTGTAAAGCACATCACCATTAAGGTAGAAACTGCCAGATAATCTCCTCAAAGTCTTCTTATCTTTAACAGATGCCCCAGGAGGGTAAGTCTGACTTTGGAGAAAGCACTTGATATCGTAATACCAGGGCTTATAATCTTTCACCTCCTCAACTGCAAACATGTGAGCTGGTCCATCCAAGCGCATCACAGTAATCTTCGGGACTTCATTCCAATAATTGACAGCAATCATTGAAGCAAGCGTAGCGAGAGCATCCGCCATCCGATTCTCATCTCGAGGAATATGATGGAAGTCAACCTTAGTAAAGAAAGTTGAAATCCTCCTCGCATAATCTCTATATGGGATGAGGCCAGGCTGATTCGTCTCCCATTCACCCTTAATCTGATTAACAACCAGGGCCGAATCGCTATAAACATCAAGATGTTTGATCCTAAGATCAATACATTCTTCCAAACCCATAATACAAGCCTCATACTCCGCAATATTATTCGTGCATTTGAAAGTTAGCCTTGTTGTAAAAGGAAAATGTGTGCCTTGAGGAGTAATAATCACTGCCCCAATACCATTTCCATACTGATTGACAGCGCCATCGAACACCATACCCCATTGAGAACCAGGCTCTGGCCTTTCATCGAGCGTAGGCTCATCACAATCTTTCATTTTCAAATACATAATCTCTTCATCAGGGAAGTCGTATTGCACAGACTGATAATCTTCAATTGGTTGATGCACCAAATGGTCAGCGAAGATGCTGCCTTTAATAGGTTTTTGAGCTCGATACTCAATATCATACTCAGATAACAGCATCTGCCAACGAGAAATCCTCCCAGTTAAAGCAAGCTTCTCAAAGATATACTTGATCGGATCCATTTTGGATATCAACCAAGTTGTATGATTCAACATATACTGGCGTAAACGCTTAGCAGCCCAAGCCAAAGCATAACATGTCTTCTCAAGCATTGAGTACCGAGACTCACAGTCGGTGAACTTCTTACTCAAGTAGTATATGGCATATTCTTTCTTTCCTGATTCATCTTGCTGACCAAGGACACAACCCATGGAATCATCAAGCACAATCAAGTTCATAATCAATGGTCTCCCTTCAACAGGCAGAGACAGAATCAGAGGCTCAGACATATACTCTTTGATACTGTCAAAGGCCTTTTGGCAATCCTCGGTCCAATCACGACGTTGATCTTTCCGGAGGAGCTTGAATATAGGCGCACATGTGGCGGTCATGTGGGATATAAATCTCGAAATGTAATTCAAGAGGCCAAGAAAACCTCAGACTTGCTTCTCAATTTTGGGCGCAAGCATCTCTTGTATTGATTTGACCTTGGCAGGATCAATTTCAATACCTCTCTCGCTAACAATAAAGCCCAATAACTTGCCGGAACGGACTCTAAATGTAAACTTGTTCGGATTCAAGCGGAGTTTGTACTTCCTCAAACTCTGGAAAAGCTTCAACAAGTGTTCTACATGTTCAACTTCCGTTTTCGACTTTGCAATCATATCGTCGACACACACCTTGATCTCCTTGTGAATCATATCATGAAACAAGGTAGTCATAGCACGTTGATACGTGGCTCCGACACTTTTCAAACCGAAAGGCATCACTCGATAACAGAATGTTCCCCAAGGTATGATGAATGTTGTCTTCTCCATATCCTCGGGTGCCATTTTAATCTGATTATAACCGGAAAATCAGTCCATAAATGAAAAGACATTGAATTTAGCCGTATTGTCTACCAACATATCAATGTGTGGTAGAGGAAAATCATCTTTTGGGCTAGCTTTATTCAAGTCACGGTAATCCGCGCACATTCGGACTTTTCCGTCTTTTTTAGGTACAGGCACAATATTGGCCACCCATTGAGGATATGTAGAAGTCACCAGAAACCCCACATCAATTTGCTTATGAACTTCTTCTTTAATCTTCACTGCCATATCAGGATGAGTTCTTCTGAGCTTTTGCTTCAGAGGTACACACTCAGGCTTCAACGGCAAGAAATGTTGCACGATATTAGTATCTAGACCAGGCATGTCTTCATACGACCAGGCAAAGACGTCGACATATTCTCGTAGTAACTCAATCAACCCCTTCTTAACAGACTCTTCAAGGAGTGCCCCAATCTTCACTTCACGAATGCAGTCTTCAGACCCTAAGTTGACTGTTTCCAGATTCTCAAGATGTGGCTGAATGATCTTCTCCTCGTTCTCAAGCAGACGGGTAATCTCATCAGGAATCTCTTCAACATCATCTTCTTCTACCTCAAATACAGGGAACTCAAAGTTGGGAGATGGTGTTGGATCATTATGTTCAATGGGTTTGGTTAACCTGCATAATGATTTTGAGTATAAAAGAGATTTCAGAATTCAAAGAAAGACAAATCATTATGCAGATGAAAAAAATTGATTTTATTCTTTTTTTTAGGGTTTTATGGTGATCACCAAATTCATGCGAAAAGTAAAAATGAAAAATAATTTGAGAAAACAAACATTTAACATGCGATTATTGAATGAATATCATTGTATTAACAAATTATGCCAACAATGTCTTCACTTCTCCTTTTGGCATGAGAGAAGGGTTTTAAAACAAGAATGAACATATTACATTGACTTATGGATAACTGTTGGAACATCAACAACGACCCAATTATTGCAGATCCCACCAGGTATGACAAAGTTGCCGAGGTCTTCCTCTTTATCTTCTTCAATGATGGTAGCAGCTTCTTGATCTTTACTGGTGTGGATGAAACCTCCACTCTGAAACAGCTCAAGATCATTAGAAACACCAGAAGAATACCCTATACTAGCCCGGGATTTATTATCTTCCATCTTTATCATTTTCCCCAAACCATTAGTTGCGCCACTTTCGATGGCCAACTTCGCATCATTGTAGGAGACAAATGAAGAAAGTCTTTCCTAGGAGGCTCAGCAATAGATAAGGCTTGGAATGGAGTTCCAACCTCATCCTCAGCATCGATGTAGGAAAAGGAAGATAAATGGATGACCAAGAGAGCCTCCTCTCCCCTATCACCACCAACTTCTTGTTCTTGACGAACTTCAATTTTTGGTGTAGGGTGGATGTCACGGCGCCTGCCTCGTGAATCCATGGTCTACCAAGTAAACAGCTGTATGACGGATGTATGTCCATAACTTGGAAAGTGATCTGGAAATCACTAGGTCCAATCTTGATCGGGAGGTCTAATTCACCGATTACGGTCTTGCGCAATCCATCAAAAGCTTTTACTACCACTCCACTTTGCCTCATGGGAGGCCCCTGATATGAAAGTTTGGCGAGAGTGGACTTTGGCAATACATTAAGTGATGACCCTGTGTCCACCAACACATTGGACAGTGCATCATCTTTACAGTTCATAGAGATATGTAAGGCCAAATTGTGGTCTTTTCCCTCATCGGGAAGATCATCACCGCAGAAGCTCATATTGTTGCAAGCAGTTATATTTGCAACAATGCTATCAAACTGTTCAATCGTGACATCGTGATCCACACATGCCACGTCCAGCTCCCTCTGCAACGCTTCACGGTATGGCTCTGAATTCATCAACAAAGATAGGACAGATATCTTTGATGGAGTTTGAAGCAACTGCTCCACAACGTTGTACTCGCTCCTCTTGATGAGCCTCAGCATCTCATCACCATCCTCTCTTAATATGCCAGACTGGCCAACTAGGATAGGAGCTTTATCAGCTTTGACAACAATAGGGTCAACACCCTTCACAACAGGAATATAATGATTCGAAGAAGAAGTCCCCACGGGACCGGCATGAATGACAACATCTCTCTTCACGATGTCTTCATGGGATTTTGGCTGAGCCGAGAAAACACGACCACTACGGGTCACTCCACTAACATCAGATATGCTTACAATAGAGGTTGAGGGAAACGACACCTCCTTCCCATCTTCCAGCATAACAACATTGTAACGGTACGGGACCGCTTTATCTGACACATACGGGACAGGGCCCGCTGGCGTTATCACAAGAGTTGGCACCACCTTCTTTTTGCTGCCATCATACTTGATGACGACAGGATCAGGAATATTGAACACGAGCGTGATAACATCAACTTCATCCTCATTACAATTTTGAAGTATCTCAATCATCCCTTGGTCTAGCATCTCTTGGATGTCCCTTCTTATCTTGCGGCATCCTCTCTCATTGACAGTGCACTCATGGCACCTATCATGATCGTGCTCATAGTGACTGTGCTCACACAACAGCCTATGCATTTCCACCAGGGATTTCCTTATATCATTCACATAAAGGACTTTATATTTTCCAGGGCAACCCTGGACCATGTTAACAGCTGCCTTCCCATGCTCGGGCAATGGGTTCTTCTTAACGTTAGGGCCCACATCCTCAAATAATAGTATCCCACTCCTCACAAGGTCTTGCACCTTGGTTTTCAACGGAAAACAATTCTCCACGTCATGTCTGGGCGCACCGGAATGATACACGCAATGAAGTTCAGGCTTGTACCACCATTGAGGATTGGCTGGCACAACAGGAGGATCACATGGAGTTATGAACTTCCTATTAATTAAGGAAGGGTACTGTTCAACATAGGTCATAGGAATCGGGTCAAAAGTCACCCTCTTCCTCTCATAATTGTTGGTGTTGTTGTTGTTATTGTGAGGCTGCTAGGCCTGTTGTTGTTGACGAGATTGTTGTTGTGGTTGTTGAGCTTCTCTGAAAGCAGGTGCTATATGAGCCACCTGGTGTTGGTTGACGGCTGGTCGCACTTCCTTCCTCCTCACAGAGGGTCTTTTTTTACCATGGGAAGAAACAACATGAGTCTCCCCTTCCTTCTTCCTGGAAAATCCTCCATACTTCTTTGCCGAAGAAACATCATCACGGGACAAACGTCCTTCACGGACTCCCTCTTCTAGCCTTATCCCCATATTTACCATTTCGGTAAAATCCGAGGGAGCACTAGCAATCATGCGCTCATTATAGAAAGAGCTCAAAGTCTTCAGAAAGATCTTTGTCATCTCCTTCTCCTCTAACGGCGGCATCATCTGAGCTGCCAATTCTCTCCACCTCTGGGTGTATTCCTTGAAGGTTTCTTTATCTTTTTGGGACATCGCCCTCAATTGATCTCTGTCCGGAGCCATGTCCACGTTGTATTTCTACTGTTTCACAAAAGCCTCTCCTAGATCATTGAAAGTGCGGATGCTTGCACTATCTAGCCCCATATACCAACGGAGTGCAACACCTGTCAGGCTATCCTGGAAATAGTGAATCAGTAGTTGATCATTATCTGTCTGGGTTGACATCTTGCGGGCATACATCACAAGATGACTGAGTGGACACGAGTTTTTCTTATACTTCTCAAAGTCAGGCACTTTGAATTTGACTGGGATTTTCACATTGGGCACTAAGCACAGTTCAACAACACTCTTCCCAAACAGATCTTTGCCTCTCAGCGTTTTCAGTTCCTTGCGCAACTCAAGGAATTGGTCCTTCATCTCATCCATCTACTCATAAACGTCAGGGCCTTCCGATGGCTCGGAATGATAGATGGTGTCTTCCACACGCGGCAAAGTATGCACAACGGGAGGTGGCACATACATGACCGGGCTAGATATCGACATAGAAGCAAAAGTGGGAGCGAAACCCTCTGGCACAAAATTGGGTGGCATTCCCCAAGGAAATCCAGCAGGCAGATTCGGAGCGAAGTAGGCGGTGGCAGCAGGCACTGTAGAGGTAACCACTTCAGAAATGACAGTCCACGCGGGAGGAGTTGCAGGAGTTGGAGAAGCTTGGCTCTGAGCAGCAAGAACTGACTCCATCATGGCAGTCAGTCGGGCAATCTCCTCTTTTAAATCTCGGTTCTCTTGCTCAAGGTGTTCCATGATCTTCGAATGATTGGCTCGAGTGTTGTACCAGTGCGTCAGCTTGTCTTCAAAATGAATGAAGAGCAAAGAGTTAGACCACTGTATCAAGAGCTCGGAACCAAAACCTGCTTATGCATATGACGCATGCAATGCTCGTGCATATGATTTGTTTTTTATCGGAGGAACTTTACAAAGGTCTATTTGCAAATGTTTTGAAAATACTGAACTTTTTAAGACATATGTGGAATACTCATAGCAATATAATATTTGGAAACTTTTTACACCAAAGAAGTAGTACAATCTCGGTAACCAAATACAATACAAGAGAAAAGGAGAATAAACATCCTATGGAGCCCTAGAAGCAGTCGTCTAAAGCCTTCGAGATCGGAAGATACGTCGCACGAAGCCTCTTTACCTCTCTCTCATAAGCTGCTTCCATGTCGGCCTTCTCCTTGGCGAGCTGATCATATCTCTTCTTCCAAAACCTAGATGAGTGATGTAGGAGAGAAGTAACCACATTATCGGGCTCATCAATAACCTGATGCTCTAGAAACTCGATCATTGCATCCTTATCCTTAAGCTGCTGAAGAAGCTCCTCACGCTCACGAACCCAAGCACGCGAACAATCTTCGTCTCTCAACTCCTCTACTCGTGATTAGGGAGGGTTTAAGTCCCAACCATAACCATAGGGGTAGGTCTCGGATACTCATACGGCATGCGGTACTCGAGGGCTCTCTTCCTTACCCAAGAGGTGTAAGGCTCCAAAGTAACACAATTCTTCGGACCAAGCTCATTCCTCCCTTTCCTATGAACCTTGCGCCAGGCGCGGACCATCCTATCCTTCAGGTTTTAGGGATCTTTACCCTCTTGAAAGAATAAGCCTTCCAACGAAATGTTGTTAGGTTTATCCTTTAAGGGGAACCCAAGATGACGGCGAGCCAAAGCAGGGTTGTAGTTAATTCCACCACATGTACCAAGAAGAGGTACATTGGAGAACTCACCATAAGAATCAATAATCTTAATGCCATCATAAACATGATTATACCAAGAGATATCATCATTAGTGAGAGACATAAGTCTCGTGGACCACCGTAGACATCCCTTGTTATCCTTGAAGGTAAGCGTCTGAGGCAAGTGCGAAATAAACCACTTGTACAACATAGGCAGACATCATACAATGGAACCACCACCCTTTGCATTCCTCATATGCAAAGAGAAATAAGTGTCTTCCAACAGAGTCGAAACAGGATTAAGAGAAGAGAAAATCCTAATAGAGTTCACATCCACGAAGTTGTCGATGTTGGGAAATAACACTAGCCCATAGATGAGGAGTACCAAAATGGCTTCAAAAGCTTCCTTACTCATGGCCTTCCCAAACAAGGTAGCTTTGGCAATCAGAAAATCAGACGGGAGACCTTGAATTCCACCCTTGGTAGTCATATTGGCAACAATGTCAAATACCTCCACATGAAGCATGTCAGTAATCTCTTGAGAAGACGGAATCTTCTCCAAACCACTGAACGACAATTGGTCAAGAATAGGTATACCCACATGATAAGCGTACTCCTCAAATGTAGGCAAAAGCTGGAAATCCGGAAAAATGAAACACCGATACAGAGGATCGTAGAACTGCACCAACACACTCATCAGAGCTTCATCAACTTTGGTAGAGAGAATAGCTAGAAGCTTCCCATGGCGAGCCTTGAACTCCAAGGGCTCTAATATATAAGATGTCAGACGCCTTAACTCTCTCAAGTCGGGTTGTTTGAAACTGTACTTCTTCGTATTCCTTCTTTGCTTATCCATGTCTGAAAATTTGCAAATAGACCCTTTAAGTTCCTTGTAAAATCTTATTGTTGATGACATGAATGCGGATGAATGCATGAATGCATGGATGCAACAAACACGCTCAAGGATCAAGCAAGTCACACCACACAAAAGTCACGGGATGACTCAAGTCATCGTCAATATCAATCATCCATTTTGGTGGATTATGGTTTACACCTTATCAACACCCAAGTTCCATTGATTTTGAGGATATACGAGAACGGATCAACCGCGAATCACGGGTTTGTTGTAAGTCACGAGCATGGATTCTCGGTTAAGAACCACCCAACGGGAGTGTACTATGGTTAAACCTGACAATCATGTTCTAAAAGGTTCCCATAGTCATCATCCCATCTTTCAGATATTATCGGATAAAACGACTACTCGTCCTCCAAAATATTCTCAAGAGGGACTCTTATGAGTGTAGTATCGCGTAACAATCGCATCAAGTCTTACACTTGAAATACCTTCACACTACGTCCTAAAATAGGCCAAGATGGGCTAGGTATCTAAGGTCCTTGGTTTCTAGGGTTCATATTGGAAAGAGTAATGCCTAACCACGACTACTCGTGTGACATTAGTGATCCCAACAAGACCTCCACCAAGTGAATGGACTTGCAAGTTAACTTGTTAAGGAATAACTCCACACAAGTCAACAAGACTATGCTATTCTCCTATCATAAGTACACTCGAGTTCGGGTATAGAACTCATCTCACAAGAAACCACCAAGCATACAAGCAATTAATATATCAAGCAATTCATACATTACAAGCAATACATTCATCCCAAATTTGCACAAAAATATGCCACAAATAAATATAAACATACAACACATACAAGCAAAAAATAGGCTAAACCCACAGGGCTAAGTGTCCCCAGCAGAGTTGCCACTTTTCTGTAGCGGGTTTTTTGTTACTTTTAGGTTTATTGACTAAACCAAAAGTCAACATACAATTCGAGTCGCCACCGCACTTTTATTTGTCCAAAGGAAAGGCTAAAAAGCGAACAAAAGGCAAGTAAGAAGTTTTTCGAGTCAAAAACTAATGAAAATTTCAAAGATCTAGGTAAGGGGGTTGGTTATGAAATGGGAAGGTTTTACGCACCCAAAACATCCTTAGTACTCTAAGGGAACCTCTTTTTGCAAATATGTGTTGTAGTTTGGTATTTGTGAAAAGATTTGAGCAAAAGATTGGAGGGACGAGAAAAGAATAGATTATATTTACAAATTTTGTTGTTTGAATGGATGAACCCATTGCCTACGTACCATCACAAAGGAGGATCAAAACCTCGTAGTTCGTGGCGAAAATTTCAAAGATTGGTGAATTTATTTTGATCAAAAGCCTTAAGGTCTTTTGTTATCAAAGGGAGAAAACTCAACCTAAACCAACAATCCACCATGTGAGGAAGGCTTCAACACGCTAGTGAGGGGTTAACCCTATAATAAGTATGGAAGACTTATAATCCAACACTAAGGATGAGGTGAGTTTTACATCAACCACTATGATAACTCAAAACTATGACTAATGTTTTTGAAAAGATTTTAACAAAGTGGCAATTGGAACCACAAAAACAACTTGAAATGGGTAATATTTACAAGTTAAATTTATTTACAAAATGAGGTCAAAGTTGGATTCAAGTTTATTTACAATGAGTATTTATGAAAAGAGTTTTGAAAAGTCAAAGGCCTAAGGCCTAGGTTTCTAATTTGAAATAAAGTTAAAGTTTAGAAAATGATTTTTGGCTTGGTTAGAGTGGGGAGAAGAAAGAAGGGTTATTCCTAAAGCATACAAAGATAAGATGGGAAGGATAACCCTTGGAGTTCCTTTTCTTGGAGTCATAGAGATGACTCAAGATGCTCATTTCCTTTGGATTTAGCACACAAAACAAGCAATCAATAATTTGAATTCAAGCTCCTAGGATCTCCATTTGGCTTGGCTCTTAATCTTGGCTACTCATGCCAATGGTCCTCTGCTCACAATCTTAAGATGAGGTTCCTATCACACAAAAGCACGCATCAAAAAGCTCACAACATAATAAAGGGAATGGACAAAGAATAAGTTTGAGGAGAAGTCCTTTGAGGTCAACTTTGAATTTTAGCTTTCTAGAGGCATGAGGCCTAGTTGCTCTTCAAGACATTTTGCATTCTAAAGGCATGAGGCCTAGTTGCTCTTGAACTCCTTTAAGCATGGGTAAATCCTAATTCTAAGTCCTTTCTCCTTTTGCATTTTGGTTCACATCAAAACAAACACAAACAACACAAAATAGAAATATATTTATATACAATAATGGGCTCAAATGAGCAAAGGAAAAATGACATAAACATAAAATATGTTCTCAAGTGAGCAAAGATGAAAATCAAGATGAATAATGAGCAAGAAATAAATGACATTAAAAGTAAATGACAAGAATTTAAAAGCTCAACTTGAACTTAGTAGTTAGTAGAGTTATGTTAGCTTGTCATAAGACAATGTAGCACTATGTTAAGCAATCGTAAGTGGACTAATATAGTAGTCACACCTATCTGAGGCCGGTCAATAAGAATATAGGCAAAGAACACAAGTTAGAGGTCATGACTAGTAAGCCAAACTCCATAAACTTGCCATGCCAAACAAAAGGGGAAGGGCCTTGTATTGACTTTTGGTTATTTGCTTGACCAAGAAGTAACCTATCTTTGACACAAAATAACTCATTTGATCATGGATCAAGTTGAGTTTGGTTTGGATCAAAGAAGATTAAACTTCTATTTGTCAAGACCAACCTCAAGACTTTAACTCATTGGCCATTGAGGGAAAGAAAGGGATGAAGATGAAAGGGAGGGGGTAAGAAGTCAACAACCAATCCCAATTGATCAAGGGATAACTCATCCTTGATCAAATTCATTCATCTTTCTAGGTGATGATCCTTAAGGATTTTCAAACCACAAGATTCAATGAATTTGATGAAAGTTGAATCAATTCAACCTTAATCAACACCAAACAGAAGAGAAGTGAATATAACAAGTCAAGAAGTCAATACTATTTTTTTGATATTTTTTGAATTAAAAGAAAATACAAATAAAAAATACACAAACAAAGTTGAACCTCAAATTCAATTCAAGACAACTTCAATGAGTCCAATTAAATTCTCATAGGTTCAACATAGTCAAACAAACTTTGACTAATTTTCTCACAAATTTTTGAAATCAGAAAGTAATTAAAATCAATTAAAAACAACCAAAAATAGCATAATATGAATTTAAATCTCAAACAATCTCAAAACAAACAAGAAATTGTTGAGACTATTTTTCATTGACTTATCATGATCCATAGATACCATGAATTTTTTTTTTTGTATTTTTTAAAAGTCATAAAGTATTTTAAAATGAATTAAAATCATTAAAAACCAAGTAATTCATAAAAAAATATCAAATGAAGTCACAAAAATAATCAAAAATAATAATATGAAACTAGATTTTTCAAGAAAAATTTCAAAGTTGGTCTCATATTTTTCTGATTTCATATGAATTTTCAATGAATTATTGAAAATGAAATGAATTGAAAGAAAATAAAAGAAAAAATGAAATAAGCGAAAAAAGTAGAGCCACATGATCCAGTTCATTAATTGAGTGGCAATGATGTATGGCTTGGATCTAAGGACACACAATACACTTGAGTCAACCGCGCCACATCATGAATTAAAATAAGTAATTAAAACGGACGCGCACAATTAGAACGTGAGAGCAAGATCCAAAGGCCATGAGCAACACACGTGGTGGTGGCGGTGAAAACCACCGTCTTCTCCGGCCAACCACACAAACTCCGGCCAAATTTGCAGAGAAATGAATCTTAACAAAAATGAAAAACAAGGACATGGAAATGAAGCTCTTGTTATGTAGATCATCACTGTACCATTGGATTTCTTTCATGCTACCTATATTGAGAGAAAGATGAAGGAGAAAATCATGGTGTCCACACGGATTGTTCATGAAATGATAAATTGAATGCATCAAAAGCTTGCCTCAAGTATGAGGACTTCAGAGAACCACCAAAACACAAGAAAGCTACATTGAATTAGGAGTTTCAGATCCAAAAAGTTTGAGTTGATACCTTCAAAATGATGAATCTCTAGCCACGAATTCCTTATGTTCTTTGCTCCTCTTTGATCCCTGGATGTATGGAATATGATTGGCTAAGGAATCTAGCTTTGAAACTCAGTTAATGTTACTGAATTTCAAGCTCGAAAATCTAAAAAATTATGAGTGATTCCTTTGGTGAGGGTTATGGTTTCAGTGTAGCAGCATATGGGATCTCCAAAAGGTTGTGAAATGAAGCTCCTGAGGCTCTTATTTATAGTTGAATGTAGCTGAGTTCACACTTTGCTTATGTGCATGGGATTTGAAAATTTGGATGCATGGGCCTTTGTGGACGTGTGAGAGGCTCATGGATGGCTGAAGAAGCTTGCTGAGATCTTGTGAAAGGAATTTGGTCATGCACATTGGATGGTAAAGGCTTGCAATTCAAGTTTCAACATAAAATATCAAGAATGCACCTAAATGAAAATAAATTCGAATCTCCCAAATGGTAGACCCCAAGGACTATTGTGAGTAATGGTTGGAAAGCACTCGAAATAAGGAACAAAAGTCATATTGGGCAAAAAATCATTTGGCATGTTCAAATTGATCAAAACTGACTTGGAAAATTCAAGTACAAAACATATTCAAATCACTTTGAAAAAGTTCACCAAAAGCAAGCTTGGATAAACCCCTCTGTCCTCATGATAAAAGCTTCAAATGAAAACATCTCCAACATAAAAGTTGTATATCTTTTCAAGATAGTCAATTTAGACTCAAAGTTTGCATCATTTGGATTTCTATGACAAAGTTATGGGCATTTTAAGTTGGGTACTTTTTCAAATTCAATGAATCAGGTCCAAGATGACCTATAATCTTTTGCATTATCACATGTATTTATTTTAGGATTATGAAATTTTTTCCAACATAACCTTTGAATTAGACATACCAATATTTCCAATGCCTTTGGTATCACCCCAAAATCATAAAAATTAAAGAAGCTAATGCCCTTGGCAAATTGACCCAAAATTAGGGTTTTAGTCAAAATGACCTATAATGTTTTGAAATGAATAATGACCTTCCAAGCTTCAAATGGATTATTTATGAACATGAAAGTTGTTCATATGGTTCTTAGGAACATATTTTCTTTTGGGGTCATCTTCATTTGATAAACACATCCAAAATTATAGCTCATTGAACCTCAGCTTAGTCAGATGACTTGACTGGTCAACTTTTCAAAGTCAAACTTCCAATCTTTATGAATAAATGATTGCTCAAAGGACCATTGATCTCTCAAAGGACCCTAGAAGCAAATAATTTTGGTACTTGAATCGAATTATTTATTAATAATAAAAGGCTTTTCTTTATTATGTTTGTTTAATAAAGTCCCTAGAATAGATAGTCCGTTTAATGTATCAAGTGTGACTTAATCATGAGATCACATTAAACATAAGGACACTATTCTTAAAGTATCCATAGTCGAGCTTTATTGTGAAGTGGGATAACATTAAAGCATTAAGACTATTATGTATATAGACTGACGATCACATCTCATGGATCATGGATAAGGAGTTATCAAGTCTTAAACATAGGTATGAATATTAAGAGTAATATTTATACTGGATTGACCCGCTATGAGAATACTCTATAGAATGTTATGCAAAGTGTCATAAGTTATTCTCATGGTGATAATGGTGTATACCACCCTTCGACCTGAAACCACTATGGACCCTAGATGTAAAGTCAAGTGCCTTATTGTTGATCAAACGTTGTCCGTAATTGGATGACCATAAAGACAATTGATGGGTACTCCACGAAGCATGCTAAGGGACATGAGTGAACTAGATGGAATTTGCCCATCCTGCGTAACAGGATAAATGTCTATGGGCTCAATATTGAACTGGACAAGGATGACACGGTCTATGCCTTGTGTTCAATATAAACATAAGGGCAAAAGGGTAATTGTACACATAAGTATTATCACAGAAGGATTTGTCAGATCACATGACATTTTCGTGTCTTGGGTAGCAGTGATGTGTTGCTAGATACCGCTCACTGTTTATTATGTTAAATACGTGATTTAATATAATTGCCAATGCCGCAAAAACCTACAGGGTCACACACAAAGGAAGGATTGATGAGAGATATAGTAACTAAGGAACACCGTAAGGTACTGTGCACTTAAGTGAATTGTAGAACATCGTAAGGTACGGTGTACTTAAACAGAATACGAAATATGGTAAGGTATCACGCGCTTAAGTGATTTTGGCATATTATAAGATATGGGCCACATACACTTGAGTGGGCTTTTTAGCTTGCAGCCCACACAAGTGGTTCTATAAATAGAACCCTTGTGTAGAAGCATTTATGCAGTTGCAATTTCGTTTCTCTCTCTCTCTCTCTCTCACTCAAAGCCTTCATTCGTAGCAGCTAGCACTGAGATTGAAGGAATCCGTTCGTGTGAACTGAGTAGAGGCGTTGTCATTGTTCAACGTTCGTGATCGCTCCATAGATCTGCATCAAAGGTTACAATCGCCACAAGAGGTAACGATTCTATCACTGATCATGCCCATTCGTAAGGATCATTAAAGGAGAAATTTTAAATTCCGCTGCGTTTTGGATCGCCCTTCTCCTTCAGTGGTATCAGAGCCACTTACGAAACCATGCATCTGATAGCTGTTTATTTTCTATATTTTCTGTATTAATACGATTAAAAGATAGAATGAATCAAAGAATAAACGAGTAATTAAATTGAGATCGATTAAGTTATATATATGATATAAGTAATCCTGATGCAAAATATGGTATATATGATATATTGTTTCTGTTTCGTTCATTCAAACACTTAATGATTGTTTTCCTTTGAGCGATCAATGGTCGTTTGCTTCTTAATCCGACATTAATATGGTGAAGAAATAATGTATTGATCAATCATACTGAATCAACAATTGAGATGTGTTTGACGGTCTGAAATTGGTGCATTAGGGTTAATGACGACACAAGGGTTGTGTTGTCAAAGAGTTATGCATTAGGGTTAATGACGGCACAAGGGTTGTCTTGTCAAAGAGTTATGCGATTAGAGTTGTGACTGCGTAAGAGTTGTGCTTTAAAGTATCAAGTGTTGATGCGAAAAACGACGTCGGTTTCAAATGAACCACTGTCCGCTGACCGGGCAGCGGAACACCCGTTCCCGCTAACCGGGCAGCGGACCCCCGGCTAACTCTGCGTAGTGTGATCGGTCGCCGAAATTTAATTTGGTTTTAATTAATTAAAAGAATTAAAATTAATAATAATAATGTGTTTATTATTATTGTCTTGTGGTGATCGGTTATGGCCTTAGTTTTCCTTTATTTTGTTTTGGGTTTTTAAAATGCGACCTGCGTGTCGTGCCTCTCTTTTAATCTCATAATGTAACTTCTTTTCTCATCTCACTCCCTCGTATGTAAAACGAGTTTCTTTTATGTAATGTAATGTTATGAAGAAAGAGAAGAATTCAATATCAAAGGAGGACAACCTTGAAGATCTTGCTTGGAGAAGCTTAGATTGTTATTAGGTTAGCTTAGGTTCTCTCATTGGCTTGGGAGAACAATTGCGCTAGGGGCCATAACTGTTTCATTATGTATGTATGTTGATGCATGTGAATGTATGTTGATGCATGTGAGAGACGATTTATATGATAAATAAGCCGGTGAGATCAGAATAATTGAAAATTCCCTCAAATTAAATATTAAGTTTATGCTTTCCAAGTTTTAGCACTCATCAAGACTAGTATCAGATAATGTAGGTTTCGCCTATGCGAGGTGCATGTTCTATATTAGTAAGGTGCGATGGGATAATTGTAATATCCAATTGCTAAAACAATGGGTCAAACTTAACTAAACAAATTATAATAAGATTATATATGTTTAGAAGCAAGAGTTGGAAATGATCCATGTGATGGATTGGAATAAGGAGTTATTCACCCAACTAAAATATTCGAGAGTTGTATTAGATACAATTGGAAGGAGTTCCTACCTAAATAACCTAGTTTTGTGTAATCTGCCTACGCGGCCTTAAAACAAAGTGAAATATGGATCTCGACCCACTAGAAAATCTTCCAACGGGATTTTCCGAATCAAATGGTGAGGGTCATTTGTTTTGAGTAAAATAGTGGGAGCATATTTAATTAAAGGCCTAATTAAATATGTTATTGATACTTATATTTTCATTATTTTCATGTAGATTACCATGACAACAAACACCTCTAACAACATTTTGCGATCAATCCTTGACAAGGAAAATATGTTTGGGACAAATTGTCTGGATTGACACCGAAATCTGAGGATTGTCCTCAAACATGATAGAAAGCTGTATGTCTTGGAGAAACCTGTTCCTGAAGAGGAACCTCCTAGTTCTGCACCTAAGGCAGAAAGAGATGCTTATAAGAAGCATGTCGATGATGCCAATGAAACTGCTTGTCTCATGCTAGCTACCATGAACTCAGAGTTGTAAAAGCAACATGAGAACATGGCAGCGTTCAATATGATCGAACACCTCAAGATGCTCTATCAAGAGCAAGCAAGGCATGAAAGGTTTGAAGTTTTAAAAGCCCTTTTTCAAGGCAAGTTAGTTGAGGGAGCCCCTGTAGGTCCCCATGTGCTCAAGATGATTGGGTATGTGGAAAACCTTGAGAGGTTGGGGTTTCCCCTCAAAAAGGAACTTGCGACTGATTTAATCTTGCAATCGTTGCCAGATAGATTCAGTCAATTTGTCCTAAATTTCAATATGAATGATATGGACAAATCTCTTCCTGAACTGCTAGCCATGTTAAGAACTGCTGAGCAGAATCTGAAGTCAAAAGGGAAGTCCATTTTGATGATCGGAAATGGAAAGAGACAGAACAAAAGGCCCACCAAGTAGGGTGATAAAGGGAAAGGCAAGGAAGTTGTCAAACCCAAACCCACTGTTGCTAATTTGAAGCCTAGTGGAGGCATAGCAAAAGAAGGCACCTGCTTCCATTGCGGTAAGACCGGACACTGGAAGAGAAACTGCCCAAAGTACCTGTAAGATAAGAAGAATGGAGTAGAGACTTCAACTTCAGGTATTTTTGTTATTGAAATTAATTTATCTACTTCTGCATCATGGGTATTAGATACTGGATGCGGTTCTCACATTTGTACCAATGTGCAGGGACTAAAAAGGAGTAGAGATTTGGCAAGAGGTGAAGTTGACCTACGAGTTGGCAATGGAGCAAAGGTTGCTGCTTTAGTCGTAGGAACTTATGTATTGACTTTACCTAGTGGTTTAATAATTCAGTTAGAGAACTGTTATTATGTACCTGCAATTAGCAGAAATATTATTTCTGTTTCTTGTTTGGACAAGTTTGGTTTTTCATTTATAATAAAGAATAATTGTTGCTCAATTTATTTGAATGATATATTCTATGCTACTGCACAAATGAACAATGGACTATATGTCCTTGATCTTGAAATGCCTATTTATAACATTAATACTAAAAGGATGAAACCTAATGAGTTAAATCCAACTTACCTTTGGCATTGTCGATTAGGCCACATAAATGAGAAACGCATTTCCAAACTCCATAAAGATGGACTATTGGACTCTTTTGATTATGAATCATATGAGACATGCAGATCTTGTTTAATTGGAAAGATGATAAAGTCTCCATTCACAGGAAAAGGTGAAAGAGCTAATGATCTTTTGGCCCTCATACATACTGATGTATATGGACCACTGAACATACCAGCCAGAGGAGGTTTTCAGTACTTCATCATATTTATTGATGATTTCAGTAGATATGGTTATGTGTCTACAAGAAGGTTAGTGGGAGCATGATCATTTTCCTGGTATTATATGTAGATGACATATTACTCATTGGAAACGATGTCCCTACCCTACAACAAGTAAAGTCTTGGTTGGGGAAATGCTTTTCTATGAAGGACCTAGGTGAAGCAGCCTATATATTAGGAATCAGAATCTATAAAGATAGATCACAAAAACTGCTTGGCCTAAGTCAGAGTACGTATATAGATAAAGTGCTGAGACGCTTTAATATTCATGATTCCAAGAAAGGATTCATACCTATGCAACATGACATGTGTCTATCAAAAACACAATCCCCTTCAACTAAGGAAGAAATGGATCGCATGAATAAGATTCCATATGCATCTGCAATAGGATCTATCATGTATGCCATGTTATGTACTCGACCAGATGTTTCGTATGCTTTAAGTGCAACGAGTAGGTACCAATCTGATCCTGGTGATGCTCATTGGGTAGCTGTCAAGAATATCCTTAAGTATTTGAGAAGGACTAAGGACTCATTCTTGATATATGGAGGTCAGGAAGAGTTGGCTGTAATTAGATACACCGATGCTAGCTTCCAGACAGATAAGGATGACTTTAGATCGCAATCTGGTTATGTGTTTTGCTTAAACGGTGGCGCTGTGAGCTGGAAAAGTTCAAAGCAAGATACAGTTGCTGATTCTACAACCGAGGCCGAGTATATTGCTGCCTCAAGGGCAGCAAAGGAAGTTGTTTGGATCAAAAAGTTCATTAGTGAACTTGGCATAATTCCTAGCATTGTGGATCCCATTGGTCTCTATTGTGATAACAATGGTGCTGTCGCACAAGCTAAGGAGCCTAGATCTCACCAACGATCCAAACACATACTTAGGCGTTATCACCTCATTCGAGAGATAATAGATAGAGGAGATGTGAAAATATGCAGAGTACCTACACTTGACAATATTGCTGACCCACTGACAAAGCCTCTTGCGCAGCAGAAACATGATGGTCATACTAGATCTATGGGCATTAGGGGTATGCCTGATTGACTCTAGTGCTAGTGAGAGATTTTTGATGTAAGCCCTAGAGGCAAATACTTTTGGTACTTATATCGAATTATTTATTAATAATAAAAGACTTTTTCTTTATTATGTTTGTTTAATAAAGTCCCTAGAATAGATAGTCCGTTTAATGTATCAAGTGTGACTTAATCATGAGATCACATTAAACATAAGGACACTATTATTAAAGTATCCTTAGTCGAGCTTTATTGTGAAGTGGGATAACATTAAAGCATTAAGACTATTATGTATATAGACTAATGATCACATCTCATGGATCATCGATAAGGAGTTATCAAGTCTCAAACATAAGTATGAATATTAAGAGTAATATTTATACTGGATTGACCCACTATGAGAATACTATATAGAATGTTATGCAAAGTGTCATAAGTTATTCTCATGGTGATAATGGTGTATACCACCCTTCGACCTGAAACCACTATGGACCCTAGATGTAGAGTCAAGTGCCTTATTGCTGATCAAACGTTGTCCGTAATTGGATGACCATAAAGACAGTTGATGGGTACTCCACGAAGCATGCTAAGGGACATGAGTGACCTAGATAGAATTTGCCCATCCTGCGTAACATGATAAATGTCTATGGGCCCAATATTGAACTGGACAAGGATGACACGGTCTATGCTTTGTGTTAAATATAAACATAAGGGAAAAAGGGTAATTGTACACATAAGTATTATCATAGAAGGATTTGTCAGATCACATGACATTTTCGTGTCTTAGGTAGCAGTGATGTGTTGCTAGATACTGCTCACTGTTTATTATGTTAAGTACGTGATTTAATATAATTGCCAATGCCGCGAAAACCTACAGGGTCACACACAAAGGACGGATTGATGAGAGATATAGTAACTAAGGAACACCGTAAGGTACTGTGCACTTAAGTGAATTGTAGAACATCGTAAGGTACGGTGTACTTAAACAGAATACGAAATATGGTAAGGTACCACGCGCTTAAGTGATTTTGGTATATTATAAGATATGGGCCACATACACTTGAGTGGGCTTTTTAGCTTGCAGCCCACACAAGTGGTTCTATAAATAGAACCCTTGTGTAGAAGCATTTGTGCAGTTGCAATTTCGTTTCTCTCTCTCTCTCTCTCACTCAAAGCCTTCATTCGTAGCAGCTAGCACTGAGATTGAAGGAATCCGTTCGTGTGGACTGAGTAGAGGCATTATCATTGTTCAACGTTTGTGATCACTCTGTAGATCTGCATCAAAGGTTACAATCGCCACAAGAGGTAACGATTCTATCACTGATCATGCCCATTCGTAAGGATCATTAAAGGAGAAATTTTAAATTCCACTGCATTTTGGATCGCCCTTCTCCTTCATGAGGGGCCTCAAATAGGCTCATATATGAATAAAAATGATAAATGAAATAACTTCCCTTGATTAAATTTGATCAAAGGTTGAGATTGCTTCATGGGCAAGGCACAATCAAAGCACAGTGAAATTAGGGTTTCCTTAGGAAACAATCTTCAATCCCTTTGGGTTATTGATCGGTCACCATTTCCATTGAATTCCCGACGGTAATCCGACATATTTTCATCACCTTGGTAAGATTTATGTTTGTTTTTAGTTGCATTTGAGTCAAGTATCAAGTTTTGTTGGTTTGGTATTACATTACATTCGATTACGAGTTTAAGTCAAAAAGACCTTGTTTATGCTTCGTTTGGGTAGTGTCATTGTTCCAGGTTCAAAAGCAAGAATGGTGAAGTTCGGGACACTCTGAAGGACGAAAATATGACAGAACAGCAGGTCAACACGGCCACCCGTGTGCCACCACACGGCCGTGTTGCTGGCCAAACAGAGAAAAAGATGAAGCAGACAGCAGAAATCAACACGGCCACCCGTGTGCCACCACACGGCCGTGTTGATTAAAACAGTGCATTCACACGGGTGCCCGTGTGCAGGAACACGGCCCGTGTTGTTGCTACTGTAACTGATGCGAAAATAAATAAATCATGAGGATCCACACGGCCGCCCGTGTTCCACCACACGGCCGTGTTTTTTGCACGCAGTTGGAAAACCTAATTTTTGCTATTTGAATGGGTTCTGCTCAGCAAGGGTAGTTTGGACTTTTAGCTTTGGAAAAGGTCATCTGAAGCTATAAGAAGACTTGGAAGAGAAAGAGAAAGGGACCTTTGGACGGACGAACGAAAGCATTGCATTAGAGAAGATAGCGAATACAACGGATTCGAAGACGGCGAGATTCAACGGTAGCCACCATTGAAGATCAAACTCTCCTAATTCTTTGTAATGTCTAATCTTTACTTTATGAATTCTTTAAGTACTATGAGAGGCTAAACCCCCTGATGCTAGGGGGGTGGTCCTGATGTTATCGTATGTATGAATCTGAACCGATAATTTCCTGATTTCTATGTTAAGTATTTCAATTTAATTGTGTGATGTTATTATGCTTTTGTATCGGACAAATACAAATTAATCTATGACTTCCAATAACAGGACTGTGATTGGTAGGGTTTTCACACAATTAGGTTTATGAATGCATCATCTAGGACTAGTAACTTTCGTAAATCACCGTAAACCTTGATATTTTGTATGATTAAAACCAACGATTAATTAAATGGACATTTAAGTAATAATTGGTAGTTTAATAGTTTCTTCCTTAAGGACTTAAGTAAGAGCATTCTGAGGTTAGGTGATTGAAGGCTTCATATGTAGTAAGGAAATTGGAACGGAATTCATAACCGGGTAACTCAATCACTCACCCTAGCATCCTTTATCTTAATCAGTTATTTTTACTATCTTCGTGTCACTATTCGCAATTCCAAAACAAACCAACCGTTATCTTTTTGTTTGAATAGAATCGAATTGAAATAAGTAATTCCTACGCAATCCTCGAGATCGATACTGGGAAATAAACTCCCTATTACTACATCGGTGAAAATAGTACACTTGCTATTTTGCCGATCAAGTTTTTGGCGCCGTTGCCGGGGATTGCCAAACTACATATTTTAATTTTCATTCTATCGAAATTTTGTTGTTTACCAACTAAAATTTATCTGTGACAATTTTGTGATTCAATTCTAATCGTTGTCTAACTTGTTTATGCGAGGTAAGACCTCAGCTGATTTTCATTTTGACGCAGAACCAGAGAGAACATTGCGGGCAAAGCTCAGAGAAGCTAGAAGAAAGAAACTGGCAAACTCTGACAGCGAAGAACCGGCCACACCGAGAACACCAGCTTCTGTTCACTCCGAAAAATCTGAGTCAAACACAGATTCCCATCCAGACACTGTTAATATGGTTGCAGACCCACCTCCACCAGAAAGACTTTTAGGTGACTATGGCAGACAGAATAATCCAGCAGTGCGGTTGACCATTGTGAATCAACCTGTTAATGTTGCTCACTTCCAGTTGCACCCGTCTACTATCCGCCAGTTAGAAAGCAAACCGTTTGCGGGAAAGATCAATGAGGATGCAAACAAGCATCTGCAGAGGTTTCTGACTATGACTACATCATTGAAAATTGATGGGCATTCTGAGGAAGCAAAGAGATTGGTCATGTTTCCATTCACGTTATCTGAGGACGCTGAGGAATGGTTTTATTCCCTGCCTGCAGGAAGCATTACTACATGGCAACAAATGGAAACAGCATTCTTGAATGAGTATTTTCCTGCTTCTGTGTATATCCGTAAGAGGTATGACATTGTGAACTTTAAACAGAAAGAAGGAGAGACACTTGGAGATGCGTACAAGAGATTCAAAAGATGTTTAGTTGCATGTCCTACACATAATCTGGATGAAACTGAACAAATGCAGAATTTTGTGAATGGGCTGAAGATGAGAACTAAGCAACTCATTGATACAGCTGCTGGTGGCTCGTCTAATTTTTCTACAGCAACCGGTATCAAAAAAATCATCGAAGCTATTGCAGCAAATGAGCATTTGGAATTGTATGACCGTACTGTAAATCAGCCGGAGGGAAAAATTGACTTGAAATTAGCAAATCAGGTAGTGAAAATGGAAGACCAGATTGCTGCTGAGGTTGAAAGGAGATTGAAAGCTATGAACTTAGGTACCCAGACTGTTGCTCAAATTCAGCCGGTTCCGACCATGATTTGTGAAATTTGTAGTGGACCACACTTTGCCATGCATTGTGTTGCAACCGCAGAACAAGTGCAAGCTATAAATTACCTGAGGTAGAATAATCCCTATTCAAATACATATAATCCGGGGTGGAAAAATCATCCTAATTTCTCTTGGAAAGATCAGCAAGGTAATGTTCAGAAGCAAGAACCTCCACAACAACAATATCAGCCGCAACAACAACAGTATCAGCAACAAGTACCAAAGAAAGCGGATTGGGAGATTGCTATAGAAAAAATGGCAGCTCACAACATCCAATTCCAGGAAGAAACTCGAAATAATCAGAAGAACACCACAGCATCAATAAAAAATCTGGAGATTCAGATGGGTCAAATTGCCCAACAGTTAGCGTCAAATTCCCATGCACCTGGCACGCTTCCTAGTGGGACAATTGTTAACCCCCGTGATCAAAGTCACATTAAAGCTGTGGTCACCAGAAAAGGAAAGGCTAAGGAACCACAAGTTGACGAGCAGGTTGAAGAAGAGGGATTGTTGGAAGTTGACTTAGAAATTAGAGAAGAGCCAAAACAGACTGAAGAAGTGTTAGGCGAGTCGACAAGCCAGCAAGAGAAACAAAAACCAAAAATCATTCTCCCTTTTCCGACAAGGACAAAGAAGAAAGATCTCCATGAAAAAAACTTTGAAAAATTCTTAGAATTATTCAAGAAGCTTGAGATCAACATACCTTTTGCCGAAGCTCTGGAACAGATGCCGATCTACGCCAAATTCATGAAAGACATCATATCAAAGAAAAGATCGATCAACAGCGAACCAGTCATGCTAACTGAAACTTGTAGTGCTATTTTGCAAGGCCTAAAAATTCCAATGAAGAAAAAAGATAGAGGTGCAGTCACTATTCCATGTAGCATTGGAGATAGATCCTTCAAGAAAGCACTGATCGATTTAGGGGCAAGTGTGAGTCTGACGCCCCTCTCAATTTACAAAAAACTTGGGTTAGGAGAGGTGCAGGATACTCGCATGACATTGCAGTTTGCGGATCATTCTATGAAGAGGCCATATGGTATAGCAACAGATGTTCTGGTGAAGATTGATAAATTTGTATTTCCGGTGGATTTTGTGATACTTGAGATGCCGGAAGATGAGGAGATTCCTCTCATATTGGGAAGACCATTCCTAGAAACTGGAAGATGCATGATAGATATTGAAGAAGGAACGATGACCCTCAAAGTTTACGATGAAAAGCTCAAAATTGATGTGAGGGATGCTATGAAATTCAAAGAGGACGAAGGGGCGAGTAAAAGTATCGAAGTGTTAGATACGGTTTTTGCTCAATCTATGCAGATTACAACACCCAGGCTTCCGTTGGAGAGAGTTTTAAGTTTATCTATTGTAGAAGATACTGAAGGAATTGATGAGGAAGAATCCGAAGTGGTAGAAATGTTAAAGGAACAACCGCCTTGGGCTCGTTCCCGACAGCAACGTTGGGAGGAGCTTTGACCCAAAATATCTTCAGAATCAACACAGGATGTAAAAAAGGGGATAGAGTTGAAACAATTACCGGAACATCTCAAATATGTTTTTCTTGACAATGAGGAAAAATGTCCAGCAATCATTAATTCAGGTTTGAGAGAAACACAAGAAGGAGAGCTAATCAAAGTCTTAAAAAAGTACAAAGGTGCTATTGGGTGGGCGATGGACGATTTGAAAGGAATCAGCCCGACAATGTGTATGCACAAGATTTTAATGGAGGATGATCAGAAACCGGTCGTCCAACCTCAAAGAAGACTGAATCCGGCCATGAAAGAAGTTGTTCGCAAGGAGGTCGTGAAACTGTTAGATGCAGGGTTAATTTACCCCATATCTGATAGTTCATGGGTAAGCCCAGTTCATGTGGTACCAAAGAAGGGTGGGACAACTGTGATAAAAAATGAAAAAAATGAGTTGATCCCCACCCGTACTGTTACAGGATGGAGAGTTTGCATAGACTATAGAAGACTGAACACTGCTACAAGGAAGGACCACTTTCCTTTACCTTTTATCGATCAGATGTTGGAAAGATTAGCAGGTCATGATTTCTACTGTTTTCTGGATGGATACTCAGGGTACAACCAAATTGCGGTGGCACCGGAGGATCAAGAAAAAACAGCATTCACATGCCCATACGGAATCTTTGCGTATAGAAGAATGCCCTTTGGGTTATGCAACGCACCTGCAACATTCCAGAGGTGCATGACGTCCATATTTTCCGATATGCTTGAAAAGCACATGGAAGTATTTATGGATGATTTTTCTGTTTTTGGATCTTCTTTCGAAAATTGCTTATATAATCTATCACTTGTGCTGGAAAGGTGTCAACAAACCAATCTAATTCTGAATTGGGAAAAATGTCACTTCATGGTGAGAGAAGGGATAGTACTTGGTCATAAAATTTCCCATCAAGGGATCGAGGTTGATAAGGCAAAAGTGGAAGTGATCGCAAATCTCCCACATCCGGTGAATGAGAAAGGTATACGGAGTTTCTTGGGACATGCAGGGTTCTATCGGCGGTTCATTAAAGACTTCTCCAAGATTGCAAAACCTTTGACTAGCCTGCTTGTGAAGGATACTCCGTTTCTGTTTGACAAGAAGTGTAATGAAGCCTTCGAGACTCTGAAAAATAAATTGGTGTCTGCTCCTATAGTGATCTCGCCTGATTGGTCGCTACCCTTTGAGATAATGTGCGATGCGAGCGATATAGCTGTAGGGGCTGTCTTGGGGCAAAGAAAAGAAAAACGCCTTCACGTCATCTACTATGCTAGCCATGTATTGAATCCAGCCCAGATGAATTACGCAACCACAGAGAAGGAGTTACTGGCTGTGGTGTATGCCTTTGACAAATTTAGGCAATACTTGCTGGGAACGAAGGTAATTGTTTATACTGACCATGCTGCGTTGAAATATCTTTTTTCTAAACAGGACTCAAAGCCAAGGCTACTCAGATGGATCTTGCTATTGCAAGAATTTGACCTTGAAATTCGAGATAAAAAGGGGTGTGAAAACACCGTCGCTGACCATTTGTCTCGAATGTCCCCGATTGAAGAGACGGAAGAGGACTATCCCATAAAGGATGAGTTTATAGATGAAAGGATCCTCGCGGTGGTGGATGTTCCTTGGTTTGCGGACTATGCAAACTACCTGGTAGGTGGTGTAATTCCTGACGACTTTGATTATAACAAAAAGAAAAAGTTTCTTCATGATTGCAGGTTTTATCTGTGGGACGAACCATTCTTGTATAAGAAAGGAGTAGACGGACTAATTCGTCGATGTGTCCCGGAGGAAGAACAAAACGAAGTGTTAAAGGCTTGTCATGACTCCGACTATGGGGGACATTTTAGTGGAGATAGGACAGCCGCAAAAGTCCTCCAATCCGGGTTATACTGGCCCACGTTGTTTAAGGATGCCCAAGTAGTGGTGAAAGAGTGCGACAGATGTCAACGGACAGGAAATATCTCCCGCATGAATCAAATGCCTCAAAAAGGAATGCTTGAGGTGGAATTGTTTGATGTCTGGGGAATAGACTTTATGGGACCATTTCCAACATCATATGGGAAGAATTATATTCTGGTGGCTGTGGACTACGTCTCAAAATGGGTGGAAGCCGTAGCTCTCCCCTCGAATGATGCTAGAGCAGTGGTAAGCTTCCTTAAACAAAATATCTTCTCCAGGTTTGGTGTACCTCGTGCACTTATCAGTGATGAAGGAACACATTTCTTGAATAAGCTCATGGAGAACTTGTTAAAGAAATACAATGTGAAGCATAAAATTGCCACACCGTATCATCCCCAAACGAGTGGGCAAGTTGAAGTATCTAATCGGCAAATTAAAATGATTTTGGAAAAAACAGTTAGTGCTTCACGGAAGGATTGGGCAATCAAACTGGATGACGCACTATGGGCGTACCGAACCGCGTTTAAAACGCCAATTGGCATGTCTCCGTATCAGCTAATTTATGGTAAGGCTTGTCATCTTCCTTTGGAATTGGAGCACAAAGCCTTTTGGGCATCCAAATTCTTAAATTGTGATCTTGCAAAAGCCGGTGAAGCCCGAATTCTTCAACTTCATGAGTTAGAAGAATTTCGTAATCAGGCATATGAGAATGCAAAGATGTATAAGGAGCAAACTCGAAAGTGGCATGATCAGAGAATTATCAGGAAAGATTTCTGGGAAGGACAATTGGTGTTGTTGTTCAATTCGCGGCTCAAGTTGTTTCCTGGGAAATTAAAGTCCCGATGGTCCGGACCATTTGTCGTGCATAAAGTTTTTCCACACGGGGCAATAGAGATCAGGAACCAAGACAATGGAGATATCTTCAAGGTAAATGGCCAGAGGCTGAAGCCATATTACAGTGGCCAACAACCAGGTTTGATTGACCAGATGCGCCTCACCTAAGGAAGCGGTGAACCGTCGAGCCATGCGACGTTAAACGAAGCGCTTCGTGGGAGGCAACCCACGTGTTCGATTTCTAACTTATTTTGTTTTGTTTTTGTTTCGTTATTTTCTTTTCTGTCTAGGTACGAAACACTGTTGTAGGTAAGGAGTGGACTTGGAGAAGGTGATCATAATCCCTTCCTAGCGAAAGGAGGCAGACAAAAGAAGCCGTGCCGAATTAAAAAAATCAGACAACAGGGGCATCCACACGGCCACCCGTGTTTCTACACACGGCCGTGTTAAATTTTCCAGTAAGTTTACACGGCCACCCGTGTTTCCACACACGGCCGTGTTAAATGTTCCAGTAAGTTTACACGGGCGCCCGTGTTTCCACACACGGCCGTGTTGTTTGTAACGGAATTTTTTTTCAAATTTTGACATTTTGGGTATTTTAAATAGTGGGCCCAACTTGCTTTTATATCTCTTCTCCACCACTCATAAGCACTTTTTCTGATTTTGGTAACTTCTCTCTCCCTCTTCCTCCATTGTTAACCTAGCCTCCATCAAAGTAACCTCCATATTTCTCATACTTCCATTCACTTAAACCCTATCTCACCTTCACAAAAAGTGTTCCCCTCGCTGTCCTCTACACAGTGACGGTTCCGCTTTTCACTAACTCCTTCTTTTGAATGTTGAGAATTTTTCTGTCAGGTACACTATGCCTCCAAAACGTGCAACCAAGGAAAAGGAGGTAGCTTCGTCGTCTCGACCTAAGCAACGGGTTCGACGCGCTTCCAACAATCATGGCATTTTGTTTGACAAACAGGAGCATCAAGAGAGGTATGCCATTCTTGCCAAACGCAAACTTATCCCGACTAGATATATGTGTGATGCCACCTTGGATGAGTTAGGTTTGAAAGAAGAAGTGCATCGCATGTTCCACACCATTGGTATGTTGGAGTACATGCAATTTGAGGCACCGACTTTCGCTCGGATAACACTTGAGTTTTTGAGTACTGTTGAATTTAAGATGCGGCGGAGGTGGACAGGGTCGGAGTTGGAGTTTTATGGACAAATTACCTTCCGCATGTTTGACGAAGATCATGAGCTATCGGTTGCGGAACTAGGGAGTATTCTGAAACTCCCGGTATCTGGACCCGGAACCCCTCCGGACACTTTCTCTGCGGTTGAATTCTGGCAAGCGATTACAGGAAAAACGGGGTATAATCCCAGCTCAGGAAAGGCTTCTGGAATTCACAACCCGTGCTTTCGGTATGCACAAAAAGGGTTA
Source organism: Lathyrus oleraceus (assembly GCF_024323335.1). NCBI lineage: Eukaryota > Viridiplantae > Streptophyta > Magnoliopsida > Fabales > Fabaceae > Lathyrus > Lathyrus oleraceus. Next base: position 197,944,527 of record NC_066580.1, on the reverse strand, counting down.
GCATACACCCTGTTCGGACGGGGCGATAGTACGGGGGTTGCGGCAAAGAGAGAATTATATTTTTTGTATTGCATGGCTCACAATGAGCGACTCAATGCAGCGGCTTTCGCCGCCAATCATCTGAAACAGGTAGCCAATGCAACTACTGGAGATATTTCTGTCGGTGGAATGATAACGCAGATAGCGGGTCACTTCGGCTATGATCAACTGCTGATGGAAGAACCTGCAATCACGGGCAAGACCAGGATTGACATGCACACGCTAGTCAATCAACAAATGATTGTCATCCGGTCAACCCATTATGCGCTGATGATTCACAATGCGGAAGTGCTCGCACTTCCGGCACCTGGGTCCATTGGCATTGCCAATGCTGCTAATTGGTTGTATACAGGTGCAGCTCAGGCAGGAGGGGAAGATGCACAGTTTGACCAGGATGTTGGAGGTGAGTACATGGAAGAAGATGAGACACACACTATGCAGCCCCCACATGATTCGAGCATACCGGGTGAAGGCTCCTCCTTTATGTCGCAGGATCAGTGGGGTTGGATCCAAACGGAGATGGGAACTCTCCGCACTGAGCAGACCAGGCAAGGTGCGGAACTTGATAGACAGGGTGTAGAACTGTTCCGGCAAGGGACAGTCATGGATGATATGCAGGCCATGATGCAACGTTTGATGTTGCATTTCCCACAAGATCCTCCGCCTCCTCCTCAACAGTGAGCATTGTAAGTCCCCGTCATGCGTGAATTTAAACATTGAGGTCAATGTTTAGTTCAAGTGTGGGGGGGTTTTTCTCCTTTCATGGTTTATTTTATTGTTTTATCGCTATTATGTTATCTTTGTTTATCGTTATTATGTTATCTTTGTTTTGTTTGTTTTTGTTTTCTATTTTTGGTTGTAGGATTTACTGTGTGTACAGGGTGATGAGAAACAGTGGACGAGTCCGGGGTCAATGGTAGTGGATGAATGACACCCCTCAAACTGAGGCTGATAAGGCGCCCCGGAAGTTGATGCAACCTTGAGAAAGGAAAGTCGGACACATTCTGGGAACACCGGACCAAGAAAGCGGTAGGGAAAGACCAAGTCAGGAAAGAACCACATAACACGAAGAGACTTCAGAGCTTGCAAGCTAACCAACATGGTGAGGTCACAAAAAGCCAAACACGAAACATCAACATGAGAGGTCAGCCAGGTATAACTTTATCACTCTGATTTTGCGTATGTTCTGTTGACACGTCACAGCATGATAACACACACTGAGGCAAGTTGTTTGTGTAGCCAGGGCCTTTCTAGCCATCCCTATATGCATGTTTCCCTTCGTAAAACCCCGTTGAGCCTTAGCCATTTGTTCATTGTAAACCCCATGCTAACGTCAAGCATTATTCCTCATAAATCCATGTTAACTTTTTATTATCCATTCCCTTTTGTGTCATAACTCGGTATGATTGTGTGTATTGCAAGATGTGCAATGAAAATAAGTTTGGGGTGGAAATTTTGAAAGGGAAGGCAAGTGCATAAAATGAGATCATACAAAAAGAAAAACAGTATGTATGTCATTTATAAAAAAAAAAAAAAAAAAAATTCTAGGAAAGAAAAATGCACTTGCCGAGACCTTAGAGATATGAAAGGCTCGGAAAAAAAAAAAAAGAAAAAAAAAAAAGAAAAGAAAAAATGCACTTGCCGAGACCTTAGAGTCCAACAGATATGAAATGCTCGGAAAGTTGAGTAGAAAAAGAGGCAAAAGATTTTTTACCCCAAAAATATATGTGATGCACAGGAAAAGAAGAAAAAGTGCACAATATGATTACCGAGTTCAAAACCCTTTGTTACCCAATTTTTTTGTTTATCCCACCGTACCCAAGCCCCGTTACAACCTAAAAAGACCTCAAAAAGTGTGTGAAATCTGCTGTGGTAATGACATTAGAATGTGTTCAAAGTTAAGAGTCTGATACTGTATACTGTGCTGTGAGTGTACACACCTAACCCCGAGAGATATTGTGAGTGTGTGAAAAGCTTGCAGGTGAAGAGGTTTCGGATATGGAATGTGGTAAACTGCCTGAATCGGAGAGACCTGAAACTCGATTGGAAAAGTGGAACACGAATGGTGAAAGACTAGGTTGCATTGTGGAAAGCAAATTCGAGGGTGACCTTTGTTTGGACTCAATACATCACTTGAGGACAAGCAATGAGACAAGTTTGGGGTTGTGATCGGTCACCATTTCCATTGAATTCCCGACGGTAATCCGACATATTTTCATCACCTTGGTAAGATTTATGTTTGTTTTTAGTTGCATTTGAGTCAAGTATCAAGTTTTGTTGGTTTGGTATTACATTACATTCGATTACGAGTTTAAGTCAAAAAGACCTTGTTTATGCTTCGTTTGGGTAGTGTCATTGTTCCAGGTTCAAAAGCAAGAATGGTGAAGTTCGGGACACTCTGAAGGACGAAAATATGACAGAACAGCAGGTCAACACGGCCACCCGTGTGCCACCACACGGCAGTGTTGCTGGCCAAACAGAGAAAAAGATGAAGCAGACAGCAGAAATCAACACGGCCACCCGTGTGCCACCACACGGCCGTGTTGATTAAAACAGTGCATTCACACGGGTGCCCGTGTGCAGGAACACGGCCCGTGTTGTTGCTACTGTAACTGATGCGAAAATAAATAAATAATGAGGATCCACACGGCCGCCCGTGTTCCACCACACGGCCGTGTTTTTTGCACGCAGTTGGAAAACCTAATTTTTGCTATTTAAATGGGTTCTGCTCAGCAAGGGTAGTTTGGACTTTTAGCTTTGGAAAAGGTCATCTGAAGCTATAAGAAGACTTGGAAGAGAAAGAGAAAGGGACCTTTGGACGGACGAACGAAAGCATTGCATTAGAGAAGATAGCGAATACAACGGATTCGAAGACGGCGAGATTCAACGGTAGCCACCATTGAAGATCAAACTCTCCTAATTCTTTGTAATGTCTAATCTTTACTTTATGAATTCTTTAAGTACTATGAGAGGCTAAACCCCCTGATGCTAGGGGGGTGGTCCTGATGTTATCGTATGTATGAATCTGAACCGATAATTTCCTGATTTCTATGTTAAGTATTTCAATTTAATTGTGTGATGTTATTATGCTTTTGTATCGGACAAATACAAATTAATCTATGACTTCCAATAACAGGACTGTGATTGGTAGGGTTTTCACACAATTAGGTTTATGAATGCATCATCTAGGACTAGTAACTTTCGTAAATCACCGTAAACCTTGATATTTTGTATGATTAAAACCAACGATTAATTAAATGGACATTTAAGTAATAATTGGTAGTTTAATAGTTTCTTCCTTAAGGACTTAAGTAAGAGCATTCTGAGGTTAGGTGATTGAAGGCTTCATATGTAGTAAGGAAATTGGAACGGAATTCATAACCGGGTAACTCAACCACTCACCCTAGCATCCTTTATCTTAATCAGTTATTTTTACTATCTTCGTGTCACTATTCGCAATTCCAAAACAAACCAACCATTATCTTTTTGTTTGAATAGAATCGAATTGAAATAAGTAATTCCTACGCAATCCTCGAGATCGATACTGGGAAATAAACTCCCTATTACTACATCGGTGAAAATAGTACACTTGCTATTTTGCCGATCAGTTATCTTGATCAAATTGGCAAATTGAGATACTTGGGAGACATATATGATAATTAGGAACTTTGTGGACCATTGTCATGCTTTTTCTCTTCTTCATCTAGCCATTGCATTGGGTTTAGGAGCCTCCTAATAGCATTGTGGAGCACATGATCACTTGAGCTTCAAAACAAAAAGAGTTAGTCACATATTTTTGTGCTTTTGGTTAGTAATCAAATAATAAATGCAATAATATACCCTACAAGCATGCTTGGTGATCTCAAAACACTCAAACAAGTCCCAACCCTAGGGTTAAGGAGCCAAACATGCTATGATCCTTGAGGCAATGCACTTGTGCAATAACATGATGCCACGAGGGATCTTAGGGTCAAAATTAGGGTCTTACAGATGCCCCTATTTAAGGTCGTTCTAGCCGGAGATATGAAGGTTAAAATCTTCGTCTCGACGAGATAGAATGAGCTTAAATAATAACAAAGAGACGAATTTTGGTCCCTAAGAGACCTCATGATACAAATGTATGCATGCAAAATAAAATCTTCATGGTGAATAATTACCACAAAGGAAAAGAAATCGGGAGAAACTTAAGATCCATAGGAGTAACACACTCACTAGGGAGACAGAGACTCTGGGGGAATAAGGTAAAAATGCGTGAGCAGGTCACGACTTGAAAACTTGCTGGGAGACACAAATGGATTCCACGAAAATAAATCGATGGAAAGACTCGAGCTGACGCAAAGATGCATGTATTGGGGAGTATGCCAATACAACAAAACTATCCATAAAGGATACATCAGATAAAAAAAATCCAGACTCAGACGGGGATGTCCACAAAGGACTCAGCTGAGGAAGAAACAACGAGACATTACCGGTTACTGGGTAATAAACTGAAAGAGAGACATGTTATCAAAACACCGGTTACTGGGTGAGAGAACAACGCGCTCAGGGAGAAAGAATATCTAAGACCGGTATAAGGGTGAAAGATATCAATCGTCCAAAACATCTGAGGAGGACCCAAAAGGCACATCTTAACTCAGGAAAATCTGACTCCACAGGGGACAAAAAGTCATAATAGGGAGCAGAAGGAAGGAACACCAGGGATACCGGTTACTGGGTATATAATAGGTGACCAAATCAGGCGTGAATTAGGAACATGTCCAATACACTCATCATCCAAAAGGAGGGCTGAAAAAGAAAACTCGACTTACAGGATGGATATTCGATTCCACAAGGAGTTCTCGGTTTTCTTGCTCTAAGTGATCCATCAGTCTTGAAGTGTTGGCTCCGGTGTAGTACCGGTGAGTCAGCTTGTCTTCAAAATAAATGAAGAACACAAAGTTAGACCATTGAACAGGAAGCCTGGAGGAAAACTTGCTTATGCACATGATGCATGCAATGCTTATGCATATGATTTGTTTTATTTATCAGAGGAAATTTAGAGTCCTATTTGCAAGTATTGAAAATATTAATTTTTAGACATGTATGGAAATATCATATCAATAATATCTGGAAAAATTTTACACCAAAGAAGTACAATCTTGGTAACCAAATACAATACAAGAGAGAAGGAAAATGAACATCCTATGGACCCCTAGAAACAATCGTCTAAAGCTCTGGAGACCGGAAGATAAGCTGCACGAAGCCTCTTCACCTCTCTCTCATAGGTTATTTCCATATCTACCTTCTCTTTGGCGAGTCGATCGTACTTCCTCTTCCAAAACTTGGAAGACCGAGGAAGAAGAGAAGTCACCACATCATCAGGCTCATCGATAACCTGGTGCTCAAGAAACTCTATCAGCGCATCCTTATCTCTAAGCTGCTGAAGTAGCTCTTCTCGTTCACGGATCCAAGCACGCGAATGGTCTTCGTCTCTCAACTCCTCTACGCCTTGGTCAGGGAGGGTTGAAGGCCCAACCATAACCAAAGGTGTAGGTCTCGGATACTCATAAGGCATAAGGTATTCGGAAGCTCTCCTCCTCACCAATGAGGTATAGGGTTCCAAAGCAATACGGTTCTTCGGACCAAGCTCTTTCCTTCCCTTCCTATGGATCTTGTGCCAAGCGTGAACCATCCTGCCCTTCAAGCCTTGGGGATCTTTACCCTCCCGAAAGAACACACCCTCTAACAAAATGTTATTAGGTTTATCCTTTAAGGGGAACCCAAGCTGACGACGTGCCAAAATAGGGTTGTAGTTAATCCCACCACATGTACCAAGAAGAGGCACATTGGAGAATTCACCACAAGAGTCGATAATCTGCACACCATCATATACACGGTTGTACCAAAAGATATCATCATTAGTGAGAGACATAAGCCTCGTGGACCACCGCAGACATCCTTTGTTCTCCTTGAAGGCGACCGTCTGCGGCAAGTGCGAAATAAACCACTTGTACAACAGAGGAAAACAACACACAATGGTACCACCACCCTTTGCATTCCTCATATGCAAAGAGAGATAAGTGTCACCCAACAAAGTCAGAACGGGATTAAGAGTAGAGAAAATCCTAATAGCGTTCACTTCCACAAACTTGTCGATGTTGGGGAATAACACTAGCCCATAGATGAGAAGTACAAATATGGCCTCAAAGGCGTCCTCACTCATGGCCTTCCCATACAAAGTAGCTTGAGCAATGAGGAACTCAGAAGGGAGACCTTGAATTCCACCTTTGGTAGTCATATGAGCACCAACCAGAGATTCATCTATATGCAACAACATCAGCAATCTCTTGAGAAGTAGGAACCCTCTCTAAGCCACTGAATGGCAACTGATCTAGGATAGGTATACCCACAAGATAGGCATACTCCTCAAGCGTGGGCAAAAGCTGGAAATCCGGAAAAGTGAAGCAACGGTACAAGGGATCATAGAACTGCATCAATACACTCATCAGACCTTCGTCCACCTGAGTAGCCAGAATAGATAGAAGCTTCCCATGACGAGCCTTGAACTCCAAGGGATCTAATACATAGGATGTCAAACTCCTTAGCTCTTTCAAGTCGGGTTGTCTGAAACTGTACTTCTTTGTATTCCTTCTTTGTTTATCCATGTCTGAAAATTTGCAAATAGACCTCTTAAGTTCCTTGAAAATTTTCTTATTATTGATGATATGGATGTAAATGAGTGCACGAATGGATGGATGCAACAATCACAATCAAGGATCAAGCAAAGCATACCACACAAAGGTCATGGGATGGATCAAGTCATCCTTAATATCAATCATCCATTTTGGTGGATTATGGTTTACACCTTATCAACACCCAAGTTCCATTGATATTAAGGGTATATAAGAACGGATCAACCATGAATCAAGGGTTTGTTTTAAGTCACGAGCATGAAGTCTCGGTTAAGAACCACCCAAAGGGAGTGTACTAGGGTTTAAACCTGCCAAACATGTTCTACAAGAGGTTCCCATAGTCATCATCCCATCTTTCGGATATTATCGGATAAACGACTACTCGTATTCTAAAAATATTCTCAAGAGAGACTCTTATGAGTGTAGTATCGCGTAACAATCGTATCAAATCTTACACTTGAACGACCTTCGCACTACGTCTTAAAATAGGCCAAGATGGGCTTGGTAGACTAAGGTCCTTGGCTTCTAAGGTCTATATTGGAAAGAGTAATGCCTAACCACGATTACTCGTGTGACATTATTGATCCCAACATAACCTCCACCATGTGAATAGGCTTGCAAGTCAACTTAAGGAATAACTCCACACAAGTCAACAAGACTATGCCATTCTCCTATCCTAAGTGCACTCGAGTTCGGGTATAGAACTCATCTCACAAAGATCACCAAGCATACAAGCAATTAATATATCAAGCAATTCAATCATTACATACAATACAGTAATCCCAAATTGCATAAAAAATATGTCACCAAATAATATACAATACAATACAACAAATGTGAAAAGTAGGCAAAACCCACTAGGCTAATATCCCCAGCAGAGTCGCCACTTTTCTGTAGCGGGGTATTCGTTACCTTTAGATTTATTGACTAAATCAAAAGTAAACCATACAAGTCGAGTCGCCACCACACTTCTATTTATCCAAAGGAAAGGTTAGAAAGCAAACAAAAACCGAGAAGTTTTATCGAATCAAAAACTAATAAAAATGTCAGAGGTCGGGGTAAGGGGGTTGGTTATGCAATGGGAAGGTTTTAAGCACCCAAAACATCCTAGGTACTCCTAGGGAGCCCTTTTCACAATTTGTTGTAAGGTAGGTTGGTATTTGTGAAAATTATTTGTGCAAACATGATTGGGGAGATGAGAGAAGAATGTACAAATTATTTACAATTTTGTGTTTGAATGGATAAACCCATTGCCTACGTACCATCTTAAAAAGGTAGGATCAAAACCTCGTAGTTCGGGGTAAAAATCTCAAAATGAGTTGGTGAATTGATTGGTCCAAAAGCCTTAAGGTCTTTTGTTATCCAAGGGAGAAAACTCAACCTAAAACCACAAATCCACCATGTGAGGATAACTTCAACATGCTAGTGAGGGGTTAACCCTATAATAAGCATGGAAGACTCATTTTCCATCACTAAGGATATATGTGAGTATTATATCTATCTCAAGGATAACTCAAACCTAATAGCTAATGGTTATGAAAAGTTTTGATAAGAAAGTGGCCATTGAAACCACAAAAACATTTGAATGAGTTATGTTTACCAATGAAAAGTATTTACAAAATATGGTCAATGTTGACTTAAAGATTCAATTCAAAATAGGTGTTATGAAAAGAAAGTTTGAAAAAAATCAAAAGCATAATGCTTAGGTTTCTAATGTTTGAAAACAAATGTGAATGTTTGCACAAAAGTTTTGGCTTGGGTTAGAGTGGAGGGAAGAAGAAGAATGGCTAAGTCCTAAACATACAAAAGATGAAGGAGAAGAAATAAGACCACAAATGGAGTTCCCTTCTTGAGATCATATTGATGATCCAAGTAGCTCCCATCCTTTGGAATAAGCAAGAAAATAAGTGTATACTCAAGCAATCAATAAATCAAGCAAGCTCTTAGGAATCTTCCAATGGCTCTTGTGTCTCTCACTTTAGATGCCCATGACAATGGTTCTTCAGTTTGGCTCAAATAGGAATCCCTAACACAAGAACACACACATCAAAAAGTTCTATAATGCAAACCAAAAATAGACAAGAATGAGTTTAGAGGTTTAGTCCTTCCAATTCATCTTCAACATTAAGCATTCTAAAGGCATGAGGCCTAGTTGCTTTTTGACTCCATTTTTGCATAGGGAATGTCCTAAAGTTTAAGTCCTTGTGTCAATTTGCATTTGGTTCACCATAATCAAAACAAAACACAAGCATAATAGTATATACACAATTATGTGCTCAAGTGAGCAAAAGGCAAATTGCATTAACATAAACATGTGCTCAAGTGAGCAAAGGGAAAAAGCAAATGAATAATATGTACAAGATATTAAATTGCATAAAGTAAATTGCAAGAATTAAATGACTTGAATTAAAAGTTAATAGTCAATAGTTAGTGTTAGTGTGCCATAAGGCAAATTTAGCGCTATGTTAAGCAATCGTAAGTGGACTAATGTAGTAGTCACACCTATTTGAGGCCAGTCAATAAAAATGTAGGCAACAATACAAGTTAGAGATCTTGATTAGTGAATCAAGCTCCTACAACTTGCCATGCCAAAAGAAGATGAGAAATGATCTTGTATTGATTTAGGTTCTTTGCTTGATTAGGAAGCAACCTATCCTTAATGCAAAACCATTCACTTGGTCTATGATCAAGATGAATTAGATTTGGATCAAGGAAGGTTAAACCTCCCATATATCAAGGCTAACCACCAATCCTTAACTCATTGATAAAAAAAAAGAAAAAGAGATGAAGAAGGAGATGAATAAGAATGAACATTAATGGAAATTTAAATGAAGTAATCAACATACATTGACCAAAGATAGATGAAATCAAGGTCAAACATTAGTAAACAGAAGCAAAATGAAACTTAGAAGTCAAGAAACAAATAAAATATTTTTGGTATTTTTGGAAACTAAAATAATACTTGAATTAAAATAAATAATTAGAGGTCAAACTTTAAATCCATTTCAAATCAACTTTGAAAAGTCCAAATGGATCATCCTAAGTTCAACAAGGTCAAACAAAGTTTGACAAAAAAATTCAGCATTTTTAGAAACCAGAAACTATTTTTAATCAATTTAAAATGCATAAAAATAACCTAATTGAATTAAAATCTCAAATAAATCTCAAATCAATTAATAAATTGATGAGAATATTTTTCATAGATCCATCATCATTCAAAGAGGTTGAGAAAATATTTTTGTATTTTTTGAATATCAAAAACTATTTGAAATGAATTAAAAACAACCAGAAAAGAGAAAATTCATAAAAAATATCAAATGATAAAATAAAAAATATTAAAAATCATTTTTAGAAACTAGAAATTAAAAGAGAAATAATGCAATTGGTCTCACATTTTTTGGAATTAAAATGAATGAGATGTGATTTTTTGAAATGAAATGGAATAAAAGAAATAAAAGGGAAATTAAAATCAGAAATTAAAAATAGGAAAAAACGTGATGCGTTGGATCCAAGCTCATTAATTGAGCTGGCGCATCAAACGGTTCCTAAGCGCGCGTCCATTAAACACACTAGTCAACTGAGCAACAGGTACCCATAAAAAAGTCATAAAAAGGAAGGATCCAGATTAGATCTGGAAATGAGATCGCACAGCCATGATTTGATCTGGAGTTGGGACGGTGGTGTACACCACCGTCTTCTCCGGCGAGTTCTCCAGTTCCGGTGAGAGTTGCAGACATGGCAACCTCAACCAAATGCCACGATCTATATAGCAATGGAAAGCTGAGGTGATGTACATCACCCCTGTACCATCTATTTTCACTCTAGACTTCCATGGAGAAAGAAATCAGAGGTTGAAAAATATGGTGTTCAACTGAAACTTAATGGATTTACAAAATTCAAAGCACAGTTAAGTTGCCTCTGATGAGAGGACTTCAGCCAACCCAATAAATGTAAGGAACAAGCTATAAACAAAGAGATTCGAAGAAGGAAAGTTTGAATATCCACCTCTGAAATATGGATCTTGAGAGCACGATTCTCCTTTGCTAATGCTTGCAGTATGGTCTAGTGATGAAGATGAAGCAAGGTCAAGGAATTATAAACCTGAAAATCAACCAATGTAGTTGAAATTCAGATCTGAATTTTTGAGAAGAAAGTTGAAATTCCTTTAAGTATGGCTATGGAGGGATCCTTGCAGCATAACATGCGCCTTCAGGTTGTGTAATTGTGAAGCCTAGCACTCCTATTTATAGCAAATGGCAAAGGTATACATGAGCAATGCATGTGCATGAATGGAGAGGGCCTCCATGCATGGGCCTGTACAGGCGCATGGAAGGCCCAATTCTGATTGCAAATTAATGCTTATACCACATTTAGATGAAATGGACGTGCAAAAATGATGTCATGAGCTTGTGCAATGTGTTTTCAACTTGTTTCCAAAAATGCACTAAAATGTTATCCTCTTCGAAAATGCTACTTCCAAAAATAGAACATGGCCTTATGGGTAATGGTTGGAAAGCTCTTGGCATGAGGATCAATTGTTATGTTGGGAAAAACTTCATTTGGAATTGGGAAATTGATGAAAATTGATCATAAAGTGCAAGGTGCAAAACATGTGTATGTGAAAATTTCCAAAATGGGCCAACTTCAAGCCCTTCTGTTTCAATGATGCAAGCTCCAAATGACAAAACCTCCAATATCAAAGTTGTATATATTTTCAAGAAAATCAATTTGGACTTAAATTTTGCATCATTTGGATTTTTTATGAGAAAGTTATGGGCACTTGAAGTTGGACTTTTTCACATTTCAATGCCTTTGGTCCAAAGTGACCTATAATGTTTTGCATTATCACATGTATTTCTTTTAGGATTATATAAATTTGTCCAACATAACAAATTAATTAGACATCTTAAACTTTACAATTAATTTGATCCCACCTCAAAATCATGAAAAATGAATGAGTTATGTTCTTGGGAAGTTGACCCAAAATTAGGGTTTCAATCAAAATGACCTATAATGTTTTGAAATGGATGGTGACCTTCCAAGATTCAAATAAATTTTTTATGAACATGAAAGTTGTTCATATGGTTCGTAATAACATTTTTTATCTTGGGGTCATCTCCATTTGACAAACACATCAAAAGTTAGGTCTCAGTGTATTTCAAAATAGTAAGATGAATTAACTGATCAACTTCTCAAGTCCATGCTTCAAATCTTGATGAATTAATGATTGAGGACAATCAAATAAGCTCAAATATGCATGAAGTGATGAGTGAAATAACTTCCCTTGATTTTATTTGATCATGGGTTGAGGTTGCTTCATGGACAAGGCAGAGTTGATGCAAAGATGAATTAGGGTTTCCTTGGGAATCAAGCCTCAAGCCCTTTGGTTTATCTTGATCAAATTGACAAATTGAGATACTTGGGAGGCATATATGATGGTTGAGAGCATTGGGAACCATTGTCATGCTTGCTTTCATCTCTACCTGGCCATATCAATGAGCATAGGGTCTCCTAAGAGCTTTGGACCTTATGATTGCTCAAGCTACAAAACAAAAGAAATTAGTGACATATTTTTGTGTTTTTGGTTAGTAAACAAAATAAGAAAAGCAATAATATACAATTCAAGCATGCTTGATGATCTCAAACCAACTCATAAGTGTTCCCATCCAAAGGTCAGGAGCCAAGATGCTATGATCCTTGAGGCAAGATGCAAATGCAATGTTGTGATGCCATGAGGGATCTTAGGGTCAAAATTGGGGTCTTACAGAAACCACCTTCTTCTCCGGCCAACCACACAAACTCCGGCCAAATTTGCAGAGAAATGAATCTTAACAAAAATGAAAAACAAGGACATGGAAATGAAGCTCTTGTGATGTAGATCATCACTATACCATTGGATTTCTTTCATGCTTCCTATATTGAGAGATAGATGAAGGAGAAAATCATGGTGTCCATACGGATTGTTTATGAAATGATAAATTGAATGCATCAAAAGCTTGCCTCAAGTCTGAGGACTTCAGAGAACCACCAAAACACAAGAAAGCTACATTGAATTAGGAGTTTCAGATCCAAAAAGTTTGAGTTGATACCTTTAAAATGATGAATCTCTAGCCACTAATTCCTCAAGTTCTTTGCTCCTCTTTGATCCCTGGATTTATGGAAGATGATTGGCTAAGGAATCTAGCTTTGGAACTCAGCTAATGTTACTGAATTTCAAGCTCGAAAATCTGAAAAATTATGAGTGATTCCTTTGGTGAGGGTTATGGTTTCAGTGCAGCAGCATATGGGATCTCCAAAAGGTTGTGAAATGAAGCTCATGAGGCTCTTATTTATAGCTGAATGCAGCTGAGTACACACTTTGCTCATGTGCATGGGATTTGAAAATTTGGATGCATGGGCCTTTGTGGACGTGTGAGAGGCCCATGGATGGCTGAAGAAGCTTGCTGAGATCATGTGAAAGGCATTTGGTCATGCACATTAGATGGTAAATGCTTGCAATTCAAGTTTCAACATAAAATATCAAGAATGCACCTAAATGAAAATAAATTCGAATCTCCCAAATGGTAGACCCCAAGGACTATTGTGAGTAATGGTTGGAAAGCTCTTGAAATAAGGAACAAAAGTCATGTTGGGAAAAAAAATCATTTCGCATGTTCACATTGATCAAAAGTGGCTTGGAAAATTCAAGTACAAAACATATTCAAATCACTTTGAAAAAGTTCACCAAAAGCAAGCTTGGTTAAACCCCTCCGTCCTCATGATACAAGCTTCAAATGAAAAAATCTCCAACATAAAAGTTGTAGATCTTTTCAAGATAGTAAATTTAGACACAAAGTTTGCATCATTTTGATTTTCTATGACAAAATTTATGGGCATTTGAAGTTGGGTACTTTTTCAAATTCAATGAATTAGGTCCAAGATGACCTATAATGTTTTTCATTATCACATGTATTTATTTTAGGATTATGAAATTTTTTCCAACATAACATTTGAATTAGACATCTCAAGATTTCCAATGCATTTTGTCTCACCCAAAAATCATAAAAATTAAAGAAGCTATGCCCTTGGCAAGTTGACCCATAATTAGGGTTTTAGTCAAAATGACCTATAATATTTTGAAATGAATGATGACCTTAAAAGCTTCAAATGGATTATTTATGAACATGAAAGTTGTTCATGTGGTTATTAGGAACATATTTTCTTTTGGGGTCATCTTCATTTGACAAACACATCAAAAATTATAGCTCATTGAACCTCAGCTTAGTCAGATGACTTGATTGGTCAACTTTTCAAAGTCAAACTTCCAATCTTGATGAATAAATGATTGAGGGGCCTCAAATAGGCTCATATATGAATAAAAATGATAAATGAAAGAACTTACCTTGATTAAATTTGATCAGAGGTTGATATTGCTTCATGGGCAAGGCACAATCAAAGCACAGTGAAATTAGGATTTCCTTAGGAAACAATCTTCAATCCCTTTGGGTTATCTTGATAAAATTGGAAAATTGAGATACTTGGGATACATATATGATGATTAGGAACTTTGTGGACCATTGTCATGCTTTTTATCTTCTTCATCTAGCCATTGCATTGAGCTTAGGAGCCTCCTAGGAGCATTGTGGAGCACATGATCACTTGAGCTTCAAAACAAAAAGAGTTAGTGACATATTTTTGTGATTTTGGTTAGTAATCAAATAATAAATGCAATAATATACCCTACAAGCATGCTTGGTGATCTCAAAACACTCAAACAAGTCCCAACCCTAGGGTTAAGGAGTCAAACATGCTATGATCCTTGAGGCAATGCACTTGTGCAATAACATGATGCCATGAGGGATCTTAGGGTCAAAATTAGGGTCTTACAGGAACATAATTAGAAATACGCATTTAAAAGACTTAAATTCAAGTAAGAACAATCAAAGAAATAATCTAGAGATGAATCAGTGAGATAGGGAGGAAATAAGTACACCAATGCATATCTCTTGCACAAAACACATAGAATGATATAAGGGTTAGAGACATACCATTGTAGGTTAGTAGAAGCTACGGTTTTCTACAAGAAGTGTTAGTGGAATCAAAATATATAGAAAACGAAAATAAAAATAAAAACCTCATTCTACTTAAGGCAAGATGGGTTTAAGATCTCAAGTCCCTACAAATTTTGTGGAAGGATTTCGAAGACAACAGTTTTGTAAAAATATCAACAAGCTGATATTTGGTGTCAACGTACTCAAAAATAACATCTCCTTTCTCCACATGATCTCTTAGGAAGTTGTGTCAGATCTCAATATGTTTAGTTCTTGGGTGTATTACTGGATTCTTAGTAAGACTTATATCACTAGTACTATCGCACTTAATTGGAACGAAACCAAGTTTTAAATCACAGTCCAATAGTTGTTACTTAAGCCATAGAACTTGTGCACAACTACCAACGAATACATATCCAACCTCAACGGTATAAAGAGCAACACTATTTTGTTTCTTACTATGCCAAGAAACTAAGCAGCTTCCAAATAAGTGGCAAGCAACATTAGTACTTTTTCTATCTGGCTTGCACTCTGCAAAATCGGAATCTGAATATCCTACTAAGCTACAAGAACTTCCCTTTGGATACCAAATACTGTGATTAGAGGTTCCTCTAAGATACCTCAAAATATGTTTAATGATCTTAAAGTGGGAATCCTTAGGTGAGGCTTGATATCTAGCACACATGCACACACTAAGCATGATATTGGACCTACTTGCGATTAAATAGAGTAAAGATCCGATTATACCTCGATAAATGGGTATGTTGAAATCCACTTCTCTTTCATCTTTGTTTATGATCACATTTGAAAGTAAACACCATACTTTTACACCAATGGATTCAGTTTGCAAACTTCCTCTTTTCATATCTCCTAGAATTTGATCCAACGAATGATCTTTTGTGATTGTCCAATATTGAGGCAGTTGGCTCGAGGTCTCTTGTTTTTCATCCTCGTATAATTTTTCCTCTTTATCTTCCGTAATGTCCTTGTCTTTTATTGAAGGCGAAGGATCCTCTTTGGAACTTCGTCATTGACCAACTTCTCCGTTATCAAACCTGAAATATCAGAACAAATGCCTTTCCCCGTCTTTTGGGTAATGACTCATCAAAAGAAACTTGAATAGATTCTTCTAATGCATAAAAGCTTAATGTGAATAAGATAAATAAAGTGCAACTACACAAAGATAAGGGAGAATTAAATGATCATACCAAAATAAGATGATATAGGACTAAACTTTCTGCACAAGTAACGTTAGCAAGTAACAACACTAATAAAACAAAAAGAATACAATATAATCAAAAATATGATTGAATACATCTTCCTTTAGTTGTCTCGAGAATCCATGAAGATTAAAAAACTAGATTGAACTAGGTACCCAATTTTAGTTGGGTCCTTAGAGTTTTGTTGAGTTACATTTAGGAATCCATGTCATTTTACCATTGGGAACTTGAATGTTCCTAACATGACAAAGAGGCCTAATATGACCCTTATCTCCATAATAATGGTAAAAAGCTTTAGGTGAAACACTCATTTTATTTCTCCTAGTGACACTAGGGTTTTTCTTAAAAACATTCCCTCTTTCACTTGAAGAAGTAGAACAAGTATTAGATAGTGTGGCAACGTGTGTTAATTGTCCCTTAAGAGTTTAAATTTGAGTTTTTAAAATTGGACATTCAACACATTTCACAACTTCTATCATTTCAGTTAAAGTATTCGAAACAATAAAATGCTCTTCTACAAGAGATGTATGAAATTCCTGTAAACAGTCTAAAGCATGATTAAATTCTTTATCTCATGTTCAAGTGTATCAATAATTTCTTCTTGGAGAGAAATTTTCTTAAACGCTTTAATGGAATCAACATACATGTTATTAAACACACTAGACAATTCACCATAAGTATACTCATTTTCAGAATCATAATTATATACCTTTGAAGTTCCACTTTTTGTTCGTTCAATCAAGCAAAAGTTGGAACACTCATCATCTGAACTCGAGCAGGGATCGGAGGAGCAACTTTCCACCTCTTCTTCCCATGTGATGTAGGCTCTAAGACGTTTGGAAGATTTTCCCTTTGTCTTGTAGAAAGAGTTGTCTTTGCTTTTATGATGTTTGGTGAGATTTGGACATGTAGTTCTATAGTGTCCCAATTTAGCACATTCATAGAATGTGAACTCATCATCTTCTTTCTTGTGATCCTTCTTAAGTGGATGAGTATTTCTGAAATTCTCTAGACCTTTGTCGTTATGCTTGAGCTTGTTTCTCTTAATATAGCTATTGTAGCGTCTGACGAATAAACCCATTTATTCCTTTTTGGAAACTTCTTCATCATAATAGTCACTTTCTTCCTATGACTTCTTCACTTTTAAGGATGAAGCTTTCAAAGAAAGATCTAGTTTCTCATTCTCATGCTCGACTAACTTCCCAAATAGTTTGTTAATATCCAAAGTACTAATATCATTTGCTTCTTTTATTGCAATGACTTTTGGTTATCACTCCTTGCACATGGATCTCAATATTTTGTTAGTACAATCTTTGTTGGAAAAGGTTTTACATAAGTCTCACAGTTTGTTGATCAAATGAAGGAATCTAGTTTGCATGGAATTCACGTATTCTTCGGGTTCCATACGAAATAGTTCAAACTCCTCTGTAAACATATTTATTTAGAATCCTTGACGTCCTTTGTTCTCTCGTAGAGAGTTTGGAGATCATCCCACATACCTTTAACACTCATATTATGTGAACTCGAATAGAACACCTTAGCACTAAGTGCTAAAATAATTATGTTCCTCACTTTTAAATCATATGAAGCCTTTTTGGTTTCATCATCAGTCCAATATTTAGGATGTTTAACAATTTCATTATCGCCCTTAGAAATATATGGTCCCTCGGTGACGACACACCATATTTTTTTGTCAATTGATAATAAGTGAACATACATGATCGATTTCCAATATGTATACTTCCGGCCTTTGAAAATTGGTGCTCTATTATACACTCCCTTAGGACCATTATCTTTTGACATATTCACAAACTTTTGGATGTCAATTAGGCATCATAAAAAGACTAGATCTTGATGCCAATTGTTGGGTGTGAATATGGAAGTAGATTTTTTTTTTATTATGATCAAGCTAACACAATTCGTTTAAAAAATATCCAAGATTATAGAGATGAAATACTTGGTATGAATTGATTCAATTTGTGCAGTCACAAGAAGTGTACATGATTTATTCAATATGTGGAACCCTAAATTCAATTCATTTTCAGATTTATTAATCACAATACTAGCTTGACTAGTTGCTCAATTCCAACAAAACCTAAGCTTTACGTAATTAATCACTATCAAGAACAAAATAATATAATACGGAGGAATTGAAAAACCTAGCATGCAATCACTACGAATATAAGTGCAAGAGTGGAGTTAGAGAGATGACACCGAGATTTATAGTGCTTCGGCGTTCGTCCTCGCTTGGCCTATGCACAATTTTAAATGGTTTCCCATTGGAACCTGCATAGTTCCTTGTTATTTGACAAGTATTTCCTAGAGTTCATACAATCACCAATCCACAGTTATAGTTGAGAAAATAAATCTCCTAATTTGGATCTTGACTTATATACAACAAACTTGCCAAACTCTTCTACATGATCTTTACTCGAATATGTTTCTTTAACCTTCCAATATTTGCAATTCTACTCCAGGCCTTCATGTGCAACTATGAACCCCTTGATCATACTGATTCTATGAGCAATGATATTGTCCAAAGATCCTATAAGAACTCCTCCTTATCTGTAGCCTTCCACACAGTTATTACTAAAGCAATGCTAGAGAGAAGAACCTACTTCTTTTCAATGGAATTTGTCACCACCATTGACAATCCCTTTTTCTTGCTAACAACATGAAAACTCAACGAGATCTCCAAGAACGGTTAGTTTCAAGTATGCACCTCCTTCAATCAATCTAAGAACTCTCGTTATCAATATCTGAACTCAATTGAAGTTGAAGATATGAGAAGTTCATAGCAAGACTTTGAACACTCAAAACTGAGGAAATTGATCTTCATACAAAATCACACTGAAAAAGCTTAACAAAATGATAGATGCTAAGTTTGAATGATGATAGAAAATGATTTGTATGTGCTTGAGATGAAGCACACAAAATGGTTGAAAAAAGGTGGTTATATTCGAATCAAGAAAAATATGATTTGAATCAATTGAGCAAAATAAGGTGAAATGAAAGAAATACCTAATTTTTGAAAAATATGTCAGTTGATTCGGATCAGAGGAAACCTAATTCGAATAAAATATTTTCTGATTCGAATCAAGAATAAAATATGATTAGAATCAAATAGCCCATATCTAACATGATTTTTAGGAAAAAAAATTGATTTAGATCATGTTGAAAGTTTGATTCGAATCAAATCAAACATAATCAAAAATGATTTTTGAAAAATGAAATTGATTCGAATCATGTACAAATTCTGATTCGAATCAAATCAGAAAAAATATGTCCTCAAGCAATTGATTAGGATCAAGTGTAAAATCAGATCTGGATCAAATTGCTGAGTTGAGATAAAGTCCAATTTGATCAGGATAAAAAATTAAATGTAAAACTGTATGATTCGAATCAATCTTGTAAGATCTCAAATTTTCAAATTTTAAAAAGTTCTTTTAGATTTTACCTTGAATCAAATTTTGTCCAAAAACACAAGGTGATTTCATTTCACTATCACATGCTATTGATGAAAGAGCATTTAGATCAAGATGAAACCTAACCAAAGTTTTATGCATGCTAAACACGAGAAATGCAATCATAAAGGAGACTCAATGAATTGAAATAAAAACAATGATGAAAGCGATACGACAAGCAAAAAAATAATCGGATAATAGAGACATGCAACTACAGTTTCATGATGTTTTAATAACCTATCATAGATCATTTTAAGATCTTTGTATTAAAAAACTACAGTTTCTTGATGTTTTAATAACCTATCATATATCATTATAGATCATTTTAAGATCTTACTAAGTAATTCACTTAAGGTAATGGCAATTTCATTGCGAGATAAGATATAAAATACTTCATCTTCATCATCATCATCATCATCATTATAATTTTTTGTGTCATTCACATCACACTATTGAAGCTTCAGGAAATACAAGAAAGGGGGGATTGAATTAAGTTTCAAATATGACAGGCTTTTAACAATTCAAAAATAATAACAACAATGATAAAAACGATAAGGTATTTTTATCCTGGTACGTTGTTAATTAGGTTAGTCTAGTCCACTCGTCAAAGTGATTTTTCCTTATCAACAAGACTGAATGCAATAATGAAACTGATTACAATCTCAAAGACTAACCGTCAATGACTTCTCAAGAGTTCTGACTGTAAGACCCCAATTTTGACCCTAATATCCCTCATGATATCTCATCATATGCATTGGCATTGGGAGCACACCTTGGTATTTTCCTTACCCCTCATTCATAGGGTTTGCATTGGGAGAGATCACCAAGCACTTTTGATTGTATCATACTTTGTTTTTTTTAATTATTTACTAACCAAAATACCAAAAATATGTCAATTTATAGTTTGTTACTTTTATAGGTAGTGTGTGTGCTCACCCATGCTATATCAAGCTCACATCTAGGGTTTGAGACCCTAAATGCAAGGATTTCAATAAAGAAATGGTTCAAATTGGCTCTAGGCATCATATATGGATCCCCATGATCTTCACATGTCATTTTGAATAATAATTCATGAAGATTTTGAAGCTTGTTTGTCTTGGAAGCCCCAATTCATCTAGGTATCTTGTGTAACTTCCTCAACAAGTTTCTCCGACATTTGATCAAATATTTCAAGGGATATTTCATATTATATCATCTTATGCATATATGATCCTCCATGAGTCCCAAATATCAAGAGAACTTCAAGTTTGCAAGATGGTTCATGGTGGTTCACCAGAGAAAGTCAACTGGTCAAAACTAGGGTTCCCTAGACCCTATCTCCTACAATTTGTGCCATATGAAAATTATTCCAAGAGGAAAGTTACTATTTATGACATTAAAAACAACTTTAATGTTTAAGTAAAGAGCTAGTTTTGCTTGTAAAGTCATTGTTTATGGTAAAATATTATAGGTTATTTTGTCTGAACCCTAGTTAGGAGGTCAACTTCCAAGGACCATAACTTGCTCATTTTTTATGATATGAAACCCATTCAAGTTTCATGATCAAATTCAAGATGTCTTCTCCAACTTTTATTCTTGGAAGAAATTTAAATTCAACTTGAAAATTCATGTTCCAAAAGGAAACATTATAGGTCACTTTGGACCATTACCATTGAACAAGTGATTTTCCTCAAATTCTAAAATGCATAACTCCTTCATGCCAAATCCAAATGAGGTAAATTTTTTTTTCATTTTATGACTTACGACTTTGACAATTTTAAAATTCTTTTCATCTTGCACTTGTGTATAGAAGGTAGTAAAAATAAAATGTGACTTATCCTCATGTTTTAAGAACTTTACCCAAGTTCATTTGTTGAATTCATCTACAATGACGAACCCATACCTCTTTCCATTGACATATGCAATTTTAACTAGCCCAAATAAATAAATGTGTAAGAGTTCTAAAGGCCTAGAGGTAGAAACAATATTCATTGATTTGAAAGATGTTTTGAAAATTTTACCTTTTTGGCATGCCTCACAAAGATCACCTGAAAAAAACTTCGGATTTGGAAGGCCTATGACTAAGTTGAGCTTGTTGATCTTAGAGATTCTTCTCATGCTAACATGGTCCAATCGTATATGCCAAGTCCATTGCTCTTCATTCACTGACGTAAGGCATTTTACATATTGTTTTTCTAAATCCGAAAGTTTGATTTTGTAAGTGGTGTTTTTCCTCTTGCAAATAAAAAGTACAAAGCCATCCTTTTGACTCACATATTTATAGGACTTTTGATTTAAGATAATGTCATAACCATTGCACTTAATTGATTTATGAACATAAGATGCATTAGAACATCAAATAATAACACATTAGTAATAGAGGGAAGGGAACCATTACCTATTGTTCCAGAGTCAATGATATTACCCTTTTGGTTTCATTCAAAGCCTATAGAGCCTCCAGGCTTAAGTTACAGCTCTTGGAGCATATGTCTTCTTCCTGTAATGTGTCGAGAGCACCTAGAGTCCAAGTATCATGTATGGTGTCTCAACTTGGCTGCTAAGTATATCTGCAACATATACTATTTTGTTTTTAGGTCCATATCTTTTTGGGTACTGTATGGTTTATTCTCCAAGAAGTTTTATCAACCCAAGGTTTATGCGCAAAATATATATTATGTGTGTGGCCATAAGTGAAATGAGAGTATAACGCTTTTGACTTTATCACAGTCTCTTTGGGTTTACGCTTAAACATATAGTTCTTTGGTTTAACATAACCAATGCCCATTTTCCTATTTCCACTAACTCCATAGATCATTAAAACTATCTTGCTTGTATCTATGTTATTTGCTAGGATTTTTTGAAAATATGCTTCATATCTTGGAAGCACATTCAGAGTCAATATGAGCTTCTGAAAGAATTTCTTTTTCAAGTTTTTCACTCTTGCTTTTTCGGGTAGAGTTTTATTTTTCTTAACTACTAACTTTTTATTTTTAAAAAATAGTTTTATTATAGTAGTTCATTTCGGGCTTCGTAATCGACTACATGAATCTGTTTCAGATTCTTGTATCTTTGTTGACGCTTCTGACTCTTTTCAAGAATCTCAGTTAAGGATAATTATAATTCATAATGAGTGAGATGAGAAAATACCTTGTCATAGTCTAAGTTTGATTCTGAATTTGATTATGATTAAGATGCTTTAGTGCTAGCTTTTAGAGTCATATTAGTTTGCTCTTCTTCAGAGTTATCTTCTGAATATTGAGAGACATCCCAAGTTTCCATCAGAACATTCTTCTTCTCTATGAAGAACTTATTTTTAGGATTGAGTTTGGGACACTCATTCTTATAATGTCCAGGCTCTTACTCAAAGCAGGTAACATTCTTGTCAGCTCCAAAACTCTTTTGCCTAGAGGTTGACTCAAATAATCCACTTATTCTTGTATAGCCTCTGAAATTCATCTGTCTTTGCCTCCAGAGTTGGTTGACCCTTCTAGATAGTAGAGACAACTCTTCCTCTTCTTCAGACCATTTTTCTTCAACTTGAAGAGCTTTAGCCTTCTCAGGCTTGCCTTTGGACTTCAGAGCCACAAATTTTACTTTCTTCCGGTGCTCATTTTGTTCAAGTTAAATCTCGTGACTCCTTAGAAAACTTATAAGTTCTTCCAAATTCATGTTGTTCAGATCCTTTGACACCTTAAGTGCTGTCACCACTGGCCTTAATTTCTTTGGCAGACTTTTGATGATTTTCTTTACGTGATTTAAAGTGGTATATCCCTTATTCAGAAATTTTAATCCAACTACAAGAGTTTGAAATCTTGAGAACATCTCCTCAATAATTTCGTCTTCTTCCATTTTGAAGGCTTCATATTTCTGGACTAAAGTCAGGGCCTTAATTTCCCTAACCTTCTCATTTCCTTAATGAGTCGTTTTTAAAGAATCAAATATAAATGTAACATAGTCTCTATTTGTAATCTTTTCATACTTTGAATAGAAGATAGAGTTCAACAATATAATTATGGATCTATGATGATTCTTGTGATCCTTCTTTTGCTTCTCATTCATTTTTCTTCTTTAAATCTTTCTACGATTTGCATATGTAGGATGTGTGTAAGCATCTATTACCATACCCCATAAATCTGAATCACAACCTATGAAGAAACTTTTGATTTTATCTTTCCAATAGTCGAACTATTATCTATCAAAGATTTGAGGTTTGACAAAATAATGATATTTATCATTGTTTGCATGTGGCATTATGTGTTTTAAAATAAGGATCTTTATATGACATAGTTAAGTATTTGACGCAAAGTAGTCAATACTAGAACCAGATCTTTGATTCCAATTGAAGGTTCAGGAAACACAAGAAAAAAAGGATTGAATTAGGTTTCAAATAAGACATATTTTCAAAAATTCAAAAACAATAATGACAATGACAAAAATGACAAAGTATTTTTATCCTGGTTCACCGTTAACTAAGTTAGTACAGTCCACTTATCATAGTGGTTTTGCCTTCTCATCGGGACATAATCCAATAATCAAATTACAATCTCAAAGAATACTCGTCAATGACTTCTCAAGGATTCTGACTAAACTTAGTCTCTTAAGGAATTACAACTCAAAGGTTGCTTGTCAATGACTTCTCGAGGCTACAAACTAAAACCTAGTCCCTCAAGGAATTTAACAAATATTAAATAAAAGGTTTATGTATACAATATTGCTTCTAAATAAGCATATACACAAAGTGATAACCATAATTTACACTTAATAATATATGAAATTTAGTACTAATTATTTCTCTCTATTTTCTCTTTCTCAATATTGATTTTCTCTATTAAAATTCTTTCAACATTCATATAAATTTTTCGTCAATTAAGTCATCGTTGTGGTTCGTTGTATCTTCACAATTCCTTTGTCTTCTTTATATAGAAGATAAATAATACCGTTTAAGGATATAATAGGAAACTTCTTCAATTTCACAGATGTAATAGTGGTACGAGGTTGAGCCGTAAATCGTGGATAATGGAGATAAAATCTTTGATAGCAATTGGTAGTACAATCCTTGAGAATATCAGTGTATTTGTCCTTTTGATTTTGCCGCTCAAATTGTACTATCTTCTAGAATATTCATTCAATTGTTTTCTCTAAATCATTGGCTTTGTATATGAGATGTTTTGAAGCTCGATCAGAGTTCAGAGCCTTAAAGATAAACTTCAGTGTCTAGTAAAAATGAGGCTTGAATTTATCAAAGTACATATGGATTTATTACTTCAGAAGTGTTGACTAGAATATCCAGAGTTGACTCTCAGTTTAGCATTTCTTCATATTCTAACTTTGATTCAAAATCTGATGATGTGTAGAGTGCATAGTCTAGAGTCTTTCTATCTGGAGTACAGAGTCACTCTTTCTGTAGTCCATAGTCTTTCTATCTAGAATCCAGAGTCTGTTTTGTTCATTTTTTTCAGCATATGGTTTGTTCTGAGTATGCTTTATCCAGCATCTGACTTGTTCAAAATTGGATTTTTTTTCAGTATTTGGCTTGTACAAAATTATTCTTTATACTTTGTTATCATAAAAACTCAAGGATTATAGATGTAGGGTCAAACTTATTCCAACAACTATATGTTGTAGCCATTAGAACATCATTTTCATGTTCCTCATCTTCATAACCAGGGAGATGGATAGATTCATTCCATGTAGCCATGGAACCTTTCTTCTTTCAACTATAAATTAACCTTATTAAATTTAGGACACTAATTTATGAAGTGAACAGGTTATTTATACTCAAGAAATAACTTTCTTATATGATTCCTTCTAGTCTCTTGGATCTCTAGAGTACTTGAAATCCTTATTAGGTAGTTCCTTCTTCCTTATATTCCATAGAATTTGAATGTTTATAGAGATGAGATAAAGTTCATAATCATCTCATGCTTCATTCAATTATTCATAATCTTTGTCATCGAATTCCCAAACATATAGAGATTTAGTATTGACTTTCTTGCTTTTAGACTTAAAAGCGATAGATTTTGGCTTCCTATAGGATTCATCTTCATTGACTTCTATCTTATTGATTTATTCGTTTAGATATGATGATATCTTTAAGGGATAAGACATTTAAGTCACTTTCCTCTTGAACGATAGTTACCGTTGGTCTCCATTTCATTAGCACACTTTTGTAGATTTTCTTCACATAATTATAAATAGTGTAGCTTTTGTTCAAAACATAAGTCCATAGAATAAAGTTTGAAATCTATAAATCATGGTTTCCATGTATTCATCATCTTCCATCTTGAACAATTTATAATGCCTTACTAAGGTATTTTATTTAAACTCTTTATCTTGCTTGTTGGATTTCGTAATGTCATTGGTTCGATATATTGTCCTTACAACTTTTATATAGTGAAATTTAGAATAATATGTTGATCAACAATGAATTTGTAAGTTCTAATTCATTGAGAGCAATATGTTTGACCAAAGCAATTACTCTAAGTTTAACATGCAAAGACCATCTAATGGAATTGTTTCCCCTAATTGGAGAGCACCTTAGTTGTTCTTGTGAAGAAAAGGGTTTCTCTTTTTCATTAATTCAAAATGTTCCTTATATATTGGCGTGTTATGGCGGGATTTTGTTGATGTTCAATGAACACATTTTCATTCTAAGGATGAAATATAACACCTTTTAAACATAGAGGTATATACCTTTTTTTTTGTTATTTCCTATTAAAATATTATTGTAAAATATGTTATGGTCGCAACTTTGTTTTTTATGTACTTTTGAAGGCGAATGAATGTCTTTAGATTCCACATTTCTTTATGAGTTTTTGGCGCTCTTTTTTTGGGTCGGTTTCTTTGGAGGATAGTTTTTCCACACATTTCCCTGTTTTTTGAGGGGTTAAAATTTCTCTAACTCCTTTTCAAGAGAGATAATCAGGCATATGGTCGCAATCGATCTATCTTAAGGAAGTACATTTTTGTCATGTCTAACTCAATTATCAATTATATTTATTTTGTGAATCTTTTCATCTAGCTATATAGATACAAATGGCCCAAATCGGCCAAATTCAATAATGGAAAAAACTTTTACATGCGTGCAAGTCGAAAAACATGGTTAATCTCCACTTGAGGAATAGATAAATATACGATACTGAAAAACAAGAAATGTGGCACCAAAGTAATTCATAAGAAGACAAACGAAAAACTGAAGCACCATTCGTACCACTAAGGATGGATGAAGACATTAAATGAGCTATCTATGACAAAAATGAGACCTTTCTTTTCTGTTAATCATCGACAAGACAAAGATTCACACAAAGCAGCCCAACTGTTAAACAAGGTCATATATGAGGAGGAGGGACAAAAAAATTACCTCTTGAATAGGGAAGTTCATATGAATAAAATGCACGAAAGAGATCAAAACCATAAAATATGAGAGAAAGATGTATACAAATCATAATGCTAGAATGGAGATATTTTAAATACTAGATCCACACATACCATAACAATTAATATTTCTAAATAAAGGGGACCTAGTCTATTCACCACAACCTATCCCTGACATTTTTTTCAAAAGCAATCAAGGTTTGCACATATGTAAATCATATGATATTTCAAAAATATGAGATCCTGTAAAGGCACCAGTCTCCTTTTTCAAAAAAAAACATAGTATTATGATTAATCCAACTTCATTAATGGAGAAGTATAACAAAAGCAATGCTAACTGTTTGATATAAAGAAAGATGAATTGACAGAGAAAGTAGCAGAAAGAGGAAGAAGAAGATATCCAGAAACTGTTATATTCAATTGGATGATTTACATGTGGCAATGCATTGCTTTATATATTGCAACCCTATCTCACAACTACCAATCACAATAGAGTAAACTCAACTAACTAATAAAACTGTATTAGCTTAAACTATAGTAATTAACATGATTAATCTCAACAACCCCTCTCAAGCTAAGCATGGTGAATGTTGATCATGCCAAGCTTGGAAATAAAATTGTTGAAGGTTGAAGTTGGTAATGTCTTAGTTAGAAAATCAACAAGCTGTTCATGAGTAGAAATAGGTAGGAGTCGAAGTAAACCTTGTTGAAGCTTCTCACGGACCAAATGGCAATCAATTTCGAGATGTTTAGTTCGTTCATGGAATACCGGATTGGACGCAATATGCATTGCGCTTTGGTTGTCACAATAAAGAACAGGAAGTTTGGTACACTTGATGTGCAGTTCCTTCATGAGAACTATCAACCAAAGCAGTTCACATGTGGCAAATGACAGTGCTCGATACTCAACCTCTGATGATGATCTGGAAATAGTGTCCTGCTTCTTTGTACGCCATGATATGAGAGAAGTGCCAAGAAAGAAACAGTATCCTGAAATGGATCTCCTTGAATCAATGCAGCCCGCCCAATCAAAATCTAAGAAACCAAGTAGTTGCATTTCAGCATTTCTTCGAAATAGTATTCCTCTGACAGGGTTGTTTTTCAGATATCGAATGACTCTACAGGCAGCATGATAATGTCTGGGCGTGTGGTGTTAAGATACAGCAGACGTCCTATCAATCGTCTGTATGCTCCAATATCTTCAAAAGCCTTGCCACTATCAGCATGTAATCTAACAGATGGATCAGTAGGTGTGGGAGCTGGTTTGGATCCAAGCATACCAGATTCCTGCAAAAGATCAAGACAATATTTTCTTTGTGATAGTGAAATCCCTGCTTGTAAATGAGCAACTTCAAGGCCAAGAAAGTACTTGAGTATGCCCAGGTTTTTGATGCTGAAATTTTCATCCAGGATGAGCTTAATGCGATCAAATTCAAGCATAGACGTTCCAGCTAGAATTATGTCATCAACATATACTAGAATGGCTGTAAAATGAGCATCAGTTTTCAAAGTGAAGAGAGAATAATCAGAAGTAGACTGAGTGTATCCTTGTTGCAGTAGTAAAGCTGTTAATTTTTCATACCATTTGCGACTGGCTTATTTCAAACCATATAAACTCTTTTGGAGTTTGCATACTTGGTTGGGCCTGTGACATGTAACACCTTCAGGTATAGTCATATACACATCTTCCTGCAATTCCCCATGTAGAAAAGCATTGTTAACATCCAGTTGATGTAAAAACCAATTGTTGATGGCAGCAGTTGCAAGAAGGGTTCTGACAGTGGTAAGCTTTGCTACAGGTGAAAAGGTGTCAAAGAAGTCAAGCCCTTCAATTTGGTTGTACCCCTTTGCAACCAGTCTAGCTTTATACCTTTCTATTGTGCCATCTGCTCTATGTTTCACTTTGAAAACCCATCTCTTACCAATAGGTTTGACATGTAGTGGCAGATCAACTATGTTCCAAGTCCTATTCTTGTCTAATGCATCTAATTCAGACTTCATGGCCTTGATCCAATGTTCAGACAAACATGCTTCTTTGTAGTTCTTTGGCTCATGTGTGGAAGTGATATTGGATGCAAAAACACGATGAGATGCAGATAGAAAATGCAGGGAATCATAATTTGAGATAGGATAATTAATTTTGGTTGTACCTGATGATGACTTGACTGTTGATACATCAGATGTATTGCACACATAATCTGAGAGATAATGAGGTGTATGTTTAGCTCTAACAGGCCTGGATTGGATGTTGTCAATATCTGGTGTATCAGGAACAGGTTGAGTGTCATGGTTTTCATTAGTATTATCTAAAGGTTCAGGGTGCAGTGTGTCAATGGTTGTGTTAGGATAAGGCTCATGTTCCTCAGCTGTGGATTCAATATTTTATGATGGAACATGTATGGTAGGTTCATTTTGTGGTGAGTCATTAGGATATTTGTAAGGATGATAGGTCCAGTTAGTGGAATTAACATTTGAATAAGGGAAAATATGTTCATGATGTATGACATTTTTAGAGACAAGAATTGTGTGACTGTTAATGTCATATAATATCACACCCTTCATACCATTCTTGTATCCTAAGAAAACACATTTTTGACCTCTTGGCTCTAGTTTTGTTCTGTGCATGTGCAGTGTGGATGCAAAAGCAAGAGAGCCAAATACTTTAAGGCTATGCATATCTGGATGTGTATTATGCAGTATGAAATGAGGAGAAAGATTGTTTAAAACTTGTGTAGGGAGTTTGTTTATAATGAATGTTGCATGTAGGATAGCATATGACCAGAATTCTTTTGGAAGTTTTGATTGAAAAAGGAGGGCTTTTCCAACATTTAGTAAATGTTGGTGTTTCCTCTCCACACGACCATTTTGTTGTGGAGATTCAACACAGCTGGTTTGATGGATGATTCCCTTAGATGAAAAAAATTCAGGGATGTTAAACTCAGGGCCATTATCTGTTCTGATAATTTTGACATGGAGCCTATGTTGGTTTTCTATGAGATTGACAAAATTAATAACATGCTGTCTAGCTTCAGATTTGGTTTTCATTAATGTTATCCATGTATATCTGCTACAATCATCAACAGCAGTTAAAAAGTATGAATGGCCATGTAAAGATTGGATTGCAAGGGGTCCCCAAATATCAAAATGAACCAAGTCATAAGGGTGTACAACTCTATTATTACTAACAGTATAAGGGAGTTTTCTTTGTCTAGCATAACTACAAACATCACAGACATCTTTATGATTAACTTTGATAAAAGGGAATTGGGAATGTAGGTACAATAATCTGTTTTGAGATAAGTGTCCTAATCTAAAGTGCCATAAGGCTTTATCAAGTAAAATGACATTGGCTGCTAAAGCAGAGGTTAACTCAGGTGTGTGTGTAGCAGGTGAATCATTATCTCTCAGTGTTAGATAGTACAACCCATCTTTCTGCTCAGCAAAACACGTCATCTTCAGGGTGAGTTTGTCTTGTATGACACATTGTGATTTAAGAAAATTGACATTGTAATTAGAGGATTCACACAACTTTGAAACAGATAATAAATTCAGAGAAAATTCAGGGAGCAAAAGCACATTATGCACAATGAAATCAGGAGAAAAATGAATTGTGTCAGAGTGATTAGCAACAAGGCATTATCCATTTGGTAATCTAACAGTGATGGGAATAATTTTCTTATGTGAATGAAACCATTTGACAAAGCTACATATGTGATCAGTAGCTCCTGAATCAATGATCCAAGAGCCATTACTACTACTATGCATGCAATGATATGTGTTACCTGTTGATGGATGACCAACATCAACTTGGTTGGAAGAAGCATGTCCTGAAGATTGACCAAGACTAGATTTCTGAAGTAGATCCATTAAGGCACTGAGTTGGCCTTGAGTCATAGGTGAATTGTCACTTTGAATGTCAACACCATGAGATGAAGATCCATCATTATTTCCATCTGATGCCACAATGTTAGCTGAATTCTGAAACTGTTTCTGCATATGAGGTGGAACACCATGTTTCTTGAAGCAATTTTCAACAGTATGGTTAGTCTTGCCACAAAATGTGCAAATGCGAACACCATGTTTGAAAGCATTATTTCTTGCTCCAAACCTCTTGGAATCAGCAGCATTAATCAATGTTTGAGATTCATCATTTGGAATAGGAAGCTGGAGTTGGCGCTCATGTTAAATCACCATGGAAAATTCTTATTCATAGTTGGCAAAGGATCCATTAACAAGATTTGGGACTTCACTACAACAAATTGTTCATTTAAACCAGTCAAGAACCTGATAATCTGCAGTAGCTGGTGATGGGATCTTGCACTGCGCATAGCCTCACAGGTGCACTTTATGCGACATGTACAGGTTGGTAAAGGTAAATACAAATCCAGTTCTTCCCAAAGAATTTTAAGATTAGAGAAAAAAATCAGTAACTGATTTGGTTTCTTGCTTTAAGTTGTAAATTTCTTGTTGCAGCTCAGAAATTCGTATGAGATCACCCTGGGAAAACCTTTCTTTCAAATCGTTCCACACATCAAGCGTGTTTTCCATGAAAACTATGGACTGTGAGATTGAATCTGAAACAAAATTCATGATCCAAGAATGTACAAGCATGTTGCAGCGGTTCCAAGCACGCAGAGATGAATCGAAAGAATCTGATGGAACAGGGAGAGATCCATCAATGAATTCAATCTTCATTTTGCCACCAAGAGCCCTCTTCATGCTTCGAGCCCATGAATGATAATTGGAGCCGGTGAGTTTGGGGAGAACTGTTACAGAACCAGGACCATCGCTGGGATGAATAAAATAGGGTGAGGTTTGATCCAAAGCAGGATCAGTTGATGATGATGAAGCTCGAGAGGGAGCCATGGATGCAGAAAGAATTGAAAGAAGAGATGAAATGGTGTATGAAAAATTCAATTGGATAGCAGCGGAAGGAGGATCGAATTGGCGAATGATACCATATTATGATTAATCCAGCTTCATTAATGGAGAAGTATAACATAAGCAATGCTAACTGTTTGATATAAAGAAAGATGAATTGACAGAGAAAGTAACAGAAAGAGGAAGAAGAAGATATCAAGAAACTGTTATATTCAATTGGATGATTTACATGTGGCAATGCATTGTTTTATATATTGCAACCTTATCTCACAACTACTAATCACAATAGAGTAAACTCAACTAACTAATAAAACTGTATTAGCTTAAACTATAGTGATTAACATGATTAATCTCAACACTTAGTAACAAATATCAGGTAAAAAAACCAAGACCTCAAAGGTTAATACATATTTCAGTTTCCCATCCTTAAAATTCTTGTGGTTTCAAGAAACATCCCATAATTCAATGGATATTATCTATAGCATTTTCAAAACATCTAGGACTAACTGCAACAATATCTACTCTGCCTTCAGTATATAGATTCTTTCGCCGGACGTTTTATTAGTAAGATACTCCCCTGTCATAATTTATAAAAAATGTCACCATTACACACTTATTAAGATAACCGATTGCTTACATTAATTATCAATTATAATTTCTAATTTACCTTTCAATACAAACATTAATGCTATGAAAAATTATTTTAATTAATATAACTAATTAAATTAAACTAGATGCATTTTTGGTATGTTATCTAAAACTATGGTATTAAAAGTCAACTTTTACTTATATTTTGATACAATTTATAGGACTAAAATTTTCTTATATTTTGTTACGTAGGGGATAGTCACCAATGAGTGGGGCCCATATTTCTCATATCTGAGAGGGAATATTCACCAATGAGCCACCAATAAGTAATTAAAAAAAAAATCTTAGTAATTAAAAAATAGTTTACAGTACCTTTTTAACAAGAGAGCTAAAGGGCAAACACAACATTTTGATCTATTTAAGAGTTATTTAATATTAATGTTAATGTTTGGAATAGTTTTCTACAATTATTTAAACGTTATAAAATGATCAAATCATACTTTATCTCTTACATGAAAGAGAAAAAAATATGGCTAAAAATCTCAAGTTTTTATATGTTATGACTTTATTTATTTCTCTAATTCTTATTGCAAATAGCATTGACCGTGAGCAATTTTTCATACTCTTTAAATTTTCTTTTACTTCATAATTTTTAGACGAGTTATCTCCTTATAGTAACATTATTTATTTTGTTTTATCATTACAGCAGATACTATTGAATGTAAAGTGGATGATGATTGTCCAAAAAGTCAAATAGTCGGGGTGGTGTGGTGGTGCAATGTCAACAAATGTCATTTGCTACAATGGGTATTAAAATGGTAGAAGTACTAAACTTGAGAGTACTTTTATGCCGTGAAATTAAGATAAAGTTTTAGTATTGGTAAAAATTATATGCAATACCTTATGATATAATATTCCATAGTTATTACTTTCTTAAAATAAATGTTAAATTATTTTATTTTAAAATAAGTGTTATTTTTAATTTTTGGTACAATTTTAATTTCAATTTTTAATTATATCTTTTATTAATACTTTCATTTTATTGTTTTTGCATTTCTTATATATATATATATATATATATATATATATATATATATATATATATATATATATATATATATATATATATATATATATATATATATATATATATATATATATATATATATATATATATATATATATATATATATATATATATATCAATAATAAACCGTAATAATTTATTAATTATATTATTCTCTCGTTTTTGTTTATTATATTTTTTAAAACTATGTATAATGTTATATTTTAAGACGAAGAAAGTATTTTTTACTTATTATGCAATATATCTTTCGGTAACTTCAAACACCTAGTAATTTTGTTCTCTAAAACATTAATAATGGAATGAAATAAAACACTACTAAATATTAAAATTAAGATGAATCTCCTTAGCCTTAAATTTATGAATATCAACTTTCTTTTTAATCTCACGATTATCATAATATTTCGAATAGTTAAATTGGAAAAAATATATTTTACTTCAAAGCTAATAAATTTAATTTAATTTAATTGTTACATTAATGAATTTTCAAAAATTTCATCGTATATTTTCTTTAAAGAAAGAGTCTATGATAAAATCTTTTTATAATATCAAAATATTTGTGATTGTTGTATCCACCAAAGACTTATGTATGTTTTAATAATTCAATAATTTATATAGTTTAAAGTAAAATATTTGTGATAGTTGTATCCACCTAAAACTAAAACAGAATCTACCTAAGAAGTGTGTTTAGACTATCCTGAATATGATAAATCTTTGAATATATAATGTTGCATGTCATTACATCATATCATAAAAAATAAAATTGATTTTAGCATATGAACTTTTAGGGAGTCGAAGAGCTTTAGCCTTTGTTGAGCTTTCATAAATCTCAGGATTCCTTGAAAATATAATTTTTTTTTTCACATATATGCATGCAATTCATAAAACAAAATAAAGAAACACTCACTATCACTTGACCTTTTGTCCAGAATCTTCAACCGTCAACCTGACTTCCCGACATTGTTACAACACTCGTAACAATCAAAAGTTGTTAATAGATCAACTAGAGCAAAATCAAAATGTGCTAAGAGAAGACATGCTCACTATGAGGACCCAGATGGGTCAACTTACGGAAACTATTCAAGATATGGCTAGAGGTCAATAAGAGTTACGACAGACCAATCTAAGGGTTGCTGTTGCAAATTCTCCCGTGACACCTTCGATGAATCCACTAATTGGTACCAATCCACTAGTTGTTACCTATCCACCTCCCGAGGGAGGTCTCGTGAATCAGAACATTGGGGCTACGTTCAACATTCATCTCAATGGGGGAGGTCAACTTGAAGTAGATGATCCTCATGATGCTTTCTTTATTCCAAAGGTTGATTCAGTATATGACGCCTTTGGACCATCAACTGTTGAGGTGGAGAAAAAGTTATGTGCCTCGTAAGAAAAGATGAAATCCATTGAAGGTGTTGGTGCCTTTGCGTTAGATGCTTCTAAAATGTGTTTGGTTCTGGGTGTTAAATTCATGTGAAGTTTAAAGTCCCTGACTTTGAAAAGTATAAGGGAGTTAGTTATCCCAGAACTCATACCAGGTCTTACTATAGGAAGATGGATGCCTACTCCCATGATGAGAAGTTACTGATGCATTTCTTTCAAGATAGCCTTAGTGGGGTGTCTCTTGAATGGTACATGTAACTCGAGCGCACTTACATCAGAACATGGAGAGAGCTGACATAGGCGTTTCTTAAGCACTATCAATACAACACTGATATGACTCCTAATATGACCCAACTTCAACGCCTTACTCAGAAGACTGATGAATCCTTCAAAGAGTATGCGAAAAGGTGGAGGGAGTTAGTCGCTAGAGTTTAACCCCCCTTTTGGAACGAGAGCTCAAGAATATGTTTATTAGTACTCTCCAATGTCCTTACTTGGACATGATGGTTGGAAGTGCTTCTTCCAGTTTCTCAGACTTGGTCGTTTCCGGGGAACGAATTGAAAAATGTCTAAAAAATGGGAAAATCCAAGGTGTTGCCACTATTTTCCATGGAGCGAAAAAGCCCTATTTCAGATTTACAAAGAAGAAGGAAGGGGAAACCAGTGTTGCCATGATAGCTAAGGGAAATACTGGGGCCTACCAAGTGCCTTACTATCAAGAAGCATAGATAACCCCAAATCAGTATCCGCAACAAGCTTATACAGTCCCTGTCGGTCAACAACCCTGGACGAAGGCTCCACAACAGCCAGTTCAGTACCTGCAACCGTACATTCCGCAATAACAAAATTATTAGCAATAGGGACAACAAATACAAAGGAAACCAGAAAGAAGAATATACTTGGTCCCTTTGCGTTACAGTCAACTACTTCCTCAGTTACTCATAAGCTCATTGGTTCAATTAAGGGAACTTGCCCCCCCTCCAATACCTCTTCTTCAAGGATACGATGCGAGTGTTATATGTGAGTTCCACTCAGGGGAACCCCGGCATACCATCGAGAATTGAAGATCCCTGAAGCACAAATTAGAATACTTGATCGATTTAAAGGCTATCACGTTCGCACCAAATGGGTCGAACATATTGAACAATCTCATGCCTCCATAGGCAGGCACATCTGTAATACCATAAACATCGCAATTGGAAGCAAGGTTAGATCCAAAGAGGTTGCATCTGTTGGAAGAGCCTAAGGGGAACTTCCTTGGAGACTATCACGCCAATTTGTACAAGCATGAAGACCCCAACCCGTGGGTGGATACAAAGGCTAATCACTAGACTGTGCAATCATTTTCATTTATAATATTTTTTTAAGTTCTATTCACTTGTAAAACTCGTTTGTTTTCAAATAATAATAATAATGGAATGAATGTGCATGTTTCGAATCAATGCATTCGTGTTCACTCATATTGTGTTCATCAATATCAAACTCTTGTTTAAGCTAAAATTAAAAGGAGAATTATGAAATCAAAATACACGAAACTACTGGTTGTATGCTTTTGAACAAAACCTTGCTGATGATGTAAGGCATTATTTCAATTCCCAAACACCAGAGGTATAAGGAAGATAATCCCTAGTCAACCCATTTGAACCAAGGAGTAGAAGCTTCTTTCCGCGCGGAAAAACCCTCAATCTTAACTAGGGGCGTAGTAGTCTTCAGTTAATTTGACCATACATTCAAATTTAAAAAAGAAAAAGAGGAGTGTCCCATTTGAGGATCAACCACATCTTATCCCTCACAAGAGGTCAAAAACCACAAATCCACAATGGTTATCCCTCACCAACAAAAAGGAATGAGGCAGTCACGACCCTTTCAACAAACCAAACAATTAAATGGCACATGATTTATTCCATCAAAATAAGAAATTAAAAATAAGTAAAAAAGGGGAAAGAAGAAAGTCCGCTAAGTTAAAAACTCCAAAACGAGTGACTTAGGCAAAAATTAGGGCATCCCGATGGACTGCAAACTCGAAAAATCAGGTCAAGAAAAATTAGGAAAAACAAAAACGAAGAAGCAAAAGAGGGATCAAAAGAAAAATCATCAGCAAGAAAAAATTTGTGTGACTACAAACACAAAACAAAAGGTGGGTGATTGCCACTCCAAAAATCCCATTGGTCCCTTAACCATCAAAATCCTTTTGAAAAATGAACGTTTGTGTCGAAATACTGAACAAAAGGATTGGAGAACATTAGGAAGAGTAGGCGGGTTAAAATAAAATTTAGAGGCATAAATCCTTTTATTCTGAAACTGTGAACCAGGCCATGTTACAATCCTCAAAAGATCCAATTGAAGCAAAGTTTATTTTAAAAGCACATTATGACAAGATCGTGTTAAAACCCACTCATAAAGATTTACTTATCATTTTTGTTGGTATCAATATGACATTCTAATTAGTGATTCATTCACTATATGTCATCATCTCAGTGAACTGACTTGGATTTCGAAGCTGACATAAGCATAGCATTAGAATTGTCATTTTTAAAATGAACAATTTTACTCGTGAATAAGGACTTAACATCAAGAAAGTTTTCACAATGAGCAGTTTGGTCATACTAAGGGGCAAAACAGCTGAAGACTCTGTTGAGAAAAAAGACAAGTCGCTTCAATATTTATATCAATAATAAACAGGAATAATTTACTAATTATAATATTCTCTCCGTTTTATTTATTTTATTTTTTAAAACCGTGTAATGTTATATTTTAAGACGAAGAAAGTATTTTTTTAGTTATTGTGCAATAGACCTTTCGGTAACTTCAAACACCTAGTAATTTTGTTTTCTAAAACATTAATAATGAAATGAAATAAAAGACTATTAAATATTAAAATTAAGATCTGTCTCCTTAGCCTTAAATTTATGAATATCAACTTCTCTTTTTAACCTCACGATTATCATAATATTTTGAATAGTTAAATTGGAAAAAATATATTTTACTTCAAAGCTAATTAATTTAATTTTATGTAATTGTTTCATTAATGAGTTTTCAAAAATTTCATTGTATATTCTCTTTAAAGAAAGAGTCTATGATAAAATCTTTTTATAATATCAAAATATTTGTTATTTTTGTTGTATCCACCAAGACTTATGTATGTTTTAATAACTCAATAATTTATATAGTTTAAAGCAAAATATTTGTGATAGTTGTATCCACCTAAAACTCAACTTATCTTAAGAATTATATTAAAATTATCCAGAATATGATGAAGCTTTGAATTTATGATGTTGCATGTCATTACATCATATCATAAAATAAAATAAAAACTGATTTTAGCATATGCATTTTTAGGGAGTCCAAGAGCTTTAGCCTTTGTGAGTCTTCAAAAATCTTAGGATTTCCTGGAAATATAAAAACATTTTCCGCATACATGCATACATCATCATGAAAATCATAAAATAAAATAAAGAAAAACTCATTATCACTTGACCTTTTGTCCAAAATCTTCGACCGTCAACCTGACTTCCCGACATCGTTACAATACTCGTAACAATCAAAGACTGTTGATGGATCAACTAGAGAAAAATCAGATTATGCTAAGAGAAGACATGCTCATCATAAGGACCCAAATGGGTCAACTTACAGAAAATATTCAAGCTATGGCTAGAGGCCAAGAAGAGTTACGACAAGCCAATCTGATGGTTGTTGCTGCAAATTCTCCTGTGACACCTCCGATGAATCCACTAGTTGGTACCAATCCACCAATTGTTACCCATCCACCTTCCGATGGAGGTCCCGTGAATTAGAATGTTAGGGCTACATTTAACATTCATGTCAATGGGGGAGGTCAACCTAAAGTAGATGATATTATGATGTGTTCTTTATTCCAAAGGTTGATTCAGTATATGACGCCTTTGGATCTTCAACTGCTGAGGTGGAGAAAAATTTATGTGCCTCGGAAGAAAAGATGAAATCCATTGGAGGTTTCAGCGCCTTTGGGTTTGATGCTTCTAACATGTGTTTGTTTACGGGTGTTAAAATTCCTACGAAGTTCAAAGTCCCTGACTTTGAAAAGTATAAGGGAGTTAGTTATCCCATAACTCATATCAGGTCTTACTATAGAAAGAGGGATGCCTACTACAATGATGAGAAGTTACTGATGCATTTCTTTCAAGATAGCCTCGGTGGTGTGTCTCTTGAATGGTACATGCAACTCGAGCGCACTTACATCAGAACATGAAGAGTGTTGGCATAGGAATTTCTTAAGCACTATCAATACAACACTGATATGAATCCTAATAGGACCCAACTTCAAAGTCTTACTCAGAAGACTGATGAATCCTTAAAGAGTATGCGTAAAGGGAGAGGGAGTTAGCTGCCAGAGTTCAACCCACTTGCTGGAACGAGAGCTCGTGGATATGTTTATAAGTACTTTCCAAGGTCCTTACTTGGACAAGATGGTTTGAAGTGCTTCTTCCAATTTCTCAGATTTGGTCATTACGGGGGAACGGATTGAAAACTGTCTCAAAAGTGGGAAAATTCAAGGTGCTACCACTATTTTTGATGGAGCGAAAGAGCCTTATTCTGGATTTACAAAGAAGAATGAAAGGGGAAATCAGTGTTGCCATGATAGCTACAGGAAATATTAGGGCCTACCAAGTGCCTTACTATCAAGTAGCAGAGATAGCCCCAAATCAATATTTGCAGTAAGCTTATGCAATCCTTGCCGGTCAAGAACCCTAGATGAAGGCTCCACAACAACCAGTTTCGTACCCACAGCCGTACATTCCTCAGTAACAAAATTATTAGCAATAGGGACAACAGAGACAAAGGAAACCAGAAAGAAGAATATACCTGGTCCATATGCCTTATAGTCAACTACTCCCTCAGTTACTTAGAAGCTCATTGGTTCAATTAGGGGAACTTAGGCCTCATCCAACACCTCTTCCTCAGGGATACGACACAAATGTTAGATGCAAGTTCCACTAAAGAGCACCCAAACATACAATCGAGAATTGTAGATCCCTAAAGCACAAAGTACATAACTTGATTGATTCAAAGGCTATCTGCAATACCATGTCTCTGCAAGAAGGCACATCTGCAATACCATAACCAGCACAACTGTAAGAAAGGTTCGATCCGAAGAGGTTGCATATGTTAGAAGAGACTAAGGGGAACCTCCTTGGGGACTATCATGTCAACTTATACAAGCATGATGACCCCAACCTGTGGGTGGATATAAAGGCTAATCACATCGGAGATTATTAGAGTGTGCAATCATTTTCATTTATAATCTTTTTGTTTTTAAGTGTTATTCTCTTTTAAAACTCGTTTGTTTTCAAATAATAATAATAATAATGAAATGAATGTGCATGTTTTGAATCAATCCATTTGTGTTCACTCATATTTTGTTCATCGATATCAAACTCTTGTTTAAGCGAAAATTAAAAGGAGAATGATGAAATCAAAATATATGAAACTACTGGTTGTATGCTTTTGAATAAAACCTTGTCGGCGATATAAGAGAATGTTTCAATTCCCAAACATAGGAGGTATAAGTAAGATAATCCTTAGTCAACCCATTTGAAACCACCTGAAGACTCAATTGAGCAAAAAGACAAGTCGCTTCAAGATTAAGTCAATCTAGGGCAATCACATCGAGATTTGACAAATCTCTCCAAGAATCGTTTAGCCAAGGGCATTCCTTCCAAGATCAGCAAGCTAGGGGAAAAATTACTTCAAGGCTTGTACTGAGGCAGGCCAAGTCAAGAGCATAAGAGGTCAACTGCTCCAAGAGAGGGTTACTCATGGGCATACAGTTTCAAAGCACTAGAAGCAATCCATGCAGATACACAATAGACTTGGGCAAGACTGTCTATAGAGGGAAAATTCTTCTCCATGCTTTTGAAGTTGCTAAATCAAGTTCCGCCGTTCATAAGTAACCGCTAAGTTCAAGGTGAATGTCTGGAAATCATGCTAAGCACATCCCATAGATTTTCAACAAGAAGTCTTGTGGCCAAGCAAGTCACTTCCCAATTTCAACCATACATGACCCACCTCAGGGACACTTATTGAACCGTCAAAACCATTACATAAATCATCATCATGCATTAATTAGGTCGCTTCACTCATGCATATCATTCATCTATCATAGCATGAAACCTTGTAAAACAAACCAGAAAACCCAAATTTGAACCCGCTTAGCATCTCCAAAGTCTAATCATACTTGGTGCCCATATCAAGTCCCCCCCCCCCCAAATGAAGATAAAGTCCAACTAGCTTGGCATCTTCAAAGCCCAATCATACTTTGCACCCATATTAAATCCTTCCTACAATATCTCATAAGCCCTAAGCATTTTTGGGTCACCTCTCATAAAGCTCAAACTTTGTTTGGCCACCTCCTTGAAGCATAAACTTTATTTATCCCTCTTTCCATTAAAGCCCAAATTTGATTCCCCTCCTCAATAGGGCCCAAAATTTGTTTGGCAACCTCTCATAAAGCCCAACCTTTTTTTGGCCACATCCTTGAAACATAAACTTTGTTTAGCCCTTCCATAAAGCCTAAACTTGATTTGGCCCCTTTTCAATTAAAGCCCAAACTTTGCCTAAACTTTTTTTGGCCATCTCTCATTAAGCTCAAACTTTGTTTGGTCATTTCCCTTTAAGCCTAAACTTTTTTTAGCCATCTCCATAAAGCTCAAACTTTGTTTTGCCACCTCTCATAACGCCCAAACTTTGTTTTTCCACCTCCTTTGAGCCTAAACTTTGTTTAGCCATCTCTATAAAGCCCAAAATTTGTTTGATAACCTCCTTTAAGCCTAAACTTTG
The DNA here is from genome assembly GCF_024323335.1 of Lathyrus oleraceus. Taxonomy (NCBI): domain Eukaryota; kingdom Viridiplantae; phylum Streptophyta; class Magnoliopsida; order Fabales; family Fabaceae; genus Lathyrus; species Lathyrus oleraceus. The sequence continues at coordinate 197,902,998 of NC_066580.1, read as the reverse complement.
TTTAACCCTCTTTCCATTAAAGCCCAAATTTGATTCCCCCACCTCCATAAGGCCTAAACTTTATTTGGTTACCTCTCATAAAGTCCAAACTTTGTTTGGGCACCTCCTTAAAGCCTAAACTTTGTTTATCCCTCTTTCTATTAAAGCCAAAATTTGGTTTAGCCACCATAAGGCCCAAGCTTTGTTTGACCACCTCTCATAAATCCCAAACTTTGTTTGACCACCTCCTTGAAGCCTAAACTTTTTTTAGCCCTCTCCATAAAGCCCAAACTTAATTTGGCCCCATTTCCATTAAATCTCAATTTTTGCCTAAACTTTGTTTGGCTACCTCCTTAAATCCCAAACTTTGTTTGATCATCTCTCATTAAGCCCAAACTTCCAGACAAACAAACTTCTTCTCAAGTAGATCTTCTAGTCGCTTCTTTAATTCACACAACTCTGAAGCAAACATCCTAAAAAGATCCATCAACGTCGGACTAATACCAGGTACTAAGTCTATAGAAAACTTCACTTCACGCTTTGGAGGAAAATCACTAATATCATCTGGAAACACCTCTGGAAAATCACAAACAACTGGTAACTCACCAAATGCAGCTTTACTTTCTGCCTTCGTAGAAGCTAATATCATAAACACTATAGCATCATCCTTCACAAGCTCATCCACTTGCTTTCCCGACATGAACAACTCATCACTTGTATCAAACTATGTATTTGATACCATCTTGTCGTATCTGTTGTTATGTACTTTGAATCTTCCTCTTCAATGAAACTCAGAAAATAACACCGACTTATCCAATAATTTTCACTTTTACAAGCAGAGGCATGAAGAACCAACTCTTCATATCTAAAACATCACAAAGTAGAAGAAGTTTCTCCCTACTTGTTTCAATCATGCTTCTGCCAACAAGCGTTTAGAAAAATAAACAAGCACTACTAGTGTTTCACATACATGTCGTGTACTAGGGAACAAAAAATATTACAAAAACTAGGCTAGACGAACCGACCTGCTCTGATACCACTATGTAGCACCCTAAACCCCAAAACTTATATTTTAAGAATTACACGACAATCTAAAGTGTCACCAACGACAAAACCTCTAGCAGAAAAAATATCTAATAGTCAATGAAACATTACATCGGAATTACTAACGTCAAACAACAACTGTCATTGCACGATCATATTCCTTTAGGGTATCATTGCGACAGTATCTTTCCTGTTTTGATTTAAATAAAACAGTCACAATAAGACATTTAATCTCAAACTTCCACTCACAAAAAATATTTTCAAAAACAAAGTTCTTGTAAGCGAATCTCAACAACTCCAACTTGGAACCAATTAAAGGTTTATCTATAACAAAACATGATAATCAAATAATTTTCCCGACCCCGAGTTATAGAGTCTGATTAAGACTTCTAACAATAAGGACTAAACAAAGGAACTCCATGAGCTAACTTCCACTTACAACAACAAACTCTACTCCTGAGTATCTGCAAGATGCCCATGGTGGACAACATCAAAGTAAGGGGGGGTGAGAAACAACAAACTAATATAAATAGTGTAAAGAATGTTAAGGTAGAGAATACACAACAAACACACATTCATTACACATCTATCAACAACATGTTCTGACACCCAAATCATGACAAGATTTACATATTCACATCTAATCAACAACATGTTCTCACACTCAAATCATGACAACATTCACATCCAATCAAAAAATCATGAAAAATTAAAACATATGCAAATCATATATGCAAATGTACTCCACAAATGAATCATTATGCATGTGTTACCATTCATGAACACTCAGGTTCATCTCGCTCCCGATCCCCACCATAGGAACATAACACAACAATTATTATCATCATCTTAGGTAACGCTTCACGATTCCCACCTGAAACTGACTACTTTATCCTGATCCCCACCATAGGACCAGAGCACACCAAAATAGGACAAAATCCCATACACCCTGATTCATGACTCTCAACAACATGCATTATCGTAAAAGGTTCACCAAAAGAGTCCCCGTACACATCTCACCATTTATGCATCACATCACTTATCATACGCATCAATCAATTCATGTTACAACATCAATAAACCATAATAAACAGCAACAACTCATCAGACATGACTTCATAGGCATTCATTTATGTTACTTCACCAAAACAATAACACATCATCATATAAATATAACGGTTCACTAACCGATCATACAAGTCATCACAAACATCCCTATAGTAGGTAATTAACTACAACTCAATAATTTCACCAAGCACTACCATGAGGTAGCTCCACGTGTTATCTTTTTAACTCTTCAAATGACGTGTCATTTGGACATACAGATCAAACGATACAGCCAAAATCGTTGGACAATGCAACAAAAACAAAAGAATATTTTTTCACTATTTTGCTTGGTGAAATCGATCGCATAGAACCACGTTTCGCTAATGACTTTGAAAAAATTATTCTTCCAGACATTGAATCGATTGCAATCCCCCTGCAATCGATTGCACAACTTCATTATTCATTTTTTTGAAGGCATCCAATCGATTTCAATTATGGGTAATCGATTGACACTGTAGCTTTTCTCAAAAGTTCAAGTTTCTCTCCTATGATCTTCATCCCTCTCATCTCCAAACCCTCATACATCATTATTTTGTGGTACTAAAAATGCCCGAGTGTAAGGAATGCTCGAAATATAAGCAAAATAAATTCGCCATTTAACTTTAATTATTCCACAAGAGGGAAAGTGAAAATATCGATAAAACCCACGAAAAAACAAAAAGAAATGGTCGTCACAACCAAATTGGGTTCGAGAGTCGATTATGCAAGGAGAATGTATTAACACCCCTCACATCCGTTGTACTCAATGGGACCCATTTAGTTAGTTTCATGTTAGAGTGTTAACGTGATATCATTTGCGATATTCTACCTATCGAGTGAGAAAAGAGAAAGAAAGAAAGGAAAGACTTAAGTTTTTTTTTAACATTAATGTTCCTGATAAGATTTCACAATCCTGATCCTACGTATCTCCAGGTTCTATGAAGAACTCAAGGCTACGTAGTTCTATTAAAAGAGAACTACTGGATTGATTGCTTTTAGAGAGTGATGCTTAGGTCGCATTTGAGCGGTTAAACCTTTACTTGTTGCTCGCTCTTGGAGGTTGAATTCTTTATTTGTTTCGCGTCGAAAAGGATAAAGCGTGCTCATTTTTGAAAATGTTTTTAGGGTCTCACAAGGGCGGAAAATAATTTTGATTGGTTAAGTTGATTTTAAGTGGAGAGATGCATTCAAACAGGGAGCTCTACTGCAGTGCTCAAATGCCCGAAAAGGAAGAGGCCTTAGCCCAATCACTCTCTTTTCATCGAAAATTTTGTTAATAAAATGTGTAAAAAATTAGGTCAAAGTTCATTAACGGAAGACAATTATTCAAACAGGGATCTCTATTACAGTGTCCAAATAATCGAGAAAGAGAAGGTCAATACCTGAAGCTGCACGAAAAATACTCGAGCGCATCGCGCGCTCGAAGATACAACAGAGTCGCCATCGAACTTTATTAATTCCTGAAGGAAAGGGAAAATATCGATAAAACCCAGGAGGAGAGAAAATTGGTAAGTAAGTCGGTTATGCAAGGGGAAGTTATTAGCACCCCTCACATCCATTGTACTCAACGGGAACCGCTTTGATTGTTATTTGCTCGAATGGATGTTACTATCTAAAGAGTACTTGCAAATAATTTGAATAAAAGAAAAAAAAGGTTAATAATTAATATGCTCGCGGAGGATTCGAATCATCGTGCCTACATATCCTCATAGTGCAATACAGAAATCAGAGCTTCGTAGTTCATGGAACTATTGGTGGGAGATGAAAGAAATTGTGATAAAGGCGTGGTTTGAACCAAAGAATAATGTTATTTGAACCCATATGGTAGGTATATCTGAACCAATGTGAAAAGGTGGCATATGGCAAAAAAATAAAGGGCTTTGTCCTATATAAGGACTTTCAAAGTAACAAAAGGAATTGTTTGTCTAAGCAACGAGAGGACTAATAAGACAAACAAAAAGGCTCTTGGTTAAGAGGTAAGCATTAGTTATTGGCCCAAAGGTATGTATGGAATCCAAAGAAAGATTGTATTTGGTTCAAAGAGAAAGTATATCACTGGGGATGAATGTTTTGATGATTGAAGGTATTGAATAATGTAGAAGATATTGAATGGTGGTTGAAAGATCTGGATGGTGCCCTAAGGTAGAAGAATAATTAATATGCTCTCCAAGGATTCGAACCCTTGTGCCTATGTATTCTCATAGTGCAATGAGGAAATCAGAGTTTTATAGTTCGTGGAACTAAGACGGAAGGAAGGAAGAATGAATATAATTTGTGTTTAAACCTGACAAGAGATATAACTGGTGTTTAAACCAAATAGAAAAGGTAAATGATATAAAGTTGGTTGAAGTGAAATAGTGGGGTAAAGTGACATAAAATTGGTGGATGTGGTGTTTGAACCGGATAATGGTGTTTAAACCAAAGGGGTAACAATGTTGTGGTGTTTAAACTAAGTAGGTATTAAAATGTGATGGCAAATTGGTTGATGTGGTGTTTAAACTGGAAAAAAGGTGTTTAAACCAAAGGATCGGTGTTTAAATCAAAAAAGTGTTATTTATATCAATGCAATGGTAATGGTGCTTAACCAAATCAATGGTGTTTAAACTGAAGCAATGGTGTTTAACCGAAGATATGGTGTTTAAATCGGAAAAAAAAGAAAGTGGATTTTAAACTGGAGAAAGTGATAAAGTGGTGTTTAAACCGAATAGTGATGTTTAAACCAACAAGGTAATATGTGTGTGGTGTTTAAACCGGATAGTGGTGTTTAAACCGGACAGGTGGTGTTTAAACCAAAGGGTCGGTGTTTAAACAGAAAAGTGGTGTTTAAACCAAAGGGACAGTGTTTAAACCTGAAAGTGGTGTTTAAACTAAAAGGTCGATGTTTAAACCGTAAATGTGGTGTTTAAACCAAAGGATTGGTTTTTAAACTGGAAAATGGTGTTTTTGAACAAAAGGGACGATGTTTAAACCGGAAAAGAAGTTTATAAACAAAAGGGTCAGTGTTTAAACCAAAAAAGTGGTGTCTAAATTGAAGGGTCGGTGTTTAAATCGGAAAAATGGTGTTTAAACTAATGGGCAGGTGTTCAAACTGGAAAAATGGTGTTTAAACCAAAAGGTCGGTGTTTAAACGGGAAAAGTGGTGTTTAATCCAAATGGTCGATGTTTAAACCAAATGGTCAGTGTTTAAATCGGAAAAGAGGTGCTTAAACCAAAACAATGGTAATGGAATTTAAACCAAAGCAATGGTAATGCCACCTAAACCAAAACAATGGTAATGAAATTTAAAGCAAAGCAATGATAATGGTGTTTAAACCAGAAAAGCGGTGTTTAAACCAAAAAAGCAGTGTTTAAACCAAATGGGCGGTGTTTAAACCTAAAAAGTGGTATTTAAACCAAAAGGGTCGGTGTTTAAACTGGAAAATGGTGTTTAAACCAAAAGGACGACGTATAAACCTGAAAAGCGGTATTTAAACCAAAAGGGCGGTGTTTAAACCTGAAAAGCGATTTTTAAACCAAAGGGTCGATATTTAAACAAGAAAAGTGGTTTTGGCCAATGCAATGGTAATGATGTTCAACAAAATCAAGGGTAATGTTGTTTAAACCAAGGAATGATATTTAAATCAAAGGGATGGTGATGGTGTTTAAACCAAAAGGGAGATTATGGTGTTTAAACCAAAGAGGACGGTGTTTAAACCTGAAAAGTGGATTGTGGTGTTTAAACAACTATCCAGTTTTAAAGTGTACTTGTCAAACTGCCTATAAGAGTTAAATATAATTATTGGTGTTTTTATTTTAATTTTATTTTAATTATTTTGTAGTGTTTTATTTTATTTAGTTTTAACTAATTTTATTTATTTTTTTCTCTAAATCAAGTACTAATGTTATTTGTGGATTTTAAAAATTATTAAAAACCCAAAGTGAAATGTATATTTATTAGTGATGTTGAAAGGAGAGAAGGATTAAAAAAACACAACAGAAGCGGCTAGGGGTGGCAAACAGGCATGCCCATCCCGTTTAGGCTTGTCCCGTAAAAGCTCGCAAAAAATATGGCGGGACGGGACGACCATGGTTGAGGATGTGAGCCTAAAACTTAGGTTCGTCCCGCCAAAAAGTGAGGGTGGGGCGGGGAAAGCCCGCAGGCACTGCACTCTTTAAGCCTAAAAATGCAAAAAAAATTGTAAATGCACATTTCCGCAAAAGCCCTAAAAAAAATGGGGCGGGGCGGGGCATACCCATTAGAGGGCGAGGGTCTGAATCCTTGACCCGCTCTGCACTAAAGTGTGGGAAAAACGGGCATGCCCAACGGGCCGGACCCGTTTTTCCACCCCTACAAGCGGCACATTGCAGTTTTAAAAGAGACCGGATAAAACACCTTGCAGCGGCTACACAATCATCTCCTTTTCGCTATGTAGGATTAGCAATAACATTTCATTATCTTCTTTTTCTACTTATTGTTATTGTTCATGCATGTTTTGCTCTTTTTGGTTTGTTTTTTTCTTTAATTTTTCGTAACTGATTATTTATATATATATATATATATATATATATATATATATATATATATATATATATATATATATATATATATATATATATATATATATATATATATATGTAGTGTGTTAATACGATTTTTATTATGTTGTTCAGACCAAATCATGTCGATATGCTACTTACATATATGTATGCATGATGCGTGACATTTTTGTTAGTTCGATCCGGTTACGATGATCCCATTTTTTGTGTTGGAAACATTGTTCGTTTTTTAGCACATTTAAAATTCCTTTTGCTTTACGTTTCTTTTTTGATAAATTTAGATCAACATGATTTTGATCCATATTGTGATGATCATGTTAAGTGTAGCAAGCTATTGGTTTATTTCATCAGTTCATGTGTAATTTTTTTAATTATTTATTGTTGTATTTCGATTTTACACTCGTCTGATGGTTTAACATACCGGTAATCCGTTTTTTGTGCGCTTACCAATTCGTTTTTCTATTTGCAACTTTTATTATATTATTGTTTCTCTATGTGATTTGCGGTGATCACATTCTTGCGTTAGCAACACTGTTGGTTTTTTAGCACGTTAAATTTACTTTTTATTTGCGTTTCTTTTTTATTAAATTTAGATCTACACGATTTTGATCCATATTGCAATGATCACGTTAAGTGTAGCAAGCTATTGGTTGATTTTATCGGTTTATGTGTGGTATTTTTAATGGATTATCATTGCATTTCGATTTTGTACACGGGTCCGATGGTTCAGCATAACGACAATCCGCTTTTTTTTTGTGCTTACCAATTCACATTTTGATTTGCAACTTTTATTATATTATTGTTTCTCTATGTGATTTGCAATGACCACTTAACGCATTAGAAATTTGTGGTTTTTGATTTTGTGTTAAGAACAATGATCTAACATTGTTATGTTTATATTGAATTAAATTTCTCTTGGTTGCCTCGCACGTCTTTGCATACGCGACTTTGATTCGCGTCTTTGCGTCATGATTTTAATCCATGCACTTTTCTTTTCACCTTACTTTTTTTTATTCATTTTTTGTGAATGTGTGATGTAAATGTTGTGTTTGCTCTCATATTTTTATACTTTTATCATTGTTCAATGCTTATATGTATATTCGGATCTTCTTGTATTTGATTTATGCCTTGTGTTTGAGTTCATGTCGCTACATTTGAATTCACACCCCTTTGCGATCCAATTCGCACCCTTCGCATTACCATTTGTATCCATCATATTTAACCATTAATTTCAATTCATTTCTAATCACATACCCAAAGTCATTTTCAAACTATTTTGCAAGGCAAGTCAAAAGCTTGATCCAACGTCAAGCTATTTTCAAAATCATCTCAAAACCAACCCATTTGAAACTTTTCTTTTCAAACCGTTCCCATCATCTCAATTTATCAATCATCCACATTTAAATCATTTTTCAAACCCTAAAACCACTTCAACCTTTTTTCATAACCATAAATAAACCTCGATCAACATCGAGTGTATTTTCCCAATCAAACTTCAAAATACTTAAAAATACTCAAAACACTTTTTTTAATAAATATGGAAATGGAACTGGGTGATACCACAAGCTCCTAAGACTAGGATTCAGGATGGATATCTCGCTAATCCAAGCTCTCGCCATCGACAAAAACACATCAAACTCATTCAAACTTTTTTTTCCTTTTGGCATAACCTAATAAAACCTTTTCAAAAACGAAATACATTTTGTCTTAAGATGATGCAGAGCAATGCTTCATCTACAACCGTTGAGTTGAGATAAGTGGCGTGAATGTGATTTGTAAATCCATTCAATGTAATGTAAATGTCCTCTCCTCACCTATTTTGGGTAAAATAATATTTTCTGTCGATTAATACAAAGTAGCTTTTGCTAAAATCAACCAACCAACAAACTTTTTTTTACCTAGAACTACATGTGCCTTGACTTCCTTTTTGAGATACGTAGGAGTAGGATTGCAAAATCTTGCCAGGCCCACTAATAAAAAATAAACCTCTTGTCCTCTTCTTTCCCCTATAAATAACTCGAGAACCCTAAATTTTAAACAAACACTGACACACACAACTAACAAAACGGTTCCTATTGAGTACAACAGACGTGAGGGGTGATAATACCTTCCCCTTGCATAACCGACTCCCGAACCCTAATATTGGTTGTGATGACCATATCCTTGTACTTATTTTAGGGGTTTCATTTGAAATTTTCACTTTCCCTCTATTGGAATAAATAAAGATCTATGGCGACTCTGTTAAGTCTATCATGTGAGTGTGCGATTGCGTTTCACGATGTCGTTCTCATTTTTCGAGGTACGACAGATGATGAATCTGCTGGGGACTCTCCCATCCTTAAGTGGGTCGAGCCTAGTTAGTTTATTGTGTCTGCCTATGTTTGTTTACTTATGTGGCTTTGCTTTACCTTATGCTTTCATTATTGTTATATTATTATATGGCTCTATTGGATCATTGGTACTTAGATATCTTATTTGCAAAGCCTTGAGGTAAATTTTTTTTACCCGAGTCTTGAGTGGAAACATAAGATAGGACAATGGTTGAGTAGTGAGGACTTGCGAGGTGAATACCTCGTAAGGGTCAGCATGAGAACCTCACTTAGAGTAGATCCTTCTAAAAGTGTTGTTGCACGGGGTGAATACCTCGTTAGCTTCAATGTTTTCAAAGGGGTCCATGACTCTAAGGACATTTTAGAACATTGAATCTTTTTGGTCAAATAAAAATGATGGTTGTGTAGTATGGATTCGCGAGGTGAATACCTCGTTAGAAACGATACGAAAAACCTCACTCAGAATAGATTCTCACGAAGGAATTAGTACGCGGCAAGAATTTGTCGTAAGCGTCAAACACTCTTGTAGATCCGTGACTCTGGGGTCCTTTGTAAATGTTGGTGTAAGCCCTAGAGGCCAATACTTTTGGTACTTGTATCGAATTATTTATTAATAATAAAAGGCTTTTTTCTTTATTATGTTTGTTTAATAAAGTCCATAGAATAGCTAGTTCGTTTAATGTATCAAGTGTGACTTAATCATAAGATCCCATTAAACATAAGGACATTATTCTTAAAGTATCCGTAGTCGGGCTTTGTTGTGAAGTGGGATAACATTAAAGCATTAAGACTATTATGTATATAGACTGATGATTACATCTCATGGATCATGGATAAGGAGTTATCAAGTCTTAAATATATGTATGAATATTAGGAGTAACATTTATACTGGATTGACCCGCTATGAGAATACTATATGGAATGTTATGGAAAGTGTCATAAGTTATTCTGATGGTGATTGTGGTGTATACCACCCTTCTACCTGAAACCACTATGGACCCCAGATGTAGAGTCGAATGCTTTATTGCTGTAAGACCCCAATTTTGACCCTAAGATCCCTCATGCAATTTCATCATATGCATAAGCATTGGGATCATACATTGGCATCCTCCTTACCCATTTTTTTCATTGGGTTTGTTTTGGGAGAGATCACCAAGCACCATGTGATTGTATCATACTTGTATATTTATGATTTTACTAACCAAAATACTAAAAAGATGACTTTGTATTTGCCTAACTCTTTTGTAGGTAGGGCATGGTCCCCATTGGTCCATCAAGTTCATATATAGGGTTTAAGAACCTCATGTTTAAGATCATCATGAAGGATTGATCCACAAAGTCTTTAAGCATCATTTATGAGTCCCATGATCTCTACATGTTATTTTGATCAAGTTTTCTTCAAGAGTTTGGAGTTGATTTGCCTTGGAAACCCTAGTTTGTCTGGGTATCCTGAGTAACTTCTTCAACAAGCTTCCTCACCAATTGATTAAATTTATCAAGGGAAACTCTAAAATTCATCATCTTATGTATATATGATCTACCATGAGCCTAAAAAATCAAGAGAATTGCAAGTTAGCAAGTTGGTTGATGGTGGTTGGCCAGATGAATTCATCTGATCAAAACTGAGTCTCCCTAGACCTATATCCTACAATTTTCACCATATGAAAATTATTCCAAGAGAAATGTTACTTTAAATGTCATTCCAAACAACTTTCATGTTGAAGTCTAGATCTAATTTTGCTTAGAAAGTCATTTTCTATGTTAAAACATTATAGGTCATTTTGTCTTAACCCTAACTTGAAAGTCAAGTTCCCAAGGCCATAACTTGCTCATTTTTTATGAGATTAAATATTTCCAAGTTGAACAATCAAATTCAAGATGTCTATTTAAACTTTAATGTTTGGACTGAAAGCTAAATCAACTTTTATGAGCATTTGATATGAGGATACATTATAGGTCATTTTAGACCAATACGATTGAACAAGTGATTTTCCTCAACTTCAAAAACGCATAACTCTCTCATTATAAATCCAAATTATGTCAAATTGGTGACCATTTTGAAGGACTTTGAAAGAACTACAACTTTGATGAAAACACTTTTCTCATTTGGAGCTCACATAAAAAGTTTAGTAAGGTGGAACATTGAGGTATATGACTTGACACTTAGAAAAAATTTCAACATGTTGAAATTTCCAAACTTCCACCTCAAAAATCACCTTGATCCAAGTTCCAAATGGAAAAGTGTTCAACAAAGAGTTGTTCCTCTTGATCTAAGCTTTCCAAAGAGTCCCAATTTATTCATTTTGGACCAAGTTTGTTAGGACCGCGCATGGTTTTAACAAGCCTGCATCATTGGTGGAAATCAAGGTTCAAATGATCACATAACATTGCCTTTCGATTCAAGCTTCATTCCAACTTAATTTCAGATGCATTTGGACCTAATTGGATTGCTTCATGAGCCTGTACACGCCCATGCAGGCTTGTGCATGACATTGCCAAATTTGGAAGGAAATTCAAGTGTGCAAATAACACTTCCAAATTCTGTAAATATGGACCCCTGAGCTCATTTGAAAGGATCCTTGTGCGCTAGCTTTTCCCCCTCTCTTCAAACCCTCACAATTCAAAGGAAAACTTGATAATTTTCAATTGAAAATTGAGTTTGAATCTCACTGTTTGGAGATTCAAAAACTCCAGGATCCAAAGCTTCTTTCCATTCCTAATCCACTTCTGCAAGTCATTGGAGAAAGATCAAACAAGAACTGAAGCAAGGAAGAGCAAGTTCTGCATAATATTGAAGGTATTTTCCAAAAAATTTCTTCTCTTCGATTCTCACTCATTTCTCATCATTTCTCTTGGATCTTTGGTTGTCTGAAGTCCTACCAATGTAGGCAAGAAGATTGAGTTTCTTTAAGGTCAAATCGAAGCAACTCAATTGACACACCTCAAAATTCAACTCCTCACATCTTTCTATATATTTGGAGTTAGTTAAAATTGAGGTTAGATTCATGCTCTACGCCATTTTTTCTTTCAGATCATGTCCTCCTTTTTCATTTATGTGATAGTGATGACTGAACCAGTCAGGTGAGGTTCGCCTGAGAAGGTGCCCGGAGGTTTAACGCCGGTAATGTGTTGGCATGGTTCAGAGCCATTGATCCTTTTCAAATTGTTTTAATCTCGTGTGTTGCTTGTAAATACCACTTGTGTTATGCGTTGACTAGTGACTATGGTGGAAAGCGCGCTTGTGACCACTTGACCTGCCACCTCAATTAATGAGGGATATCAAGTGGTCCACGTTTTTTTTTGTATTTTCTGATTTTCATTTTATTCCTTTGATTTTCATTAATTCATATTAATTTTAATATTGATCCAAAAAATATGAGAGTTTCACCAAATTTTTGTAAATAAAATCCTCTTTCATATTTTAAATTAAAATTATTTTTGGATGATTATTAATATTTTTCATGATTTAATTTATTTTGTGTTTATTTTTAATTGTTTAAAAATACTTTTAGGTCTCTAAAAATTCTGAATTTTTTTCTCCAAGGTCCTTTGACCTTGTTTGACCTATGATAAATCTCATGGCCATTTCTTTGGTGTTTTGATGAGATTTTAGGAATTTGACAAACCATATTTAATTTAATGCATTATTTTTAGTATTTTTAAATTGAATAAATGCCAAATAATTGTGTTGAGCCACTTTGATTGTTTGTATAAGTTTGCCTTGTGTTGTTGGGTCTTGGTCAAGGTTGATTTGACTTTGTTAAGTTAAGATCATTGGATTTAGGGGATTGATGAAATGTACATTCCATCTCCCAAAATGAATGAATGATCTTAATTTGGTAAAAGTCCTCCTTCGTCCAATTTGAGTTTTGATCCATTCCTCTCCCTCTTCATCTCATTCCCCTTCTTTATGCATTCATATCATGGACCTATGATATCTCCATATCCTAAGGCTAGTTGATTGCAAAATCAACATAAGTATGGATGAGATTAGGCCACCACTTTTGCATATTCTTTTTGTATGTGGTATGTTTCATGAGCATAGTCCATTATACTATATCTCTAACATGCATTAACACCAAGATTCTATTGCCCGACCTCAAATAATTGTGACTTCTACATAAGTCCAATTACGATTGCTTAACATAGCACTAATTTTTTTATACAAAAAGCATAGCATTCTAGTTAGTGAGATTGTAAGTCTCCCCTCTTTCATGGTATTGTGTGGAAACTTGGCCTTTTTTCCTTCCTTTGGAAGATGTCTTGGTTCAAGGATCCATGCTTTTTATAAGTGGGTGGAGTGTTCTCCAAAGGATGACTTAAAATAAAAAGCAAAAGCAATACTAACTTCTAACTCATTAACAACTAACATTTAATTTCAAGTCATTTACTTTAATGCACTTTATTTTTAAGCCTTATTCATTTGCCATTATTCATACCATTGTAATTGTTTATGTTAATGTCTTTTTCACTTTGTCCATTTGGACTATATTTTGTGATATATTTTGCTTGTGTATCTTGTTTGTGTGGTCTTTAACCACTAATGTACATAATAAAAACCAAAACCATAAAAAACATCTTGTGTGGACTGTTGGTTTGATATGAGACAATTGGACTTAGAATTTAGGCAATACTTCATATGCAAAGGACTTGGCCAATACAAACTTTCATGTAACCAAGTGCTTGTAATCTGAAACTTCATATGATACATCATTAAAGATCCATTTGAGTTCATCTGCAACATGATCATTGTGAAACTGTTATTTTGAACCTGTGACTTATGGCATTGTGGAATTCATTTACTACATGGGAAAATTTGAAGAAGATCATGGAGTTTTTAAGCTTGGATGTGGCTATCTTTATTTGATGCCTTGCTCTTCAAGTTAATATTGTGTGCATTGTTTGTTGCTTGATTCAAATGTCCAAGGGAATTTGGGTTTCTATATGACATTATTGTCTATTGGATTGCAGCCCATTGGTCAGATCTTTTCAAATCTTAACTTTTAACTTTATGCTTAAGATTAGTCTCTTCATCTCCTCCCCACTTCTTTAATTTCAAAATCTCCCCCTCCTTTTAAAAACTTTCTTGTTTGTACTTGTTCTTCTAAACTTAGACCATTTTGCAAACTAGAAACTTTGGGCTTATGCCATTGCATTTTAAACTTCTTTTCTTAAATAAACATGTAAATAAACTTAACTATACTTGACTTAAAGACTTCAAAAGCCAAAAAGAACTAACTCATTCAAACCATTTTTTAGGCCTTTGTGTCTTTCAAACCTAATTTTTGTTAAAAGCAAAGTATCTACTTTGAAATTTGTATCACGAACTACGAGGTTTTGATCCCTCATTTTTTATCTTGGTACGTAGGCACAAGTCTGAAGATCTTGTCAAACACAAAAATATAATTAATGAATTCTTTTCTCATCCCCCCATTCTATTTGCTTGCAAACATCATTTGTACAAAATACATATGCGCACAAGAAAGGGCTCCCTAGAAGTACCTAGGACATTTTGGGTGCTAACACCTTTCCTCTGTGTAACCAATCCCCTTACCTGTAATCTCTGGAATTTTATTAGTTTTTGATTTGAAAACTTCTTATTTTTGGGTTTTATTCGTACTTTTCCCTTTTCCCTTGGAAACAATAAAAGCGCGGTGGCGACTCTTGTTATTTGATGTCTTGCTTATCCATAGCTTGATGACCATGAATTTACCGCTATAATTGCTGATAAAACATTGTTCGTAACTGGATGACCATAAAGACAGTTGATGGGTACTCCACGAAGCATGTTGAGGGACATGAGTGACCTAGATGGAATTTACCCATCCTGCGTAACAGGATAAATGTCTAAGGACCCAATATTGAACTAGACAAGGATGACACGGTCTATGCCCTATGTTAAATATATACATAAGGGAAAAAGGGTAATTTTACACACAAGTATTATCACAAAAAGGGATTTTTCAAATCACATGACATTTTCGTGCCTTGGGTAGCAGTGATGTGTTGCTAGATATCGCTCCCTATTTATTATGTTAAATACGTGATTTAATATAATTGTTAATTTCGCGAAAACCTACAGGGTCACACACATAAGGATGGATTGATGAGAGATAGAGTAAATAAGGAACACCGTAAGGTACAATGCACTTAGGTGAATTGTGGAACATTATAAGGCACGATACACTTAAGTAGAATACGAAATGTGGTAAGGTACCACGCGCTTAAGTGATTTTTTGGTATACCATAAGATATGGGTAACATACACTTAAGTGGGCTTTTTAGCTTACAACCCACACAAGTGGTTGTATAAATATAATCCCTATGCAGAAGCATTTCATTAGATGAAATTTTGTTTCTCTCTACCTCTCTCTACCTCTCTCTCTCTCTCTCTCTCTCTCTCTCTCTCTCTCTCTCTCTCTATATATATATATATATATATATATATATATATATATATATATATATATATATATATATATATATATATATATATATATATATATACACCACTCCCTCAAAACCTTCATTCGTAGCAGCTAGCACCGAGACTGAAGGAATCCGTTCGTGTGGACTGAGTAGAGGTGTTGTCTATCACACCTTAAACCCCGCACATAATTTATCACGTAAATTAAATATAAAATAAAACCACGTAGGGTGTCACACATTCATAACACACATGACCTGCTCCATAACACGGGTTTCAACAGTAAATTTCAATACACACTTGTAATAAGGATGTTTACACGACATCCCACTTATCTAAATCATACTTGGGATTTTACACGACATCTTTCTCATCTAATCGGTATTATATATTCATAAAATAATACATTCATAACTTGTCACTGCATGCTCACTTCCATTTTAAAGTATCATCGCAACGAAATTGTCATCACAATTATGGAAGATAAAGCAAGTAATAACATCTAGTCTCAACTTCAATTGTAATAACAAAATAAAAGAGTTGTAATCAACAAACTCAACATCTTAAGAATTCTCAACAACAAAATTATTCTTATGACTTCAACATAATCAGACATAAGGAATAAAATAAGCGTTTAACTCAACCTGGTGTTACATGATCAGAGCAAGGTACCACTAGTAAAAGCAACAAAATAAAGAAGTAATTCAAGAGCTACCTTCCACTTACTTCAGCAATACTACTCTTGAGTATCTGCACGATGCCCATGTAAAGGCAACATTCAAACAGAAGGGGTGAGAATTCATTTCAATAATAACAATATAGGATGAATAATAGAGTACAACATCTACACAATCATGCACAACAATATATCACATTCTTACATCCAAATCATAATCAACATCATACACGACAACATCTCAATTATCATCAACATCATACAAAACCATATCTCAGTTATCATTAACAACATATGCAACAACCTCTCATCCAACAATACATCAACAACAACCAATACAAATGCAACACTTATGCAATGTACTCAACACCGACTCGACATGCATGTGGTACCAAATATGAACTCTCAGGTTCATCTCACTCCATGATACCCACCATAGGATCGATTCCCTCTTGGAACCAGAGCACACCAAAATCACTACCATCACCATAGGTAACACTTCACTAATCCCCCATAATAGGAATTAGTTGCTCGCACCCAATCCATCATAATGGGATCGAGGCTCTCCAAAACTCGTTACCACCAACATAGGTAACACTTCACTAATCCCCTATAATAAGAATTATCTACTCGCACCATATCCATCACCATAGAATTGAGGCTCACCAAAATTAGACCGAAGCCCGTACATCAAGATGCATGACTCTCAAATAACACGCATTAACACAACAAGGTTCACCTAAAGAATCCCCACACATACATCTCATCATTTATGCATCACATCATTCATCATACAATAACCAATTCATGTTTTCACGTGAATAATATCAACAAAAAACATCAACTCATCAACATCTTAACATCATCGACATAACAAGATAATCATCACACCACGATATTACAACAATGCAATGGTTCATCAACCAAACGTATAAACCAATACATTTATTGACATACTAGGCATTTTAATTTTATTAAAACATATCAACAATCACTACTGTGTTATAAGTCTGAGTTTTAGCTTTATAACACTTCAAAAGACATCAAAATCGGACTTATGGAATAAAAGTTATGACCAAAATCTTCGTGATATGTCAACAATTCATTAACCGGACGTATGAACAAAAACTTCACCAACACAGTACGAATAGGAATAATACTCAACAATTCACTTATCACCATCATGTTATATCTCTGAGAATCAACTTCTAATGCTTCAAACCCCAATCCAAAATGATTCACTAGTTGCAAGTTATGATCAAAACCGTGCACAAAGGCGTTACTAAAAAGTTGTTGTTTTCTAAGACTTTCAACACAATTTTCATCTTCTTCAACCCCCAAAACGTACATGAAATGATCATCAAAATTAATTTATCTCTGAAACAAAGTTGTAGCTATCTATTTCAGATATTTAACACTTCAAACGAAACTCGATTTGGACTTATGGATCAAAAGTTATGGCGAAAACGATTTCGACTGAAAAACACAAAAAAAGGCTCGTGATTGTGACAGACATAATGGATAATTGTTTGCGTTTTTCATCGTTGGAGGTCTTCCGGACCTCCGATTTAGATTCCGTAAAAAGTCAAACACTCAGAAAATTACAACTCATGCAATGCTCTAATTATATAAAGTTAATTTAGATTTTTAATACAATTAAATCATCTAATCATTATTTTAAGATTATGCCTAAAACCTTCAAAATCGTAACAATGGTGAATATAGGTTCAATCATCAAAATAGAAAACTACACATATATAAGGCACATGAAATTCATCATATAATCATCATAGCATCAAAAATCAAAATTTTGAATCAAAACACCCAACCCTAAGGAGGTTAAGGGTTCCTCCATTTTATCCTTCTATCATACCCTTTACTATTGGAACAAGTTCTCACCCTTTCCTTAGATTTTCCAACAAGATGCACACTTCAAGCTCTAACAATGAAGTTTTCCTTTAGCCCTAACCCTTACCTCTTCTTGCCACAAAATTCTATTTTACGTAAAACCCTCAAAACTCTCTTTCTAACCTTTTTATCATTAACCTAATCCCCCCTCGATTAGGAACTTCCACCATTGCCCTCACTTATCATCTTATTTACCACCATACCCCTTTTGACTCTAATTTTCTTTTAATAAAATAATACTAATAATATTCTTCTTTTTCTCCCTACTATTTCCACTCTTCTATTTTCTTCCAACCAATTAAATAAAATAATTATAGGCTAATTATTAAAAATTCTCATTATCCCCATTAAATAAGTAAAATAACTAAATTTCATTATTTAATTAAGATGCTCATATTCTAGTTATTTTATTATTTATTTAAGTAATTCTAATAAAACACTATTTATTTCAATCACTAACTAAAATTCTAATTAATTATCAACCACTATACCAAACTCTTACTCCCTCCATACTTCTATTGCAAGGATACCTACCCCCACAATCATACACAATTAATTTAAAACACCCATTAATCATATAATAATCTAACTAATTCAAATTAATTAATTAATTAAACTTGGGGTGTTACAAATCTCCCCCACCTAAGAAAGTTTCGTCCTCGAAAATTACCTGATGAAAATAGAGTCGGATACAACTCTCTCATTTGTTCTTCATGTTCCCAAGTCATGCTCCTACCATCAGGTCCTCCCCAAACTACCTTTACCAAGGCGATATCTTTATCCCGCAACTGTTTCACTTATCGATCCTCTATCTGCATGGGTGATGCCTTCACAGTCAGGTTATCTCTCACCTGCACATCATCCATTTGGATCACATGTGACGGATCTGGGATATATCTCCTTAACTGAGACACATGAAACACATCATGAAGATTAGCAAGCAGCGGCAGCAAAGTAATCCTATAGGCCACCTCTCCTATCCTCTGAAAATCTGGTACGGACCAATAAAACCCGATGTGAGCTTTCGAGACTTCATAACTTGACCAACACCAGTTACTGGCGTATCTCTCAAAAACACGTGATCTCCCTTTTGGAACTCAAGTGCTTTCCTCCTCTTGTCATGGTAACTTTTCTGACGACTCTATGACACTTTCATCTTTTCTTGGATCATCTTAATCATTTCAGTTGTCTGGTGAATAATCTCATGTCCAAGCATAACACTCTCGCCTGACTCATACCAACACAAATAAGTTCTACACCTCCTACCATAGAACGCCTCATATGGTCCATTCTGATACTAGAATATAAACTGTTGTTGTAGGTAAACTCAATAAACAACAATTAGTTATCCTAAGTACCTCATTCTTCTAGAACACAAGCCCTCAACAAGTCTTCCAAATACTGGATAGTCCTCTCTATTTGACTGTATGTCTACGTAAGATAAGAAGAACTCAACTTCAGCTTAGTACCCAAAGTAGCCTGCAGACTATCTCAAAACCTCGATGTAAATCTCAAATCTCTATCTGACACAACACTTGAAGGATTCTCATTCAACTTTACAATCTCATTAATATACAATTCATCCAGCTTCTACAAAGGATAATTGATCCTCATCGGTACAAAATAAGCTGATTTGGTCAATCTATCCACAATCATCCAAATTGAATCACATCCCTTTGAAGTCCTCGACAAACCTATTACAAAATCCATGGAAATACTATCCCATTTCCACTTTGGAATATTCAATGGTTGCATCAGACCTAACAACTTCTGAGGTTCGATCTTTAACTTCTGACAAGTCAAACAAGCATACACAAATTTGGCAACCTCTTTCTTCATTCATGCCAACCAAAACATCTTCTTCAAATCTTGATACATATTCGTAGCACAAGGATGAATACTCAATCCACCTCTGTGACCCTCCTGAAGAATACTCCTCTTAAGTTCGGGTACATTAGAAACAAAAATTCTATCTCTGAACATCATCACACCATTTTCATCAACTCGGAAATCATTTTCATTACCTTGGTCGATTAGTGTAAGACAATTTATCAAACTCAAATCAGATCTCTGACCTTCTCTGATCTCCTCAAGGATACCACTCGTCAGCTTCAACATACTCAACTTCACATTGTTAGGAGTTTCTCCACCCACTAACTCATATCTTTGAATTGCTCAATCAATTCTAATTCTCGAGCCATGAGACCTGTGTAAAGACTTCTTACTCATCACATCAGCTACAACATTAGCTTTACCCGGATGGTAACTCAAATCAAAATCATAACCCTTCAAATGTTCAAGCCATCTCCTCTGCCTCATATTCGACTCCTCTCATCAAATAAATATTTCAAACACTTGTGATCACTAAACATTTCGAATTTGGAGCCAAATATGTAGTGCCTCCAAATCTTCAACATGAATTCCACTGTTGTCAACTCAAGATCATGCGTAGGGTAATTCCTTTCATGAAATTTCAACCGTCTCTAAGCATAAGCCACAACCTGACCATTTTGCATCAACACACCTCCTAGACCCATCTTCGAAGCATCACAATATACAACAAAGTACTCATATTTGTCGAAATCAAAATTGGAGCAAACATCAACTTCTTCTTGATTTCTTGGAAACTCTTTTCACATTCCACATCCCAAACATACGCTTGACCCTTTTGAGTTATCTGAGTTAACGACAATTCTAAATTTGAAAAACCTTTAATGAACTTCCTGTAATAACCAACAATCTAAGGAAAACTTCTAATCTCAGTGGCATACTTCAGAGTCTCCCATTGTAACACGACATCTATCTCCGATAGACCCATGACTATACCACCACTAGAATCACATGACCAAGGAAACTCACATTATTTAACCCTAACTCACATTTGGGAAAACTTTGCATACAAATGGTTCTCTTTCAATGCCTACAATATAATTCTCATATCACTCATAGCCTTATACTACCGTCCCTCTTCTTCACTAACAATACTGACATACCCCACGGAGAAACACTTGGTTGAACAGACTTCTTCTCAAGAAAATATTCTAGTCGCTTCTTCAATTTCCCCAACTCTGAAGTATACACCCTTTAAGGAGTCATCGACACCGGACTAGTACCAGGTACTAAGTCTATAGAAAAATACACTTCACGCTCTAGAGGCAAATCACTAATGTCTTCAAGAAACACTTTTAGGAAATTCACACACTCCAGGAAGATCCCGAAGTACTCCATTTCATTTAGCTTCCAACGAAGCTAACATCACAAACACTTGTGCCATATCCTTCACAGATCCTCTCACTTGCTTAGCTGATACAAATGTCAACTCTTCACCTCTATTGAATTCAAATTTTATGTTCTAGAGGAAAGTCACATATATCTTTAGAAAAACATCCGGAATCATACACCACTGGCATAACACTAGTGGTCATATTGCTCTTTACTCTTTGAGAAACAACATTAACAATACCTGATCATTTTCCCTAAAGACTTCCCAACTTGACCGACAGACAGGAATCTTGAATCCACAACATCTTCAATGTTAGGAACAACACAACTTTAACATCGCCTGGGCTCTTGCGATCAGCGGCACACTGCACCAACTTATCAAAACAATTGGTAAACACTTGAATTAACTCCAACCAATTAATTCCAAGAACAATGTCAACCTGTTCCAACAAAATACAAACCATACACATCCTCAGGGAACACATCACGATACTTAACACACCACTGACTCATCTCTGGCCAAAACATCGGCTTCCCCCTTACAAGGAAGCGACCAATGAGAATACCTGACGGTATTCCCTCAAGGATCACAACATTTTTCTAACCAACATCATCCTCGAATCCGACCTCTCTTCGGCTTTAGGAAAAGCACAACATTCTCAAAACAGTTTAACTAGCCAACACTGCACTATTGCATGCAACAACATAATGTCCAAGCTCAATACAGTTCGAACATCCAAGATAAGCATACGCTTATCCCCCACTTGTTTCATTCCCAACCTGCAAATGGAAAATAAAACAAGCATAGATAATGTTCTCACACACATGTCGCACACTAGGGAACAAACACAATTAAACAACCTGGCCGGACTGACCGACCTGCTCTGATACCACTAATGTAACACCCTAAACCCCATACATAATTTATCACGTAAATTAAATATAAAAGAAAACCACGTATGGTTTCACCCATTCATAACACACCTGGCCTACTCCGTAACACGGGTTTCAACAGTAAATTTCAATACACACATTTGTAATAAGGATGTTTACACGACATCCCACTTATCTGAATCATACCTGGGATGTTTACACGACATCCTTCTCATCTGATCGGTATTATATATTCATAAAATAAGACATTCATAACTTGTCACTGCATGCTCACTTCCATTTTAAAGTATCATCACATCGGAATTATCATCACAATTATGGAAGATAAAGCAAGTAATAACATCTAGTCTCAACTTCAATTGTAATAACAAAATAAAAGAGTTGTAATCAATCAACTCAACATCTTAAGAATTCTGAACAACAAAATTATTCTTATGACTTCAACATAATCAGACATAAGGAATAAAATAAGCGTTTAACCCAACCCAGTGTTACATGATGAGAGCAAGGTACCACTAGTAAAAGCGACAAAATAAAGAAGTAATCCAAGAGCTACCTTCCATTTACTTCAGCAATACTACTCTTGAGTATCTGCATGATCCCATGTAAAGGCAACATTCAAAAGAAAGGGGTGAGAAATCATTTCAATAATAACAATATAGAATGAAGAATAGAGTACAACATCTACACAATCATGCACAACAATATATCACATTCTTATATCCAAATCATAATCAACATCATACACAACAACATCTCAATTATCATCAACATCATAGAAAATCATATCTCAATTATCATTAACATCATATGCAACAACTGAAGGAGAATAGCGATTCAAAACGCAGCGGAATTTAAAATTTTCTCCTTTAGTGATCCTTACGAATGAGCATGATCAGTGATAGAATCGTTACCTCTTGTGACGATTGAAACCTTTGATGTAGATCTACGGAGCGATCACGAACGTTGAACAATGACAACACCTCTACTCAGTCCACACGAACGGATTCCTTCAATCTCAGTGCTAGCTGCTACGAATGAAGGCTTTGAGTGAGAGAAAGAGAAACGAAATTGCAACTGCACAAATGCTTCTGCCCAAGGGTTCTATTTATAGAACCACTTGTGTGGGCTATAAGTTAAAAATCCCACTTAAGTGTATGTGGCCCATATCTTATAATATGCCACAATCACTTAAGCGCGTGGTACCTTACCATATTTCATATTCTACTTAAGTACACCGTACCTTACGATGTTCTACAATTCACTTAAGTGCACCGTACCTTACAGTGTTCCTTTGTTACTCTATCTCTCATCAATCCGTCCTTTTATGTGTGACCCTGTAGGTTTTCGCGATATTGGCAATTATATTAAATCATGCATTTAACATAATAAACAATGAGCGGTATCTAGAAACACATCACTGCTACCCAAGACACGAAAGTGTCACGTGATCTGACAAGTCCTCTTGTAATAATACTTATGTGTACAATTACCCTTCTGCCCTTATGTCTATATTGAACACAAGGCATAGACCGTGTCATTCTTGTCAGTTCAATATTGGGCCCATAGACATTTATCCTGTTACGCATGATGGGAAAATTCCATCTAGGTCACTCATGTCCCTTAGCATGCTTCATGGAGTACCCATCAACTATCTCTATGGTCATCCAGTTACGGACAATGTTTGATCTGCAATAAGGCACTCGACTCTACATCTAGGGTCCATAGTGGTTTCAGGTCGAAGGGTGGTATACACCGTTATCACCATGAGAATAACTTATGACACTTTGCATAACATTCTATATAGTATTCTCATAGCGGGTCAATCCAGTATAAATATTACTCTTAATATTCATACCTATGTTTAGGACTTGATAACTCCTTATCCACGGTCAATGAGATGTGATCATCAGTCTATATACATAATAGTCTTAATGCTTTAATATTATCCCACTTCACAATAAAGCTCGACTACGGATACTTTAAGAATAATGTCCCTATGTTTAATGTGATCTCATGATTAAGTCACACTTGATACATTAAACGGACTAGCTATTCTAGGGACTTTATTAAACAAACATAATAAAGAAAAAGCCTTTTATTATTAATAAATAATTCGATACAAGTACCAAAAGTATTGGCCACTAGGGCTTACACCAACAACAAAATCTCATCCAATAATATATCAACAACAACCAATACAAATGCAACACTTATGCAATGTATTCAACACCAAATCGACATGCATGTGGTGCCAAATATGAATACTCAGGTTCATCTCACTCCATGATCCCCACCATAGGATCGATTTGTTGGTGTAAGCCCTAGAGGCCAATACTTTTGGTACTTGTATCGAATTATTTATTAATAATAAAAGGCTCTTTCTTTATTATGTTTGTTTAATAAAGTCCCTAGAATAGCTAGTCCGTTTAATGTATCAAGTATGACTTAATCATGAGCTCACATTAAACATAAGGACACTATTCTTAAAGTATCCGTAGTCGAGCTTTATTGTGAAGTGGGATAACATTAAAGCATTAAGACTATTATATATATAGACTGATGATCACATCTCATGGATCATGGATAAGGAGTTATCAAGTCTTAAACATAGGTATGAATATTAAAGGTAATATTTATACCGGATTGACCTGCTATGAGAATATTATATAGAAAGTTATGCAAAGTGTCATAAGTTATTCTCATGGTGATAATGGTGTATACCACTCTTCGACCTGAAACCACTATGGACCCTAGATGTAGAGTCGAGTGCTTTATTGCTGATCAAACATTGTCCGTAACTGGATAACCATAAAGACAGTTGATGGGTACTCCACGAAGCATGCTGAGGGACATGAGTGACCTAGATGGAATTTTCCCATCCTGCGTAACAGGATATATGTCTATGGGCCCAATATTGAACTGGACAAGGATGACACGGTCTATGCCTTGTGTTCAATATAGACATAAGGGAAAAAGGGTATTTATACGCATAAGTATTATCACAGAAGGAATTGTCAGATCACATGGCATTTTCGTGTCTTGGGTAGCAGTGATGTGTTGCTAAATATCACTCACTGTTTATTATGTTAAATACGTGATTTAATATAATTGCCAATGCTGCGAAAACCTACAGGGTCACACACAAAGGACGGATTGATGAGAGATAGAGTAACTAAGGAACACCGTAAGGTACGGTGCACTTAAGTGAATTATAGAACATCGTAAGGTACGATGTACTTAATTAGAATACGAAGTATGGTAAGGTACCACACGCTTAAGTGATTTTGGGCATATTATAAGATATGGGCCAAAATACACATAAGTGGGCTTTTTAGCTTGAAGCCCACACAAGTGGTTCTATAAATAGAACCCTTGTGCAGAAGCATTCATTGCGGTTGCATTATTTTTGTTTTCTCTCTCTCACTCAAAGCCTTCATTCGTACCAGCTAGCACTGAGATTGAAGGAATCCGTTCGTGTGGACTAAGTAGAGACGTTGTCATCGTTCAACGTTCGTGATCGCTCCGTGGATCTGCATCAAAGGTTTTGATCATCACAAGAGATCTGCACCAAAGGTTTCAATCGTCACAAGAGGTAAATATTCTATCACTGATCATGACCATTCATAAGGATCTCTAAAGGAGAAAGTTTTAATTTCCGTTGCGTTTTGGATCGCAAATCCCCTTCAGTGGTATCAGAGCCACTTACGAAACCATGAATCGGATAGTTGTTTATTTTTTGTATTAATATGATTAAAAGACAGAATGAATCAATTAATTAAACGAGTAATTAAATTTGGCATCATGAGTGTACGAGTTGGATGATTGATGTTGACTATGCTTCGGAACCGACATTAGTATGGTGAAACAGCGATACGTCGATCGTCCATAGGTTACGCAATTGAGACTGATCAACTTATATATGATATAAGTAATCCTAATGCAAAGTATGGTATATATGATATATTGTTTCTGTTTCGTTCATTCAAACACTAAATGGTTATTTTCCTTTGAGCGATCAATGGTCATTTGCTTCGGAATCCGACAATAGTATGGTGAAGCAATGACCTGTTGACCAATCATACTGAATCAACAATTGAGGTGTGTTTGACGGTCTGAAATTGGTGCATTAGGGTTAGTGACGGTGCAAGGGTTGTGCCGTCAAGGAGTTGTGGATTGAGGGCTTGTTGGAACACGTCTGCTGACTGTTTCAAAGCGCTGGTTTTTTGGCCGCGTGACGATCGTCATGGACCTGTGACGATCGTAACAAGCTAGACGTGACGGTCGTCACATGCTTTATGATGGTCGTCACATTCACAGATCCAGAATTCTAGGCGTTTCTGTTATTTTGGTCGCTTGACGTTCGTTATGGGCCTGTGACGGTCGTAACAAGCTTGTGACAATCGTCACATTCACAGAGTCAGAATTCTCTGGGTTTCCGTTTTGTGACTGCACAAGAGTTGTGTTGATGCAAAACGACACCGATTTCAAATGAATTGTTCCCGCTGACTGGGCAGCGGACCCCGACTAACTCTGCGTAGTGTGACCGGTCGCCGAAATTTAATTTGGTTTTAATTAATTAAAAGAATTAAAATTAATAATAATGTGTTTGTTATTATTGTCTTGTGGTGATCAGTTATGGCCTTAGTTATCCTTTATCTTGTTTTGGGTTTTAAAATACGACCTGCGTGTCGTGCCTCTCCTTTTAATCTCTTAATGTAACTTCTTTTCTCATCTCAATCCCTCGTATGTAAAACTAGTTTCTTCTGTAATGTAATGTTATGAAGAAAGAGAAGAATTCAATATCAAAGGAGGACAATGTTATGAAGAAAGAGAAGAATTCAATATCAAAGGAGGACAACCTTGAAGATCTTGCTAGGAGAAGCTTAGATCGTTATTAGGTTATCTTAGGTTCTCTCATTGGCTTGGGAGAACAATTGCGCTAGGGGCCATAACTGTTTTATTATGTATGTTGATGCATGTGAATGTATGTTGATGCATGTGAATGTATGTTGATGCATGGGAGAGACAATTTATATGATAAATAAGCCGGTGAGATCAGAATAATTGCAATTCCCTCAAATTAAAATATTAAGTTTATGCTTTCCAAGTTTTAGCACTCATCAAGACTAGTATTGGATAATGTAGGTTTCGCCTACGCGAGGTGCATGTTCTATATTAGTAAGGTGCGATGGGATAATTGTAATATCCAATTGCTAAAACAATGGGTCAAACATAACTAAACAAATTATAATAAGATTATATATGAGTAGAAGCAAGAGTTGGGAATGATCCATATGATGGATTGGAATAAAGAGTTATTCACCCAACTGAAATTTTCGAGAGTTGTATTAGATACAATTGGAATGAGTTCCTACCTAAATAACCTAGTTTTGTGTAATCCGCCTACGCGGACTTAGAACAAAGTGAAATGTGGATATCGACCCACTAGAAAATCTTCCAACGGGATTTTTCGAATCAAATGATGAGGGTCATTTGTTTTGAGTAAAATAGTGGGATCATATTTAATTAAAGGTCTAATTAAATATGTTATTGATACTTATATTTTCATTAATTATTATGTAGATTACCATGACAACAAACACCTCTAACAACATCTTGCGATCAATCCTTGACAAGGAAAAATTGTCTGGGACAAATTTTCTGGATTGGCACCGAAATCTGAGGATTGTCCTCAAACATGATAAAAAGTTGTATGTCTTAGAGAAACCTGTTCCTGAAGAGGAACCTCCTAGTTCTGCACCTAAGGCAGAAAGAGATGCTTATAAGAAGCATGTCGATGATGCCAATGAAACTGCTTGTCTCATGCTAGCTACCATGAACTCAGAATTGCAAAAGCAACATGAGAACATGGCAGCGTTCGATATGATCGAACACATGAAGATGCTCTATCAAGAGCAAGCAAGGCATGAAAGGTTTGAAGTTTCAAAAGCCCTTTTTCAAGGCAAGTTAGCTGAGGGAGCCCCTGTAAGTCCCCATATGCTCAAGATGATTGGGTATGTGGAAAACCTTGAAAGGTTGGGTTTTCCCCTCTGAAGGGAACTTGCGACTAATTTGGTCTTGCAATCGTTGCCAGATAGATTCAGTCAATTTGTCCTAAATTTCAATATGAATGATATGGACAAATCTCTTCCTGAACTGCTAGCCATGTTAAAGACTGCTGAGCAGAACCTGAAGTCAAAAGGGAAGTCCATTCTGATGATCAAAAATGGAATGAGACAGAACAAAAGGCCCATCAAGCAGGGTGATAAAGGGAAAGGCAAGGAAGTTGCCAAACCCAGACCCACTGTTGCTGCTTTGAAGCCTATTGGAGGCATAGCAAAGGCAGGCACCTGATTCCATTGCGGTAAGATCGGACACTAGAAGAGAAACTGCCCAAAGTACCTGGAAGATACGAAGAATGGAGTAGAGACTTCAACTTCAGGGGCTAAAAGGAAGTAGAGATTTGGCAAAAGGTGAAATTGACCTACGAGTTGGCAATGGAGCAAAGGTTGCTGCTTTAGCCGTAGGAACTTATGTATTGACTTTACCTAGTGGTTTAATAATTCAGTTAGAAAACTGTTATTATGTACCTGCAATTAGCAGGAATATTATTTCCATTTCTTGTTTGGACAAGTTTGGTTTCTCATTTATAATAAAGAACAATTGTTGCTCAATTTATTTGAATGATATATTCTATGCTACTACACAAATGAGCAATGGACTATATGTCCTTGATCTCGGAATGCCTATTTATAACATTAATACTAAAAGGATGAAACCTAACGAGTTAAATCCAACTTACCTTTGGCATTGTCGATTAGGCCACATAAACGAGAAACGCATTTCCAAACTCCATAAAGATGGACTCTTGGACTCTTTTGATTATGAATCATATGAGACATGCAGATCTTGTTTAATTGGAAAAATGACAAAGTCTCCATTCACAAGAAAATGTGAAAGAGCGAATGATCTTTTGGGCCTCATACATACTGATGTATGTGGACCACTGAACATACCAGCCAGAGGAGGTTTTCAGTACTTCATCACATTCACTGATGATTTCAGTAGATATGGTTATGTGTATTTAATGAAACACAAATCAGAGTCCTTTGAAAAGTTCAAGGAATTCAAGAATGAAGTACAAAACCAAGTAGGTAAGAATATTAAAACTCTTCGATCAGATCGAGGAGGTGAGTATTTAAGCCTAGAGTTTGATGACCATCTGAAAGAGTGTGGGATCCTATCCCAACTTACTCCTCCTGGAACACCCCAATGGAATGGTGTATCTGAGAGAAGAAATCGAACCTTGTTAGACATGGTCTGATCCATGATGAGTCACGTCGATCTTCCAAACTCCTTTTGGGGACATGCATTATTGACAGCAGCTTACACACTTAACCATGTTCCATCCAAAAAGGTTGAGAAGACACCATATGAGATATGGAATGGTAAGAAACCACATATGTCTTACATGAAGATTTGGGGTTGCGAAGTTTATGTGAAACGACAAATTTCAACTAAGCTTGAGCCCAAATCCGACAAATGCTTATTTGTGGGGTATCCTAAAGAAACAAGAGGGTATTATTTCTACAATCCTTTTGAGAGCAAAGTGTTTGTCGCTGGAACTGGAGTTTTCCTAGAAAAGGATTTTATTTCCAAAGGAACCAGTGGGAGGAAAGTAGAGCTTGAAGAAATTCAAGAATCACAAAGCATAGATACACCTATGGAGGAATTAGAGGAGGAAACACAAGTAGTTGTGGAAGAGCAACCTGCTCAAGTAGAATAAGACCAACATAGGTCAAGTAGGATACGTCAACTACCTGAGAGATATGGATATCTCATAACTGATCAAGGTGATGTATTACTCATGGATCAAGATGAGCCTGTGACCTACCAAGAGGTCATAACTGGTCCCGAGTCTGAGAAGTGGCTAGAAGCCATGAAATCTGAAATGGATTCCATGTACACAAACCAAGTTTAGACCTTGGTAGAGCCTCCTGTAGGAGTTAACCCTATAGGATGCAAGTGGGTCTTAAAGAAGAAGACTGACATGGATGGTAAGGTACATACCTATAAGGCAAGACTGGTTGTAAAAGGATATAAAAAAATTCATGGGAATGACTATGATGAAACCTTTTCACCAGTTGCAATGCTTAAATTTGTTCGGATTTTACTTGCTATCGTTGCATATCATGATTATGAAATATGGCAGATGGATGTCAAAACTTCTTTCCTTAATGGGAATCTTCTTGAGGATGTGTACATGACACATCCTGAAGGATTTGACATACCAGAAGAAGCCCAAAAGATATGTAAGTTACAAAGATCAATCTATGGATTGAAGCAAGCTTCCAGAAGCTGGAATCTTCGTTTTGATGAAACAGTAAAACAATATGGATTCATTAAGAACGAAGATGAGCCTTGTGTCTACAAGAAGGTTATTGGGAGCATGATCATTTCCCTGGTATTATATGTAGATGACATATTACTCATTGGAAACGATGTCCCTACCCTGCAACAAGTAAAGTCTTGGTTGGGGAAATACTTTTCTATGAAGGACCTAGGTGAAGCAGCCTATATATTAGGAATTAGAATCTATAGAGATAGATCACAAAAACTGCTTGGCCTAAGTCAGAGTACGTACATAGACAAAGTGCTGAGACACTTTAATATGCATGATTCCAAGAAAGGATTCATACCTATGCAACATGGCCCGTGTCTATCAAAAACACAATCCCCTTCAACCAAGGAAGAAAGGGATCTCATGAATAAGATTCCATATGCATCTGCAATAGGATCTATCATGTATGCCATGTTATGTACTCGACCAGATGTCTCGTATGCTTTAAGTGCAACGAGTAGGTACCAATCTGATCCTGGTGATGCTCACTGGGTAGCTGTCAGGAATATCCTTAAGTATTTAAGAAGGACTAAGGACTCATTCTTGATATATGGAGGTCAGGAAGAGTTGGCTTTAATTGGATACACCGATGCTAGTTTCCAGACAGATAAGGATGACTTTAGATCGCAATCTGGTTATGTGTTTTGCTTAAACGATGGCGCTGTGAGCTGGAAAAGTTCAAAGCAAGATACAGTTGCTGATTCTACAACCGAGGCCGAGTATATTGCTGCCTCAAGTGCAGCAAAGGAAGCTGTTTGGATCAAAAATTTCATTAGTGAACTTGGCATAGTTCCTAGCATTGTGGATCCCATTGGTCTCTACTGTGATAACAATGGTGCTATCGGACAAGCTAAGGAGCCTAGATCTCACCAACGATCCAAACACATACTTAGGCGTTATCACCTCATTCGAGAGATAATAGATAGAGGAGATGTGAAAATATGCAGAGTACCTACACTTGACAATATTGCTGACCCACTGACAAAGCCTCTTGCGCAGCAGAAGCATGATGGCCATACTAGATCTATGGGCATTAGGGGTATGTCTGATTGGCTCTAGTGCTAGTGGGAGATTGTTGGTGTAAGCCCTAGAGGCCAATACTTTGGGTACTTGTATCGAATTATTTATTAATAATAAAAGGATTTTTCTTTATTATGTTTGTTTAATAAAGTCCCTAGAATAGCTAGTCCGTTTAATGTATCAAGTATGACTTAATCATGAGATCACATTAAACATAAGGACACTATTCTTAAAGTATCCGTAGTCGAGCTTTATTGTGAAGTGGGATAACATTAAAGCATTAAGACTATTATGTATATAGACTGATGATCACATCTCATGGATCATGGATAAGGAGTTATCAAGTCTTAAACATAGGTATGAATATTAAGAGTAATATTTATACTGGACTGACCTGCTATGAGAATACTATATAGAAAGTTATGCAAAGTGTCATAGTGATTCTCATGGTGATAATGGTGTACACCACTCTTCGACCTGAAACCACTATGGACCCTAGATGTAGAGTCGAGTGCTTTATTACTGATCAAACATTGTCCGTAATTAGATAACCATAAAGACAGTTGAAGGGTACTCCACGAAGCATGCTGAGGGACATGAGTGACCTAGATGGAATTTGCCCATCCTGCGTAACAGGATAAATGTCTATGGGCCCAATATTGAACTGGATAAGGATGACACGATCTATGCCTTGTGTT
Organism: Lathyrus oleraceus; assembly: GCF_024323335.1. Lineage (NCBI taxonomy): Eukaryota > Viridiplantae > Streptophyta > Magnoliopsida > Fabales > Fabaceae > Lathyrus > Lathyrus oleraceus. The sequence goes on along the minus strand of NC_066580.1, from coordinate 197,870,774 downwards.
CAATATAGACATAAAGGCAAAAGGGTAATTATACGCATAAGTATTATCATAGAAGGAATTGTCAGATCACATGACATTTTCGTGTCTTGGGTAGCAGTGATGTGTTGCTAGATATCACTCACTGTTTATTATGTTAAATACGTGATTTAATATAATTGCCAATGTCGCGAAAACCTACATGGTCACACACAAAGGACGGATTGATGAGAGATAGAGTAACTAAGGAACACCGTAAGGTTCGGTGGACTTAAGTGAATTATAGAACATCGTAAGGTACGGTGTACTTAAGTAGAATACGAAATATGGTAAGGTACCACACGCTTAAGTGATTTTGGGCATATTATAAGATATGGGCCAAAATACACTTAAGTGGGCTTTTTAGCTTGAAGCCCACACAAGTGGTTCTATAAATAGAACCCTTGTGCAGAAGCATTCATTGCGGTTGCATTATTTTCGTTTTCTCTCTCTCTCTCTCTCTCTCTCTCTCTCTCTCTCTCTCTCTCTCTCTCTCTCTCTCTCACTCAAAGTATTCATTCGTACCAGCTAGCACTGAGATTGAAGGAATCTGTTCGTGTGGACTGAGTAGAGACGTTGTTATCGTTCAACGTTCGTGATCGCTCCGTGGATCTGCATCAAAGGTTTTGATCTTCACAAGAGATCTGCACCAAAGGTTTCAATCGTCACAAGAGGTAAATATTCTATCACTGATCATGACCATTCGTAAGGATCTCTAAAGGAGAAAATTTTAATTTCCGTTGCATTTTGGATCGCAAATCTCCTTCACGATTCCCTCTTGGAACTAGAGCACACCAAAATCACTACCATCACCATAGGTAACGTTTCACTAATCCCCCATAATAGGAATTAGCTACTCGCACCCGATCCATCATAATGGGATTGAGGCTCACCAAAACTCGTTACCACCAACATAGGCAACACTTCACTAATCCCCTATAATAAGAATAAGCTACTCACACCCAATCCATCACCATAGAATAAAGGCTCACCAAAATTAGACTGAAGCCCGTACACCAAGAAGCATGACTCTCAAATAACATGCATTAACACAACAAGGTTCACCTAAAGAATCCCCACACATACATCTCATCATTTATGCATCACATCATTTATCATGCAATAACCAATTCATGTTTCCATGTGAATAATATCAACAGAAAATAGCAACTCATCAACATCTTAACATCACCGACATAAAAACATAATCATCACACCACGATATTACAACAATGCAACAGTTAATCAACCAAACGTATAAACTAATACATTTGTTAACATACTAGGCATGTTAATATTATTAAAACATATCAACTATCACTACCATGTCATAGGTCTAAGTGTTAGCTTTCTAACACTTTCAACGACATCAAAATCGGACTTACGAAGTAAAAGTTATGACCAAAATCGTAATGATATGTCAAAAATTCATTAACCAAACGTACGAACAAAAATTTCACCAACACAATACGAATAGGAATAATACTTAAACAATTCATTTATCACCATCATGTTATATCTTTTAGAGTCAACTTTTTAATGCTTCAAACCCCAATCCAAAATGATTCACGAGTTACAAGTTATGATCAAAACCGTGCACGAAGGCGTTACTAAAAAGTTGTTGTTTTCTGAAATTTTCAACACAATTTTCATCTTCTTGAACTTGCAAAACGTCTATGAAATAATCATCAAAATTATTTTATCCCTAAAACAAAGTTATAGCTATCTATTTCATATATTCAACGCTTCAAACGAAACTCGATTTGAACTTACGGATCAAAAGTTATGGCCAAAACGATTTCGACAGAAAAACACAAAAAAAGACTCGCGATTGTCACGGACAGAATGCAGAATTTTTGCGTTTTTCATCGTTGGAGGTCTTCCGGACCTCCGATTTAGATTCCGTAAAAAGTCAAACGCTCAGAAAATCACAACTCATGCAATACTCTAGTTATATAAAGTTCATTTACAATTGTAACACAATTAAATCATCTAATTATTTTTTTAAGATTATGCCTAAAACCTTCAAAATTGTAACAATGGTGAATATATGTTGAATCATCAAAACAGAAAACTACACACATATAAGGCACATGAAATTCATCATATAATAATCATCATAGCATCAAAAATCAAAATTTTGAATCAAAACACCCAATCCTAAGGAGGTTAAGGGTTCCTCCATTCTATCCTTATATCATACCCTTTACTATTGGAACAAGTTCTCACCCTTACCTTAGATTTTCCAACAAGATACACACTTCAAGCTCTAACAATGGAATTTTCCTTTAGCCCTAACTCTTGCCTCTTCTCGCCATAAAATTCTATTTTACTTAAAATCCTCCAAACTCTCTTACTAACTTTTTTATCATTAACCTAATCCCCCTTCAATTAAGAACTTCCACCATTGCCCTCACTTATCATCTTATTTACCACCATACCTCTCTTGGCTCTAATTTAATTTAAATAAAATAATACTAATAATATTCTTCTTTTTCTCCCTACTATTTCCACTCTTCTCTTTTATTCCAACCAATTAAATAAAATAGTTATAGGCTAATTATTAAAAATTCTCATTATCCCCATTAAATAAGTATAATAACTAAATTTCATTATTTAATTAAGATGCTCATTTTCTAGTTATTTTATTATTTATTTAATTAATTCGAATAAAACACTATTTATTTCAATCACTAATGAAAATTCTAATTAATTACCAACCACTATACCAAACTCTTACTCCCTCCATACTTCTATTTCAAGGATACCTACCCCCACAATCATATACAATTATTTTAAAAGACCCATTAATCATATAAAAATCTAACTAATTCAAATTAATTAATTAATTAAATTTCGGGTGTTATAACTCTCCCCCACCTAAGAAAGTTTCGTCCTCGAAAATTATCTGATGAAAATAGAGTCGGATACGACTCTCTCATATGTTCTTCACGTTCCCAAGTCATGCTCTCACCATATGGTCCTCCCCAAACTACCTTTACCAAGGCAATATCTTTACCCCGCAACTGCTTCACTTGTCGATCCTTTATCTGCATGGGTGATGCCTCCACAGTCAGTTATCTCTCACCTGCACATCATCCATTTGGATCACCTGAGACGGATCCAGGATGTATCTCCTCAACTGAGACACATGAAACACATCATAAAGATTATCAAGCAGCGGCGGCAAAGAAATCCTATAGGCCACCTCTCCTATCCTTTGTAAAATCTGGTACGGACCAATAAAACCCGACGTGAGCTTTTGAGACTTCAAAACTCGACCAACACCAGTTACTGGCATATCTCTCAAAAACACGTGATCTCCCTTCTGGAACTCAAGTGCTTTCCTCCTCTTGTCATGGTAACTTTTCTGACGACTCTGTGACACTTCAAAATCATAACCCTTCAAAAGTTCAAGCCATCCCCCCTGCCTCATCTTCGACTCCTCTCATCAAATAAATATTTCAAACACTTGTGATCACTAAACATTTCAAATTTGGAGCCAAATAGGTAGTGCCTCAAAATCTTCAACATGAATTCCATTGTTATCAACTCAAGATCATGCGTAGGATAATTCCTTTCATGAAACCTCAACTGTCTCTAAGCATAAGCCACAACCTGACCATTTTGCATCAACACACCTCCTAGACCCATCTTCGAAGTATCACAATATAATCCAAAGTACTCACTTGGTTCGTCAAAATCAAAATTGGAGCAGACATCAACTTCTTCTTGATTTCTTGGAAACTCTTTCATAATGCACATCCCAAACATACGCTTGACCCTTTCGAGTCAACTGAGTTAACGATAATGCTAAATTTGAAAAACCTTTAATGACCTTCCTGTAGTAACCAATCAATCTAAGGAAAACTTCTAATCTCAGTGGAATACTTTAGAGTCTCCCATCGTAACACGATATCTATCTTCGATAGATCCACAACTATACCACCACTAGAATCACATGACCAAGGAAACTCACTTTATTTAACCATAACTCACATTTGGGAAAACTTTGCGTATAAATGGTTCTCTTTCAATGCCTACAATATAATTCTCATATCACTCATAGCGTCATACTACCGTCCCTCTTCTTCACTAACAATACTGACACACCCCACAGAGAAACATTTGGTTGAACAGACTTCTTCTCAAGCAAATATTCTAGTTGCTTCTTCAATTTCCCCAACTCTAAAGCGTACACCCTATAAGGAGTCATCGACACCGGACTAGTACCAGGTACTAAGTCTATAGAAAAATATACTTCACGCTCCGGAGGAAAATCACTGATGTCTTCCGGAAACACTTTTAGGAAATTCACACACTCTAGGAAGATCCCGAACTACTCCATTTCCTTTAGCTTCCAACGAAGCTAACATCACAAACACTTGTGCCATATCCTTCACGGATTCTCTCACTTGCTTAGCTGATACAAATGTCAACTCTTCACCTCTATTGAATTCAAATTTTACGTTCTAGAGGAAAGTCACATATATCTTTAGAAAAACATCCGGAATCACACACCACTGGCATAACACTAGTCGTCATATTGCTCTTTACTCTTTGAGAAACAACATTAACAATACCTGATCATTTTCCCTAAAGACTTCCCAACTTGACCGACAGACAGGAATCTTGAATCCACAACATCTTCAATGTTAGGAACAACACAACTTTAACATCGCCTGGGCTCTTGCAATCAGCGGCACACTGCACCAACTTATCAAAATAATTGGTAAACACTTGAATTAACTCCAACCAATTAATTCCAAGAACAACGTCAACCTGTTCCAACAAAATACAAACCATACACATCCTCAGGGAACACATCACGATACTCAACACACCACTGGCTCATCTCTGGCCAAAACATCGGCTTCCCCCTCACAAGGAAGTGACCAATGAGAATACCTGACGGTATTCCCTCAAGGATCACAACATTTTTCTAACCAACATCATCCTCGAATCCGACCTCTCTTCGGCTTTAGGAAAAGCACAACATTCTCAAAAAAGTTTAACTAGCCAACACTGCACTATTGCATGCAACAACATAATGTCCAAGCTCAATACAGTTTGAACATCCAAGATAAGCATACGCTTATCCCCCACTTGTTTCATTCCGAACTTGCAAATGGAAAATAAAACAAGCATCGACAGTGTTCTCACACACATGTCGCATACTAGGCAACAAACATAATTAAACAACCTGGCCGATGGACCGACCTGCTATGATACCATTAATGTAACACCCTAAACCCCGCACAAAATTTATCATGTAAATTAAATATAAAATAAAACCACGTAGGGTGTCACACATTCATAACACACATGACCTCCTCCGTAACACGGGTTTCAATAGTAAATTTCAATACACACATTTGTAATAAGGATGTTTACACGACATCCCACTTATCTTAATCATACCTGGGATATTTACACGACATCCTTCTCATCTAATAAGTATTATATATTCATAAAATAAGACATTCATAACTTGTCACTGCATGCTCACTTAAATTTTAAAGTATCATCGTAGCAAAATTATCATCATAATTATGGAATATAAAGTAAGTAATAGCATCTAGTCTCAACTTCAATTGTAATAACAAAATAAAAGAGTTGTAATCAATCAACTCAATAACTTTAGAATTCTCAACAACAAAATTATTCTTATGACTTCAACATAATCAGACATAAGGAATAAAATAAGTGTTTAACCCAACCCGGTGTTACATGATGAGAGCAAGGTACCACTAGTAAAAGCGACAAAATAAAGAAGTAATCCAAGAGCTACCTTCCACTTACTTCAGCAATACTACTCTTGAGTATCTGCACGATGCCCATGTAAAGGCAACATTCAAACAAAAGGGGTGAGAATTCATTTCAATAATAACGATATAGAATGAAGAATAGAGTACAACATCTACACAATCATGCACAACAATATATCACATTCTTACATCCAAATCATAATCAACATCATACACGACAACATCGCAATTATCATCAACATCATACAAAACCATTTCTCAATCATCATTAACATCATATGCAACAATACATCAACAACAACCAATACAAATGCAACACTTATGCAATGTACTCAACAACGATTCGACATGCATGTGGTACCAAATATGAACACTCAGGTTCATCTAACTCCATGATCCCCGCCATATGATTGATTCCCTCTTGGAACTAGAGCACACAAAAATCGCTACTATCACCATAGGTAACGCTTCACTAATCCCCCATAATAGGAATTAGCTACTCGCACCCGATCCATCACAATGGGATCGAGGCTCACCAAAACTCGTTACCACCAACATAGGTAACACTTCACTAATCCCCTATAATAAGAATTAGCTACTCGCAACCGATCCATCATCATAGAATCGAGTCTCACCAAAATTAGATTGAAGCCCGTACACCAAGATGCATGACTCTCAAATAACATGCATTAACACAACAAGGATCACCTAAAGAATCCCCACACATACATCTCATAATTTATGCATCACATTATTCATCATGCAACAACCAATTTATGTTTCCACGTGAATAATATCAACAAAAAAACAGCAACTCGTCAACATCTTAACATCATCGACATAACAACATAATCATCACACCACAATATTACAACAATGCAACGGTTCATCAACCAAACGTATAAACCAATACATTTATTAACATACTAGGCATTTTAGTATTATTAAAACATATCAACAATCACTACCATGTTATAGGTATAAGTGTTAGCTTTCTAACACTTCAAACGACATCAAAGTCGGACTTACGGAATAAAAGTTATGACCAAAATCGTCGTGATATGTCAACAATTCATTAACCGAACGTATGAACAAAAACTTCACCAACACAGTACGAATAGGAATAATAATCAAACAATTCACTTATCATAATCACGTTATATCTATGAGAGTTAACTTTCTAATGCTTCAAACCCCAACCCAAAATGATTCACGAGTTGCAAGTTATGATCAAAACCGTGCACGAAGGCGTTACTAAAAAGTTGTTGTTTTCTAAAATTTTCAACACAATTTTCTAAAATCCCTGAAACAAAGTTATAGCCCTCTATTTTAGATTTTCAACACTTCAAATGAAACTCGATTTGGACTTACGGACAAAAACTATGGCCAAAACGATTTCGACCGAAAAGCACAAAAAAAGGCTCACGATTGTGACAGACAAAATGCAGAATTGTTTGTGTTTTCCATCGTTGGAGGTCTTCCGGACCTCCGATTTAGATTCCGTAAAAAGTCAAACGCTCAGAAAATTACAACTCATGCAATACTCTAGTTATATAAAGTTAATTTACAGTTGTAACAAAATTAAATCATCTAATCATTGTTTTAAGATTATGCCTAAAACCTTCAAAATTATAACAATGGTGAATATCTGTTCAATCATCAAAAGAGAAAACTATACATATATAAGGCACACGGAATTCATCATATAATAATCATCATAGCATCAATAGTCAAAATTTTGAATCAAAACACTCACCCCTAAGGAGGTTAAGGGTTCCTCCATTCTATCCTTCTATCAAACCCTTTACTATTGGAACAAGTTCTCACCCTTACCTTAGAGTTTCCAACAAGATACACACTTCAACCTCTAACAATGGAGTTTTCCTTTGGCCCTAACCCTTGCCTCTTCTTGCCACAAAATTCTATTTTACGTAAAACCCTCCAAACTCTCTTACTAACCTTTTTATCATTAACTTAATCCCCCCTCAATTAGGAACTCCCACCATTGCTCTCACTTATCATCTTATTTACCATCATACCCCTCTTAGCTCTAATTTTCTTTTAATAAAATAATACTAGTAATATTCTTCTCTTTCTCCCTACTATTTCCACTCTTCTATTTTATTTCAACCTCAATTAAATAAAATAGTTATAGGATAATTATTAAAAATTCTCATTATCCCCATTAAATAAGTAAAATAACTAAATTTCATTATTTAATTAAGATGCTCATATTCTAGTTATTTTATTATTTATTTAATTAATTCAAATAAAATACTATTTATTTCAATCACTAATTAAAATTCTAATTAACTATCAACCACTATACCAAACTCTTACTCCCTCCATACTTCTATTTCAAGGATACCTACCCCCATAACCATACACAATTAATTTAAAACACCCATTAATCATATAAAAATCTAACTAATTCAAATTAATTAATTAAATTTGGGGTGTTACATCTCTCCCCCACCTAAGAAAGTTCCTTCCTCGAAAATTACCTGATGAAAATAGAGTCGGATAAGACTCTCTCATATGTTCTTCACGTTCCCAAGTCATGCTCCCACCATCTGGTCGTCCCGAAACTAGCTTTACCAAGGCAATATCTTTACCCTACAACTACTTCACTTGTCGATCTTCTACCTGCATGGGTGATGCCTCCATATTAGGTTATCTCTCACATGCACATCATCCATTTGGATCACATGAGACGGATCCGGGATGTATCTCCTCAACTGAGACACATGAAACACATCATGAAGATTAGCAAGCAGCGGCGACAAAGCAATCCTATAGGCCACCTCTTCTATCCTTTGTAAAATCTAGTACAAACCAATAAAACCCGACGTGAGATTTTGAGACTTCAAAACTCGACCAACACCAGTTACTGGCGTATCTCTCAAAAACACGTGATCTCCCTTCTGGAACTCATGTGATTTCCTCCTCTTGTCATGGTAACTTTTCTGACGACTCTGTGACACTTTCATCTTTTCTTGGATCATCTTGATCTTTTCAGTCGTCTGGTGAACAATCTCATGTCCAAGCACAACACTCTTGCTTGACTCATACCAACACAAATAAGTTCTACACCTCCTACCTTACAACGCCTCATATGGTCCATTCTGATACTAGAATAGAAATTGTTGTTGTAGGTAAACTCAATAAACAACAAGTAGTTATCCTAAGTACCTCATTTTTTTTAGAACACAAGCCCTCAACAAGCCCTCCAAATACTGGATAGTCCTCTCTATTTGACCGTATGTCTACGTAAGATAAGAAGAGTTCAACTTCAGCTTAGTACCCAAAGTAGCCTGCAGATTCTCCCAGAACCTCGATGTAAATCTCGAATCTCTATCTGATACAATACTTTAAGGATTATCATTCAACTTCACAATCTCATCAATATGCAATTCATCCAGCTCCTACAAAGGATAATTGATCCTCATCGGTACAAAATGAACTGATTTGGTCAATCTATCCATAATCACCCAAATTGAATCGCATCCCTTTGAAGTCCTCGGCAAACCTATTACAAAATCCATGGAAATACTATCCCATTTCCACTTTGGAATATTCAATGGTTGCATCAGACCCAACAACTTCTGAGGTTCGATCTTTAACTTCTGACAGGTCAAACAAGCATACACAAATTTGGCAACCTCTTTCTTCATTCATGGCCACCAAAACATCTTCTTCAAATATTGATACATATTCGTAGCACCAGGGTGAATACTCAATCCACCTCTGTGACCCACCTCAAGAATACTCCTCTTAAGTTTGGGTACATCAGAAACAAAAATTAGATCTCTGAACATCATCACACCATTTTCATCAACTCGGAAATCACATTCATTACCTTGGTCGATTAATGTAAGATGATTTATCAAACTCAAATCAGATCTCTGACCTTCTTTGATCTCCTTAAGGATACCACTCGTCAGCTTCAACATACCCAACTTCACATCGTTAGGAGTTTCTCCACCCACTAACTCATATCTTTGAATTGCTCAATCAATTCTAATTCACGATCCATAAGCATCAACCTGTGTAAATACTTCTTACTCATCACGTCAGCTACAACATTAGCTTTACCTAGATGGTAACTCAAATCAAAATCATAACCCTTCAAAAGTTCAAGCCATCTCCCTTGCCTCATATTCGACTCCTGTCATCAAATAAATATTTCAAACACTTGTGATCACTAAAAATTTCAAATTTGGAGCCAAATAGGTAGTGCCTCCAAATCTTCAACATGAATTCCATTGTTGTCAACTCAAGATCATGTGTAGGGTAATTCCTTTCATGAAATCTCAACTGTCTCTAAGAATAAGCCACAACTTGACCAGTTTGCACCAACACACCTCCTAGACCCATCTTCGAAGCATCACAATATACAACAAAGTACTCACTTGGATTCGTCGAAATCAAAATTAGAGAAGACATCACCTTCTTCTTGATTTCTTGGAAACTCTTTTCACAATGCACATCCCAAACATACGGTTGACCCTTTCGAGTCAACTGAGTTAACGACAATGCTAAATTTGAAAAATCTTTAATGAACTTCCTGTAGTAACCAATCAATCTAAGGAAAACTTCTAATCTCAGTGGCATACTTCAGAGTCTCACATTGTAACATGACATCTATCTTCGATAGATCCACAACTTTACCACCACTAGAATCACATGACCAAAGAAACTCACTTTATTTAACTATAACTCACATTTGGGAAAACTTTTGCGTACAAATGGTTCTCTTTAAATGCCTACAATACAATTCTCATATCACTTATAGCCTCATACTACCGTCCCTCTTCTTCACTAACAATACTGACACACCCCACAGAGAAACACTTGGTTGAACACACTTCTTCTCAAGCAAATATTCTAGTTGCTTCTTCAATTTCCCCAACTCTGAAGCATACGCCCTATAAGGAGTCATCGACATCGGACTAATACCAGGTACTAAGTCTATAGAAAAATACACTTCACGCTCTGAAGGCAAACCACTGATGTCTTCAGGAAACACTTTTAGGAAATTCACACACGCCAGAAAGATCCCAAACTACTCCCTTTCCTTTAGCTTCTAACGAAGCTAACATCACAAACACTTATGCCATATCTTTCATGGATCATCTCACTTGCTTAGCTGATATAAATGTCAACTCTTCACCTCTATTGAATTCAAATTCACGCTCTAGAGGAAAGCCACATATATCTTTAGGAAAACATCCGGAATCACACATCACTGGCATAACACTAGTCGTCACATTGCTTTCTACTCTTTGAGAAACAACATTAACAATACCTGATCATTTTCCCTAAAGGCTTCCCAACTTGGGTAGCAGTGATGTGTTGCTAGATACCGCTCACTATTTATTATGTTAAATACGTGATTTAATATAATTGTCAATCTCGCGAAAACCTACAGGGTCACACACAAAAGGACAAATTGATGAGAGATAGAGTAAATAAGGAACACTGTAAGTTACGATACACTTAAGTGAATTGTGGAACATTATAAGATATGAGGCACATACACTTAAGTGGGCTTTTTAGCTTACAACCCACACAAGTGGTTCTATAAATAGAACCCTTATGCAGAAGCATTTCATTAGATGAAATTTTGTTTCTCTCTCTCTCTCTCTCTCTCTCTCTCTCTCTCCCTCTCTCACTCTCACTCAAAGCCTTCATTCGTAGCAACTAGCACCGAAACTGAAGGAATCCGTTCGTGTGGACTGAGTAGAGGCGTTGTCTGTAACACTGCACTATTGAATGCAACAACATAATGTCCAAGCTCGATACAGTTGGAGCATCCAAGATAAGCATATGCTTCTCCACCACTTGTTTCATTCCTAACCTGCAAATGGAAAATAAAACAAGCATCGACAGTGTTCTAACACACATGTCGCATACTAGGGAACAAACATAATTAAACAACCTGTTCGGACGGACCGACCTGCTCTGATACCACTAATGTAATGCCCTAAACCCCGCACATAATTTATCACGTAAATTAAATATAAAATAAAATGTAGGGTGTCACACACTCATAACACACATGACCTGCTCCATAACACGGGTTTCAATAGTAAATTTCAATACACACATTTGTAATAAGGATGTTTACACGATATCCCGCTTATCTGAATCATACCTGGGATGTTTACACGACATCCTTCTCATCTGATCGGTATTATACATTCATAAAAAATAAGACATTCATAACTTGCCACTGCATGCTCACTTCCATTTTAAAGTATCATCGCAGTGGAATTATCATCATAATTATGGAAGATAAAGCAAGTAATAACATCTAGTCTCAACTTCAATTGTAATAACAAAATAAAAGAGTTGTAATCAATCAACTAAGCATCTTAAGAATTCTCAACAACAAAATTATTCTTATGACTTCAACATAATCAGACATAAGGAATAAAATAAGTGTTTAACCCAACCCGGTGTTACATGATCAGAGCAAGGTACCACTAGTAAAAGCGACAAAAAAAAGAAGTAATCCAAGAGCTACCTTCCACTTAGTTCAGCAATACTACTCTTGAGTATCTGCACGATGCCAATGTAAAGGAAACATTCAAACAAAAGGGGTGAGAATTCATTTCAATAATAACGATGTAGAATGAAGAATAGAATACAACATCTACACAATCATGCATAATAATATATCACATTCTTACATCCAAATCATAATCAACATCATACACGAAAACACCTCAATTATCATCAATATCATACAAAACCATATCTCAATTATTATTAGCATCTATGCCACATCATCTTATCCAATAATACATCAATAACAACCAATACAAATGCAACACTTATGCAATATACTTAACACCGACTCGACATGCATCTGGTACCAAATATGAACACTCAGGTTCATCTCACTCCATGATCCCCACCATAGGATCGATCCCCTCTTGAAACCAGAGCAGACAAAAATCGCTACCATCACCATAGGTAACGCTTCATCAATCCCCCATAATAGGAATTAGTTACTCGCACCCGATCCATCATAATGGGATCGAGGCTCACCAAAACTCGTTACCACCAACATAGGTAACACTTCACTTATCCCCTATAATAAAAATCAGCTACTCGCACTCGATCCATCACCATAGAATCAACGCTCATCAAAATTAGACCGAAGCCCGTACACCAAGATGCATGACCCTCAAATAACATTGATTAACACAACAAGGTTCACCTAAAGAATCCCCACACATACATCTCATCATTTATGCATCACATCATTCATCATGCAACAACCAATTCATGTTTTCACGTGAATAATATCAATAAAAAAACAGCAACTCGTCGACATCTTAACATCATCAACATAACAACATAATCATCACACCACGATATTAAAACAATGCAACGGTTCATCAACCAAACGTATAAACCAATACATTCATTAACATACTAGGTATGCTAATATTATTAAAACATTTCAACTATCACTACCATGTTATAGGTCTAAGTGTTAGCTTTCTAACACTTCAAACGACATCAAAATCGGACTTACGGAATAAAAGTTATGACCAAAATCGTCATGATATGTCAACAATTCATTAACCGAACATATGAACAAAAACTTCACCAAAACAATACGAATAGGAATAATACTCAAACAATTCACTTATCAGCATCACTTTATATCTCTGAGAGTCAACTTTCTAATGCTTCAAACCCCAACCCAAAATGATTTACGAGCTGCAAGTTATGATCAAAGCCGTGTATGAAGGCGTTACAAAAAAGTTGTTATTTTCTAAAATTTTCAACATAATTTTCATCTTCTTCAACCTCCAAAACGTCCATGAAATAATCATCAAAATTATTTCATCCCTGAAACAAAGTTATATCCCTCTATTTCAGATATTCAACGCTTCAAACGAAACTCGATTTGGACTCACTGATCAAAAGTTATGGCCAAAACGATTTCGAATGAAAAACACAAAAAAAGCTCGCGATTGTGACGGACATAATGCAATTTTTTTTGCGTTTTTCATCGTTGGAGGTCTTCCGGACCTCCGATTTAGATTCCGTAAAAAGTCAAACGCTCAGAAAATTACAACTCATGCAATACTCCAGTTATATAAAGTTAATTTACAGTTTTAACACAATTAAATCATCTAATCATTGTTTTAAGATTATGCCTAAAATCTTCAAAATTGTAACAATGGTGAATATATGTTCAATCATCAAAACAGAAAACTACACACATATAAGGCACACGAAATTCATCATATAATCATCATATAATAATCATCATAACATCAAAAGTTAAAATTTTGAATCAAAACATCCACCCCTAAGGAGGTTAAGGGTTCCTCCATCTATCCTTCTATCATACCCTTTTCTATTGGAACAAGTTCTCACCCTTACCTTAGATTTTCCAATAAGATGCACACTTCAAGGTCTAACAATGGAGTTTCTCTTTAGTCCTAACCCTTGCCTCTTCTCGCCACAAAATTCTATTTTATGTAAAACCCTCCAAATTCTCTTACTAACTTTTTCATCATTAACCTAATCCCCCCCTCAATTAGGAACTTCCACCATTGCCTCACTTATCATCTTATTTACCATCATACCCCTCTTGGCTCTAATTTTTTTAAATAAAATAATACTAATAATATTCTTCTTTTTCTCTCTACTATTTCCGCTCTTCTATTTTATTTCAACCAATTAAATAAAATAGTTATAGGCTAATTATTAAAAATTCTCATTATCCCCATTAAATAAGTAGAATAACTAAATTTCATTAGTTAATTAATATGCTCGGTTTCTAGTTACTTTATTATTTATTTAATTAATTTGAATAAAATACTATTTATTTCAATCACTAATTAAAATTCTAATTAATTATCAACCACTATACCAAACTCTTACTCCCTCTATACTTCTATTTCAAGGATACCTACCCCCACAATCATACACAATTAACTTAAAACACCCATTAATCATATAAAAATCTAACTAATTCAAATTAATTAATGAATTAAATTTGCGGTGTTACATTGTCACCATTCAACGTTCGTGATCACTCCTTAAATCTGCATCAAAGGATTCAATCTTCACAAGAGGTAACGATTTCTATCATTGATCATGGTCATTCGTAAGAATCACTAAAGGAGAATATCTTAATTTCCACTGCATTTTGGATCTCCATTCTCCTTCAGTAAAAGCCTTAGATCATACCTGGTGAGAACCCTGTTATGGAAAGCAGTCAGATTCATCTGTTACCTCGAACCTTTGAACCTATATACAAAAAAAAGCATTGCATGTTATCTACATTCATTGCATATGCATAGAAAAATCAAAGCTCTTAGTCTTCTTCCATTTATTTTAGGGATCTCAGTCATTTGCAAGTGAAAATGAATCCTGAAAAAAGAAGTAAATTTCAATTCAAGAATAAGAAAATGGACCTTGACAGTTTGAAGAAGTTGAGTGCCAAAGTGATTAAGCTCACTGAATTCGTGGAAGATTATGGGAGGATCTTGAGTATTTTGAATGAAAAGATGGAACTAATGAAAACTGTGACTATAGCTCAATTCTACGACCCACCTCTGTGTTGTTTCACCTTTTCTGACTTTGAATTAGCTCCTACTTTGGAAGAGTTTGAGAGAATTGTGGGCCATAATTTGAGGGACCATGATCCATTTCCCAAGTTTGATAAAGGTATCACTGCCAAGAGAATAACTTCAGTTTTAGGTCTGGATGTTCAGTTGGTTATAAGTAATTGGGATAAGAAGGGAATCTTCAGTGGTTTTTGTAGATGGTTTTTGGAAGAACAAGATGTGAAGTTGGAAAGTGGAAAGAATTTTATGTCATGCTAGCCCTATTGTATTATGGGATAATAATGTTTACAAATCTTGACAGTTTCGTGGATCATGTGGCCATAAGAATCTTCCTCTCTGGTAATCCAGTACCTTTTCTCCCAGCTGATATCTATTACGCCCTTCATAATCATCATGAAAAGAAAGGGGGGGACTATTTTGTGTTCCAAATAGTTGTTGCATGTTTGGTTCAGATCTCACATGCCAGAAAAAGGACCCTACACCTCCAAAACACTTAAACCCTCTCAGAAGTTAGCTTCCCTTACTGCCAACCATGTCAAATGGTATATCAGAGATTGGCAGACCTAGAATATTATTGTTAGCATTTGAGACTTCCCTAATTTAATTTTGATAGGGACTAGGGGTTACATCAACTGTAACCATATGTTATCACAGATGCAACACGATTACTCCATGAATGGCCTTCCAAAAGCTGAAGCGTTAGAGCCTTTCATTTTGAATGACATTAATGGGGACAACTCAATTATAAAGAAGATTAAGAAATCATGGAAAATAATTGTTGGAAGGGATAAGGAGTTTAGAAAGAGGAATATCCTTGTGAAAGAGCGTTAAACTCGTTGGGTAAGAGAGAGAGAGAGAGAGAGAGAGAGAGAGAGAGAGAGAGAGAGAGAGAGAGAGAGAGAGAGAGAGAGAGAGAGAGAGAGAGAGAGGTTAAGCTCCCATTTCCATTTGACCCCTCTATTTTTCCTCCAGTTTTTGAGCAAGAACCTATACTAGCTGAAGACGTTGAGAAGCTCAATGCCAAAATTAAGGAGCTTGAATTAGAAAACTCTGAGTTCGGCTTAAGCTTAATTAAACCACTTTGGAAAATGAAAATCTGAAGGATGAACGTCAAGAGAAGGACCTAGATCTTAAAGCCAACAACAAAAGAGAAAGAACATTTGAAGAGAAGAAGGATGAGCCTGATGATATCCCCATAGGTATAAAATATATGTTCAAAACCAAGAATGAGGAGTTCAAAAAATCCCACCTCAAAATTTAAGAGTTAGACCAATTAATGGAGAGGTCTCTTGTGGAGAAGAGAGAATCTAGAATCGAATATGAAGCTCAAATCCATGAACTCAGGGATACTCTCAAGAAGTGCAAAGATAAGTTGTCTCGTGAGGTCCTTCAGAAAGAGGAAGCTAAGAGGAGTTGTTTCCGCCTCGAGTACCAGTTGGTAGAAGCTAATAGAAGGATTGCAGCTTTGGGAAACCAAGGAGGTAGAAGCTCCAAGACCTCTATGTTAAATGGAATGGAAAGTTCCTCAACTTGGCTAGATTTGCTAACCTCAACATGCTGGAACTTCAAGAGAAACTCCAAGAAGCTGATTGGAGCATGTGTCTAGAGAACACACCTCAAGTTTTCAACTTTGTCATGTTTTGTAAGAAAATGGTGAAAGTTCTCATCACAAATCTTACTATGATCAAAAGGGTTGAGATGGAGATTAAGTTCACTTATATTTGAACTTGAATCACTTGTACGTGAATTTGAATCACTTGTACTTGAATTTGAATTTAAATCACTTGTATTTGATGTTGAATTTGAATTAATGAAAGTTGTCATTTTTGATTTCATTTATTTTTGTTGTTTTTATTCGAAAATCTTGTAAATAAAATGTTCTAACATTATTAAAATGAATAACAAAGATAACTAATAGCTTTGCACAAAAATACATCCATATATGCATCCATACATGCATCCATGTCATTCTTCAAATAAAATCTCATTTCATTGTCTTGTTCCAGTTCCACACTGAGTCCATAACATCCAATACGTAACCCAGAAGGCCATCAAAGGAAATTTGTTGTCTGACTACCCTGCACACCAACCTGTTAAAACTATGAGTCATTGAAGTTTGACTTCCCTAATGAAGATATTATGACTATAAAGTATTATGAGATCCCAGACCCTTACAAAGGACCTGAACCAAGATCTCGATGGAAGCTCTTGTTTGATGGTTCCTCCAATTACACGGGGCATGGTGCGGAGGTTGTTTTGGTGAATCCAAATGGTAAATATACTCCTTTCATAACAAGGTTGTGTTTTGAATGCACAAAAAATATAGAATAATACGAGACGTGCATCATAGGCATCAAAGCTGCAATTGACCTCCGAATTAAGATCTTTGAGGTGTGTGTGAAGGAGAAGAGCGATCCAAAACGCAGCAGAATTTAAAAATTTCTCCTTTAGTGATCCTTACGAATGGGCATGATCAGTGATAGAATCGTTACCTCTTGTGGCAATTGTAACCTTTGATGCAGATTTACGGAGAGATCACGAACATCGAACGATGACAACGCCTCTACTCAGTCCACACGAACGGATTCCTTCAATCTTAGTGCTAGCTGCTACGAATGAAGGCTTTGAGTGTGTGTGAGAGAGAGAGAAACGAAATTGCAACTGCACAAATGCTTCTGCGCAAGGGTTCTATTTATAGAACCACTTGTGTGGGCTACAAGCTAAAAAGCCCACTTAAGTGTATGTGACCCATATCTTATAATATGCCAAAATCACTTAAGCGCATGGTACCTTACCATATTTCGTATTCTACTTAAGTACACCGTACCTTACGATGTTTTAAAATTCACTTAAGTGCACCGTACCTTATGGTGTTCCTTAGTTACTCTATCTCTCATCAATCCGTCCTTTTGTGTGTGACACTCTAGGTTTTCGCGGCATTGACAATTATATTAAATCACGTATTTAACATAATAAATAGTGAGTGGTATCTAGCAACACATCACTGCTACCCAAGACACAAAAATGTCATGTGATCTGACAAATCCTTTTGTGATAATACTTGTGTGTACAATTACCCTTTTGCCCTTATGTCTATATTGAACACAAGGCATATACCATGTCATCCTTGTCCAGTTCAATATTGGGCCCATAGACATTTATCTTGTTACGTAAGATGGGAAAATTACATCTAGGTCACTCATGTCCCTTAGCATGCTTCGTGGAGTATCCATCAACTGTCTTTATGGTCATCCAGTTACGGACAACATTTGATCAGCAATAAGGCACTCGACTCTACATCTAGGGTCCATAGTGGTTTCAGGTCGAAGGGTGGTATACACCATTATCACCATGAGAATAACTTATGACACTTTGCATAAACTTCTATATAGTATTCTCATAGCGGGTCAATCCAATATAAATATTACTCTTAATATTCATACCTATGTTTAAGACTTGATAACTCCTTATCCATGATCCATGATATGTGATCATCAGTCTATATACATAATAGTCTTAATGCTTTAATGTTATCCCACTTCACAATAAAGCTCGACTACAGATACTTTAAGAATAGTGTCCTTATGTTTAATGTGATCTCATGATTAAGTCACACTTGATACATTAAATAGACTAGCTATTCTAGGCACTTTATTAAACAAACATAATAAATAAAAAGCCTTTTATTATTAATAAATAATTCGATACAAGTACCAAAAGTATTTCCCTCTAGGGTTTACACCAACAATATGCCACTAGCGCTAGAGCCAATCAGGCATACCCCTAATGCCCATAGATCTAGTATGGCCATCATGCTTCTGCCGCGCAAGAGGCTTTTTCAGTGGGTCAGCAATATTGTCAAGTGTAGGTACTTTGCATATTTTCACATCTCCTCTATCTATTATCTCTCGAATGAGGTGATAACGCCTAAGTGTGTGTTTGGATCGTTGGTGGGATCTAGGCTCCTTAGCTTGTGCGATAGCACCATTGTTATCATAATAGAGACCAATGGGATCCACAATGCTAAGAACTATGCCAAGTTCACTAATGAATTTTTTGATCCAAATAGCTTCCTTTGCTGCACTTGAGGCAGCAATATACTCGGCCTCGGTTGTAGAATCAACAACTGTATCTTGCTTTGAACTTTTCCAGCTCACAACGACACTGTTTAAGCAAAACACATAACCAGATTACGATCTAAAGTCATCCTTATCTGTCTGGAAGATAGCATCGGTGTATCCAATTACAGCAAGCTCTTCCTAACCTCCATATATCAAGAATGAGTCCTTAGTCCTTGTAAAATACTTGAGGATATTCTTGACAGCTACCCAATGAGCATCACCGGGATCAGATTGGTGCCTACTCGTTGCACTTGAAGCATACGAGACATCTGGTCGAGTACATAACATGGCATACATGATAGATCCTATTGCAGATGCATATGAAATCTTATTCATGCGATCCCTTTCTTCCTTAGTTGAAGGGGATTGTGTTTTTGATAGACACATGCCATGTTGCATAGGTATGAATCCTTTCTTGGAATCATGCATATTAAAGCGTCTCACCACTTTGTCTACGTATGTACTCTGACTTAGGCCAAGCATTTTTTATGATCTATCTCTATATATTATGATTCCTAATATATAGGCTGCTTCACCTAGGTCCTTCATACAAAAGCATTTCCCCAACCAAGACTTTTTCCAATGAGTAATATGTCATCTACATATTGTTGATTCTAAGTGTTGGCAGCAATTTTGGTAAAACAAAGAGTGTTCACAAGATGTCATGTGTGATGTCTTAACATGAGATATCCTATGTACCTGCTGGAGTTGAAGAACATATGCAAGCAGGATTGTTTCAAAATGCCACTTACAATGCTAAGGCTTCTGATATTGGATGTACCTGCTGGAGCTAAATTGGAAGACATATGCTACAGGATTGTTTCAGTTGACATACTCATTGTCATGGTAACTAATATGGCTGTACCTGCTATAAAAGGAAACTGGATTATGCAAGATTTTTCCAGATGTCAGACCCGATGTCATGACATCCTGTACATAGAACATTCAGTGTGAATGTCTGGTGTTTTGTGATTGCACAATTGTTGGCAATCATTGGTTGATTAAAGATATGGCTAGCTGGCGTATTCTATCAGGGATATCAACCAGATTTGTTTATTTTCCAAGGAGATCTTTACAACTGATATGAAAAGATTTGATTGGAAAATATATTTAGGGTTTTCAAGTTGTCCAATGTTTATATAAAAAGGGACTCAGAAAACCTGTTTGTACACACAACCAATACTGAGCGAAATTTAGAGAGAGAGCTAGAGTTTGTGTCTGTAGGCCATTCAAGTCATCCATAGATGATTGAATTGGACTGATTTGTCTTCTTGATCAAAGCTTTGAAGCAAGATCAAGAGTGTGTCTTCTTGATTGAAACTGTGAAGTAAAATCAAGAATATTGTAATTGAAAAGTATTTTCTTTTCACAAGGGATTGTTGTTTAAAATCACGGGTGTGTGATTGTAAGGGAAGTGAGTGGGTTCTCATATCTAAGAGTGCTTAGGTAGAAATTGCACGGGTAGAGATTAGGTGAGAAAGACTGTAACTTGGTGAAGTGTACGGATAGTCTTTGAACTAATTCTATTATAGTGAATTTCCTTCCTGGCTTGGTAGCCCCCAGACGTAGGTGAGTTGCACTGAACTGGGTTAACAATTGCTTGTGTTATTTGCTTTACCATTCAGTTTCTGTTTATCCATTGTTTATAACCAGATATCAGTGTCGTGACATTACCTTCGACATCTTATATCTGATACCAGAATTTCAATTGGTATTAGAGCAGGCATCCTGCTCTGGCTCTGGGTGAGATCTAGGGAGAATACTTTCTGGTACAATGGAGAGGGATGGAGGATCTGTTCATAGGCCACCAATCCTAGATGGTTCTAACTATGACTATTGGAAACCTAGAATGGTAGCGTTTTTAAAATCCCTGGATAACAAGGCTTGGAAAGCTGTCTTGACAGGATGGGTGCACCCTGTAGTCACTAAAGAAGGAGAAGCCACTACTGAAAAGAAGCTTGAAGAACAATGGTCCAAGGAGGAGGAGGATCTTGCTCTTGGAAATTCTAAAGCCTTGAATGCAATTTTCAATGGTGTAGACAAGAATATTTTCAGGCTGGTAAATAACTGTGAAGTGGCCAAAGATGCTTGGGACATTCTCAAGACCACTCATGAAGGCACCTCTAGGGTAAAGATGTTTATACTTCAGCTGCTCACCTCCAAGTTTGAAAAGTTAAGGATGAAAGAAGATGAAAACATTCATGAATTCCACATGAGTATCCTTGAGATAGCTAATGCCTCAGGAGCTCTGGGAGAGAAGATGACAGATGAAAAGTTAGTGAGAAAAATACTTAGGTCACTCCCTAAGAGATTTGCAATGAAGGTGACTGCCATAGAAGAGTCTCAAGACATCTCCAACATGAGGGTAGATGAGTTAATTAGCTCCCTCCAAACCTTTGAGATGGGATTGATTGAGGGAACTGAAAAGAAAACCAAGAGCATTGCCTTTGTTTCCAACACAGAAGAGGAAAACAGTCAAGATGTGGATAAAGAATGGGCAAATGAAGTTGCTATGCTGGGGAGACAGTTTAACAGATTGTTAAGGAAAATGGATGTCAGATCTAAGGCAAATGTCAAGAACATCGCGTCTGACATCAGTAAATCCAACAATGCTGGAAGAAAAACAAGAGCAGATGAGAAGCCCAAAGAAGGAAAAGAGGTTCAATGCTATGAATGTGATGGGTATGGACACATCAGGTGGTGAAGTAACCTTTGAGGATTTGGCCTCTACCTACAGAGAGCTGTGTCAGAAAAGTGTTGAACTGAACAAGCAGTCTTTAAATCAAGAAAAAGACATAACTCAACTTGAGAATGAGAAGGTAGAATTCTTGGAAACCATCTCCAAATTGAAAACAGAAGTTGTGGCTCTAAAGGTCAAGCTAGATGAAGATCAACAAGTTGAGAGCCAGAAGATAGTCCAACTGGAGAAAGAAAAAGCAGAACACGTGGAAACTATCCTCAAGCTAAAGACTGAAGTTGTGCTCTTAAACTCAAAACTAGAAGAAACAACCAAGTATGTAAGGATGCTGAACAATGGATCTGACTCCTTAGATAAGATTCTTCAAACTGGACAAAGTACATGAGTCAAATCTGGATTAGGGTTCCATAAAACCAAGGCTGAAAGTAGCTACACTGGCTGCAAACCTCAAGCTAAACCTAAATGCAGCAATAGTAAGAGCAGTTCCAAGATGTCACATCATATGTCACACCATCAGAAGAAAGAACAGCAGAAATACAAACACCTAAGGTGGAGATGTCATTACTGTGGGAAATTTGGACACTCAAGGGCCTTCTGCTATAAGCTGTATGGTTACCCTACCCCCCTTCATCAGCAACAGCAGAAGAGAAAACAGCAGTATGGAAAGCACCAAAGATGGAGATGTCATTACTGTGGGAAAGCTGGACACTCTAAGTCTTCCTGTTATAAGTTGTATGGTTATCCTAGCCATGGTCATCAACAGATCCACTATCAACCCAGACCTAAACATCACAGACCTATCAACAAGAAGCAATGGGTTCCTAAGACTAGTGTCACAAGTCTAATAGATCTCAAAGAAGAATGGTATTTTGATAGTGGATGCTCTAGACACATGACTGGGAACTCAGACTTGATTTCTGACCTTCACCCTCATGACTTAAGCTATGTAACCTTTGGTGATGGAGCTAAAGGTTTAAATAAAGGGGATAGGCAAGCCTGAGTGCCCTGGAGCTCCTAAACTTGACAATATTCTTCTGGTCAAGGGTCTGACTTCAAATCTAATAAGCATCAGTCAGCTAGGGGATCAAGGTCTGAGTATCATCTTCACTAAAGTTGAATGTCTGATTGTGAACAAAGATAGTGAAGTAATTATGAAAGGAATCAGGACCAACAACAACTGCTACATATGGAGCTCTCAAATGGATAATCCCTCTAAGATAAGCACAGCTGCAAGAAGAATCTTCAAGGGAAAGGAAAAGTGTCAGATAAGGTCACCTAACCTCAAGGAAGAAAAGGTCATGATGGCCCAAACACCTGAACATATGACTGGTGGTATGAAGTCTGAAGGTAGTGAGAGCCTTGCTGGAACTGAGACACAAGGAACTATGTCAGTTGAAAACAACAATGCTCAACCAGGGTGGATGAAACTACTGAGCATTATCTACAATGTCACATTCGATGCTATGACATTGTATTATGACAACCTGGCTTCAAAGGATTTGTATAATGAAAAGGGAAAATTAAGGGCTTGGTATGAGAGGCTCACAGTGTTCCTCACTGACAATGGATACAGGAAAGGAGGAATTGACAAAACTATGTTTGTGAAGAATGAAGGAGGGAAGCTCATGGTGGCACAAATATATGTAGATGACATAGTATTTGGTGGAATGTCAGAGTAGATGGTTGAACACTTTGTTAGACAAATGCAATCTGAGTTTGAGATGAGCCTTGTTGGAGAACTGACTTACTTTCTTGGGCTACAAGTCAAACAGATGGAAGACTCTATCTTTTTATCTCAAAGCAAGTATGCCAAGAACATTGTGAAGAAGTTTGGCATGGAGAATGCAAGCCATAAAAGAACTCCTGCTCCTACACATGTAAAAATCTCCAAAGATGAAAATGGTGTCAATGTAGATCAAAGTCTATACAGAAGCATGATAGGCAGTCTACTATATCTCACAGCAAGCAGACCTGACATTGCATTTGCTGTTGGTGTGTGTGCTAGATATCAAGCTGAACCAAAAGTCAGTCACATAAACCAAGTAAAGAGAATACTGAAATATGTCAATGGCACCAGTGACTATGGGATGCTATATACTCATGGATCTGGATCTATGTTGACTGGATACTGTGATGTAGACTGGGCTGGAAGTGCTGATGATAGGAAGAGCACATCAGGAGGATGCTTCTTCTTAGGGAACAATCTGATTTCATGGTTCAGTAAGAAACAGAACTGTGTATCTCTATCCACTGTTGAAGTTGAGTACATAGCAACGGGAAGTAGTTGTTCTCAACTGGTCTGGATGAAACAAATATTGTCTGAATACAATGTCACACAAGAGGTCATGACATTATACTGTGATAACCTGAGTGCTATAAATATTTCCAAGAATCCTATTCAGCACAGCAGGACTAAGCACATAGATATCAGGCATCACTTCATCAGAGAACTTGTGGAAGAAAAGATCATAGCACTGGAGCATGTTCCTACAGAGAGGCAATTAGCTGACATATTCATAAAAGCCTTGGATGCCAATCAATTTGAATGTTTAAGAGGAAAATTAGGGATCTGTGTGTATGAGAATCTATAGCAATCAAAGGAGTCTGGGGATAGTTCTCACAAAAAGAGTATGGAGTTTTGTGAGGTATGGTATAGCGAGAGATGTGATTGGTGTAAAGATTCTATGAGATTTATTTACCTTTGGTCAATTTTGACTAAAAAGGGGGAGAAGTATATGGAGCTGGTGGAGCTGGGTGAAGCTGGGTACTGGCTGAGATGAATGAACAGAAGTACAACCATTATTGGAAGAAGTGCACAGGTGTTAAAACAGAATGTTTCTGTTGGTCTGTTAGCAGATGTCAAAGAGGATGTCTGATATGGTGCACAGGTGTTGATGTTATAGCATATGTCAGTATGACATTCTGGCTGGTACAGGTGCTGGAGTTTTCAGTAGCTGTTTTTTATGAATGCACAAATTTAGAGGGAGAAGAAGTACCCTGGTGCGTTTGTGTGTCTTACTAGTTGCATCCATAACTAGTAATTCTGATTGTTGCACAGATTAAGGGGGAGGAGAAGTACCCTTGTGCATGTGTGTATTACTAGTAGCCATAGCTAGTAATTGTTTTTGCTTCTGCTGCTGATTAAACTACTGGTATGTGGTTTAACTGCTGATAGTTTGCCTTGTGAACAAAAAGGACATATATATGTTTTAGCCAAAATTTGCCAAAGGGGGAGTTTGTTGATTCTAAGTGTTGGCAGCAATTTTGGTAAAACAAAGAGTGTTCACAAGATGTCATGTGTGATGTCTTAACATGAGATATCCTATGTACCTGCTGGAGTTGAAGAACATATGCAAGCAGGATTGTTTCAAAATGCCGCTTACAATGCTAAGGCTTCTGATATTGGATGTACCTGCTGGAGCTAAATTGGAAGACATATGCTACAGGATTATTTCAGTTGACATACTCATTGTCATGGTAACTGATATGGCTATACCTGCTATAAAAGGAAACTGGATTATGCAGGATTTTTCCAGATGTCAGACCCGATGTCATGACATCCTGTACACAGAACATTCAGTGTGAATGTCTGGTGTTTTGTGATTGCACAATTGTTGGCAATCATTGGTTGATTAAAGATATGGCTAGCTGGCGCATTCTATCAGGGATATCAACCAGATTTGTTTATTTTCCAAGGAGTTCTTTACAGCTGATATGAAAAGATTTGATTGGAAAATATATTTAGGGTTTTCAAGCTGTCCAATGTTTCTATAAAAAGGGACTTATAAAACCTGTTTGTACACACAACCAATACTGAGCGAAATTTAGAGAGAGAGCTAGGGTTTGTGTCTGTAGGTCATTCAAGTCATCCATAGATGATTGAATTGGACTAATTTGTCTTCTTGATCAAAGCTTTGAAGCAAGATCAAGATTGTGTCTTCTTGATTGAAACTGTGAAGTAAAATCAAGAATATTGTAATTGAAAAGTATTTTCTTTTCACAAGGGATTGTTGTTTAAAATCACGGGTGTGTGATTGTAAGGGAAGTGAGTGGGTTCTCATATCTAAGAGTGCTTAGGTAGAAATTGCACGGGTAGAGATTAGGTGAGAAAGACTGTAACTTGGTGAAGTGTACGGATAGTCTTTGAACTAATTCTATTATAGTGAATTTCCTTCCTGGCTTGGTAGCCCCCAGACGTAGGTGAGTTACACCGAACTGGGTTAACAATTGCTTGTGTTATTTGCTTTACCATTCAGTTTCTGTTTATCCATTGTTTATAACCAAATATCAGTGTCGTAACATTACCTTTAACATCTTATATCTGATACCAGAATTTCATATATAATACCAGGAAAACGATCATGCTCCCACTAACCTTCTTGTACACACAAGACTCATCTTCGTTCTTGATGAATCCATATTATTTTATTGTTTCATCAAAATGAAGATTCCAGCTTCTGGAAGCTTGCTTCAATCCATAGATTGATCTTTGTAACTTACATATCTTTTGGGCTTCTTCTAGTATGTCAAATCCTTCAGGCTGTGTCATGTACACATCCTCAAGAAGATTCCCATTAAGGAAAGTAGTTTTGACATCCATCTGCCATATTTCATAATCATGATATGCAACGATAGCAAGTAAAATCTGAACAAATTTAAGCATTGCAACTGGTGAAAAGGTTTGATCATAGTCAACCCCATGAATTTGTTTATATCCTTTTGCAACCAGTCTTGCCTTATAGGTATGTACCTTACCATCCCTGTCAGTCTTCTTTTTGAAGATCCACTTGCATCCTATAGGGTTAACTCCTACAGGAGGCTCTACCAAGGTCCAAACTTGGTTTGTGTACATGGAATTTGTAAGACCCCAATTTTGTCCCCAAGATCCCTCATGGCATCATATCATATCATTTCATTGCCTCAAGGATCATTGTGCACCTTACCTTCTTCCCTGTGGGTGGGCTATCTTTTTGAGAGTGGTTCTTGATCACCAAGCATGTTTTTGCATTTGTATATCATTGATTTTCCTTTTATCACTAACCAAAAGTACAAAAATATGTCATCTAACCTTTGTCTTGCAGATGAAGCAATAACAGGTCAAAGCAATCAAAGGCATTCATTGAGCAATAGATGGTGGTCATTCTTGAGATTTGGACCCCACAATCATTCACAAGAGTTCATATGAGATATGATGTCATTTTGAAACAAAATCCCAAGTGGTAGAGGCTTGAATCTCATCAGAACACTGGCCAGGTCAACTGAAGACCTAGAAAGTCAACTACCAAGTCAACTGTGGATTTGGAGGTGGGAAGTGATTAGAAATACTTCATTCATGTTCAAACAAGTCTCATTTGACATTTCAAACATCAATATTGAAGAAAATAAAGTCAGGTCAAAACTTTCCAAAAATAGAAAGTGACCTATAATTCAAATTTGCCAAAAATGGAAAGGTTTTAACCTAACTTCAACTTCAAATTACATCACCAAAAAAGCTTCAAATGAACTTTTGTTGAACATTAAAGTTGTAGATCTTTCTCTCCCATTTCCAAAAAGTCCAAGATCATCAATTTCTCATGTGTGGTTAAGGAAATATGATCAAAACATGGCAAGGTGTACTTGAAGATTCAAATGGGCATAACTTCTCAACCAAGGCTCCAAATTGGATGGCTCTTTTTGCATTGTTCTTATTTTGACCTATAATTTCCAAATCTTGCATTACATAACATGCATTATCATCATATGAGCATTTGCCAATTCACTTAATTTTTGGAGGGAAATTATGAAATTTAAAATTGGTGCATTGTTTAAGCATTTCACCATTGCCTTTAGCTCCAAAACAGAATTTTAAGTGGATTTGAAGGCAATTTCGTGCACTGTTCACCATGCATTTCATGCATAGGGTGAAAATCCCATTTTTGCACTTACACCTTATTTTGTTAATTACAATTACCATTGGCCAAAGCATGATTAAAAGAGGGATTAGCATTACATATATATACCAAAACCTAACTGTTTTCAGCATTAACAATCACAATTTCAGATCTAGATCTAGAACTCTCAAATTTTCTCTCAAAAATTTCTTGCATTTTCTTCACATTCAATCCATTTCCATTGCTTGATCCTTGTTTATGAAGTGTTCCTGAGTAGTTTTGCACGTGGAAGCAAGAGGATTGATGCAGTATTGAAGCATTTGTGAAGCTTGAAGCAACAATGGTGAATCAAGATTTTGGTGAGATCGTGTGCAATTGAGCTCTATTTTCTCTTCCAATCACTTGTACAAGCATCCTGGAGGAGTATTGAAGCATTGCCATGGCCTATAGCTCGAGGATTCCATATCTGCTCTTCAAGAGGTTATGAATCAACCTTCTTAATTCTTAAAATTGTTGTGATGTTGTTATAGATCTCTTGATGCTGAGTAATTTGAGCTTCGAATCATGAACATCCATGCTGTTTTGAGTGAGATCTGCTTGTTTAAAGTTTTGATGTTGAATCTTCTTCTCTTCGATTCATGCATGTGTGATGGTTTCTTGATGAAATGTTTGTTGATTATTGATGTATGATGAAAGATCTACACGATGCCATGCTCATTTTTAATTTTTGTACACTTTGAGATTTTCTGAAAAATCCAGATGAAGATCTTCATGATCTTCATCGTGTTCTTCATGTGTTCTTCATATTTTCCAGGTTACCTGCGAATTTTCTTGCAATGTTCATGTGTTTGGCAACGTTTTCGATCCATAGGCCACGCTTTTCCGTTTCTGAATGTGTTAGAATAGGGCTTGATTGTGATTGGTGCATGCTGATTGCCATGCTGTTTCCTGATTGGTCCATTTCTTTGACTGTGCCACATCTCTTTAATGAAACGCTGAGTTTCATTCAGCACGCCACTTGCATTTTCAAATCCGCTTCGTGTTCGATCCTTGGCTGCAACAAATATTTCAAATGCTTTCATGATTTTCCTTTTCCCTCCTTTGCCATGTGCATGCTTCACATATATTTTTTTAATTTTTCATCATCTTTAAAAATTCATATATAATTGAAAAATCATCCAAAAATTATGAGGTTTTTTGCATTGCATTCCTTATTCTGTCTATTATTTTTTGATCATTTTTCCATAAATTGTGCTTGGCTGGATTTCATTTTGTGCTAGGGAATTTGATCATGTATCCATTTTGTACCTTGCCATGCTTATTCATTTGTGAAATGCTGGTCTTTAATCCAATGAATCTGAAAATTTGCATGATGAAACTAGACACTTTGCTTGACATTTTGGTGTTGATTTGGTATTTTTATCAATTATCATTTCTGTTTTATGATCATGTGAAGTTGGTGTGACAATTTGTGTCACACCTTTTGATGTTCAACTTATGTGATGTGTTTGCCTTGCCAAATGATCTCCAAGTGTCCTGATTTTTTGTGTGATGCATATTATGGATGTTGTGATTGAACATGAATTTTGTTGGAATTATTTGAATCATTTATGATTTAATTGAGATTTTTCATTCTGGTTGATCATATTTGAGCTTTAAAATTGCCTTGAACTTCAATTGATCATGAAATGCTTTTGGTATATGATGTTGATGTGAGACCTTTTGGATTGTTTCAAGATGTGTTTGAAGTTGATTCATGTTTATTTTCAGCTTCTGTTTTAGTTTTTTTCTCCATCTTTGACCCTAGGCTTTGACCTAGTGGTTTGCCTCTCACATTTAAGCTTTGATTTCAGGTTGAACATCCAAGTTACTTGGTTAATGATGCTTCATCACTTGAGCACTGTTGTTTGCCTTTGATTACTAATCTTTATGTGTTTTGTAGGTTGATCTTGACTCATTTGAGTTTGACTTTTGGTTTACACATTGTGTACATTGGGATTGTTTGTTGCTTATTGACTGTTGTTTGATTGTCTGAACTTTGTACTGATTTGTTTGATGTTTCCACAGGTACATAAGTTGCTTTAAGTTCACTTTGAACTTGCTTTTGCTTGGTTGCTTAACCACTTAGGTATAACCTCTCTTCTTCATGTAGTCTGGAAGACTTGTCCTGTTATGTGGGCAGGCACCTGTCTGAAGTCCTCCTTAAGAGGCAATGCTTGTGATTGTTTATCTTTTGTGCCAAGCAGGAAAAGTCCTCTTATGAGGCAATTGGCAGATAAAAGAGATGTGTAATCCATCTCCTGCTACTCAGTGTGTCATCCACTTTGCTCACATAACATGTTGATGCATTGTGGATATTAACCCAAGATCTTATAGAGTCAAATTACTTGTGGAGAAGAGTTCCAACTTTCTGAACTCCCACACATTCTATTGTTTAAAGCTCTCCCAGGCCAGGGATAAGAGCTATGAGGCACACCCCTCATCTCCTTTTCATCTGCTTC
The DNA here is from genome assembly GCF_024323335.1 of Lathyrus oleraceus. Lineage (NCBI taxonomy): Eukaryota > Viridiplantae > Streptophyta > Magnoliopsida > Fabales > Fabaceae > Lathyrus > Lathyrus oleraceus. The sequence continues at coordinate 197,840,199 of NC_066580.1, read as the reverse complement.
ACCCTAACTCTCAATGTTAGGGTTAAGAGCACAAAAATACCCCATTCCAGTTGACTGTAAAGTCTAACCTTGCTTGAGCCTAATTGATTGCATATAGTGTGTGCTAACTGACTTGATTGTCTGCTTACTTGATTCACCTGTGCATATTTGCTTGAGTGTGCCTTTGTGCATTTATCATCATCATTTGTATATCGTTTCATAAACTTTGCTTTGTAGCATTTTGCTTTGTCCATGGAGGAGACAAGCATAAGTCCATTACTTGGCAGTTGTTCCCATGATATGGTAGGAGACTAGTATAAGTCCATTGATTGGCATCTGATATCCATGTTTTGTTTTAGGAGATTGGTGTAAATCCATTGATTGGTATCCGGTATCCATGTTTGTTTTGTGAGATTAGTGTAAGTCCATTGATTGGCATCCGATATCATTGTTTTGTTTTAGGAGATTGGTGTAAATCCATTGATTGGTATCCGGTATCCATGTTTGTTTGTGAGATTGGTATAAGTCCGTTGATTGGCATCCGGTATCATTGTTTTGTTTTAGGAGATTGGTGTAAGTCCATTGATTGGCATCCGGTATCCATCTTGTTATTTGCTTATTTACATTGTTGCCTATTCCAAAGGAATCACTTGAATCATCTACATATGATCTCAAGAGGTGAACATCTAAGAAGTTTTACTTCCTCACCCTCTCACTATTTGTTTTCTTTAAACCTCCATGTGCATGTTAACCAAAACCTGAAAACTATTGTGCAAACATCTTCACTTCTTTTCAAATTAGAAACCTAGGCCTTAGGCCTTTGATTTTTCAAACTTCATTTTCATAATACTTCTTGTGAATTGAATTCTAATCATACTTTGACCATCTTTTGTGAATAAATCCTAATTGGTTAATTTCACTCATTCAATTGTTTTGTGGCTTTGTCCATTCTTGATAAGTTTTCATACATTAGCCATAGGTTTGATTTATCCTAGTTGGTTGATGTTAATCTCACCTTTTGTCCTTAGTGATTGAATTGTAAGACTTCCTTGCTTATTATAGGGTTAACCCCTCACTAGCAAGTTGAAGCTTTTCTCACATGGTGGACTTGTTGTTTATGTAAGGTTGAGTTTTCTCCCGTGGATAACGAAAGACCTTAGGGCTTTTGTTTTAAAATGAACCCACTCATATTTTTGGAAATCTTTTAGCCGAACTACGGCGTTTTGATCAACAAATAAATATTAACTTGTATATTCTTTTCTCATCCCTTCAATCCATGTTTGCACAATAAATATTTCATAAACAAATAACATTTCGTACAACAAGTGTGAAAAGGGCTCCCTAGGAGTACCTAGGACGTTTTGGGTGCCTAACACCTTCCCATTGCGTAATTAACCCCTTACCCAGATCTCTGATCTTTTCATTAGTTTTCTATGTGTAAAACTTCTTAGGCTTTTGTTCGCTTTTTAGCCATTCCTTTGGATAAATAAAAGTGCGGTGGCGACTCGATTCTTTGTATGCTTTGCTTTTGGTTTAATCAATAAATCATAAAGTGACGAATACACCACTATAGAAAAGTGGCGACTCTGCTGGGGACAACATTAGACCTTCCTCAGTGGGTTTTGCCTACTCTTCACCCTTGTTGTATGATATTGTTTATTTGTTATTTGACATATTTTTGTACAATTTGGGATAACTGTATTGATTGTAATGTTTGAATTGCTTGATATACAATTGTTGTTTGCTTGGTGGTCTCTGTGAGATGAGTTCTATACCCGAACTCGAGTGCACCTTAGGATAGGAGAATGGCATAGTCTTGTCGACTTGTGTGGAGTATTCCTTAACAAGTTGACTTGTGAGTCCATTCACTTGGTGGAGGTCATGTTGGATTAATAATGTCACACAAGTTATTTGTGGTTAGGCATTATTCTTTCAATCATGTGCCTTAGAAGCCAATGACCTTAGTTTACCAAGCCATCTTGGCCTATTTTTAGGACGTAGTGCGGAGGTCGTTCAGATGTCAGATCTGATGCGATTGTTACGCGATACTACACTCATAAGAGTCTCTCTTGAGAATATTTTTGGAATACAAGTATTCGTTCCTCCGATAATATTCGAAAGATGGGATGATGACTATGGGAACCTCTGGTAGAACATGCTCGGCAGGTTTAAACCCTAGTACACTCCCTTTGGGTGGTTCTTAACCGAGACTCCATGCTCGTGACTCTCAACAAACCCGTGATTCATGGTTGAGTCGTTCAGATATCCTTAATATCAATGGAACTTGGGTGTCGATAAGGTGAAAACCGTAATCCACCAAAATGGATGATTGATATTAAGGATGATTGAGCCGGTTCATGTATTGTTAATATCAATGGAACTTGGGTGTTGATAAGGTGAAAACCATAATCCACCAAAATGGATGATTGATATTAAGGATGCTATGAGCTTTCCCATGACCTTTGTCTGGTGTGATTTGCTTGATCCTTGAGTGTGATTGCTTCATTCATGCATTCATGCATTCATCTGCATTCATGTCATCAGAAAAAATCAGAAAATTTTCAAGGAACTTAAAGGGTTTATTTGCAAAATTTTCAGACATGGAAAGACCAAAAAGGCATACAAAGAAGTACAGCTTTAGACAGCCTGATCTGAAAGAGTTAAGGAATCTGACATCCTATGTATTAGATCCCTTGGGTTTCAAAGCTCGCTATGGGAAGCTTCTGCCTCTGTTGACTACTCAGGTTGACGAAGGGTTGATGAGTACTTTGGCACAGTTCTATGATCCTCTGTACCATTGCTTCTCTTTTCCGGACTTCCAGCTGTTGCCTACGCTCGAGGAGTATGCTCATCTTGTGGGTATCCCTATTCTGGATCAAGTGCCGTTCAGTGGCTTAGAGAGTATTCCGACTTCTCGGGAAATTGCAGACTTGTTGCACATAGATGAATCCCTTATTGAAGCGCATATAACCACCAAAGGTGGAATTCAGGGTCTTCCTTCTGATTTCCTCATCGCTCAAGCTACCGTTTATGGGAAGGCCATGAGTGAGGATGCCTTTGAGGCTTTATTCGTGCTGCTCATCTATGGTTTGGTATTGTTCCCCAACATCGACAAATTTGTGGATGTGAACGCCATTAGGATCTTTTCAGTTCTTAATCCCGTTCCGACTCTGTTGGGTGATACCTATTTCTCTTTGCACCTGAGGAATGCAAAGGGTGGAGGAGTTATTGTGTGTTGTTTGCCTCTGTTGTATAAGTGGTTTATTTCTCACTTACCGCAGACGGTTGCTTTCAAGGAGAACAAGGGATGTCTACGGTGGTCTACGAGACTTATGTCTCTCACTAATGATGATATCTCTTGGTATGACCGCGTGTATGATACTGTTCAGATCATTGATTATTGTGGTGAATTCCCTAATGTGCCTCTTCTTGGTACATGTGGTGGGATCAGCTACAATCCTATCTTAGCATGCCGTCAGCTTGGGTTCCCCCTAAAGGATAAACCTCATAACATTCTGTTAGAAGGTGTGTTCTTTCAGGAGGGTAAAAATCCCCAAGGTCTGAAAGCCAGGATGGTCCGCGCTTGGCGCAAGATCCCCAAGAAGGGTAGAAATGAGTTGGGTCCGAAGAACTGCATTGCTTTGGAGCCATATACTTCTTGGGTTAGACAGAGAGCATCTGAGTATCTTATGCCATATGATTATCCGAGACCTACACCGTTGGTTGTGGCTGGGCCTTCAACCCTCCCTAACCAAGGCGTAGAGGAGTCGAGAGAAGAACACCTTTCACGTGCTCGGATCCGTGAAAGAGAAGAGTTGCTTCAGCAAATTAAGGAGAAGGACGCTCTGATCGAATTCCTCGAGCATCAGGTGATAGATGATCCGAATGATACCTGGACTTCTCTGCTTCCTCAGTCTTCCAAATTCTGGAAGAGGAAGTATGATCGACTAGCTAAGGAGAAAGCGGATATGGAAGCAGCATATGAGAGAGAGATCAAGAAGCTTTGTGTATCTCGTCTTCCAGCATCTCGAGCTTCTAGGGATCCATAGGATATTCATTTTCCTTTTCCCTTGTAATATAATCAACAATGCTGTACTTCTTTGTCTTGAATATATTTAATGAGATATTTTTCCATATGCGATTAAATGCTTTAAATTTCGAAAAATTGCAAATAGAACCCTAAAAGTTCCTTGAAATAAAAACAAAGCATATGCACAAGCATTGCATGCATCATCTTGCATAAGCAGGTTGTTCGGGTCTTCTTGTCTGTGGCCTAACTCTGTGCTCTTCATTTATTTTGAAGACAAGCTGACTCACCGGTACTATACCAGAGCCAATTCTGCAAGAGTGATGGATCAATTAGAACAAGAGAACAGAGAGCTGAAGGAAGAAGTCGCCAGACTGGGTGCTCTGATGGAGCAATTTCTAGCTGCCCAGAATCAACCATCTCCACCTCTTGCAACTCCTCCCCAGAGGACTGTTATATCAGAAGTGGTCTCTTCGACTGTGCCAGCTGCTAGTGCTCATTTTGTGCCGCATGCCATGCCAGCCGGGTTTCCGTGGGGTATGCCTCCTGGTTTCATGCCAGATATTCCAGCTCCTACCTTTGCTTCCATGCCGGCATCTAGCCCGGTCCTTGCTGCTCCTCCTCCTGTCGTGCATACCATTCCCAGGGTAGACGACACCATCTATCATTCTGAGTCGTCTGAAGGCCCAGATGTTAATGAGAAAATGGATGCGATGAATGACCAATTCCTCGAGCTCCGTAAGGAATTGAAGACCCTCCGAGGGAAAGATTTGTTCGGCAAGTCTGCTGCCGAGTTATGCCTGGTTCCCGGTGTGAAGATTCCCATCAAATTCAAAGTCCCTGACTTTGAGAAGTATAAGGGGAACACCTTCCCTCTCGCTCACCTGGTCATGTACGGCAGGAAAATGTCTACTCAAACTGATAATGATCAGCTGCTGATTCATTACTTTCAGGATAGTTTGTCTGGTGCAGCTCTTCGGTGGTATATGAGCCTTGATAGTGCAAACATCCGATCCTTCAACGATCTTGGCGAAGCCTTCGTCAAGCAATACAAGTATAATGTTGATATGGCTCCTGACCGTGATCAACTCAGGGCCATGTCTCAGAAGGATAAAGAGACATTCAAGGAATACGCCCAGAGGTGGCGAGAGCTGGCAGCTCAGATTACTCCTCCGCTGGAAGAGAAAGAGATGACTAAGATCTTTCTGAAGACTCTTAGTTCATTTTATTATGAGCGGATGGTTGCTAGTGCTCCCTCTGATTTCACCGAAATGGTGAACATGGGGATGCGTTTGGAGGAAGGTGTCCGAGAAGGACGGTTGTCTAAAGATGAGAGCTCTTCTAAACGATATGGGGCGTTTAAGAAGAAAAATGGGGAGGCACATGCTGTGCAATCTCATGCTAAACCTAGAAGACCCTCTGCCAAGAGGAAGCCTGTGCGTCATGCCAGCAGCCAGCACCAGGTGGCTCATATAACACCTGTCTTCAGAGATAATTCCCAGCAATATCAGCAGCCCAATCATCAGCATCAGCAGCAACCTCAGTATCAACAGCAACATCGTCCATAGCAACAGGCTTACCAGCCTCGTGGCAGCACCAGTAATCAGGCTAACTTGAATTATGATAGGAAGAAGATCAGTTTCGATCCCATTCCTATGTCATATGCTGAATTATATCCCTCTTTATTGGAGTGGAGACTGGTTACTCCCAGAGAGCCTCCGGCTGTACCTGCTAACCCGTAGTGGTGGTACAAGCCCGATCAACATTGTGTTTATCATTCCGGTGCTCCGGGACACAACATCGAAAACTGCTATCCATTGAAAACTAAGGTGCAAGACCTTATGAGATGCGGCATTCTGAGCTTTGAGGACTCGGGCCCGAATGTTACGAAGAACCCATTGCCCGAGCATGGGAAGTCGGTTAACATGGTCCAAGGTTGCCCTGGCAAGTTTAAAGTCAAATATGTGAGCCATATTCGACAGTCATTGGTCGAGTTGCATCGTCTGCTGTGTCAGTACAGTCATATGGAGCATGACCATGACAGATGTCGTATTTGCTCCGTCAATAGATTGGGTTGTCGCCAAGTGCGAAGAGAGCTTCAAGAGCTGTTGGATGAGGGTACCATTGAGATTCTGCAGAATTGAAATGTCGATGAAGACGAACCAGAAGTGAATGTGATTTCTCCTGTGTTCAAATTGCCCGAGCCTGTTGTCATCCGTTATGATGGTAGCAAGCCGAAGGTTTCTCCTTCTCTGGTAATCAAGCCTACAGGCCCTGTGCCTTATTCTTCGGATAAAGCAATTCCCTTCCGATACAATCTTGTGGAAGATGGAAAAGAAGTGTCGTTGCCTTCAACTTCCGTTGTTAATATTGCTGACGTGAGCGGGTTGACCCGTAGTGGTCGTGTGTTTTCAGCACCGAAGCCTCAGGCTAGAGCTGTTGTTTCTGATTCTGCTGAGCGTCCGGTTGGGACTGCGGTGAATGTTCAGAATCCGGCACCTGTTGCCAAACCCTCCTCTGTACAAAAGACTCCTGTTTCTTCTGTTGACCCGAGTGGCATTGTGAATGAAGACTGTGATGAGATGCTGAGGCTCATCAAGAAGAGTGAGTACAACGTTGTAGACCAGCTTCTACAAACGCCGTCCAAGATCTCCGTGTTATCTTTGCTTCTGAATTCAGAACCCCATAGGGAGGCTCTGCAGAAAGTATTAGACCTAGCTTATGTTGATCATGATGTCACCATTGAACAGTTTGATAGTATTGTTGCAAACATCACTGCTTGCAACACCTTGAGTTTTTGTGACGCTGATCTCCCTGAGGAGGGAAGAGACCACAACATGGCTTTACATATCTCTATGAACTGCAAGACTGATGCCATGTCCAACGTGCTGGTGGACACTGGGTCATCTTTGAATGTATTGCCGAAGACCACTCTTTCGAGATTGTCATACCAGGGACCTCCCATGAGGCAGAGTGGTGTTGTTGTGAAGGCTTTTGATGGGTCGGGCAAGACCGTGATTGGGGAAGTTGATCTCCCAATCAAAATTGGACCAAGTGATTTCCAAGTTACCTTCCAGGTTATGGATATCCACCCATCTTATAGCTGTCTCCTTGGTAGACCATGGATTCATGAGGCTGGCGCCGTGACATCCACCCTACACCAGAAGCTGAAATTCGTCAAGAATAAGAAATTGGTTGTGGTAGGGGGAGAAAAGGCTCTCCTGGTTAGCCACTTGTCTTCTTTCTCATATATTGATGTTGAGGATGAAGTTGGAACGCCGTTCCAAGCTTTATCTATTGTTGAGCCGATTGAGAAGAAGTCTCCTTCATTTGCTTCCTACCGCGATACGAAACTAGCCATTGAATGTGGTGCAGTTGCTGGCTTAGGGAAGATGATCGAGCTTGAAGACAATAAATGTCGGGCTGGCATTGGCTATTCTTCTGGGGCATTCAATGAGCAAGGGTTGTTCAAGAGTGGAGGTTTCATCCATGCTGATCAGACTGAAGAAATTGCTGCTATTCTAGAAGAGGATGCAGAGGACTTGAGCAATTTTGTTATCCCTGGCGGGATCTGCCATAATTGGGTCGCTGTGGATGTTCCTACGGTCATTCATAAGTCAGCGTAATATGTTCACTTTGTTTAAAAAAACCCTTCTCCCATGCCAAAAGGAGAAGTGATGACATTGTTGGCATCATTTATACAATGATATTTCATTCAATTAATGCATTGTTAAACATTTGTTTTTCCATTTGTTTTCACTTTTTGCTTTTGCATGAAATCAGTGATCACAAAAAACCCTAAAAACAAGAATAAAAGCAATCTTTTCATCTGCATAATGATTTGCTTGTTTAAATTCTAAAGTTTTTTATTATCCAAAATCATTATGCAGGGATTTCTAAACCCATTGAACATAATGATCCAACGCCATCTCCCAAATTTGAATTCCCTGTATTCGAGGTAGAGGAAGATGATATTGAAGGGATTCCTGATGAGATTACCCGTCTTCTTGAGCACGAAAAGAAGCTCATTCAGCTGTATCATGAGAATCAGCAATACAGTCAAATTGGGGCATTACAAATGCAATCAGAAAGAAAAAGAGAGGGGTGAAAAATTGAAAAAAATAAAGTCAAAATAAAAAAAGAAGAGAATAAAAAAAAGTATACCCTCAAAAAGCCCAAGTTGACTGATGCTGAATGGGTTCAGAGTCGTTTTGACCAATTGAATTTGATTGAAGAGAAGCGATTGACTGCCATGTGCCATGGTCAGTTATATCAGCAGAGAATGAAGAAAGCATTCGATAAGAAGGTCAAGCCTCGTGTGTTCCGAGAAGGTGACCCCGTGCTCAAGAAAGTCTTGTCTTTCGCGCCCGATTCCAGGGGCAAGTGGACTCCAAACTATGAAGGTCCATATGTTGTTAAGAGAGCCTTTTCAGGCGGTGCTTTGATGCTTACAACAATGGATGGGGAGGATTTCACTCGTCCTGTGAATTCAGATGCAGTCAAGAAATACTTGGCCTAAAAAAAATTGCAAAAGAAAAACAGAATAGCTCGCTAAGTTGAAAACTCGAAAGGGCGGCTTAGGCAAAAATGAGCGTCTCGGTGGAGAACTCGAAAGGGCAATCCAGGCAAAAATTAGAGACATAAAAAAAATGATGATATTTGCATCCCTCTAGATTGAGTACCTCACCCTGGGGCAATCTAGGCAAAAATTAGGGATATGGCAAGTAACTGCATCCTGACAAGACTTTCTGTTCCGCAACTGTCTTTTCGTCAGAGATTCTCGATTCGTTGTCGACTGAAGCTTCGAATACATCGAGATTCAAATTGGTAGAGAAAGGATCATTATGTTCAATGTAGCCCTCTTCCAATATATATCACTTATTTCAAATTTGTACAGATCTATGGAGTCTTGCCATTTGCAGGCTACCATTCCATCAAATCAATTTGAGCTTTTATCCAATTATTTGCACTCTTATTTGTTTCAATTTAACAAATGTTTTGCATGTTTTAATTGATAAAATATCATTGTTTTAAACAAATAATTTTTTTCGAAATTTGTTGTTTTAAACAAAGTGAACATTCACAATGATAAAAGGATACTCAAGAATTTCTCAGTGCTCTCCCAAGGGTGGCATGATTTTCAACAAGTAAGACATTTGTTCATATTCCTGGCATGGTTGTATCCTCTTTTTCCAGATTTTGTTGTTGGGGTTGTTCCCCAAGCAGAGCTTTGTTGGGGTTGTTCCCCAAGCAGAGTGTTGGTTATAGACTTCACAGTCCTCTCCAACAGTATTCTCTCCTCAGCATGGTTGTTTTCCTTTTGGAAGATTCAGTGGTGTATGGGTCGACATCCCGGTATTTCATCACTTTCCTCAGCACAGTCGCTAGCAGAATTGTTGATACGATACGTTTCATGTGTGTTATTCCTCCCCATCGAAGCGCTTGTTGAGGTTTTCACCTCTTATCCCTTCAGCAGAGCAGTGTTTATTTTCCTCCTCCGCGGTTGTTGGGATTCTCTTGGAAGGTTCAGCATTTGGTGGTTGATCCCCAGCTCTCCTCCTCATCCCTAGTGGAACCACCAGTAGATTTGTGGTATGGTGGATTGTATCTATGTGATTCCTCAATAGAGTTGGTATCTCCAACAGAGTTAGAATCCCCGCCAGAGTTGGTATCCTCAACAGAGTTGCTTTTGTGGCCGTTTCTGCCTGTTGAAATCTCTGTTTCCCCAGTGGGATTGGTTGGTGATCTATCATCCATGGATTTGGTTGATTCCCTGATGCTTTTGATCCCTAGTAGAGTGGCTTGTTGCAGAATCTACTTTTTGGCGATCTATTTTTTCCCTCAGTGGGTTTATCCCCAACGGAGTGGCTGACAGTTTCCCCAGTAGAGTTGCTTGTGCAGCTAGATTCTACTTGTGTGTTTCGTTATCTTCAGCGGTTCTTGCTTGTGCAGTGAACTCTTGTTTCCAAGTTGATACTGAGAATCCCCCTGCATAAATCTCGGGATCTCTCCGTTTCCCCAACAGACTTGTTTTGGTGGCAGTTTCTGCCTGTTGTGAACGTCCGTTCCCTAGTTGGGTTGTTTATTGATCCATCACCCAGAGATTTTGTGATTTCCTGATATCTCTGATCTTTGGCCTCCCCGCAGATCTTTGCTTTTAGCATGTAGATCTCCAGCAGATTGGCTCTCCAGTTGGATTTCTTGGATTTTCCTCTGGAAGTGTAGTACCAGGCGTTTGATTCCTGGACCCTGTTTGTGTTAGATATGTCTGTTTTGTCAGCATTCATCAAACATAAATTACGCATATTCATGCATACTCATAAACATTCAGATATTCATGTTGCATTTTTTTGCTATATATCTTTTGTTTGTTGTCTCCTGCTATGGGTGATATAGATCTCCAGTAGATCTCCCCCAAGCAGATGTCGGGTGTTTAATCTCTCAATATAGAGTCAGCCCATAAGCAGAAAGTGTTTGTCTTTCCTTCTGCAGTTCCCCACTGAGATATATCCTCGTGGATGATGGTTTCTTCCGTTTCCTCCCAACACATATATTGGGATGAATCTTCCTATTGAGTTATATCCTCATAGGACGAGTCTTATTTCAGTTTGTCTTTTCGGTTTGATCCTGAATTGGCATTTGTCAACTGTTTCTTGTGTTTCCCTGTGGAATAAATGAATGAATTGCCCAGTAACTGGTAATAATTCTTTTTACCCCCAGCGGAATCTTTTGGGCCTCTACCCTTATACCGGTAGTTGTAAGTCCTATGTTCCCCTTGCCTCTTGGCGGAATTTGTGGTTATATACCTTTTATTCCTCAGCAAGAGTTGATTGGTTTTCTACCCAGTAGTCGGTAGTTATAAATCCTAGTTTTTCTGCTCCTCAACAGTTGGTGGTTTGTTATAAACCCTATTTTGTTTCCCGTACGGAATTGTGATTCATTCATTCCCACGCGGACGTTGTGGTTTTCTACCCTGTATTCGGTAGATGTAAACCCTAACTTTTTATCCTCATCAGAGTTGTTAGCTACTACCCCGTATTCGGTAGTTGTAAGTCCTATCTCTTTTCCCCTAGCAGAGGTGACCTTTATGGTTCATTCTGGGTTGATGATGGATTTTTGTGGTCTTCTACCCCGTATTCGGTAGTTGTAAATCCTATGTTGTTGTGGTTTTTATTCCCAACGGAGTCTGTGCTTTCTTGTGGATAATTGCCGGTTGCTAGCAATTTTATCCTTAGCCAGAGTTTTGGTCTTCTACCCCGTACTCGGTAGTTGTAAACCCTAATTTCTCCTCTTTGCAGAGTTAACCTTGTTGTTCATCCTAACTGATGATGGTTACTCTTTGTGGTTATCTTCATTCAATATTCAATGTTGATACTCCCTCCTTGCTTCTGGATATTTTCCGTTTGCTAGCAGTTGTATCCCCAGCAAGTCCTTGTGGATAATTGTTGTTTATGCAATTCATGCCCAGCGGGTCGTCTTTCATTTACCCTTTCGCTTGGTAATGATTATTGCTCCCTTTGGTCGGTCATCATTATATACCTAGTTGGTATCCCGATTCCTTTCCTTTCGGTTGATTTATCCTTTATTAACCCAGTAGCCGGTTGTGGATAATCTTCCATGCGAGTATGTTATCCACGTTCTGACGGTAATGGATAATATATCTCATGCACTCTTCAGTCGAAGCCTGTTGTGTTTCCCTAGTCGAGTAAGATTCGTTATTCCTTTGCGGAATCGAATATTCTTTGTTTCTTGGATAATTGTCGGATGCTTGCAATTTATCCCCTGCGAGTTGTCTTTCGTTTACCCTGTTGTTGTTCGTAACGATTGTTTCTCTTTGTGGTTGGCCACCTATTATATACCCAGTAACCGGTATCTCTGGTGTCTCTTCCTTTTCGAGTGTATTATTCACGTTCTGACGGTAATGAATGATATATCTCTTTCGCTCTTTGGTTGGAATCCTTTGTTGATTTTCCCCAGTGGAGTAAGATTTGTATTCTTTGTAGAATCGAATATCCATCCTTTGATAAGTTTGCGTTTTGCTCTTTTCAGGATGATGAGTGTTTTGGCATATATACCAATTCACGTTTCGGTAGGTCACCTATTATATACCGAGTAACCGGTATCCCTGGTGCTCCTTCCATGCGAGTATATTGTCTACGTTCTGACGGTAATAGATAATATATCTCATGCGAGTATACTATCCATGTTCTGACGGTAATGGACATTATATCTCATGCGCTCTTTGGGTTTGTTTCCCCAGCTGAGTAAGATTCGTTTTCCCGTTGCGGATTCGAATGTCCATCCTATAAGTCGATTTGCTTTTTCAAGCCCTCCTTTCGGATGATGAGTGTTTTGGCATATATTCCAATTCACGCTTTGGTCGGTCACCTATTATATACCCAGTAGCCGGTATCCCTGGTGTTCCTTCCTTTCTGCTCCCTATTATGATCTTGGTCCCCTGTGGAATCAGATTTTCCTGAGTTGATGTACCTTTTTCAGGTTTCTCTCAGATGTTTGGTTGATTGATATCTCTCACCCTTATACCGGTCTTAGATATTCATTCTTCCTGAGTTTGTTACCCTTATATCGGTAACACCTCATTTCTTTGTTGCTTCTCCAGGAGAGTCTCTTTGTTAGACTTTCTCCAATGGAGTTTCCTTTGTGATTTTACCCTTTTGCTGTATTGGCGTCCCCCAATATATGCAATTTTTCCCCGGCAGGGAGGTTCTGTGTGAATCTTTCCCCAGTCCGAGTATGGATTTTTATCCGAAGTATCCTTTGTGGATAGCTTGAGTCAGCTTGAGTCTTTCCAATGGATGTGTTTTCCTTTGGAATTCTTCTTTTCCTTGTTTGAGTCCTTCTCTCCCCAGTGAGGTCTTCAGTCTAGTCGTATCTTGTTCACGCAGTATCTAGTTGTTGTTTTTTCCTAATTCAAAGTCGTGTCCTGCTCACGCATTCTTTTCTTTTTCTTTTTCCCCATAAGAGTCCTGTTAGAGTCTCTGTTCCTGGTGAGTGTATTACTCCGATGGATCGTCTTTCCTTCTTTATGGACCCATATTCCCCACAGAGTTGTTTCTTTTGCATGCATACATCTGCATCATGAGGTCTCTTAGGGACCAAAATTTGTCTCATTTCTGCTATTTAAGCTCATTCTACCGTGTCGAGATGAAGATTTCTAAACTTCACTTCTCCGGTTAGAATGACCTTAAATAGGGGCATCTGTAAGACCCCAATTTTGTCCCCAAGATCCCTCATAGCATCATATCATATCATTTCATTGCCTCAAGGATCATTGTGCACCTTTCCTTCTTCCCTGTGGGTGGGATATCTTTTTGAGAGTGGTTCTTGATCACCAAGCATGTTTTGCATTTGTATATCATTGCTTTTCCTTTTATCACTAACCAAAAGTACAAAAATATGTCATCTAACCTTTGTCTTGCAGATGAAGCAATAACAGGTCAAAGCAATCAAAGGCATTCATTGAGCAATAGATGATGGTCATTCTTGAGATTTGGACCCCACAATAATTCACAAGAGTTCATATGAGCTATGATGTCATTTTGAAGCAAAATCCCAAGTGGTAGAGGCTTGAATCTCATCAGAACACTGGCCAGGTCAACTGAAGACCTAGAAAGTCAACTGCCAAGTCAACTGTGGATTTGGAGGTGGGAAGTGATTAGAAATACTTCATTCATGTTCAAACAAGTCTCATTTGACATTTCAAACATCAATATTGAAGAAAATAAAGTCAGGTCAAAACTTTCCAAAAATAGAAAGTGACCTATAATTCAAATTTGCCAAAAATGGAAAGGTTTTAACCTAAATTCAACTTTAAATTACATCACAAAAATAGCTTCAAATGAAATTTTGTTGAACATGAAAGTTGTAGATATTTCTCTCCCATTTCCAAAAAGTCCAAGATCATCAAATTCTCATGTGTGGTTAAGGAAATATGATCAAAACATGGCAAGGTGTACTTGAAGATTCAAATGGGCATAACTTCTCAACCAAAGCTCCAAATTGGATGGCTCTTTTTGCATTGTTCTTATTTTGACCTATAATTTCCAAATATTGCATTACATAACATGCATTATCATCATATGAACATTTGCCAATTCACTTAATTTTTGGAGGGAAATTATGAAATTTAAAATTGGTGCATTGTTTAAGCATTTCACCATTGCCTTTAGCTCCAAAACAGAATTTTAAGTGGATTTGAAGGCAATTTCGTGCACTGTTCACCATGCATTTCATGCATAGGGTGAAAATCCCATTTTTGCACTTACACCTTATTTTGTTAATTACAACTACCATTGGCCAAAGCATGATTAAAAGAGGGATTAACATTACATATATATACCAAAACCTAACTGTTTTCAGCATTAACAATCACAATTTCAGATCTAGATCTAGAACTCTCAAATTTTCTCTCAAAAATTTCTTGCATTTTCTTCACATTCAATCCATTTCCATTGCTTGATCCTTGTTTATGAAGTGTTCCTGAGTAGTTTTGCACGTGGAAGCAAGAGGATTGGTGCAGTATTGAAGCATTTGTGAAGCTTGAAGCAACAATGGTGAATCAAGATTTTGGTGAGATCGTGTGCAATTGAGCTCTATTTTCTCTTCCAATCACTTGTACAAGCATCCTGGAGGAGTATTGAAGCATTGCCAAGGCCTATAGCTCGAGGATTCCAGATCTGCTCTTCAAGAGGTTATGAATCAACCTTCTTAATTCTTAAAATTGTTGTGATGTTGTTATAGATCTCTTGATGCTGAGTAATTTGAGCTTCGAATCATGAAAATCCATGCTGTTTTGAGTGAGATCTGCTTGTTTAAAGTTTTGATGTTGAATCTTCTTCTCTTCGATTCATGCATGTGTGATGGTTTCTTGATGAAATGTTTGTTGATTATTGATGTATGATGAAAGATCTACACGATGCCATGCTCATTTTTAATTTCTGTACACTTTGAGATTTTCTGGAAAATCCAGATGAAGATCTTCATGATCTTCATTGTGTTCTTCATGTGTTCTTCATATTTTCCAGGTTACCTACGAATTTTCTTGCAATGTTCATGTTTTGGCAACGTTTTCGATCCATAGGCCACGCTTTTCCGTTTCTGAATGTGTTAGAATAGGGTTGATTGTGATTGGTGCATGCTGATTGCCATGCTGTTTCCTGATTGGTCCATTTCTTTGACTGTGCCACGTCTTTAATGAAACGCTGAGTTTCATTCAGCGCGCCACTTGCATTTTCAAATCCGCTCCGTGTTCGATCCTTGGCTGCAACAAATATTTCAAATGCTTTCATGATTTTCCTTTTCCCTCCTTTGCCATGTGCATGCTTCACATATATTTTTTTAATTTTTCATCATCTTTAAAAATTCATATATAATTGAAAAATCATCCAAAAATTATGAGGTTTTTTGCATTGCATTCCTTATTCTGTCTATTAGTTTTTGATCATTTTTCCATAAATTGTGCTTGGCTGGATTTCATTTTGTGCTAGGGAATTTGATTATGTATCCATTTTGTACCTTGCCATGCTTATTCATTTGTGATATGCTGGTCTTTAATCCAATGAATCTGAAAATTTGCATGATGAAACTAGACACGTTCCTTGACATTTTGGTGTTGATTTGGTATTTTTATCAATTATCATTTCTGTTTTATGATCATGTGAAGTTGGTGTGACAATTTTTGTCACACCTTTTGATGTTCAACTTATGTGATGTGTTTGCCTTGCCAAATGATCTCCAAGTGTCCTGATTTTTTGTGCGATGCATATTATGGATGTTGTGATTGAACATGAATTTTGTTGGAATTATTTGAATCATTTATGATTTAATTGAGATTTTTCATTCTGGTTGATCATATTTGAGCTTTAAAATTGCCTTGAACTTCAATTGATCATGAAATGCTTTTGGTATATGATGTTGATGTGAGACCTTTTGGATTGTTTCAAGATGTGTTTGAAGTTGATTCATGTTAATTTTCAGCTTCTGTTTTGAATTTTTTCTCCATCTTTGACCCTAGGCTTTGACCTAGTGGTTTGCCTCTCACATTTAAGCTTTGATTTCAGGTTGAACATCCAAGTTACTTGGTTAATGATGCTTCATCACTTGAGCATTGTTGTTTGCCTTTGATTACTAATCTTTGTGTGTTTTGTAGGTTGATGTTGACTCATTTGAGTTTGACTTTTGGTTTACACATTGTGTACATTGGGATTGTTTGTTGCTTATTGACTGTTGTTTGATTGTCTGAACTTTGTACTGATTTGTTTGATGTTTCCACAGGTACATAAGTTGCTTTAAGTTCACTTTGAACTTGATTTTGCTTGGTTGCTTAACCACTTAGGTATAACCTCTCTTCTTCATGTAGTCTGGAAGACATGTCCTGTTATGTGGGCAGGCACCTGTCTGAAGTCCTCCTTAAGAGGCAATGCTTGTGATTGTTTATCTTTTGTGCCAAGCAGGAAAAGTCCTCTTATGAGGCAATTGGCAGATAAAAGAGATGTGTAATCCATCTCCTGCTACTCAGTGTGTCATCCACTTTGCTCACATAACATGTTGATGCATTGTGGATATTAACCCAAGATCTTATAGAGTCAAATTACTTGTGGAGAAGAGTTCCAACTTTCTGAACACCCACACATTCTATTGTTTAAAGCTCTCCCAGACCAGGGATAAGAGCTATGAGGCACACCCCTCATCTCCTTTTCATCTGCTTCACCCTAACTCTCAATGTTAGGGTTAAGAGCACAAAAATACCCCATTCCAGTTGACTGTAAAGTCTAACCTTGCTTGAGCCTAATTGATTGTATATAGTGTGTGCTAACTGACTTGATTGTCTGCTTACTTGATTCACCTGTGCATATTTGCTTGAGTGTGCCTTTGTGCATTTATCATCATCATTTGTATATCGTTTCATAAACTTTGCTTTGTAGCATTTTGCTTTGTCCATGGAGGAGACAAGCATAAGTCCATTACTTGGCAGTTGTTCCCATGATATGGTAGGAGACTAGTATAAATCCATTGATTGGCATCTGGTATCCATGTTTTGTTTTAGGAGATTGGTGTAAATCCTATGATTGGTATCCGCTATCCATGTTTGTTTTGTGAGATTAGTGTAAGTCCATTGATTGGCATCCGATATCATTGTTTTGTTTTAGGAGATTGGTGTAAATCCATTGATTGGTATCCGGTATCCATGTTTGTTTGTGAGATTGGTATAAGTCCATTGATTGGCATCCGGTATCATTGTTTTGTTTTAGGAGATTGGTGTAAGTCCATTGATTGGCATCCGGTATCGATCTTGTTATTTGCTTATTTGCATTATTGCCTATTCCAAAGGAATCACTTGAATCATCTACATATGATCTCAAGAGGTGAACATCTAAGAAGTTTTACTTTAAACCTCCATGTGCATGTTAACCAAAACCTGAAAACTATTGTGCAAACATCTTCACTTCTTTTCAAATTAGAAACCTAGGCCTTAGGCCTTTGATTTTTCAAACTTCATTTTCATAATACTTCTTCTGAATTGAATTCTAATCATACTTTGACCATTTTTTGTGAATAAATCCTAATTGGTTAATTTCACTCATTTATTTGTTTTGTGGCTTTGTCCATTCTTGATAAGTTTTCATACATTAGCCATAGGTTTGATTTATCCTAGTTGGTTGATGTTAATCTCACCTTTTGTCCTTAGTGATTGAATTGTAAGACTTCCTTGCTTATTATAGGGTTAACCCCTCACTAGCAAGTTGAAGCTTTTCTCACATGGTGGACTTGTTGTTTATGTAAGGTTGAGTTTTCTCCCGTGGATAACGAAAGACCTTAGGGCTTTTGTTTTAAAGTGAACCCACTCATATTTTTGGAAATCTTTTAGCCGAACTACGGTGTTTTGATCCTTACCTTCCATGGAAAGGTACGTAGGCAACGGGTTCATCCGTTCAAACACAAAAATAATAACTTGTATATTCTTTTCTCATCCCTTCAATCCATGTTTGCACAATAAATATTTCATAAACAAATAACATTTCGTACAACAAGTGTGAAAAGGGCTCCCTAGGAGTACCTAGGACGTTTTGGGTGCCTAACACCTTCCCATTGCGTAATTAACCCCTTACCCAGATCTCTGATCTTTTCATTAGTTTTCTATGTGTAAAACTTCTTAGGCTTTTGTTCGTTTTTTAGCCATTCCTTTGGATAAATAAAAGTGCGGTGGCGACTCGATTCTTTGTATGTTTTCTTTTGGTTTAATCAATAAATCATAAAGTGACGAATACACCGCTACAGAATCCATTTCAGATTTCATGGCTTCTAGCCACTTCTTAGACTCGGGACCAGTTATGGCCTCTTGGTAGGTCACATACTCATCTTGATCCATGAGTAATACATCACCTTGATCAGTTATGAGATATCCATATCTCTCAGGTAGGTGACATATCCTACTTGACCTACGCTGGTCTTGTTCTACTTGAGCAGGTTGCTCTTCCACAACTACTTGTGTTTCCTGCTCTAATTCTTACATAGGTGTATCAATGCTTTGTGATTCTTGAATTTCTTCAAGCTCTACTTTCCTCCCACTGATTCCTCTGGAAATAAAATCCTTTTCTAGGAAAACTCCAGTTTGAGAGACAAACACTTTGCCCTCAGAAGGATTGTAGAAGTAATACCCTCTTGTTTCTTTAGGATACCCCACAAATAAGCATTTGTCAGATTTGGGCTCAAGCTTAGTTGAAATTTGTGGTTTCAAATAAACTTCGCAACCTCAAATCTTCATGTAAGACATATGTGGTTTCTTACCACTTCATATCTCATATGGTGTCTTCTCAACCTTTTTGGATGGAACACGGTTAAGTGTGTAAGCTGCTGTCAATAGTGCATGTCCCCAAAAGGAGTTTGGAAGATCGGCGTGACTCATCATGGATCGGACCATGTCTAACAGGGTTCAATTTCTTCTCTCAAATACACCCTTCCATTGGGGTGTTCCAGGAGGAGTAAGTTGGGATAGGATCCCACACTCTTTCAGATGGTCATCAAACTCTAGGCTTAAATACTCACCACCTCGATCTGATCGAAGAGTTTTAATATTCTTACCTAGTTGGTTTTGTACTTCATTCTTGATTTCCTTGAACTTTTCAAAGGAATCTAATTTGTATTTCATTAAATACACATAACCATATCTACTAAAATCATCAGTAAATGTGATGAAGTACTGAAAACCTCCTTTGGCTGGTATGTTCAGTGGTCCACATACATCAGTATGTATGAGGGCCAAAAGATCATTAGCTCTTT
This sequence comes from Lathyrus oleraceus, assembly GCF_024323335.1. Lineage (NCBI taxonomy): Eukaryota > Viridiplantae > Streptophyta > Magnoliopsida > Fabales > Fabaceae > Lathyrus > Lathyrus oleraceus. The sequence continues at coordinate 197,820,893 of NC_066580.1, read as the reverse complement.
CACCTTTTCCTGTGAATGGAGACTTTGTCATCTTTCCAATTAAATAAGATTTGCATGTCTCATATGATTCATAATCAAAAGAGTCCAAGAGTCCATCTTTATGGAGTTTAGAAATGTGTTTCTCATTTATGTGGCCTAATCGACAATGCCAAAGGTAAGTTGGATTTAACTCATTAGGTTTCATGCTAATTGCAGGTACATAATAACAGTTCTCTAACTGAATTATTAAACCACTAGGTAAAGTCAATACATAAGTTCCTACGGCTAAAGCAACAACATTTGCTTCATTGCCAACTGGTAGGTCAACTTCACCTTTTTCCAAATCTCTACTCCTTTTTAGCCCCTGCACATTGGTACAAATGTGAGAACCGCAACCAATATCTAATACCCATGATGCAGAAGTAGATAAATTAATTTCAATAACAAAAATACCTGAAGTTGAAGTCTCTACTCCATTCTTCTTATCTTCCAGGTACTTTGGGCAGTTTCTCTTCCAATGTCCGGTCTTACCGCAATGGAAGCAGATGCCTTCCTTTGATATGCCTCCACTAGGCTTCAAAGCAGCAACAGTGGGTTTGGGTTTGGCAACTTCCTTGCCTTTCCCTTTATCACCTTGCTTGGTGGGTCTTTTGTTCTATCTCTTTCCATTTCCGGTCATCAGATTGGACTTCCCTTTTGACTTCAGATTATGCTCAGCAGTTCTTAACACGGCTAGCAGTTCAGGAAGAGATTTGTCCATATCATTCATATTGAAATTTAGGACAAATTGACTGAATCTATTTGGCATAGATTGCAAGATCAAATCAGTCGCAAGTTCCTTTCCGAGGGGAAAACCCAAGCTCTCAAGGTTTTGTCACATACCCAATCATCTTGAGCACATGGGGACCTACAGGGGCTCCCTCAGCTAACTTGCCTTGAAAAAGGGCTTTTGAAACTTCAAACCTTTCATGCCCTGCTTGCTCTTGATAGAGCATCTTCAGGTGTTCGATCATATCGAACGCTGCCATGTTCTCATGTTGCTTTTGCAACTCAGAGTTCATGGTAGCTAGCATGATGTCATACCCTCATTTGGGTCCTGAATTTTTTCCATTTTTTTTGGCACTTGGCCTAAAGTTCATTTGCACACATTCATGACCAAAGGCAACCGACCATTCCCAAATCCATATTTTTGTTACACATTGGTCATTGTCTAGGCCTTTTTGATCATGGTGCTTTTGATTATAAAATGGATTTTAATTATTTGACTTCTTAATTTCAGTTGATTTTAATTTCAAATTAAGCCTAAATTCCGAATTTCAAATTAATCTTAATTGTGTTTTTACTAATGATTCAAGTTCTAATTGATTTTTAATTTCCAAATATGAACCTGTTTGTTGTGCTTTATTCCAGTATTGCCAAGTCATATCTGAACCTGTTGTGACATTTTCTTTCTTATTCGGGTTTTAGTAGGTCATATATGAACTTACTACTGAAATCTCTTGTATTCTAAGTATCGTTTATCAAATTTCACTTTGAGTACTCCCCATTGTGTGTCTGTCTCTCCGGCAGGAGTTGTCTTCCCCAGCAAATTTGTTTTTTTACCATTTGTCTGTCTCCGTGTGGATCATCAGCATACCCCGTAGTTTGGTCTGTCTAGTAGCATCTCCTGTTAAGGGTCCACCATATCCCTAATGGATAAAAATTACAAAAAAAAATCATGCATCCATGAATATCATATCATGTCATATCATATCATATCACATCATGTCATAGGGATTCAGGATCAAAATCCGGGTCTTCTTAGTATTTAACCATCTCCCACTATGATCATATGAAGAGTGTCCTGCTTCATATTTCTCTAGTTGAAGACGCTTAAATAGGGGCAACTGTCATACCCTGATTTGGGTCCTAAATTTTTTCCATTTTTTTTGGCACTTGGCCTAAAGTTCATTTGCACACATTCATGACCAAAGGCAACCGACCATTCCCAAATCCATATTTTTGTTACACATTGGTCATTTTCTAGGCCTTTTTGATCATGGTGCTTTTGATTATAAAATGGATTTTAATTATTTGACTTCTTATTTTCAGTTTGATTTTAATTTCAAATTAAGCCTAAATTCCGAATTTCAAATTAATCTTAATTGTGTTTTTACTAATGATTCAAGTTCTAATTGATTTTTAATTTCCAAATAAATGTTGGAATTTGACATCAAAGTAGTTTTAACAAATTATAGATTAATTTGATTTTAATTGGTTTTTATTGTTTGTTTTGATTTTTTTAATTGACATTTAGATTAGTCTTGGATTATTTCTAAAAAAATCCAAATCCATTTTATAACCAAAACACCCATTTCATAAACCAAGGTCTCTCCATTCTTATTCTTTACATTCGCTTCAATCAAATTCAAACTATAACCATAACCTTACCATTCATTCAAACTTTCAAACCTTCATTCAATATATCCAATTCCATTCAATACAATTCAGTAAACATTCATTCATAATCCAAAGAAATTCCATACATACTGCTTCATTCATGCGCATATTTTACTATTTCATATTTTTACATTCGTCACATTTTAAATTTGCATTTCATATTTTCTTCATTTCACATTGAGATTCTCCATTCATTCATGTTTAAAGATTCCCACACTATCATTCATATTCCAAATCATTCATTCATTTAATCATTATCATCCATGCACATGGCATATGAATAACTTATAATAAAAAAAAACAAATATCATCATCATCAAAACCATGTTTGCCAAGAGGTTGTTGCACAAAGCTGTCCATCACCATTTCAACCACAAGTTTCAACATCAACATGTTATATTTCTCCAACAATAATAATACAAATTTGAGATATCCACCACCAGATCTATTCTTTGATTGCAACAGCACTGCATCTGGTGGGGCAAATAAAAAAAGAGAGAAGAGCTAGAGTTCATAAGGCTACAACTCAATCAACCTTCGAAGGAGAAATTAGGGAGCATGATCGCTGCTTCTAGCCGCTGCATTTGATGCCCGGATTTTCCATGAATCAACACAACCAGATAAAGCTCTTTTCATCCGGTTATGCCATGCAAATAAAGAAGAAAAAAGAGCTTTAATGATGTCATGTTTAGGCGTCTCAAAGAAGTTGGCACTCGGGTTTTGTTACAAGAAGAGGAGGATTACCTTTTGTTTTAAGTGATGGGTCGTTTGAATTTAGCCCTGAAGAACCTTTAGCTTTCGCAGTAGAAAGTCTTCGAAGCTTGCACTGTCGGTGATCTCTTGTGGACAACCGTTGAAGCATCTGAGAATTGAGAAAGAATACCTTGTTGCCGTTGTTAATTTTGCTGTCAAGTGCGAGGCCGCCTAGTGATTTAACCGCTGCAACTCCAACCACTCTAAGGGGTGCAACAATGTCCCATTTTAAGGATCCAATAGAACAAAAGATGAATCAACCTGCCAGAGTTCCACGCGATTAGCCGGACCACGAGAACATGGGAAAACAGTGTAGGCGCTTCACCAGATATGCTTAAAGCAATTTTGGCATTGGATTCTTGTGTTCTGGATATTGATCAGGTTGAGAACCTCATCAAGTTCTGTCCTACAAAGGAAGAGATGGAGGTGCTGAAGAACTATACCGGGAACAAGGATATGCTTGGAAAGTGTGAGCAGTTTTTTTTATGGAGCTGATGAAGGTTCCACGAGTAGAATCCAAGTTAAGGGTGTTTGCTTTTAAAATCACTTTTTCTTTTGGTCAGGGAACAGCCCGAGGATCAGCAGTAGGATTCAAATTGGACAGTCTTCTCAAGTTATCTGATACCTGTGCAAGAAATAAAAAAATGACTTTAGTACATTATGTGTGTAAGCTTCTTGCTGAGAAAAATGCCAGAACTGATAGAATCTTCTCAATTTGGTTTTCTTCTAAGATCCAACTAGAAGCATTAGCTGAAAAGATGCAAGTTGTGCATAAAGGTTCAGAGAAGGTTGAGCAAGAACTTACTGCTTCTGAAAACGATGGTTCTATATCTTCAGGATTTTGCAAGGTGTTGAAGAATTTTCTTGATTTTGCCGAAGCTGATGTGAAGTCACTTACAACATTGTATAACAGCAAACACAGTGCCAATAACACACTTAACCCGTGTTCATAATCGGAGCTTTGCAAATAACCGAAGTTGCTCATGAATACTCCAAGTTTCACTGCGGTAAAACACAAATTAAATTAGTCAAAGCTGTAGAATTTCAGAAATCCCAAATTGGCATTAAGACAAAAACGAAGAAGAAAGCATGAGTTCAGAATACCTTTTCCAAATCTAGCATCAAAGAGGCCGATCCAAATTCTGAGCACCGAAAGGACTTGGCAGAGATACTTCTTGGATCCATCATACCAAATCAAAAACCCTAATTTGTGAAACATAAATAGAAAAAGGCGAATCAGATTAGGGGACGAAAATCGGAGGCGGACCAAACCCCACAAAAGAACCCTAATCCCCAAATCAAAAGAAAACCGGTATTTGAAGACAGAAGGAAGAAGATTTAAGCTCACCTGATCCGTCGTCGTCGCCGAAGGTGAGATTTCCACTTGATTTCTCTCTTTGAAACCATGGATTTGCGCTCTCTTTGGTTAACGTTGTTGAGCGTCTGAGTGAGTGATGATGAGCGTTTGGGGTGAGCGAGGTTGAGCGATGGGTAAGCAATGATGAGCGGATTTGAGAGCGACTGAGAGAGGTGAGTGTTTGAGAGGAGCGCTGATTGAGAGCAAGAGAGAGATTTCGTTTGAGAGAGGTTTGAGGTAGAGAGATTCTGAGATTGAGATTTGGGAGGAGGAAGATGAGTTCTGGAATTCGTTTGCGTCCTCCCTTTTCATTTCTTTTTTTGCTCTTTATTAAACATTATTAGACAGACCATTAACTCCATTTAAGTTAGAGGTGTGCAAAAATATGGTTAACCAAATTATATGTCTAAACTGAATTGCATTGCACCATAAAATAACTAAACCACTTGAATGGTTAATGAACTGAACCATTTAAATTAACCAATTATAATTCAGTTTAAAACCGGTTCATAATTAGTTTTCTTTTATAAACTGCTTTAGTTATAATTTTTTTAATAAAAAAAAGAAAAATTATTGAGTGTGAAAAAAAATAGAAATTAACAATATTTATAATTATGAAAAATTAAAAATATTTTATTAAAAATTAAAAATAAAATTATAAAAAAATATAGTTTTTTTAGAAAAAAATATGAAAATAAAATATTTTATATTCCATAAAATAAAAAATAATTTTTTTCTGAAAATAATTTTTTTTATTCATTAAAAAAATATAATTTAATTTGAAATAATTTTTTTTTCAGAAAAATAAAAAATTATTGTTTTCCGAAATAAAAAAATTCTGAAAAAATATTTTTTTTTGAAAAATAAAAATTTCAGAATAAAATTATTTTTATAGTGAAATTTTTTCCCAAATTTTTTGAAATATAAAAATAAAATATTTTTTTTTATTTTTCCAAAAATAAAATTCGAAAAAAATTTATTCTGAATTTTTTTCCCCAAAAAATTAAAATTAAAATATTTTTTTTAAAATATTTTTTTCAAAATATTTTTTTTTTAAATATTTTTTTTTGCATGAAATTTTCAAAATATCTATTCAGATTTTTTTTCAAAAAAATAAAAATTTTAAATAATTTTTATAAATAAAAGTTTTTTTATAAAAATAAATATTTTCATTTTTTTTAAATTAATTATTTTTTATGAAATTAAAAAAATTGATTTTGAAACAGTTCAAATTATAAATTTGGTTTATAATTGCAAACTGATTATAAACTAGTTTATAAATACAAACCGGTTATAAACTAGTTTTAAACTGAATTTAAACTATTTTAACAATTAACTGCATTTTTTATAAAATGGTTATTATAAACTGAACTGAACTATAAATGTGGTTTGGTTCAGTTCAGTTCATGAACCACGAACACCCCTAATTTAAGTGACCATTTAGTTTCCCTTAGTTGGTCATTAACTTTGGTTTATGGGTAATCGTAACATATTCATGTTTGTTTCCACCAATTAACTTCTCTTTTGAAAACCCAACAGACTACTTCATTTTAGTTTTTATTATATTTTTTTAAAAAAAAATTATTCCAATCTGTTCTGGTTTATATACCCAAGTGGTTTTTGTAAATAATAACTAATCATAAATGGCCTAGTGGAGAGGGGGTGGTTTCATGGCCTTTAGTGGAGTGGCTTCAATACCTATATGTAGCGGAGTGGGTTCAATACCTATATGTAGCATTTTATTTCTTTTAGCATTCATCTTTTTTATGGTTATGTTTTATTATAATTTTTTCCTATACTCATAGTTTCATTATTGTTTGATAATACAAGTTTGATTTCCTTTAATTTCATCATCCACTCAAACCGCTTTAAACTATTAAAATCACACTTTTTCTCGATTTAATGTCGAGCCCATTTCCATACCCTTGTAAGTCGATTGCTTTTAAGCATCGCCATCAACCTCACATAGCTTACTCTTGGGCTTTCTTACAATGAGCCGGTTCTCTTGCACTTACACTCATACATTGCATTATTTGTTGTTTGGGACCAATTTAATTATTTCATGATTTTGAATCCCCATTTGACAAAATGTACCCCATTCCCCCGATGTGTAATAATTTTGTACTGTTTTATTTCTTTATTTGTTTGACTGTTTAGTTAGATACTAACACAAGAATAAAATCAACCATTTCCAAAAAATACAAAAATATGACTCGATCCAACGTCGTGTATTTTCTCAATAAACAAGTCAATTCATTTCTCCCTCCAATTCTATTCCACTTTTTTTTTTCAAACTTTCATCAAACGCTTGATTCAACGTCGAGCCATTTTTCCTGATAAAAACTCAAAAACATATTAATTCATAGTTAAGACTTTTTCAATAAAGATGGAAGTGGAACGTGGTGTATAACGCGCACTCCTGAGACTAGGATTCGAGATGTATATCTCGCCAATCCTAGCTCTCGCCATCGTCCAAATTTATCCACTTTGTTTTCTCTCAAACACTCATCCAAATTTCTCTTAAACGTTCATCAATACTTGATCTAGTGTCAAGTCATTTTCACAACAAAACTCAAGATACCTAATTCTTATTTAACACTTTTTCAATAAAGATGGAAATGGAACATGGTGTATACCGTGCACTCCTGAGATTAAGATTCGAGACGTATGCCTCGCCTATCTTAGCTCTCGCCATCGTCTAAAATTGTCAATGAGGTTTCTTCAAACCCTTTCTCAATCAAATTCCAAAATACTTAATTCCTATCTTAACCTCTTTCAATAAAGATGGAAGTGGAACATGGTGTATATCGTGCACTCCTGAGGCTAGGATTCGAGATGTATATCTCGCTCATCCAAGTTCTCGCCATCACTCAAAATACATCCAATCAATCAAACTCTTTTCTCGCCGCCGTGCGATTAATCAAAAACCTTTTTCATAAACAAAAGATATATTGTCTTAAGGTGATGCAAAACAATGTTTCGGCCACGATTGTTGAGTAGAGATAAATGACGCTTTTCCGAATGTAGATTTATAAATCAGTTCGATGTGTGGTATGCGTCCACTCCTCATCTGTTTTTGGGTAAAACAATGTTTTCGTCGATTAATACAATATAGCTTTCGATAAAATCGACCAACAAACAAACATTTTTTTACCCAGAACTACGTAAGCCTTGACTTCTCAATTGAGATACGTAGGAGTAGGATTTGTAAATCTTGTCAGGCCCACTAATAAAAAAACTTAGGTTTAGTCCTTCGTTAAAAAATCCAAAAACATTTCTTCTCTCTTCTATTCTTTCTTTCCCACCTAATAATTTGAAAAGCCTAATATTTCAACTAAACACTAACGCACACAACTAACCTAATGGTTCCCGTTGAGTACAACGGACGTGAGGGGTGCTAATACCTTCCCCTCACGTAATCGACTCCCGAACCCTGATATTGGTTGCGATGACCATATCTTATCCTTCCTTTTGTCTTGGGTTTTATCGATATTTCCCCTTTCCTTTTTAGGAATAAATAAAGTTCGGTGGCGACTCTGTTCAGTCCATCATTGCGAGCGTGCGATTGCGCTTCGCTTTGTAGTCGTATCCCCATTTTTTCGAGGTGCGACACATGAGATAAGCAGTTTCATTGGCATCATCGACATGCTTCTTATAAGCATCTCTTTCTGCCTTAGGTGCAGAACTAGGAGGTTCCTCTTCAGGAACAAGTTTCTCCAAGACATACAACTTTCTATCATGTTTGAGGACAATCCTCATATTTCGGTGCCAATCCAGAAAATTTGTCCCAGACAATTTTTCCTTGTCAAGGATTGATCGTAAAATGTTGTTAGAGGTGTTTGTTGTCATGGTAATCTACATGAAAATAATTAAAATATAAGTATCAATAACATATTTAATTAGGCCTTTAATTAAATATGCTCCCACTATTTTACTCAAAACAAATGACCCTCACCATTTGATTCGGAAAATCCTGTTGGAAGATTTTCTAGTGGGTCGAGATCCACATTTCACTTTGTTTTAAGTCCGCGTAGGCGGATTACACAAAACTAGGTTATTTAGGTAGGAACTCCTTCCAATTGTATCTAATACAACTCTCGAATATTTTAGTTGGGTGAATAACTCCTTATTCCAATCCATCACATGGATCATTTCCAACTCTTGCTTCTAAACATATATAATCTTATTATAATTTGTTTAGTTCAGTTTGACCCATTGTTTTAGCAATTGGATATTACAATTATCACATCGCATCTTACTAATATAGAACATGCACCTCGCGTAGGCGAAACCTACATTATTTGATACTAGTCTTGATGAGTGCTAAAACTTGGAAAGCATAAACTTAATATTTAATTTGAGGGAATTTGCAATTATTCTGATCTCACCGGCTTATTTATCATATAAATCGTCTCTCACATGCATCAACATACATCCATATGCATCAACATACATAATGAAACAATTATGGCCCCTAGCGTAATTGTTCTCCCAAGCCAATGAGAGAACCTAAGCTAACCTAGTAACGATCTAAGCTTCTCCAAGCAAGATCTTCAAGGTTGTCCTCCTTTGATATTGAATTCTTCTCTTTCTTCATAACATTACATTACATTACATAAAAGAAAATAATTTTACATACGAGGGAGTGAGATGAGAAAAGAAGTTACATTAAGAGATTAAAAGAGAGGCACGACAAGCAGGTCGTATTTTAAAATCCCAAAACAAAATAAAGAAAAACAGTCCATAATCGATCACCACAAAACAATAATAATAAACACATTGTTATTATTAATTTTAATTCTTTTAATTAATTAAAACCAAATTAAATTTCGGCGATCAATCACATTACGCAAAGTTAGTTGGGGGTCCGCTGCCCAGTCAGCGGACGGGGGTTCCGCTGCCCGATCAGCGAACGGTGGTCAAGGGGGTAGCGCTCCCTTGCGGGGTTATAGGGGAAGCACCCCAACTGGAATTTTTAATGAACAATTCATTTAAAATCGACGTCGTTTTTCACATCAACACTTGATATTTTAAAGCACAAGTCTTGCGCAGTCACAACCTTAATTGCATAACTCTTTGACAGAACAACCCTTGTGCCGTCATCAACCCTAATGCACCAATTTCAGACCGTCAAACACACCTCGATTGTTGATTCAGTATGATTGATCAACAGGTCATTGCTTCACCATGCTAATGTCGGATCAAGAAGCAAGCGACCATTGATCGCTAAAAGGAAGACAACCATTAAGTGTTTGAATGAACGAAACAGAAACAATATATCATATATACCGTATTTTGCATCAGGATTACTTATATCATATATATAACTTGATCGATCTCAATTGTGTAACGTATGGACGATCGATGTATCGCTGCTTCACCATACTAATGTCGGATTCCGAAGCATAGTCAACATCAATCATCCAAATCGTACACACATGATGCCAAATTTAATTACTCGTTTATTCTTTGATTTATTCTATCTTTTAATCGTATTAATAAAGAAAATACATAAAATAAACAGCTATCAGATGCATGGTTTCGTAAATGGCTCTGATTCCACTGAAGGAGAAGAGCGATCCAAAACGCAGCGGAATTTAAAAATTTATCCTTTAGTGATCCTTACGAATGGGCATGATCAGTGATAGAATCGTTACCTCTTGTGGCGATTGTAACCTTTGATGCAGATTTAGGGAGCGATCACGAACGTCAAACGATGACAACGCCTCTACTCAGTCCACACGAATGGATTCCTTCAATCTTAGTGCTAGCTGCTAGGAATGAAGGCTTTGAGTGAGTGAGAAAGAGAGAGAGAGAAATGAAATTGCAACTGCACAAATGCTTCTGCATAAGGGTTCTATTTATAGAACCACTTGTGTGGGCTGCAAGTTAAAAGGCCCACTTAAGTGTATGTGGCCCATATCTTATAATATGCCAAAATTACTTAAGCGTGTGGTACTTTACCATATTTCGTATTCTACTTAAGTACACCGTACCTTACGATGCTCTAAAATTCACTTAAGTGTACCGTATCTTACGGTGTTCCTTAGTTACTCTATCTCTCATCAATTCGTCCTTTTGTGTGTGACCCTGTAGGTTTTCATGGCATTGGCAATTATATTAAATCACGTATTTAACATAATAAACAGTGAGCGGTATCTAGAAACACATCACTGCTACCCAAGACACGAAAATGTCATGTGATCTGATAAATCCTTTTGTGATAATACTTGTGTGTACAATTACCCTTTTGCCCTTATGTCTATATTGTACACAAGGCATAGACCGTGTCATCCTTGTCCAGTTCAATATTGGGCCCATAGACATTTATCTTGGTACGTAAGATGGGAAAATTCCATCTAGGTCACTCATGTCCCTTAGCATGCTTCGTGGAGTACCCATCAACTATCTTTATGGTCATCCAGTTACGGACAACATTTGATCAGCAATAAGGCACTCAACTCTACATCTAGGGTCCCTAGTGGTTTCAGGTCGAAGGGTGGTATACACCATTATCACCATGAGAATAACTTATGACACTTTGCATAACATTCTATATAGTATTCTCATAGCGGATCAATCCAGTATAAATATTACTCTTAATATTCATACCTATGTTTAAGACTTGATAACTCCTTATCCATGATCCATGAGATGTGATCATAAGTCTATATACATAATACTCTTAATGCTTTAATGTTATCCCACTTCACAATAAAGCTCGACTACAGATACTTTAAGAATAATGTCCTTATGTTTAATATGATCTCATGATTAAGTCACACTTGATACATTAAACGGACTAGTTATTCTGGGGACTTTATTAAACAAACATAATAAAGATAAAGCCTTTTATTGTTAATAAATAATTCGATACAAGTACCAAAAGTATTGGCCTCTAGGGCTTACACCAATAGTGTGGAAACTCAACCCTGGTAATCTACCATGTCAAACGTGAATGGGAAACCCGTGATACCAAGTTGATCCCATATCATGCCTACATCATGGAATTGATAAAATAATTGAATAAGTCACTTTCTGTCATATCCCAAGGACAAAAATCAAGTAGCTGACGCTCTGTCTATGTTATCCTCAATCTACCAAGTCAGATTTCATAATGAACCACCACTTATCCAAATAGAGCATAAAAGTAAGTCAACCTGTTGTCAATTGGTTGAAGAGGAAGCCGATGGAAAATCTTGGTTTCATGACATCAGACACTACCTGCAAAAGCAATAGTATCCAGCAAATGCTACAACCATAGATAAAAGACTCTAAGGAAGTTAGCATCCAAATTCTTCCTAAGCAATGATATGTTATACAAGATAAACCACGACATGGTTCTTCTCAGACGTATGGATAGACACGAAGAAGGCGTCTTATTAGATGAAATTCTCTCTCTCTCTCTCTCTCTCCATCTCTCTCTCTCACTCACTCAAAGCCTTCATTTGTAGCAGCTAGCACTAAGGCTTAAGGAATCTGTTCGTGTGGACTGAGTAGAGGCATTGTCACCATTCAACGTTCGTGATCACTCATTAGATCTGCATCAAAGGTTTAAATCGCCACAAGAGGTAATGATTTCTATCACTGATCATGCCCATTCGTAAGGATCACTAAAGGAGAAAAATTTAATTTCCACTGCGTTTTGGATCGCCGTTCTCCTTCAGTGGTATCAGAGCCACTTACGAAACCATGCATCTGATAGCTGTTTATTTTCTGTGTTTTCTATATTAATACGATTAAAAGACAGAATGAATTAAATAATAAACGAGTAATTAAATTTGGCATCATGTATGTACGATTTGGATGATTGATGTTGACTATGCTTCAGAATCCGACTTTAGTATGGTGAAGCAGCGATACATCGATCGTCCATAGGTTAAATAATTGATATCAACTAAGTTATATATATGATATAAGTAATTCTGAAGCAAGATACAGTGTATATGATATATTATTTCTATTTCGTTCATTCAAACACTTAATGACTGATATTCCTTTGAGTGATCAATGGTCATTTGTTTTGGAATCCGACATTAGTATGGTGAAGCAATGACATGTTGATCAATCATACTGAATTATCAATCGAGGTGTGTTTGACGGTATGAAATTGCTGCATTAGGGTTCATGACAGTACAAGGGTTGTGTTTGTCAAAGAGTTATGCGATTAGGGTTGTGACTGCACAAGAGTTGTGCTTTAAAGTATCAAGTGTTGATGCGAAAAACAGCGCCAATTTTCAAATGAATTATTTGTTAAAATTTTGCGTCGGGGAACTGCCTCCTTGACCGAGCAGCGGAACCCCCGGCTAACTCTGTATAGTGTGATCAATCGCCGAAATTTAATTTGGCTTATTTAATTAACAGAGTTTAAATTAATAATAATAATGTGTTTATTATTATTGTCTGTGGTGATCGGTTATGGCCTTAGTTTTCCTTTATTTCGTTTTTGGGATTTTAAAATACGGTCTACGTCTCGTGCCTCTCTTTTAATCTCTTAATGTAACTTCTTTTCTCATCTCACTCCCTCGTATGTAAAACGAGTTTCTTTTATGTAATGTAATATTATGAAGAAAGATAATAATAAAATATCAAAGGAGGACAACCTTGAAGATCTTGCTTGGAGAAGCTTAGGTTCTCTCATTGGATTTGGAGAGCAATTACGCTAGGGGCCATAACTGTTTCATTTTGTATGTATGTTGATGCATATGAGAGACGATTTATATGATAAATAAGCCGGTGAGATCAAAATAATTGCAAATTCCCTCAAATTAAATATTAAGTTTATGCTTTCCAAGCTTTAGCACTCACCACGACTAGTATCGAATAATGTAGGGTTCCCCTACGCGAGGTGCATGTTTTATATTAGTAAAATGCGATGGGATAATTGTAATATCTGATTGCTAAAATAATGAGTCAAACTTAACTAAACAAATTATAATAAGATTATATACATTTAGAAGCAAGAGTTGGAAATGATCCATATGAGGGATTGGAATAAGGAGTTATTCACCCAACTAAAATACTCGAGAGTTGTATTAGATACAATTGGAAGGAGTTCCTACCTAAATAACCTAGTTTTGTGTAATTCGCCTACGCGGAGTTAAAACAAAGTGAAATGTGGATCTCGACCCACTAGAAAATCTTCCAACGGGATTTTCCAAATCAAATGGTGAGGGTCATTTGTTTTGAGTAAAATAGTGGGAGCATATTTAATTAAAGGCCTAATTAAATATGTTATTTCAGTGATACTTATATTTTCATATTTTTCATGTAGATTACCATGACAAAAAACACCTCTAACAACATTTTATGATCAATCCTTGATAAAGAAAAATTGTCTGGGACAAATTTTCTGGATTGGCACCGAAATCTGAGAATTATCCTCAAGCATGATAGAAAGTTGTATGTCTTGGAGAAACCTGTTCCTGAAGAGGAACCTCCTGGTTTTGCACCTAAGGCAGAAAGAGATACTTATAAGAAGCATGTCGATGATGCCAATGAAATTGCTTGCCTCATGCTAGCTACCATGAACTCAGAGTTGCAAAAGCAACGTTGAGAAAATGGCAGCGCTTGATATGATCGAACACCTGAAGATGCTCTATCAAGAGCAGGCAAGGCATGAAAGGTTTGAAGTTTCAAAAGCCTTTTTTCAAGGCAAGTTAGCTGAGGGAGCCCTTGTAGGTCCCCATGTGCTCAAGATGATTGGGTATATGGAGAACCTTGAGAGGTTGGGTTTTCCCCTCGGAAAGAATCTTGCGACTAATTTGATCTTGCAATCGTTGCTAGATAGCTTCAGTTAATTTGTCCTTAATTTTAACATGAATGATATGGATAAAACTCTTCTTGAACTGCTAGGCATGTTAAGAACTACTGAGTAGAATTTGAAGTCAAAAGGGAAGTCCATTATGATGATCGGAAATGGAAAGAGACAGAACAAAAGGCCCACCAAGCAGGGTGGTAAAGGTAAGGGCAAATAAGTTGTCAAACCCAAACCAACTGCTCCTACTTTGAAGCCTAGTGGAGGTATAGCAAAGGAAGACACGTGCTTCCATTGTGGTAAGACCGGACACTGGAAGAGAAACTTCCCTAAGTACCTGGAATATAAGAAGAATGGAGTAGAGACTTCAACTTCAGGTATTTTTGTTATTGAAGTTAATTTATCTACTTCTGCATCATGGGTATTAGATACTGGATGCGGTTCTCACATTTGTACCAATGTGAAGGGGCTAAAAAGGAGTAGAGATTTGGCAAAGGGTGAAGTTGACATACGAGTTGGCAATGGAGCAAAGGTTGCTGCTTTAGCTCTATGGACTTATGTATTGACTTTAACTAGTGGTTTAATAATTCAGTTAGAGAACTGTTATTATCTACCTGAAATTAGAAGGAATATTATTTCCATTTCTTGTTTGGACAAGTTTGGTTTTTCATTCATAATAAATAACAATTGTTGCTCCATTTATTTGAATGATATATTCTAGGCTACTGCACAAATGAACAATGGACTATATGTCATTGATCTTGAAATGCTTATTTATAACATTAATATTAAAAGGATGAAACCTAATGAATTAAATCCAACTTACCTTTGACATTGTCGATTAGGCCACATAAATAAGAATTACATTTCCAAACTCCATAAAGATGGACTCTTGGACTCTTTTGATTATGAATCATATGAGACATGCAAATCTTGTTTGGAAAGATAAAAAAGTCTCATTTCACAGGAAAAGGTGAAAGAGCTAATGATCTTTTGGCCCTCATACATACTGATGTATGTGGACCATTGAACATACCAGCCAGAGGAGGTTTTTAGTACTTCATCACATTTAATGATGATTTCAGTAGATATGGTTATTTGTATTTAATGAAACACAAATCAGAGTCCTTTGAAAAGTTCAAGGAATTCAAGAATGAAATATAAAACCAACTAGGTAAGAATAATAAAACTCTTCGATCAGATCGAGGTGGTGAATATTTAAGCCTAGACTTTGATGACCATCTGAAAGAGTGTGGGATTCTATCCCAACTTACTCCTCCTGGAACACCCCAATGGGACGGTGTACCTGAGAGAAGAAATTGAACCTTGTTAGACATGGTCTGATCCATGATGAGTTACGCCGAACTTCCAAACTCCTTTTGAGGACATGCATTATATATAGCAGCTAACATACTTAACTGTGTTTCATCCAAAAAGGTTGAGAAGATACCATATGAGATATGGAGTGGTAAGAAACCACATATGTCTTATATGAAGATTTGGGGTTGCGAAGTTTATGTGAAACGACAAATATCAACTAAGTTTGAGCCCAAATCTGACAAATGCTTATTTGTGGGGTATCCTAAAGAAACAATAGGGTATTGTAGCGGTAAATTCATGACCATCAAGCTATGGATAAGCTTAACATCAATAAAACCAGAGTCACCACCATCCTTTTATTATTTCCAAAGGAAAAGGGAAAAGTACGAACAAAACCCAAAGATAAGAAGTTTTCAAATCAAAACTAATAAAATGGCAGAGATTACAGGTAAGGGGGTTGGTTACACAAAGGGAAGGTGTTAGCACCCAAAGTGTCCTAGGTACTCCTAGGGAGCCCTTTTTTATGTGTGCATTTGTTTTTGGTATAAAAGATGTTTGATAAAAATAGTGTGGGGATGAGAAAAGGATTCATTTATTATATTTTTGTGTTTGACAAGACCTTCAGACTTGTGCCTACGTACCAACATAAAAATGAGGGATCAAAACCTCGTAGTTCGTGGTAAAAATTTCAAAGTTGGTGAATTGCTTTTAATAAAAGTTTAAATGAAAAGGCACCAAGGGGCCAAAATTTTGAATGGGGTTGTTAGTTCTTTTTGTCTTTTTGAAATTTTAAGTTAATATGATTAAGTTTATTTACAAATTTGATTTAAGAAAGAGTTTGAAAATTCAATGGCATAAGGCTAAAGTTTCTAATCATTAAAATAAAGTCTAAGTTTAAAATCACAAGCAGATAAGTTTTTAAAATAGGGAGAGATTTTGAAATTTAAGAAGTGGGAGGAGATGAAGAGACTATCCTAAGCATAAATTTAAAAGTTAAGGGTTAAAAAGATCTGACTAATGGGATGCAATCCAACAAACAAGAATGTCATATAGAAACCCATTCTCCTTTGGACTTTTATCAATCAATAATCAATAAGTAATGAGCAATATCCAGACATCATGAAGATCAAGAGATCAAATAGAGATAGCCACATCCAAGCAAGCAATTTCCATAGCTAGCAGTCTTCTTTGTCTTCCAATGTGTCAGATGAAATATTCCTTGATCAACTCAGAACAAAGCATCAGACACAGGATCAAAATAACAATTAAGCACAAAGACAGAGTATAAGATGAATTCAAACAAATCCCAAGGCTTGCATCAAATGAAGGATCAGTCTCAAAATGTTGGCATTGGCCAAGTCCTTTTGCACAGGGAATGTTACCTAATCCTAAGTCCAAAAGTTCATATCAAGTTCAACAGTCCAACATATGTTTTTTAGTGTTTTTGTTGTTATTAAGTATTTTAAGGTCCTAAGACCATAAACAGAATCAAAACACACAAACCAATATATATAATCACAAGATATGGCTCAAATGATCAAAGTGAAAATGACATAAACATAAACAAGTTATATGAAATGTAAATGGAAATGAATGATAAATGACTGAAATTTAAATTTCATAAAGTAAATGAATTGAAAGTAAAGAAATATTAATAAGAGTTAGTCAAATGTTAGTCAAAAGTTAGTCAAGTGTTAGTGGTTATTTTTAATTGATTAAGTCATTCTTTGGAGAACACTCAACCATTCATTCACAAGTATGAATCCTTAAACCAAGACATCTTCCATGAGAAGGACTCCAACTTGGATAATTCAACAAGTATGCCACTAGCTCCCATGAAAGGAAAAAATGGCCTCCACACAATCCCATGAAGAATGGGAGACTTACAATCTCACTTACTAGAATGTTATGCCCTGAGGGTCAAATTTAGCTCCATGTTAAGCAATCGTAATTTGACTTATGTAGAAGTCACAACTATCTGAGGTCGGGCAATAAAAACTTAGGTGTTAATGTATGTTAGAGATTTGGTATGAAGAACCAAACTCCTAAAACATACCACACACTAAAAGAAAATATCAAGAGGGAGGGACCTATCTCATTCATACTTGTATTGATTCATCTGACACAAAGGTCATTGATGAATCAATTAGCCTTTAAACATTAGAGATTTATTGGTCAAATGAGGGAATGGGGAAGAATAGGGATGGATATGAAGAGGGGGGAGGGAGTTAGACACACAAATTGATCATGGGAGGAATTTCATCAAATCAAAACCATCCATTTATTTTGGGAGATGAAATGTACATTCCATCAATCCCCTAAATCCAATGGTTTTGATCTAACAATGGTGAAATCAACCTTGACCAAGGCCCAAACAGAAAGTCAAATATCACAAGACCATAAAAATGACTCAACAATATTTTTAAACATTTAATCAATTAAAAATCAATTTAAAAATGAATTAAAATGCATTTTAAATTGGTCAAAACCTAAGTCCCTTCAAAACACGAAATAAATGACAAAGGGATTTATTCTAGGTCAAACAATGTCAAAGGACCTTAGACAAAAAATTTCACTATTTTTGAAAAGTCAGAAGTATTTTTAAACAATTAAAAATATGCACAAAAACATTTAATTTATGAAAAATATCAAAATTAATCCAAAAAAATAATTTTAATTCAGAATATGGAAAAGGAAAATATTTAAAGATTTTTGGTGAAAGTCCCATATTTTTTAGATTAAAAATGAAATTTCTATGAATTAAATAAAATAGAAGCAATTAAAAGAAATTCAGAAATTAAAATAAAAAGCAAAAAAACAAGGGTCATCAGATCTCCCTCATTAATTGAGGTGGCAGATCCGATGGCCACGCGCGTGCTATCTATGGTGGACTCTAGTCAATGTAACACGCGCGTGGTATTTGTAAGACCCTAATTTTGATCCTAAGATCCCTCATGGCATCATATCATTTGCTCATTGCATTGCCTCAAGGATCATAGCATGTGTGGCTCCTTTACCCTAGGGATGAGACTTGTGTGGGTGGTTTGAGACCACCAAGCATGCTTGAATTGTATATTATTGCTTTTCTCATTTTGTTTACTAACCAAAAGCACAAAAATATGTCACTAACTCTTTTTATTTTGAAGCTTAAGTGATCATGTGCTTCTAGGAGGCTCCTAAGCTCAATGAAGTGGCTAGATGAAGATGAAATCAAGCATGAAAATGGTCCACAAAGCTCCCAATCATCATATATGCCTCCCAAGTATCTCAATTTGCGAATTTGATCAAGATAACCCAAAGGGCTTGAGGATTGTTTCCCAAGGAAACCCTAATTCAACTATGCTTTGATTGTGCCTTGCTCATGAAGCAACCTCAACCTATGATCAAATTCAATCAATGGAAGTTCTTTCATTCATTATTTTATGCATATATGAGCCTATGTGAGTATCCTCAATTATTCATTCATCAAGATTTGAAGTTTGGCCTTGAGAAGTTGACCAGTCAAGTCATCTGACTAAACTGAGGATCACTGAGACATAACTTGTGATGTGTTTATCAAATGAAGATGACCCCAAGAGAAAACATGTTCTTAAGAACCATATGAACAACTTTAATGTTCACAAAAAATCCATTTGAAACTTGGAAGGTCATCATTCATTTCAAAACATTATAGGTGATTTTGACTGAAACCCTAATTTTGGGTCAACTTCCCAAGGACCTAACCTCCTTATTTTTTATGATTTTGAGGTGAGACCAAATGCATTGGAAAGCTTAATATGTCTACATAAAATGTTATGTTGGACAAAGTTTCATAATGCTAAAAGAAACATATGTGATAATACAAAACATTATAGGTCACTTTGGACCAAAGCCATTGAATTTTGAAAATGTCCAACTTCAAGTGCCCATAACTTTCTCATTAAAAATCAAAATGATGCTAAATGTAAGTCTAATCTGATCATCTTGAAAATATCTACAACTTTGATGTTGGAGGTTTTTGCTTTTGAGGCTTGCATCATTGAAACAGAATGGCTTGAAGTTGCTTGGTTTTGACAAAAAATTTCAAAGGGAACCTAAACATGTTTTGTACCCCAAACTTCACAGCCAGTTTTCATAAATTTCCAAACTCCAAATGGATTTTTTCCCAACATAACTTTTGTTCCTTATTCAAAGAGCCTTCCAACCATTACTCACATGACCATTTTTGGATTTTCCATGTGGGAGTTTCAAAGATATACTTGTTTATATGCATTTTGGCATTTCACTTCATAACTTGATGTACAAGCTAATGATAAGCCAACTGCACATCTAAATCATTTCTACTTGACCTCAACATGCATTTCCATTCATCCTTGGGCTTTGCAAGCGCCTGTACAGGCCCATGCATGGAAGGTCCAATTTTCATGCACACGAGTATTGCATCACTTTGCCTCCAATTCAACTATAAATAGAGGTGCTTGCTCATTCAAAAAACAACATGAAGGAGATCTAAAACTCTGTTGAATTGGAAACCCAACCTCACTCAAAGGAATTTCAGTTTTCATTTTTAAATTCAAGCTTGAATTTCAACATCATTAGTTGATCTTCAAGTCTTAATTCCTTAGCCTTGCATCATCATCACATCTCCAGATCAAAATTGGATCAAGAACTTGAGCAAATCGTGTTGTTCAAAGCTTCATTTCAGAGGTCTATCACCAAACTTGTTTGATCTGGATCTTGAAATACAATGTGAATTGCTTGAGTTTGAACTGTTTTCTGAAGTCCTCGAGCAAGAGGCAGGCCAGTTGTGGTCTTAATTTCATGAATCATGACATTTCAGATCAAACACCATGATCTTCAACCTCTTGTTTCTCTCTAAATAGAAACATTGAGGAAGATCCAAGGTTACAGGGGTGATGTACATCACCCCAACTTCATTTTGATGCCTTGCTTGTTTATTTTCATTAAGTTTTAAAAACCTGCGCGTGGTGGTCGGAAACTGTTGGCTGGCCGGAGAAGATGGTGGTTTCCACCATCATCCCTACGTGGGAGCATTTGAATCTTTGGATCTCATTTAAATGTTATAATCTCAGCCTTTCATTTGTTTGACTTCTTTTAATTCCATATGTTGCGCGCTTGACCAAGGAGCGTCGTGCATCAACGCCTCTGAGCCGTGTGATGATGCCACGTCAATTAATGAGACAAATCCAATGGCAGCACATTTTTGCTATTTTCCTATTTTCTGATTAATTCCATTTAATTCCTTTTATTTTCAAAAATTCATAAATATTTTATTTGAAGTCACAAAAATATGAGACCAATGGCAAAAAAATTATTGAAAAATCTAGTTTCATATTTTAATTTTTAATTATTTTTGTGACTTCATTTAATATTTTTTGTGAATTATTTGGTTTTTAATAGTTTTTAATTCATTTTAAATACTTTTTGATATCTGAAAAATCCAAAAATATTTTCTAAACACAAATGGATCATGATAAGTCAATGAAAAATAGTCTCATCAATTTCTTAATTGATTTGAGATTTATTTGAGATTTTAATTCATATTGTGTTATTTTTATTGTTTTTAATTGTTTTAAAATAGTTTCTGATTTCAAAAATTGTTGGAAAAATTTGTCAAACCTTGTTTGACCATGTTAGACCTATGAGAATTTAATTGGACTTGTTTAAGTTGATTTGAATTGAATTTGAGGTTTGACCATATTTTGTCCATTTTAATTTTGCATTTATTTTAATTCCAAAAATACCAAAAAAATATGTTTGACTTGTTGACTTCTAATCTTCATTTCTCTTCTGTTTAGTATTGGTTGATGATGATTTGATTCACTTTTGACCAATTGTGTTTGACACTTTATTTCTCTTTTATGTCCATTTCATCTTCATCTCCCTTCTTTTTATTTTTGGCCAATGAGTTAATGTCTTATGGTTGGTCTTGACATATGAGGGGTTTAACCTTCTTTGATCCAAATCAAACTCAACTTGATCCATGATCAAGTGAGTTGCTTTGTGTCCAAGATAGGTTGCTTCTTGGTCAAGCAAAAAACCTAAAGTCCATACAAGGCCTTTCTTCTTTTCTTTTGGCATGGCAAGTTGTAGGAGCTTGGCTTACTAGTCATGATCTCTAACTTGTGTTTATTTGCTTATAGTTTTATTGACCGGCCTCAGATAGGTGTGACTACTACATTAGTCCACTTACGATTGCTTAACATAGCGCTAAATTGTCTTATGACACACTAACATAACCACTAATTACTAACTTTAATTTGAGTATTTAATTTCTTGCAATTTACTTTCTTGCTCATTTATTCATATTGCTTTTCCCTTTGCTCATTTGAGCACATATTTTATGTTTATGTCATTTTCCTTTTGCTCATTTGAGCTCATTATTTTATATAAATATATTGTTGTCTTGTGTTTGTTTTATGTTTGTTTGTGTGAACCCAATGCAAAAGGAGAAAGGACTTAGAATTAGGACTTACCTATGCTTAAAGGAGTTCAAGAGCAACTAGGCCTCATGCCTTTAGAATGCTAAACTTGTTGAAGAGCAACTAGGCCTCATGCCTTTAGAATGCTAAATCTTAAAGTTGACTTCAAAGGACCCCTAATCTAAACTCATTCTTTGTCCATTCCTCTTATTGTGTTGTGAACTTTTTGATGTTTGTTCTTGTGTGATAGGGATCCCATTTTGAGATAGTAAGAAGGACCATTGTCATGAGTAGCCAAGTTAAGAGAGACAAGCCAAATGGAGATCCTAGGAGCTTGAATCAAAATATTGTTTGATTGCTTGTGTGTTGCTAAGTTCAAAGGAAAGGAGCATCTTCAATCATCTCTATGATTTCAAGAAAAGGAACTCTAAGGGTTTTATCCTCTCTCTTTATCTTTGTATGCTTTAGGACTAGCCCTTCTCTTCTTCTCCTCACTCTAACCCAAGCCAAACTCATGTTGTGCAAACTTTGACTTTGTTTCAAATTAGAAACATAGGCCTTATGCCTTTGACTTTTCAAAATCTTTTCATTAATACTAATTATGAATGAATCTTAATTCAACTTTGACTTCACTTTGTAAATAATCTAACTTGTAATTACAACCCACTTCAAGTTGATTTTGTGGTTCCAATGGCCACTTTTGTTAAAACCTTTCATAAACATTAGCCATAGGTTTGAGTTATCATAGTGGTTGATGTAAAACTCATCTTATCCTTAGTGATTGGACTATAAGTATTTCATAATTATTATAGGGTTAACCCCTCACTAGTATGTTGAAGCTCTCCTCACATGGTGGATTGTTGGTTTAGGTTGAGTTTTCTCCCTTTGATAACAAAAGACCTTAATGCTTTTGACAAATCAATTCACCAATCTTTGTGACTTTTACCCCGAACTACGAGGTTTTGATCCTACCTTTGTGATGGTACGTAGGCAATGGGTTCATCCATTCAAACAACAAAATTGTAAATATAATCTATTCTTTTCTCCCCCCCCCCCCCCCCCCCCCCGATCCTTTGCACATATTTTCATAAATACCAACCTACAACACACATTTGCAAAAAGGGCTCCCTTAGAACACTAAGGATGTTTTGGGTGCTTAAAACCTTCCCATTTCATAACCAACCCCCTTACCTAGATCTCTGACATTTTTATTAGTTTTTGATTTGATACAAACTTCTTACTTGGCTTTTGTTCGCTTTTTAGCCTTTCCTTTGGACAAATAAAAATGCGGTGGCGACTCGAATTGTATGTTTACTTTTGGTTTAGTCAATAAACTTAAAGGTAACGAATACCCCGCTACAGTATTTAAAAGGAATGACTCAGATTAAAATAAATTAACATGATCAAATGGTCAGGAGCATGCCAACACATCACCAGAGCTAGGGCTTCAGTCTTGTTCTCCGGTGGACCTCACCGGACTGGGCTATCATCAACCTTCACTAAAATTAAAAACAAGAACATCGATTCAAAGGAAAAATGCTCAGGAGCTCGAATATGGCCTCAATTTTCTCCAATTCCAAGTATATTGAAAGATACAAAGATTTGAATTTTGAGGATCATGAACTGAGTTGCTTCGGTTTAACCTCAAAACAACTCAATCTTGTAGCCTACATTGGTAGGACTTCAGCCAACAAAAAATCAAAAAGAATGGTGAAGAATTAAGAGAGAATCGAAGAGAGAAAGTTTCTGAAAAGTCACCTTCAAGGAGCTTGAATCTTGCTCGATCTTGTTTCCAATTGGCCTTGGCTTGACTTCAGAAGCTTGCAGGAAGTGATTTGGATCAAAGAATGGCTTGGATTCCTGAAGTTTCAACTTCAAAACAGAAGTGAAATTGAAACTCGATTTTCAATTGAAAACCTTGAAGTTTATCCTCTAATGGTGAAGGGTAGGGTTGCAGGATCAAAGTTTGGGCAAGGTGTCCTCAATTCTGAGCATGAGGCAATGTATTTATAGGCTGAACAATTGATTTCCACACTCTTCCAATCATATGCCAAAAATAGCAATTCTCACTTGCATGGATGCATGGACGTGTGATAGGCCCATGAAATGATGTTAAGGGTCCAAAGTTATTCACGGGCGATGCTGAAAGTGTGTCATGAAGCCATGCATTTGGAATTGGATGAGGATGAATTTTGAGGTGTAAGTTTGGAAAATCAAACATAATTGAAATATTTCTAAGTACCAAGCCAAATGTTTACTTCTTCCACCTTGAATAACTTTTGCTATGGGCTTCAAATGGAAACAGTTCCTCTATAAAAATTGTAGCTCTTTCAAACATCTTCAATTTGGTCACAAATTTTACCTAATTTAGATTTGGCATGAAAGAGTTATGCATTTTAGAAGTTGAGGAAAATTGCTTGTTCAATGATAATGTCCCAAAATGACCTATAATGTTTCCTCTTGCCACATGCCATTGCAAGTTAAATTTGAAGTTTATAAAAGAATAAATGTTGGATAGTACATCTTTAATTTGATCATGAAACTTGGATGACCTTCATATCATGAAAATGGAGCAAGTTATTGTCCTTGGAAGTTGACCTTCTAACTAGGCCACAGAGAAAATGACCTATAATCTTTCACCATAAAAAATGACTTTCCAAGAAAAACTAGATTTTGACCTCAACATGAAAGTTGTTTGGAATGTCACAAGGAGTAACGTTTATCTTGGAATCATTTTCATATGACAAAAATTGAAGGAGATAGGGTCTAGTGAACCCCAGTTTTGACCAGTTGACTTTCTCTGGCCAACCACCATGAACCAACTTGCAAACTTGAAGTTATCTTGATCTCTTGAACTCATGGAGTATCATATATGTATAATATGATGTATAATGAAGTATCACTTGATATATTTGATCAAATGTTGAAGAAACTTATTGAGGAAGTCACACAAGATACCCAGATGAATTAGGGCTTCCAAGGCAAACAAGCTTCAAATTCTTGATGAATTCTTAATCAAAATGATAAATGAAGAACATGGGACACATATATGATGTTTAGAGCCAACGTGAACCATCTCTTGATTGATATCCTTGCATTGAGGGTCTCAAACCCTAGATGTGAGCTTGATGAGGCATTGGTGGATGAACACACTACCTACAAAAGAAGTAAAACTATACATAAACATATTTTTGGTATTTTGGTTAGCAAGTAATGAAAATAAAGTATGATACAATCAAATGTGCTTGGTCATATCTCCCCATACAAACCCAATGAAGAAGGGGTAAGGAGGATGCCAAGGTGTGATCCCAAAGTCAATGCATATGATGAGATAGCATGAGGGATCTTAGGGTCAAAATTGGGGTCTTATAGGTATTACTTCTACAATCCTTCTGAGGGAAAAGTGTTTGTCGCTCGAACTGGAGTCTTCCTAGAAATGGATTTTATTTCCAAAGGAATCAGTGGGAGGAAAGTAAAGCTTGAAGAAATTCAAGAATTACAAAACATTGATACACCTATGGAGGAATTAGAGCGGGAAACACAAGTAGTTGTGGAAGAGCAACCTGCTTAAGTAGAATAAGACCAACGTAGGTCAAGCAGGATACATCACCTACTTGAGAGATATGGATATCTCATAAATGATCAAGATGATGTATTACTCATGGATCAAGATGAGCCTGTGACCTACCAAGAGGCCATAACTGGTCCGGAGTCTGAGAAGTGGCTAGAAGCCATGAAATCTGAAATGGATTCCATGTACATATACCAGGTTTGGACCTTGGTAGAGCCTCTAGTATGAGTTAACCCTATAGGATGCAAGTGGGTCTTCTAAAAGAAGACTGACATGGATGGTAAGGTACATACCTATAAGGAAAGACTGATTGCAAAAAGATATAAACAAATCCATGGGGTTGACTATGATGAAACCTTTTCACCAGTTGCAATGCTTAAATCTGTTCGGATTTTACTTGTTGTTGCTGCATATCATGATTATGAAATATGGCAGATGAATGTTAAAACTGCTTTCCTTAATGAGAATCTTCTTGAGGATGTGTACATGACACAACCTGAAAGATTTGACATACCAGAAGAAGCCCAAAAGATATGCAAGTTACAGAGATCAATCTATGAATTGAAGCAAGCTTCCAGAAGCTGGAATCTTTGTTTTGATGAAACGGTAAAATAATATGGATTTATCAAGAATGAAGATGAGCCTTGTGTCTAGAAGAAGGTTAGTGGGAGAATGATCGTCTTCCTGGTATTATATGTAGATGACATATTACTCATTGGAAACGGTGTCCCTATCCTGCAACAAGTAAAGACTTGGTTGGGGAAATGTTTTTCTATGGAGGACCTAGGTGAAGCAGCCTATATATTAGGAATCAGGACCTATAGAGATAGATCACAAAAACTGTTTGGCCTAAGTCAAAGTACATACATACACAGAGTGCTGAGACGCTTTAATATGCATGATTCCAAGAAAGGATTCATACCTATGCAACATGACATGTGTCTATCAAAAATACATTCCCCTTCAACTAAGGAAGAAAGGGGTCACATGAATAAGATTCCATATGCATCTGCAATAGGATCTATCATGTATGCCAAGTTATGTACTCGACCAAATATCTCGTATTCTTTAAGTGCAACGAGTAGGTACTAATCTAATCCCGATGATGCTCATTGGGTAGCTGTCAAGAATATCCTTAAGTATTTGAGAAAGACTAAGGACTCATTCTTGATAATATGGAGATTAGGAAGAGCTTGTTGCAATTGGATACACTGATGCTAGCTTCCAGACAGATAAGGATGACTTTAGATCACAATCTGGTTATGTGTTTTGCTTAAACGGTGGCACTGTGAGTTAGAAAAGTTCAAAGCAAGATACAGTTGTTGATTCTACAACCGAGGCTGAGTATATTTTTGCCTCAAGTGCAACAAAGGAAGCTGTTTGGATCAAAAAGTTTATTAGTGAACTTGGCATAGTTACTAGCATTATGGATCCCATTGATCTCTATTGTGATAACAATGGTGCTATCGCACAAGCTAAGGAGCCTAGATCTCACCAATGATCCAAACATATACTTAGGCGTTATCACCTTATTTAGGAGATAATAGATTGAGGAGATGTGAAAATATGCAGAGTACCTACACTTGGCAATATTGTTGACCCACTAACAAAGCTTCTTGCACATCAGAAGCATGATGGCCATACTAGATCTATGGGTATTAGGGGTATGCCTGATTGGCTCTAGTGCTAGTGGGAGATTGTTGGTGTAAGCCTTAGAGACCAACACTCTTGGTACTTGTATCGAATTATTTATTAATAATAAAAAAATTCTTTATTATGTTTGTTTAATAAAGTCCTTATAATAGCTAGTCCATTTAATGTATCAAGTGTGACTTAATCATGAGATCCCATTAAATATAAGGACACTATTCTTACATTATCCGTAGTCGAGCTTTGTTGTGAAGTCGGATAACATTAAAGCATTAAGACTATTATGTATATAGATTGATGATCACATCTCATGGATCATGGATAAGGAGTTATCAAGTCTTAAACATATGTATGAATATTATGAGTAACATTTGTACTGGATTGACCCGCTATGAGAGTACTATATAGAATGTTATGTAGAGTGTCATAAGTTATTGTCATCGTGATAGTGGTGTATACCACCCTTCGACCTGAAACTACTGTGAACCCTAGATGTAAAGTCGAGTGCTTTATTTCTGATCAAACATTATCCGTAACTGGACGACCATGAAGATAATTGATGGGTACTCCACGAAGCATGTTAAGGGACATGAGTAACCTAGATGGAATTTTCTCATCCTGCGTAACAGGATAAATGTCTAAGGGCCCAATATTGAACTGGACAAGGATGACACGGTCTATGCATTGTGTTCAATATAGACAAAGGGAAAAAGGGTAATTGTACACAGAAGTATTATAAAAAAAAGGGATTTGTCAGATCACATGACATTTTCGTGCCTTTGGTAGCAGTGATGTGTTGCTAGATACCGCTCAATGTTTATTATGTTAAATATGTGGTTTAATATAATTGTCAATGTCACGAAAACCTACAGCGTCACACACAAAAGAAAGGATTGATGGGAGATAGAGTAAATAAGGAACACCGTAAGGTACGGTGCACTTAAGTGAATTGTGGAACATCGTAAGATACAATGCACTTAAGTAGAATACAAAATATGGTAAGGTACCACGCGCTTAAGTGATTTTTTGGTATACCATAAGATATGGGCCACATATACTTAAGTGGGCTTTTTAGCTTGCAGCCCACACAAGTGGTTCTATAAATAGAACCCTTGCGCAAAAGCATTTTATTAGATGAAATTTCGTTTCTCTCTCTCTCTCTCACACACACACACACACACACACTCAAAGCCTTCATTCGTAGCTGCTAGCACTGAAATTGAAGGAATCCGTTCATATGGACTGAGTAGAGGCGTTGTCACCATTCAATGTTCATGATCACTCCTTAGATCTGCATCAAAGATTTCAATCGCCATAAGAGGTAACAATTTTTACCACTGATCATGCCCATTCGTAAGGATCACTAATAGAAAATTTTAATTTCTGCTCCATTTTGGATCGTCATTCTCCTTCAGTAAAAGCCTTAGATCATACCTAGTGAGAACCCTGTTATGGAAAGTAATCAGATTCATCTGTTACCTCGAACCTTTGAACCTATATACAAAAAAAAACATTGCATGTTATCTACATTCATTGCATATCCATAGAAAAAGAAAATCTCTTAGTCGTCTTCCATTTATTTCAGGGATCTCAGTTATTTGCAAGCGAAAATGAATCCTAAAAGAAGAAGTAAATTTCAATTCAAGAATAAGAAAATGGACCTTGACAGTTTGAAGAAGTTGAGTGCCAAAGTGATCAAGCTCACTAAATTCATGGAAGATTATGGGAGGATCTTGAGTATTTTGAATAAAAGATGGAAATAATGACAACTATGACAATAGCTCAATTCTACGACCCACCTCTGCGTTGTTTCACCTTTTCTGACTTCCAACTAGCTCCTACTTTGGAAGAGTTTGAGAGAATTGGGGGCCGGAATTTGAGGGACCATAATCCATTTCCCAAGTTTGATGAAGGTATCACTGCCAAGAGAATAACTTCAGTTTTGGGTATGGATGTCCAGTTGGTTATAAGTAATTGGGATAAGAAGGGAGTCTTCAATGGTTTTTGGAAAAACAAGCTGTGAAGTTGGAGAAAGCTGGAAAGTGAAAAGCATTACATGTCATGCTAGCCCTATTGGTTTATGGGATAGTACTGTTTCCAAATCTTGACAGTTTCGTGGATCATGTGGCCGTAAGAATCTTCCTCTCTGGTAATTCAGTACCTTTTCTCCTAGCTGATATCGAGTAGGCCCTTCATGAGCGTTACGAAAATAAAAGGGGAACTATTTTTTGTTCCAAACAGTTGTTGCATGCTTGGTTCAGATCTCACATGCCAGAAAAAGGAACCTAAACCTCCAAAACGCTTAAACCCTCTCAGAAGTTAGCTTCCCTTACTGCCAAACATGTCAAATGGTATATCAGAGATTGGGAGACCCCGAATATTATTGTTAGCATTTGATACTTCCCTAATGTACTTTTGATAGGGACTAGGGGTTGCATCAACTTCAACCCTATGTTATGATTGATGCAACACAATTACTCCATGAATGATCTTCCAAAAGCTGAAGCTTCAGATCCTTTCATTTTGCATGACATTGATGGGGACAACCCAATTGTGAAGAAGATTAAGAAATCCAAGAAAAATAAATGTTAGAAGGGCTAAGGAGTTTGGAAAGAGGAATGTCCTTGTGAAAGAGCCTTAGACTCGTTGGGTAAGAGAGAAAGAGAGAGAGAGAGAGAGAGAGAGAGAGAGAGAGAGAGAGAGAGAGAGAGAGAGAGAGAGAGAGAGAGAGAGAGAAAATGGTTAAGCTCCCATTTCCATTTGATCCCTCTATTTCCCTTCCAGTTCCTGAGCCATAACCTATACTAGCTGAAGACATTAAGAAGCTCAATGCCAAAATTAAGGAGCTTGAATTAGAAAACTCTGAGTTTGGCTTAAGCTTAATCGAACCACTTTGGAAAATGAAAATCTGAAGAATTAACGCCAAGAGAAGGACCGAGATCTTGAAGCTAGCAACAAGAGAGAAAGAACATTTGAAGAGAAGAACGATGAGCTTGATGATATTCCCATAGGTACAAAATATATGTCCAAAACCAAGAATGAGGAGCTCAAAAAATCCCACCTCAAAATTCAAGAGTTAGACCAATTGTTGGAGAGGTCTCTTGTGGAGAAGAGAGAAGCTCGAATCAAAATAAATGGTAACACAGGAATAGCCATGGCCTGAACGCCGCATCCGCTGGGGATTATTATTATTATTTTTTTGCTTTTCCTTGAACCCCGAACTTTCTGATTGATTTTTTCTGCTTTTTCTTTGACCTCGAACAATTATTTTCGCGCGTATGATCCCTGATCACCGCATTTGAACCCCGACAACTTCATAACACTCCTGTTTGCCAAACAATGAACCCCGATCTCCATTTGAACCCCAGTCGCCTGACGATAACTCGCGATCGCCGTCGTGAACCCCGCTCTCCAGAAAACACCTCGTGTCTCCCTTTCTCCATTTGGACCCCGTTCTCCAGAAAATGCCTAGCACTTCCTTTTCTCCATTTGACCCCCGTTCTCCAGAAAATGCCTAGCACTTCCTTTTCTCCATTTGAACCCCGTTCTCCATTTTCTTGTGATAATTCCGCGGGCAACGTCGGAAATAACACCAAAACACCACTCTGATGGTGACATATCAGAGGGTACACCTTCACAACAGGAAGGTAACATGTGCATTTCTTCATCAGAAGACACCCATAACGACCTCTGTTGACCTCAGCCAAAGTCTAAGGTGACACATGACCAGAAGACAATCCTAAGGACCTCATCCCGGATACAATCTTCAACTCCAATCTCCATTCTAACCCCGTTCTCCAGAAAATGCCGCAACACTTCCCTTTCTCCATTCTTCGATTTTCGCGCTGATCACGTAACATCCTCTGATTGTTATTTCCATCTCCGCTTGACAGAAAATTTTCCTCCAATATTGCGCTACTGGGGAACACTGTTGATCTGACGTCATGATGTCGAACTCCTCAGAGTAACATCTTCTAACTTCCATCTCGCACGACAGAAATCTCCTCCAGTATCGCACTACTGGGGAACACCGTTGACCCAACACCACGATGCTAACTTCTCGGAGTAACATCTTCACCATCCGGAGAAACCAATTCTCAAACGATAACCAAGGCTTAAGTAACTGATACTTGCAATGCTGATGCTGATCTTCTAACCAGTGAAACCACTTCTCAAACGGTAACCACGGCTCGAGACTAGTTTATGCTTGCAATACGTATGCATGGTTTTTTTTTCAGCGTAATGCTCCATAATTATGGAAATGCTACGCAATCACTACGCCAAAAACTGGAATAGACAACGCACCTTAGAGGGCGCTTTATTACAAAGCGCACTCTAAAGTGAAGCGAAAAAATAAGGAGCGAACAACTGGAATAGACAGCGCACTTTAGAGGGCGCTTTTGTAATAAAGCGCCCTCTAAGGTGAAGCTAAAAAATAAGGAGGAGATAGAGGGACAACAATACAGGGCGCTTTTTAGAAAGCGCCCTCTAAGGTTACCCTTAGAGGGCGCTTTTAAAAAAGCGCTCTATAAGTCCATGTGCATTTCCAGTTTATAAAGCGCTTTTGGAAAGCCTTAGAGAGCTCTTTCATAAGCGCCCTCTTAGGCCCCCTTTAGAGGGCGCTTTTTTTCCACAAGCGCCCTCTAAGGTCCCCTTTAGTAAACATTAAAATTATAACATACTGCGCGTTTTGTTATTTCACTCTCTGTTATTTTCGTTCTTTTTCACGTTAGGGTTCTCACTGCTACGATTTTCGCTACTTCTAAGGCGTTCTCCTTCCACCTCTGTTAGATCTATGACGAAGCTGATCATTTACTAGACATGGGATTTCGCAAAGATATTGAGAAGATATTCGCTGCAATCCCTAAACAACGACAGACACTTATGTTTTCTGCAACAATTCCCGGCGAGGTATGTATTTCTTTCTTTTCACTCCTTTCCTTTTTAGCTGTGATGATTCATGCTTTATAAAAGATATGCGCATTGGGCTTATTCTCGTATGATTGTGAAGGTGCGCCAAGTCTGCCATATTGCTATGAAAAGGGATTTTGAATATATTAATACAGTTCAGGAGGGTAGTGAGGATACACATTCACAGGTAATTGTTTATAATTTCATGATAGTAATAACTTGTTAGATACTTACATGTGTATATGCATATACAACCATCATATAACATATTTTTTGGATCTTTATTTATGGTGCTTTGGATCATTTCAGGTCCGCCAAATGCATTTAGTTGCACCATTAGACAAGCATTTCCCTTTACTCTATGCTATTCTGAAGGAGCACATTGCAGATGATGTTGACTACAAGGTTTGCTTTCTAATCTGCAACCAACTGTATTTTAATTTTTTCTCTGTCCTTTCACTATGAACTGTTTAGATTAGTATTTTGGATTAGTAAACTGTGATTTGACAACAAAGTTTAACTTTTACAATCATGTTTACATGGATTTGGAGGATATGTAATGTAGCTATTGGTTTATCAGGTTCTTGTTTTCTGCACAACCGCTATGGTCACAAGACTTGTTGCTGATCTCCTTGGGGAGTTGAACTTGAATGTGAGAGAAATCCATTCAAGAAAGCCTCAGAGTTATAGAACCAGAGTTTCTGATGAATTCCGGAAGTCAAAGGGTCTCATCTTGGTTACTTCGGATGTATCTGCACGTGGAGTTGATTATCCAGATGTTACTCTTGTTGTACAGGTATATTTGGATCTCCTTCCTTGTTTCACTTGTGACTATATTACCAGCATGCTCGTGTCCATATGAATTTCTGTCCTGTTTAACGCATACTCGTAAGGACACTCAATACATACATTTGCTAAAAGTGCAAGCCTTTTTGATTATGATTTGCCAAATTATTTAACGCTTTTATTGATTTCAAATTGTCATGTTTCTTCCATTTCTACAATGAACAGGTTGGTCTACCGGCTGATAGAGAACAATATATACATCGACTAGGTAGAACGGGGCGAAGAGGAAAAGAAGGGCAGGGCATACTGCTACTAGCTCCTTGGGAAGAGTTCTTTTTAGCTACTGCAAAAGATTTACCTATTGGGAAAGCTCCGGTCCCTTCAATTGATCCTGACACTAAGAAAAAGGTATACTTGGATATACAAGGGAGACAATTATTGATTTTCTTCTAATACTTTAGCTAGTTTTTAGACAAACAAACCAATATGTGGAGCAACGATTTTAGATACAAGTTTGGCAGGATCGCGGTGTGTCACCATGATTTTGGCAAAAGCTAAATTTTAAAGCTTTAGCAAAATTACAATGCCACCTCGAGTTCATTAAACTCACTGTGATTCCAACGATGCACTTACATTTTAAATTGTTAACAGGTGGAAAGGGCTCTATCCAATGTGGAGATGAAAAATAAAGAAGCAGCATATCAGGCATGGCTTGGTTACTACAACTCTAACAAGAAAGTGGGGAAAGATAAGTATAGGTTAGTGGAGCTTGCAAATGAGTTCAGTCGATGCATGGGGCTTGATAGCCCTCCAGCTATTCCTAAGCTTGTCCTTGGCAAGATGGGTCTTAAAAATATCCCTGGTTTACGTTCCAAATAGGTTTCCATTCAATTTCTGATAACAGTCTTGTGAAAGAGAGAAATGTTCTTGAATTGAAATGCCCCCACTTATAGTTTGATTTTAAGACTTGAAACTTCTAAATTTCAACTATCATAGTAATTTTTTCTGTATATTTTGTACTTCTAGATGAATTATCATTTAACAAGTACTGCAGAAACTTCAGTGCCAGATGAATTTGTATTGTAAATCACTGATGCAAACTGTCTAAAATAGATATTCAATCATTAGTTTATGATTTAAAACATATACCTCGAATTGTTTTATATTTTGTGTGTTGAAAAATGATAAGAATATATTTTGATGTTTTTGCTTTGGTCATTCCCATTGTTATTTTATAATATTTTGTGTGTTGAAAAATGATAAGAATATACAGTTTTAGGTGTACTGCTTCAATATATAGGTTGTCTAAAATAAATAAAAAAATATAGCGCTTTTTTTAAAAAAAAATTTAAATAACCACCCACTTTAGAGGGCGCTTTCCAAAATAAGCGCCCTCTAAACCCTTTAAATTTCCACTTTAGAGGGCACTTTCCAGTAAAAGCGCCCTCTAAACCCTTAAAAGTTTCCACTTTAGAGGGCGCTTTCCAGTAAAAGCGCCCTCTAAACCCTTAAAAGTTTCCACTTTAGAGGGCGCTTTCTTTAAAAAGCGCCCTCTAAAGTGGCCCTTAAAGGGCTTAAAGAGCCACTTTAGAGAGCGCTTTCACCAGGAAAAAAAGCGCTGTCTTTACTTATGCCAGCGCCAGATTAAAGGGCGCTTTAAAGCGCTGTTATAGGCCAAAAAAAGCGCCCTCTTTTCCCTTATTTGACGTAGTGAATGAACTATGCAATATGCTATGCTTTCCTAAATGATGAATGCATAAAAAGTATCCCCCTCAAGGGACTCTTCTGGGGAGCTCAAGGCACTCTGCTGAGGAACTTGCTAACACTCCAATCTCCACCCTGTTGGGGAATAGCACTGCTGCTGGGGAAAGGACCACCCTCACCAGGGACGACCTCCACTGAAACCCGATCCGCTTGGTGACCTCGCTGGGGAAGAAACCACAAACGCACTTTGCGGGGAAAACAGCAATCTTTCAGACTTGCTGGGGAAATAACAAGCTCCGTCGTGCTAGGGGAAACAGCTACCAATAGACACCTCTGCTGGGGAAATAGCAACATTCAGGTCTGGCTGCTGAGGAAACACCGATCTCAAACCTGCTGAGGGGATAACCATCCTGACCTTGCTAAGGAAGACACAGACCTTGAATCTGCTGGGGAGGTAACAATCCCGACTCTACTTGGAGAAATAAAGAAAGCCTGGCACAGAACACCCGTCGACTCGTCGATCCCTGGTATTCAGCGTCTAAATCCAGTGTCAGCTTTCCACTTTTGAGAGCTCCCAGACTCGTCTGGACTTTTCTGATTCATCACCTTGTATTCTCGACTTCTCCGTACTCCGCGGAGATCAAACTCCTCAAATTGGTATCAACTTTCCAATTCTTCAGACTTTGAAGAGTCTTCTTGATTAATCTTCCAGGATCGTCGCACGTCTCTCACTGTCTTTTCACCATTCTTCAGTCCCTTGTCCCTGATTGGACTCCATGGGGATCCTTTGTCAAAAAGACTTCACATTACAACCTGCAAGTGAGTGAAAACCCCTAACAGCACCTGCAAAAGAGATCATTAGATAAAAACGTGCCCCAGGCGTGCCAAGATTTCAACACCTGGGTCACTCAAACTTCCGAATAAGATTTCAGGTTTTCAATCTTATCAACATGCATTGGAAGGGACCTCCATGCCTCAAAATGCAAAGATTCTTTATCAAAATAAATGGATGTTTTTGCAATCAAAGCGGTAATGAAAACAAAAAAACAAAAACTATTTGACTGAATATGCATTTTATTGATTGAAAAAAAAGTGTGGCTCATAACTGAGCAATACAAAGAAAGCAATTCCTAAAAAGAGGTAATTACGCACAAAAGGAAAATCTATCCTAATGGCAATGAGAAACCGTGATCTCATCGAGTTCCAACTCGGTTACACCCCATATGTCCTTAAGATTCTCCGCTCTTTCTGCCTTCTGAACAAGACGCTTCCGACTGATCCCTGCTGGAGATTATCCAGGTGCCTTAACCAAAACACAAACGATCATGCTAGACGCAGTTGTTCGTTTCAATCCCTCTTTTTCTTGGACCGCCCTTTCGGGTTTTCAGTCCACCGGGATACCCTTTTTTGCCCAAGCCGCCCTTGTGGGGTTTTCGACTTGCCGGGTGTACAGTTTTTTCTTTTTATCCCTAATTTTTTCCCGAACCTTTTCATTTTTTTTTATTTTTTTTTTATTCGCCGGGATGCCCCTTTTTTCCTGGACTATTTTATTCTTTTCGTCCAGCGGGTCTCTTATACGAAGTATTTTTTAACTGCGTCCGCATTCACAAGGGATGGAAAATCCTCGCCATCCATGGTCGTCAACAACAAGGCTCCGCCAGAGAAAACCTTCTTGACCACGAATGGACCTTCATAATTGGGTGTCCATTTTCCCCTACGATCGTTTTGAGGAGGGAGGATCCTTTTCAACACCATATCACCTACATGATATACCCGAGGTCGTACCTTTCGGTCAAAAGCATGCTTCATCCGCTGTTGGTATAACTGTCCATGAAAAATGGCTGCCAGCCTCTTTTCCTCGATCAGGCTCAACTCTTCATACCGAGTCCTTACCCATTCAGCCTCTTGCAATTTCACGTCCATCAGGACTCTCAAAGATGGAATCTGAACCTCAACCGGTAGCACGGCTTCCATCCCATATACAAGAGAGAAAGGCGTTGCCCCAGTAGACGTACGCACCGAGGTACGATACCCATGCAATGTAAACGGCAACATCTCATGCCAATCTTTATAGGTCACAACCATCTTCTGCATAATCTTCTTTATATTCTTATTGGCTGCCTCAACCGCCCCATTCATCTTCGGACGATAAGGAGAAGAATTGTGATGCTCAATCTTGAATTCCCGGCACAGCTCTGCCATCATCTTGTTGTTCAAATTAGAACCATTATCAGTAATGATTCTCTCGGGAACCCCATATCTGCAAATGATGTCTCTCTTCAGGAATCTGGCCACGACCTGCTTCGTCACATTTGCATAAGAGGCTGCTTCCACCCACTTGGTGAAGTAGTCAATAGCCACTAATATGAACCGGTGCCCATTCGAAGCCGTAGGCTCAATCTTTCCGATCATATCAATGCCCCACATAGCAAACGGCCACGGAGACGACATCAAACTCAACGGGTTAGGAGGCACGTGCACCTTATCAGCATAAATCTGGCATTTATGGCACTTCCGCACGAAGTTGAAACATTGGGCCTCCATTGTCATCCAATAATATCCAGCTCTTAACAATTTCTTCACCATTGCATTCCCACTGGCATGGGTACCAAACGACCCCTCATGAACCTCTTTCATCAACTGGCCTGCTTCTCTGTCATCAACACATCTAAGCAAGACCCAATCAAAATTCCGCTTATACAAAACCCCATCCTTGTTCAAATAGAACACCATGGCCAACCTCCTCAGAGTCTTTCGGTCCTTTTTGGATGCTCCCTTAGGATACTCCTGGGTCTCCAAATACCACTTAATGTCATAGTACCACGGCTTCTCATCATCAGGCGCTGTTTCAACAGCAAACACATAAGTCGGTCTATCCAGACGTCCCACCTCAATACTAGGGAACTGATTCCACCATTGTACCTTAATCAAGGCAGCCAGAGTAGCCAAAGCATTTGCTAAAGGGTTCTCCTCTTTAGGCACATGATGTAATACCACCTTGGTGAAAAACGTCAACAATCTCCTCGTATAATCCCGATATGGAATTAAATGAGATTGATGCGTATACCATTTTCCGTTAACTTGGTTCACAACCAAGGCTGAATCTCCATATACAACAAGGTTTTTGATCCGCAAATCAATCGCCTCTTCAATCCCCAGGATACAAGCTTCGTATTCAGCCACGTTGTTGGTGCACTCAAATGTTAGCCGGGCAGCAAAAGGAATATGAGATCCTTTCGGCGTAACCAAAACAACACCAACTCCACTACCATTCACGTTAACGGCCCCATCAAACATCAGAATCCATTCGGATTCAGGGTCAGGCCCCTCCTCCGGGATTGGTTTCTCACAATCTTTCGATTTGAGAAACATGATGTCCTCATCAGGGAATTCAAACTTCATCGGTTGATAATCCTCAATGGGTTGCTGGGCGAGGTAATCAGACAATACACTCCCCTTGATTGCTTTCTGAGAGGTATATTGGATATCATATTTAGTTAAAATCATTTGCCATCTTGCAACCCGTCCGGTCAATGCTGGTTTTTCAAAAATGTACTTGATCACATCCATCTTGGAAATCAACAAAGTGGTATGAACCAGCATATACTGCCTCAGTCGGCGAGCAGCTCATACCAAAGCACAACAAGTTTTCTCGAGCAGTGAATATCTTGTTTCATAGTCGGTAAACTTTTTGCTAA
Organism: Lathyrus oleraceus; assembly: GCF_024323335.1. Taxonomy (NCBI): domain Eukaryota; kingdom Viridiplantae; phylum Streptophyta; class Magnoliopsida; order Fabales; family Fabaceae; genus Lathyrus; species Lathyrus oleraceus. The sequence continues at coordinate 197,782,546 of NC_066580.1, read as the reverse complement.
GGTAGTATATGGCATGCTCTTTTCGACCAGACTCGTCATGCTTCCCCAGTACACACCCCATTGACCCCTCGAGGACCGTCAAGTACAGAATTAACGGTCGTCCCTCCACAAGAGGCATCAGAATCGGAGGCTCTTGCAAATATTCTTTTATCTTTTCAAATGCCGCTTGGCAATCATTATTCCACCTGACCGTTTGATCTTTTCTCAATAACTTTAATATAGGTTCACACGTGGCTGTTAGATGAGATGTGAACCGTGAAATGCAGTTCAATCTACCTAAGAAACCACGAATCTCCTTTTCTGTTCTCGGTTCAGGCATTTCTTGTATTGCTTTTTTCTTTTTTTCTTTTTTTTGTCAGCAGGATCGACCTCGATTCCTCTTTTCTGCTCATAATAAGCCTTAGCAACTTATCGGACCGCACTCCGAAAGTGCACTTACTCGGATTCAACCTCAGTTTGAATTATCTCGGCTAGTCAAACAACTTGGCCAGATCTACCAGATGCCCCTCTTCTGTTTGGGACTTTGCTATCATGTCATCAACATAGCATTCGATTTCATGATGAATCATATCATGAAACAAAGTCACCATGGCCCTCTGATAGGTAGCACCGACATTCTTGAGACCAAATGGCATCACCTTATAGCAAAAAGTGCCCCACGGTGTGATGAACGTTGTTTTCTCCATATCATCTGGCGACATTTTAATTTGATTATAGCCAGAAAAGCCATCCATGAAGGAAAACACCGAGAATTGAGTTGTATTATCTACCAACACATCAATGTGAGGTAATGGGAAATCATCCTTCGGGCTAGCTCTGTTCAAATCCCGGTAGTCCACACACATTCTTACCTTCCCATCCTTCTTCGGGACCGGCACAATATTTGCGACCCAAGGCGGATAATTAGTGACAGCGAGGAAACCAGCATCCAACTGCTTCTGCACTTCCTCTTTGATTTTCATGGCCATCTCAGGTCGAGTTCTGTGCAACTTCTGCTTCACTGGAGGACAATCTGCTCTCAATGGTAACTTGTGCACAACAATATCGGTATCCAACCCTGGCATATCTTGATAAGACCAGGCGAAGATATCAACATACTCTTTCAACAATGCTACCATTCTGCTCTTAACATTTGCCTCCAAAGCAGCCCCAACTTTCACCTCTTTCTTGACCTCGTCGGTACCCAGATTCACAACCTCAACCTGCTCTTCGTGCGGCTGAATCACCTTCTCCTCTTGTCTTAACAACCTGGCTAATTCCTCTGGAAGTTCACAATCTTCTTCGCCTTCTTCTTCGGCATGATAAATCGGATTGTCGAAGTCATATGAGGGTGTAACAGAATTGTTATCAATGAGATCCGGAGAATGATCGCATCTGCATGAATGTTGATTCATGCATTGCTTTAGAATCGGAGCAAAGCAATTTAAAAGGAAAAGAAATGAGAATAAACATTGCCATTTTTTTTTGTTTTTTAAACTGCAAAAATAACTGAAAAACAGGGAACACCGCTTTTAATGAAAAACATCCATTTATTGATGATGCAAATTTTGCAAAATGAAACACATGAGGTGGCCCTTACAATGAACCATTACGTTTCGGGCAAAACGTATGGCTTTCATGCAGACAGAATTGAAAAACAAGAAATATTACTCTTCACGTAGAGTGACAGTGATGATCTTTTCGGCCTTCCAGTTCTGGATCTCCATCCCTGGTACGCACGGTTTTATCCATTGATCAATCTCACAATCACTGTCAACTTCCTCACCCACTGCACAGATGCGATCTGGATCCAGCATTCCAGCACTGGTGAACGTGAATGGTTGGCGACAGCCCTTATTCTGCCCAGACGAATCTCGGCCCGACTGATAACCCACTCCAAATCTGTCCTTCTTGGCGGCTATGTCCATCATCTTCCCCCAACCAGGAGCTTCTCCATTCTTCACCACCTCAGCAGCCTGCTTGTATGAAGAAATGGACGGCTTCTCTTCTTCTTTGGCGAAGAGAGCACTCTCCACCTTGACGGTTTCGAATGCTTGACTTGGCGTTTCAACAATTTCACCGTCCATCTCCACATATTTGAACAATGATAGGTGGCTTACGAAGATATCTTCATCCCCACAAACGGTGACGACCTGCCCGTCCCAGATGTACTTCAGTTTCTGGTGCAAAGTCGAAGTCACTGCCCCAGCAGCGTGTATCCATGGGCGACCCAACAAGCAACTGTATGCCGGATGAATATCCATGACATGAAACACAGACTTAAACACCTTGGGCCCGATCTTCACAGGGAGCTCCACTTCTCCAAACACAGCTCTTTTAGAACCATCAAAAGCTCTAACTATCAGGTCCGTGGGCGTCAAGATCAACCCTTCACAGTCCAGCTTCGCCAGGGCCTTCTTAGGCAACACATTGAGTGATGAGCCGGTATCCACCAACACGTGCGAAAGCACCGCTCCTTTACACTCAATTGCAATGTGTAATGCCCTATTATGATTACGCCCATCAACCGTCAAATCAAGATCAGTAAAACCCAACCCATGGCTGGCATTGACATTGGACACCACCGTCTCTAGTTGATTAATCGTGATCTCTTGCGGAACATAGGCTCTCTTCAGTATCTTCAACAAAGCCTCTTTATGCCCCTCTGAGCTCAGTAGCAGAGATAAGATTGAGATTTTGGACGGCGTCAGCTGCAAGTGGTCAACAAGCTTGTACTCTGACTTCTTGATGATCCTCAGAAACTCTTCAGCTTCGTCATCAAGTTCTCTTTCCGACCCCACGGGCGCCGGTGTCACCACAGGAGTACCCTCGCTTACCACCTGCTTCCCTCTTGCCCTGGCTAAAGCCTCGGCCTTATCTTTCTTTTCTTTTTCTCCATCCCCACTCCTTAAAGCATCAGGGGCAAACAACCTTCCACTGCGAGTGAAACCACTAGGTCCGGCATTATCCACCTTTGAAACGGTGGTTTCACCTGCAACCTGATCTTCCTGTTTCTCCCCGTTACAATAAACCTCTCCACCATAATGCCACGGCACCGCATCGTCATTGTCATAAGGAATTGGCCCAGGTACTATGATAGTAACTGGAGTTGCATCTGCCAATGTTGACAAATCGACCGGATCGAAATAGATGGTTATGGTGGAGATATTTGCCTTCCCCAAATCCACTTTCTCAAATCTAAGGCTTCCCTCATCCATCATCTTCTGGACAACCTCCCTCAACAATACACACCCATCGGGAACAACGATGCACGCAGTGCAACAGTCCTCACAACCCGGGAAGACCCCATTCTTCAACAATTATCTCTTGACCTCAGCCAATGGAGTCTTCAACTGGTCCACCTCTGTCAGCCCAATTCTGCCCTTATCCTAAGAAATTGCATTCACCCCCATTTGACCATGCGCGGGCATGGGATTAGCATTCACATTCGGAGATGGTGCAAAATTGATTGCCTTAGAATCCACCAGGTCCTGGACAACATGCTTAAAAGCTTTACAATTCTCCACATTGTGTCCAGGGGCACCAGAGTGAAATTCACATTTGGCATTCTCATCAAAACTGGCTGGCCTCTGATCCGGTCTCAACGGAGCCAACGTCCTCAGCTGAACCAACCCCAAGTCTTTCAACTTCTTCAGCAAGAATGAGTATGTCACTGGTGGCCTATCAAATTGACGATCATTCATTCGCCCTCTCACCTAGGGGTGTTCAAAACCAAACCAACCCAATAGAAAACCGCAAACCAAACCAAACCAAACCGAAACCGCAAAAAACCGCATTTGGTTCGGATTCGTTTGGGTCATTTTTTAATAAAACCGCACGGTTTGGTTTGGTTTGCGGTTTGTATTTTGCAAACCGAACTAAACCAAACCAAACCGCATTATGTTACAACCCAAACTTCACTTATCCCACATCCAACCCAAACCTCAAACCTAGTATGCCTTAACCTTACAATTACAAATGATTTTCTCTTACTCACACTTAGGATTTCAATTTCAACCTTCTTAAATCTCTCATAATAGTATCACACATTCTTCTCATCTTCTTTTCCATGTAGGTCTCACATAGTCTACTCTAATAAGTCCTTTATTATGTTCTTTCTTTTTTATCTTTTATGTTACTATTTTCTCTTCCAATTACGTTTTTATTGCACTTTTCTTCTCAATCTCGCATCTCTTATGTTCTTTTTTTCATCTTCTCTAATCTCTAATCTCATATGTTTTTTTTATGTTTTATTATAATGTCTTTGATATTATTTTATGCTACTATTTATATTTGTCTTTTATTTCACTTTTGTCTAATCTGATTTTTTGTATATTGAATGAAACGTTTTTGTCTAAATATGATGAATTTTGATGTTATTTAGTAATGTATGAATGACTAAACACAAAGTTATGTCATTATTTATAGGAGTATATATGGCTCAATAAAAATATTATAAAAAACCGAACCAACCAAACCAACCCAAACCGCATTGATTTGGTTTGGTTTGGTTTGGTTTTATTTCTAAAAGCCAACCGAACCAAACCAAACCGCATGCTTATTTCTCTTGCGATTCGGGTGATTTTTATCGAAAAAACCGCCCAAACCGCACCGCGAACACCCCTACTCTCACATGATATCCGGCCCTCTGCGGTCTCTGTTGAAATGGTTGTCGTTGCTGTTGCGGTTGTTGTTTTTGTTGCTGTTGTGCGGGTGAAATATCAACAAGAATTGTTACCGCAGCAGTGTGCTGGTAGTAACGATCCCTACCTTGTCCTCTCTGGGTATACACAGCACTTGTATCACCCTCCTTCTTTCTCTGACCATTCCCAAAGGGCTTCTTCGATCCAGACGATGAAGCATTACCCTGTATGTTTCCCAGCTTCAACCAGCTTTCTATTCTTTCCCCAGCCACCACTATATCAGCGAAGTTGGTAACCGGGCATCCAACCATCCTCTCTGCAAATGTCCCCTGAAGGGTACCCATGAACAAATCAGACATTTCTCTATTTACCATCGGAGGTTGGACTCGAGCAGCCAGCTCCCTCCACCTCTGTGCATATTCTTTAAACCCCTCATTAGGCTTCTGAGACATACCCTGCAATTGGGTACGACTAGGAGCCATATCAGCATTAAACTGGTATTGTTTAAAGAACGCATCACCAAGATCCTGCCAGTTCTTGATATCAGATGACCTCAGCTTGGTGTACCACTCCAAAGACCCCCCAGACAGACTGTCCTAGAAGAAGTACATCCAGAGCTTCTGGTCCATTATATAAGCAGAAATCTTTCGGACGAAAGCCTGGAGATGAGTTTCCGGGCAAGAACTCCCATTATACTTGTCAAACGCATGCGCTTTAAACTTTTGCGGGATCACAATCCCCTCAACCAGCCCCATGTTCGACATGTTAACAACCCCCGAAGTAGCATAACTCTCTAGAGCCCTGATTTTCTCCGCCAGCACCTGAATCTCCTTATTTGGTGGTTGAACACCCCACTGACCAAACTGTTCATTCAGCATGGAGAACTGATCCGCTTCTTTGTCTTCCTCTCTATCCTCCTCAGCCCTAAAGAAAGGAGGAAACAGACTATCCTTCAGATTGTTGTTCACCGGACCCGGTCCACCGCCTGTAGTAGCACCAAAACCACCACCATTATTGATCACCACCCCAGCAATAGTCTTTTTTCTGAGATCTCCTCCATCTCTTGATCCACCGAGACCATTGTTGGACACACCCTCCTGATTATTACCATTGTTGGCAGCCGAAGCCCGCTCGAGTTTTTCCACCTTATCAGCAAGTGCTTTCTGTCCCAAGGCCAACCCTTGCATGAGGTTTATCAGCTCACCCATTTTCTCCTTCAACTCGAGAATATCTGCGTTGGGTAGATCCATCAGCTTGGATTTGTTGCGCCTGGTAGGGTATCTGTGCGGACGTGCTACGTGTAAGGGAATGATTCTACGTGCGCGAGCAATGATTCCTGAAACAATCAAGCACGTTAGAAACTGACACCTGCAAAATAGAAGACAAGTTATTATGATTCATGCATGAATTCAATGTCTATCCATATGAGGAACACTCTGTCTTTCGATCCTGGCTTCATCAAGACAGATAATAATCTGGCAGCAATATTCTGATATCAATCATCTGATTTTGCCATACAGAGCAGAGAATTATGATTTAGCAAAGATATCACCCAACCATGTGTGTGCTGTGTGAGTGCATACAGTCAAACAAATAAAGCTTGAAGATCAATCACTGAATGATAATAACCACTGTATATCAAGAGTGTACAATACGTGCGAAAGTCATACATCAAGTCTGATACAGATCAAATACAATTCTCCAGAATCAGAAAGAAAATACAAGCAAGTGAATTCCGTCAACATGCCTGACAGTAATCCAACACAAATAAGAAAGGTCTAATCTGACGAAGGTCCCACAGAAGGCCCTACATCATCAACCATCCTGGTAAACTTCACGGCGAACCTAAGCTCAGTGTTCTCCTGCTGCAATCTTCCTATCTCCTTCTGGTGAATCTTCATCTGTCTGAAATAATGATCCCTCTCAACATGATAGTGATCTCTCTCAGCAATAATCTTCGCTTTCTCAGCTTCCCATTCCGTGGCAAGGACTTTGGCTCTGGCATCTCTCTGATTCTTCACAAGGATCTGCCTCCTCTTCTCATCTTCAATGACGCTCAAAGCTCTAGCTAACTTCTCCTTGGTAATGTCATGCTCCTTTGTAGACGACTCCAAAGCTTGGCTGATCTTGTGGTAATAAGCGGTGTCTATCTCAAAGCGCTTCACCTCAATGGCATGTCTCTTATCCTGATCTTCTATTCTCCCTTTGATTTCCTGATTAGCCATCTGAATTCTAGCACCACTCATCTCCAACTCAGTCTTCTCTGCTTGCAGCTGATCTCTAGCTTTCTTCATCTCAAGGAACTCTTCCATGCTGACAGAAGAACGCGGCCCCTCAATCAAAGGACACCAAGGATCACCCCCAGGGAATGGTAAATGCGTGAGCTCAATCCTCTTCCTAAGCCAATCATCAAATGGAGGAAGAGACCTGCTATTAACCTTACCAAAAGGAACCTTGCCCTTTCTCTGAACGTTGCGCCATGCTCCAGACACTTGCCTCAACCGTGTCAGATTACCCTCAGCCGGGAAGTAGAAAGACTCCTGAATCTCACACTCGAGAGGAGGAACCTCCATAGCAAACCCCATTTGTCTCCTAAGAAGCGTCGGGTTGTAATTAATGCATTCCTGAACTCCTATAAGAGGCACATTGGGAAGACTCCCACAACTGTAAATGAAGTTTCGCCCAACCATACCATTGTGAGTCCAAGCTATGTCCTTGGCTCGCAAACCCATCAACTTGGTCGCCCAATTAACCGTGGGATCAAGAGAAACAAAAGCACCTCTGGAAGGCAGATATCCCATGAACCACTTGTACAACAGTTGAGCACAACATCGAATCAATCCCCCACGCCGCTTCTCGTTCCGATTATGGACCGAGTAATAGACATCTCCAACCAGGGTAGGAATAGGATTCCTCTGCACAAACAGCCTGATGGCATTAATGTCCACAAAGTTCTTCTGATTAGGGAACATGATGATTCCGTAAATGCTGACAGCAAGCAAAGCACAAACGACCCTCCAATTACCCACAACAGCATGCTCCTTGGCTTTAGCCTCCAAGAAACTCAGATGGAAACCGGGCAACCTTCCCTTCTCCTTCAAACCCCCCTTAGCCACCTCTGAGCTCAAATAAAGAGCACGAGAAATCTCAGCAACATCAAGTTCATCCTTAGTGACATAGAACGGAATCTGGTCTCTGATCGGAATACCCAGGATACTGGCATAATCTTCCATCAAAGGCCCTAACAGGTAATCCGGGAAAACGAAGCATCTCAAGCCCGGGTCATAGAACTGGAGAAGAGTATGGATGGCACTCCTATCTGTATCTGTAAGCCTGAAAACCACCTTCAGAATACCACCATGAGTCTCACGGAACATCCCCACATGGTCAGGTGTAATCAATGATATCATATCCTTCAATATATCAATCTCTGGATTGAAGAAACTGTAGACGACGTCATCTTTCAAACCGGGCCTTATGTCTGAAACAAAGAAGTCTCTCAACCAGGATCTTAATCAAGAATGTCCCCTGCATATGGATAAACATGAGTTAGATGCAGATAAATGCAAAATGAGAATGATGCTGATGCATGAATGCAATGCACTGTGCCATCCTCCAAGTCATCTGAACATCCACTGCACCTGGTTATGGCCTCTGAACTGATCACAACCATCTGAGGGAATATGTAACCGCAAATCCAACTCGGGGGTTCCGAAATAAACGGAACCTGAAGATATATCACCATCATCGCTGGAAAACCACTGATCTGACAACAACACAATCATCTGTACCAGCCCAGGGAATCCTGAAATAAACGGATCCCCACTGATAAATACCACGGACATAACTCCGACGTCTCAGAAATAAATATCCATAAATCCGACTTATAAATAAGACTCTGATCAATAACTGAACCATTAGTCACCATCAAAGTCACCATCAGAACATGCATCTGTAGGAATCAAACCCTCCCCTCACAGGTGAATTTTAATCAGGTCATCCTAAGGCGGATAATGGTCTCGACAATCGGACAAGATACTCAATGGGTTTGCCCTTTCGGGTGTGCCGCTGCAGCTCTCATAAGATCCTCTAAACCAAAGATCCGGGAAAGAACGGTCACCGAAGTCAACAACTCAGATGAGGTAACCCAACAAAAATGGAATACTCCACCCGGAAGAACTCTCTCAAAAGAACCTCGTCCGGCTTGTGGTATGTCACGTCGCAACAACATGTTGATCCAACATGTGAGGAAACGTGAGACCACGCTAATCCTAGGTGTATACTCGGGCCTGGGTTTTAGCCCCACTCAGAACACCCACCCCAAAACAGAGGAACCAACCTGTACAGAATCCAGCACAATGATAATATGATGCATGCAAACACATACGCAAATATATACAAACACAGTATAATAATCATAAATACAATAAATAAAGCAGCACAAGCAACCAAAACTATCCTAGAGAGCGCTAGGAATGATTCGCTTAGGGAAGATGGACCAGCAAGAGGTCAACTTCTCTAGTCCCCAGCAGAGTCGCCAGTTGTCGCATCCGCGAAAAACAAACCAACACACACAGGAAACCGACTTCCAATCGCTGGACTTACGTCAGACTCCAAACAAGCAAACACACACCAAAAAATAAAAGGGTGCCCGGAGAGATCTCGCACGATCTCCTGCCTACGTACCTCATCTGGTATGAGGATCAGGGCGACGTAGTTCCCCTTAACAGGGGAGAAATTTCTATCCTAACCAGAGACCGGGAAATAACAAACTAAAAGGGAGACTGACTCGAGCCTAATAGTTGTCACGTAATCCACAATAGTCCTAGGTTGAGGTTTCTAACAAGAGTTTGACTCACACAGGCAGTGAGTCAACTCGAGTCTATCTCTACGTACATTCAACTTCCTTGAAAGTTGATCATACGACTCCTACAGAAAGGAGATGAGAAGAAAAACAGATAAACATCAAAAGCAATTAGCACACACTATACACAACCAAGGGGGCTCAAGCAAGGTTGGGCTTTAGTCAAGGGGTCATATCGACCTTGACAAACAAGCCAAATACTGGAATGGGTGATCAGGCTTTTAACCTCTAACATTGAGAGTTAGGGTGAGCAGATGAACTGGAGATGAGGGTTATGCCTCATATCTCTTAACCCAGGCCTGGGTGAGCTTGAATCAATGAAAGTGTGGGAGTCCAAAATGTGGGACTCTACTCCATAATGATTGACTCTATATACAAGATTTTGGGTTTTTATTCAAAGTGCATCAACACATGGTGTGAGCAAGATGAAAGACACAACTGAATAGCAGGGGATGGATTGCACATCCCTTTTATCAGCCAATGCCTCTTCACTTAGGAGGTCTTTGAATGTACAAGGCACAAAGATAAACAAGCACAAACATTGCCTCTTAAGGAGGGCTTCAGACAGGTGCCTGCCAAAATAATATGGCAGGTCTTCCAGACTACATGGAGAATAGGAAGTTACCTAGGTGGTATGCCAACCACAAGCAAAGCAAAGCAACTCAAATAATGAGTTAAAGCGGCTAAAGTACCTGTGAGAAAAGCTAAACCAGTCAATATTTACATTCAGACAAATCAAACAATCAACAACAGTCAGACAACCAATTATCAGACAACATCAATGCAAGGCATGAGATGCAAGCAAACTAAATTGATTCATCATCCACAAGACCTACAAAACAGCAAGGTTAGTCAACCAAAATAACTTGTATCTCAAGTGATGAGATCAAATCAACCAATGTGGCTAATTGCTTGAAACCTGAAACACAAAGTCCAAAAGATGAGAACAAACCACTAGCTCAAAGGCTAGGGTCAAAGGTGGGGAAAAAAGTCAAAACATAAGCTAAAACTCAACATGAATCACATTTACTCTATCATGAACATGTCCTAAAAAGGACCAAATCAAAATCATCAAGCAAGGTCATCATTCAACCAAGAGAAGGCAATGAACACAACATGATCATCAATTGGACATACAAGATGAGAAAATGCACATTAAATCAGAAATAGCTCAAACAATTCTGGAAATTTTCATGAGCATTCAACACATCAAACACAATTAGCATACCAAATATTGTAAACAGAAGAGATCAATTGATATGGAAATGAAAATGATCAAATAGGACATCCAATTGTGTGACATACATTGTCACACCTAAAGTACATGTGTCCCAAACAGTGAAGACAATAGCAAAAAATGCCAAATAAAATCACACAAATCCATCATCATGTTAAGAATCATCATGCAAAATTTCATGGCATTTGGATAATGTATGTGCATTTTATGATAGAAAGAAAGAAGCAAGGTCACAAAAGCATACATGTTCAATCAATCAACCACAATTCAAAATCCAGAAATGGTAAAATCGTAAAATCAAAACCATAAAATTTTAGACATTCAAAGGATCATGTAGGAAAAAACCTGGAATTAATTGGATTATTCTACTATTAGTTATGATTTTTTGAAGATCATGGAAAAAATGAAATAAAAATGTGACAAAGCATATGAAGAAATGATGAAATGAATTGGAAAATATGGAAATGCGCCAGCCAGGATTCGAAGTATGTCCAGCGCTACACACCAAACGACGTCGTTTGGCCAAGGAATTTGAATGCAGAAGCGCGCGCTAGCGAAACGACGTCATTTCGCCTAGGGTTTACAGGCGGCGGCGGGTACTGTAGCTCGCGGAGGAAACAACCGTCTTCCTCGCGAAGACGGTGATGAACAGTGTACGCATGCACAAATTTTTTCCAGAATTTCAAAACAATTACACCAAATGAAAGCTTATGCTACAAGGAACATGAATCCAACATCAATTCATTCTAATTCATCATAACAAATTCAAATCGAGCAAAAAACATTTTGGTGCACAAAACTTCCATCAAGCATATCTCAGTCATTAGTGCACCAAATCACACGAAATTTAGCTCAGATTAACTAGCATGATAAGATCTACTCTATCATACACATAAAACAGAGAATTAAGATGATCGAAAATATGACCTCTTGAAGATCAACTTCTGGAATCTGCAGTTTCAAGGCCTGGCAATCGTGCAAATCCACTCCTAATCACTTGTTATGAAGTTTGATGAAGAACTTGAGGCTTTGAACTGCTTAGATCTTGCTTAAATCTGAATTGCCATTGCTATGTTCTTGAGCTTGCATCACACAATTCTGGTCCAAATTTGATGATTCAAGGCTTGATCTATACTAAATCAACACCAAAGAACAAGAATATGGAAGAAAATTGAAGGCTTATGTGGAAGAAATTTGAGTTTTGGTTGAGAGAAAAAATTGGAGGAAAAAGAAAATTCTAGATCTAGAAAATGTGTCAACTGAAAATTCTGTTATGATTATGTATTTATATGATGTGTTAATCCTAATGAAAATTAATTAAGCTTTGGTTAATTGTGATTAAGTGAAAATAAGGTGTTTGGCCAAAAATGACATTTCGCATGGTGCATGGAGCAAATGGACGTGAACAGTAACCAATGAATGATCAATTTCACTTAAAATCTTCCAATTAACACAATGGCAATGGTGATTTATTCCCATGATGCACCAATTTCAAATTTAGCATTTCCCCCCCAAAATAAGCATGAATATGCATATGATCATAAGATGAATTTTCATGCAATGTGATGAATGCTTTGGAAAGTTCATGTCATGATAAGAATTTGACAAAAAGGAGCACTCAATTCGGAGTTAATCTTCCAATTAAAAGATATGGCCTTTTGAAGTTTCAAGCACACTTGGCAATAATTTGATCATATCTCCTCAACCATTCATCATAAATTCATGATCTTGGACTTTTTGGAAATGGGAGAGAGAGATCTTCAACTTTCATGTTGGACAATATTTTATTTGAAGCTTCTTTGATGATGTAAGATCAAGTTGAATTTGAACCAAAAACTTTCCATTTTTGGAAACTTTCAATTATAGGTCACTTTCCATTTTTGGAAACTTTTGATCTGACCTCAAATTCTTCAAGATATGTACTTGGCATGATGAACGAGCCTCTTTTGAACATGAATGAGATGTTGAAACTCATTTCTCCACCTCCTAGCCCTCAGTTCTTGCACAATTGACTTTTATGAGCCCTAGATGACTTGAACATGCACAGATGAGTTTGAGCCTCAACCACTTGATGAAATGGCTCCAAAATGAAACCCTAGCTTGTACAAGCTCAATAAAATCATATGATGATCTCCTTCTCAAGAAAGACCTCATCTCCTTGAAAATCCCTGGTTGGAATAGAAGTCACTGATTAGGGTTGACCAGAGGTCAAAACCCTAATCCTAAGGAAACATGATCATGAACAATGGACCCCTTGGTGATGATAAAACCATGATAATTGTGATATATCCTTGCCAACAAGATAATACTCAACCTCTGAAGGACCAAGAAAACCCTATTTGAAGCACAAACCCTCAGATGGTTGGTGATCAATCTAATAAGACCCTCAAGCTTGAATCTCTTAACCCCTCTATCTTCTGAGAAAGACCTTAGAGGATGACTTGTTTATTTTCACATGATATGCAATATGCAATGACTAATGCCCTAAAAATGAAATGCAAAATGCTAAACTAGTCCCAAGAAGAAGAGGGCAAATTTTGAGGTGTTACACCAGTAACCAGCACCAGGTGGCTCATATAGCACCTGCCTTTAGGGAAAATCAACATTATCAACATCAGCAACAGCAACATCAACAGTATCAACAACAACAACATCGTCCGCAATAGCAGGCCTACCAGCCTCGAAACAACAATACCAACACTAACTATGATAGGAAGAGGGTCACTTTTGATCCGATTCCAAGGACCTACGCTGAGCTATATCCTTCATTGATTGAAAGGAAGTTGATTATTCCACATGACCCACCCGTTGTACCGACCAACCCTCAGTGGTGGTACAAGCCCGAGCTTCACTGTGTTTATCATTCCGGCACTCCCGGATATGATGTGGAGAACTGTTATCCTCTGAAGACCAAGGTGAAAGACCTTGTTAGAAGCGGTATACTATTTTTCGAGGACGTAGGTCCAAATGTTAAGAAGAACCCATTGCCCGAGCATGGGAAGGCTGCAGTTAATATGGTTCAGGGTTGCCCTGGAAAGTACAAAGTCCGGTATGTCAGTCATATCAGGCAATCATTGGTCAAGATGCACAAATTGTTATGTGGATACAGTCATTATGAGCATGACCATGACAGCTGCCGTGTGTGCACTGTCAACGAGAGAGGATGTCGCCAAGTCAGGAAAGACATCCAAGAGATGCTGGATCAGGGTGTGATCCAGATACTTCAGAATCGTGATGAGGATGAATTTAATGTTATATCACCTGTATTCAGAATGCCCGAGCCTGTTGTTGTCAGATATGATGGCAGCAAGAAGAAGGCCTCTCCATCTCTTATTATCAAGCCAGTGGGCCCTGTCCCTTACTCTTCAGATAGAGTTGTTCCCTACCGATATAACACCGTCGAGTTGGAAGATGGGAAGGAGGTGTCGTTACCCTCCACCTCTGTTACAAGTATTTCTGGTGTCAGTGGTATGACCCGCAGTGGTCGTGTTTTCTCGGCACCGCCGAAACCCCAGGTTGACATGAGAAGAAATGATGTTGTTGATAATGCTGCCAGTCCTGTGGGGATTTCTTATTCTTCTCCGAATCTGGCACTTGTTGTTGATAGACCTGCCGTCGTTGTTAAAGCTCCTATCCCTGTTGGCCAGAATGGCATATTGAGAGAGGATTGTGATGAGATGTCGAGGCTCATCAAGAGGAGTGAATATAATATTGTCGATCAGCTGCTTCAAACTCCATCAAAGATATATGTGATGTCTTTGTTGATGAACTCTGAGCCACACCGCGAAGCTTTGCAGAGGGTGTTGGACGTGGCATACATGGATTACGATGTCACGATAGAATAATTTGATAGCATTGTTGCAAACATAACTTCTTGTAACAACTTGAGCTTTTGCGATGCTGATCTTCTCGAGGAGGGAAAAGACCATAATTTGGCTCTACACATTTCCATGAATTGCAAGGATGATGCCTTGTCTAATGTGCTGGTAGACACAGGATGATCGCTGAATGTGTTGCCAAAATCCACTCTGGCGAAACTTTCTTATCAGGGCCCTCCCATGAGGCAGAATGGAGTGGTAGTCAAAGCTTTTGATGGATCCAGGAAAACTATGATTGGCGAGGTTGAGCTCCCAATCAAGATAGGACTTACTGATTTCCAGATCAATTTCCAGGTCATGGATATTCACCCATCATATAGCTACTTTCTTGGCAGACCATGGATTCACGAGGCAGGCACCGTGACATCCACCTTACACCAAAAGTTGAAGTTCATCAAGAACAAGAAGTTGGTGGTAGTAGGGGGAGAGAAGGCTCTCTTGGTAAGCCGTTTGTCTTCCTTTTCTTACATAGATGTTGAGGATGAGGTTGGGACTGCATTCCAAGCCTTATCTATTGCTGAGCCTTTAAGAAAAGGAACTTCTTCATTTGCGTCCTACAATGATGCGAAGTCTGCCATTTAGCATGGCGCAACTACTGGTTTAGGACAAATGATTAAGATGGAAGACAATAAATTCCGGGCTGGCATAGGGTATTCTTCGGGCACTTTCAGTGAGTGTGGCTTGTTCTATAGTGGTGGTTTCATCCATATGATTGAAGACCAAGAGGCTGTTGCTATAGTGGAAGATGACGCAGAGGAAGATTCTGGCAATTTTGTCATCCCTGGAGGAGTCTACAATAATTGGATCGTTGTTGATGTTCCAACAGTTGTCCATAAGTCCACTTAATGTGTTCACTTCTGTTTAAAAACCCTTCTCCCATGCCAAAAGGAGAAGTGATGACATTGTTGGCACATTAATACAATGATATTCATTCAAGAACTACATGTTAAATGTTTGTTTTTTCCAAATTATTTTCACTTTTTTGCTTTTTGCATGAAATTGGTGATCACTAAAAAACCCTAAAAAGATAATAAAATCAATCTTTTCATCTGCATAATGATTTGCCTTGTTTGAATTCTAAAATCTCTTTTATATCCAAAATCATTATGCAGGTTGATCAAACCCATTGAACATAATGATCCAACATCATCTCCGAACTTTGAGTTCCCTGTATTTGAGGCCGAAGAAGATGATGTTGAAGAAATTCCTGATGAGATTACCCGTCTGCTTGAGCACAAAGAGAAGATCATTCAGCCACATCTTGAGAATCTGGAAACAGTCAACTTGGGGTCTGAAGATTGTGTTCGCGAAGTGAAGATTGGGGCACTCCTGGAGGAGTCTGTGAAGAAGGGGTTGATTGAGTTGCTACGAGAATATGTCGACGTCTTTTCCTGGTCATATGAAGACATGCCTGGTCTGGATACTGATATCGTGCAACATTTCCTGCCTTTGAAGCCTAAGTGTGTGCCTGTGAAGCAGAAGCTCAGAAGAACTCATCCTGATATGGCAGTGAAGATTAAAGAAGAAGTTCAGAAGCAAATTGATGCGGGGTTTCTGGTGACTTCTACATATCCTGAATGGGTGGCCAATATTGTGCTTATGCCTAAGAAAGATGGAAAAGTCCGAATGTGTGTGGACTATCGAGACTTGAATAAAGCTAGTCCGAAAGATGATTTTCCCCTACCACATATTGATATGTTGGTAGATAATACAACTAAATTCAATGTCTTCTCATTCATGGACGGATTTTCCGGTTATAACCAGATTAAAATGGCACCCGAGGATATGGAGAAAACAACATTCATCACACCTTGGGGAACATTCTGTTATCGAGTGATGCCCTTCAGTTTGAAGAACGTCGGAGTCACGTATCAACGTGCTATGACTACCTTGTTTCATGATATGATGCACAAGGAGATCGAGGTGTATGTTGATGACATGATTGCGAAGTCGAAAACGGAAGTTGAACATGTAGAGCACTTGATGAAGCTTTTTCAGCGTCTGAGGAAGTACAAACTCCGCTTGAATCCAAACAAGTGTACATTTGGAGGCCGTTCCGGCAAGTTATTGGGCTTTATTGTCAGTGAAAGAGGTATTGAAGTTGATCCTACCAAGGTCAAAGCAATACAAGAGATGCCTGCGCCCAAAACTGAAAAGCAAGTCCGAGGTTTTCTTGGCCGCTTGAATTATATTTCCAGATTTATATCCTACATGTGCGCCTATATTCATGCTCCTCCAGAAAGATCAGCGTCATGATTGGGTCGAGGATTGCCAGAAGGCCTTTGATAGTTTCAAAGAGTATCTGTCCGAGCCTCCGATTCTGTCTCCGCCTATTGAAGAGAGGCCTTTGATTATGTACTTGACCGTTCTTGAGGACTCTATGAGTTGTGTATTGGGTCAGCAAGATGAATCAGAGAAGAAAGAGTATGATATATACTATCTGAGTAAGAAGTTCACTGATTGTGAGTCTCGATACTCAATGCTTGAGAAAACATGTTGTGCTTTGGCTTGGGCTGCCAAGCACTTACGCCAGTATATGTTGAATCATACTACTTGGTTGATATCCAAAATGGATCCAATCAAGTATATCTTTGAGAAGCCTGCTTTAACTGGCAGGATTGCTCGTTGGCAGATGCTGTTGTCTGAATACAACATTGAGTATCGAGCTCAGAAAGTTATTAAAGGTAGTATCTTGGCTGACCACTTGGCACATCAACCAATTGAGGATTATCAGTCTGTTCAGTACGACTTCCCTGATGAGGAGATTCTGTATTTGAAAATGAAAGATTGCGATGAGCCTACGCTCGATGAAGGTCCAGAGCCTGGTTCCCGATGGAGCATGGTATTCGATGGCGCTGTAAATCAGTATGGAAATGGTATTGGGGCAGTGATTATTACTCCTCGGGGCACACATTTTCCTTTTACAGCAAGGCTAACTTTCAAATGCACGAATAATATGGCGGAGTATGAGGCCTGTATTATGGGTTTGGAAGAGTGTATTGATCTTAGGATCAAACATCTTGATGTATATGGTGATTCAGCCCTTGTTGTTAATCAGATTAAGGGTGAATGAGAGATAAATCAGCCTGGCCTCATCCCATACAGAGATTATGCGAGGAGGATTTCAACTTTCTTCACTGAGGTTGACTTTCATCATATTCCTCGAGATGAGAATCGGATGGCAGATGCTCTTGCTACGCTTGCTTCGATGATTGTGGTGAAATTCTGGAATGAATTCCCCAATATCACTGTGATGCGCTTGGATAGACCAGTTCATGTATTTGTAGTTGAAGTGGTGAAGGATGATAAGCCATGGTATTATGATATCAAGTGTTTTCTTCAGAGTCAGATTTACCTGCCTGGGGCATCTGTTAAAGATAAGAAGACTTTGAGAAGATTATCTGGCAATTTTTACCTCAATGGCGATGTGCTTTACAAGAGGAATTTTGACATGATTTTGCTTAGATGTGTGGATAGACACGAAGCAAACCTATTGATGACTGAAGTCCATGAGGATTCATTTGGTACTCATTCCAACGGACATGCCATGACAAAGAAGATGTTGAGAGCAGGCTACTATTGCCTGACAATGGAGTCTAATTGCTACAAATATGTGAAGAAATGCCACAAGTGTCAGATTTATGCGGATAAGATTCATATTCCTCCGACACTTCTGAATGTGATTTCATCACCATGGCCTTTCTCTATGTGGGGAACTCACATGATTGGCATGATAGAGCCAAAGGCGTCAAACGGTCACAGGTTTATTCTCGTAGAAATTGATTACTTCACCAAATGGGTCGAAGCGGCATCGTATGCGAACGTGACCAGGCAGGTGGTTGTGAAGTTTATCAAGAATCAACTCATATGCTGATATGGTGTGCCAGATAAGATCATCACTGATAATGGGTCTAACTTGAACAACAAGATGATGAAAGAGCTGTGTAGCGAGTTCAAGATTGCGCATCATAATTCTTCTTGTTATAGACCCAAGATGAATGAGGCTGTTGAAGCTGCTAACAAGAACATCAAGAAGATCATCCAGAAGATGGTTGTTACGTACAAAGATTGGCATGAGATGCTGCCATTTGCTTTGCATGGCTATCGCACATCCGTCCGCACTTCAGCAGGGGCAACCCCTTTTTCTCTTGTATATGGCATGGAGGTTGTGCTCCCCGTAGAGGTTGAGATCCCATCGATGAGAGTCTTAATGGAAGCCAAGTTA
The DNA here is from genome assembly GCF_024323335.1 of Lathyrus oleraceus. NCBI lineage: Eukaryota > Viridiplantae > Streptophyta > Magnoliopsida > Fabales > Fabaceae > Lathyrus > Lathyrus oleraceus. Next base: position 197,763,720 of record NC_066580.1, on the reverse strand, counting down.
AATGATGCTGAATGGGTTCAGAGTCGTTATGACCAGCTGAATTTAATCGAAGAGAAGAGATTGACTGCCATGTGCCATGGTCAGTTATATCAGCAAAGGATGAAGAAAGCCTTTGATAAGAAGGTCAAGCCTCGCCTATTCAGAGAAGGTGACCTTGTGCTCAAAAATGTTTTGTCTTTCGCGCCCGATTCCAGGGGCAAGTGGACTCCAAACTATGAAGGTCCATATGTTGTTAAGAGAGCCTTTTCAGGTGGTGCTTTGATACTTACAACTTTGGATGGGGAGGATTTCACTCGTCCTGTGAATTCAGATGCAGTGAAGAAATACTTCGCCTAAACTAAAAACAGAATAGCTCGTTAAGTTGAAAATCCGAAAGGGCGACAAAGGCAAACATGAGCGTCTCGGTGGATTGAAAACCCGAAAGGGCGATCCACGCAAAAGTTAGAGACATAAAAAATGAATATATGTATCCCGCTAGATTGAGTACCTGACCCTTGTAGCGGGGTATTCGTTACCATTAGAGATATTGACTAAATCCAAGGTAAATCATACAAGTCGAGTCGCCACCGCACTTCTATTTATCCAAAGGAATGGTTAGAAAGTGAACAAAAACCTAAAAGTTTTATCGAATCAAAAACTAGTAAAAATGTCAGAGATCTGGGTAAGGGGGTTGGTTATGCAATGGGAAGGTTTTAAGCACCCAAAACATCCTAGGTACTCTTAGGGAGCCCTTTTCACATTTGTTGTAAGGTTAGTATTTTGTGAAAATTTATTTGTGCAAACATGATTGAAGAGATGAGAAGAGAATGTACAAGTTCATTTACATTTGTGTTTGGATGGATGAACCCATTACCTACATACCATCTTTAAAAAGATCAGGATCAAAACCTCGTAGTTCGGGGTAAAAATCTCAAAATGAGTTGGTGAATTGATTGATCCAAAAGCCTTAAGGTCTTTTGTTATCCAAGGGAGAAAACTCAACCTAAAACCACAAATCCACCATGTGAGGATAGCTTCAACACGCTAGTGAGGGGTTAACCCTAAAATAAGCATGGAAGACTCATTGTCCATCACTAAGGATACATGTGAGTATTACATCTACCACAAGGATAACTCAAACCTAATAGCTAAAGGTTATGAAAAATATTGATAAGAAAGTGGCCATTGAAACCACAAAAAGCATTTGAATGAGTTATATTTACCAATGAAAAGTATATACAAAATATGGTCAAAGTTGGCTTAGAAGTTCAATTCAAAATAAGTGTTATGAAAAGAAAAGTTTGAAAATCAAAAGCATAGGGCTTAGGTTTCTAATGTTGAAAAGAAGTGTTAATGTTTGCACAAAAGTTTTGGCTTGGGTTAGAGTGGAGAGAAGAAGAAGAATGGCTAAAGTCCTAAACATACAAGAGATAAGAGATAAGAGAACAAGACCACAAATGGAGTTCCTCTCTTGAGATCATATTGATGATCCAAGTAGCTCCCATCATTTGGAATAAGCAATCACATAAGCATAAGCTCAAGCAACCAACAATCAAATGAACTCTTGGAAAGCTCCTCAATGTATCTTGGATCTCTCTCTCTCTTAGAAGCTCATGGCAATGGTTCCTCAAATTTGAATCAAGGCGGAATCCCTAGCACAAGAACACACACATTAAAAGATTCTAGCAAACAAACAAGGAATGGACAAGAAGAGTTTAGAAGTTGGTCCTTTCAAGGTCATCTTTCAACATTAAGCATTCTAAAGGCCCAATGCCTAGTTGCTCTTTGACTTTTATAGCCCTCTAAAGGCCCAATGCCTAGTTGCTCTTTGACTCCAAATTTGCATAGGGAAAGTCCTAAAGTCTAAGTCCATTTTGTCCAATTCTTTGCATTGTGGTCCACAACAATTAAAACAAAACACAAGCACAATAGTATATACACAATTATGTGCTTAAGTGAGCAAAAGGCAAATTGCATTAACATAAACATGTGCTCCAATGAGCAAAGGAAAAAACAAATGAATAATATGTACAAGAATAGTAAATTGCATAAATGTAAAGTGCAAAAAGTAAATGTTAATGGTTAATGATTAGTGTTAGTAGTTAGTGTGCCCTAAGGAAAATTTAGCGCTATGTTAAGCAATCGTAATTGGACTTATGTAGAAGTCACAACTATCTGAGGCCGGTCAATAATAATGTAGGCAACAACACAAGTTAGAAGTCTTGATTAGTTAATCAAGTTCCAACAACTTGCCATGCCAAAAGAAAAAAAAAGAATTGATTTTGTATTCGTTTAAGTCCTTTGCATGATTTAGGAAGCAACCTATCCTTAATGCAAAGCCAACTATTTGATCAATTGATCAAGATGAATTAGATTTGAATCAAGGAAGATTAAGCCTCCCTAATCAATGGTAACTTATCAACCTTTAACTCATTGATCAAAAGGGAAAAAGAAGAAGAAGATGGAGATGAATAATGGAAATGGAAATAAGAAGAATAAAGAGCATTAAATGAAATAGAATGTACCAATCAACAAGTGTTGACCAATGACATTGAGGATCATGGTCAAACAATCAAAAACAAAAGTGAGATGAAGATTAGAAATCAAGAAATGAATAAAATATTTTTGGCATTTTTAATATTCAAAATAAACTTGAATTAAAATATTAAAGAAAGGTCAAACTTCAAAATCACCTCAAATCAACTTTGAAAAGTCCAAGTGATTTATCCTAAGTTCAACAAGGTCAAACAAAGTTTGACAAAAAATTTCAGCATTTTTAAAAGTCAAAAACTATTTTTAATCAATTAAAAATGAGTAAAAATAACCTAATTGAACTTAAATCTCAAATTAATTAATAAATTGATGAGAATATTTTTCATAGATCCATCATCATTCAAATAGGTTGAGAAAATATTTATGTATTTTTTGAATACCAAAAACTATTTAAAATGAATTAAAAATAACCAGAAAAGAGAAAATTCACAAAAAATATCAAATGATGAAATTAAAAAATTAAAAATCATTTTTAGAAACTAGAATTAAAAAGAGAAATAATGCAATTGGTCCCATATTTTTTGGAATTAAAAAGAAAGAGTTATGATTTTTTGAAGTTTAATGGAATAAAAGAAATAAAATGGAAATTAAGAAAATCAGAAAAAAGGAGAGGCGTCTGATCAAGCCTCATTAATTGACGTGGCTGATCAGACGCTCCACATGTGCGCGCTCATGGTAGGCCTTAGTCAACTGAGTAACATATGGAATTAAAAAAGTCATAAGATCCAAGAGCCATGATTCAATCTGGAAATCATTATCAACGACTGGGATTCAAACTGGCAAACGGACGGTGGTGTACACCACCGTCTTCTCTGGCGAGCATGGAGATTCTGGCCAGAGTTGCAGGTCATAAAAACTTAATGAAAACGAGCGATCCTCATATCATTGGAAAGTTGGGGTGATGTACATCACCCCTGTACCACTAGTTTCTCTTCTAGATCCCCATAGTAAGAGAAATCAGAAGGAGAAAAATATGGTGTTCATGCTGAACTTTATGGATTTGTAAAATTAAAAGCACCAACATGTTGCCTCTGTTGAGAGGACTTCAGCCAAGCAAAAGGACATAAGAAACAAGCTATAAATGAAGAGTTTCGAAGCAAATAAGTTTGAACATCAACCTTCTAAATACAGATCTGTGGAGCACGATCCTTCAATACACTTGCTTGCAGCTTGTTCTGGAGATGGAAATGAGGCAAGGCTAAGGAATTAGAATCCAATAATCAACCAAGGAAGTTGAGAATTGGATCTGAAAATTTCAAGTGAAAAAGAAAAATTCCTTTAGAGTATGGTTTGGAATGATTTCTGCAGCATTTCAGATTGATTTGAGGATGAGAAATGAATGAAGCATGGCATGTATTTATAGCTGAAACTGATGCCAAGTGAGGAGGAACTCGTGTGCATGAGAATTGGGTCCCCCATGCATGGGCCTGTACAGGCACATGTGAGGCCCAAAACCTGGTGTAAATGGATGTTGAGCCTGTTTGGAGAAGGTTTGGACGTGTGATTTGCAAGGCAATGGCTTGTGCATGAAGTTTCATCATGAATTGCATAATTGTGCCTAAAACTTCACCTCTTCGAAAATGCCAATTAGAAACTCCAAACATAAGCATATGGGTAATGGTTGGAAAGGTCTTGACATAAGGAATAAATGTTATGTTGGACAAAAACTCATTTGAAGTGTGGAAATTTATGAAAACAGGCCATGAAGTTCATAGTGCAAAACATGCCTTTGAGAATTTTGTCAAAATGAAACAACTTCAAGCCCTTATGTTTTGATGATGCAAGATTCAAATGAAAACACCTCCAACCTTAAAGTTGTAGATATTTTCAATCCAATCAATATGGACTTAAATTTTGCATCATTTGGATTTTTCATGATGACGTTATGGGCACTTGAAGTTGGACTTTTTTGCCTTTCAATGCATTTGGTCCAAAGTGACCTATAATGTTTTTCATTATCACATGTATTTCTTTTACGATTTTGAAATTTTGTTAAACATAACATTTTACATAGACACAATAAGATTTCCAATGCATTTGATCCCACCTCAAAATCATAAAAAATGAATGAGTTATGTTCTTGGGAAGTTGACCCAAAATTAGGGTTTCAGTTAAAATGACCTATAATGTATTGGAATGGGAGATGACCTTCCAAGCTTCAAATCAATTTTTGATGAACATGAAAGTTGTTCATATTGTCCTTAAGAACATTGTTTCTTTTGGGATCATCTTCATTTGACCAACACATAAAAGGTTAGGTCTCAGTGTATTTCAAAATAGTCAGATGAATTGACTGATCAACTTCTCAAGTCCACAACTCATATCTTGATGAATTGATGATTGAGGACACTCAAATAAGCTCAAATATGCATGAAATGATGAATTAGAGAACTTCCCCTGATTGTATTTGAACATGGGCTGAGGTTGCTTCATTAGCAAGGCAATGTGGGTGATCAGATGTATTAGGGTTTCCTTGAGGAAGAAACCTCAAACCCTTTGACTTGCTTTGATCAAAATGATGAATTGAGATGCTAGGGAGGCATATTTGATGGATGAGAGCTTTGGGAACCATTGTCATGCTTGCCTTCACCTTCTCTTGGCCATATCTTTGCACCAAGGATCTCCTAGGAGCTTTTAGACCTTGTGATTACTCAAGCTACAAACAAAAGATGTTAGTGACATATTTTTGTGCTTTTGGTTAGTGAATAAAGATGAGAAAAGCAATAATATACAATTCAAGGATGCTTGGTGATCTCAAACCACTCACAAGAGGTCCCACCCAAAGGTAAAAGGAACCAAGATGCTTATGATCCTTAAGGCTTTGCAAATGCAATGTTATGATGCCATGAGGGATCTTAGGGTCAAAATTGGGGTCTTACAGATGCCCCTATTTAAGTTCATTCTAGTCGGAGAAATGAAGGTTAAAATCTTCGTCTCGACGAGGTAGAATGGGCTTAAATTATAACAAAGAGACGAATTTTGGTCCCTAAGAGACCTCATGATGCAAATGTATGTATGCAAAAAGGTAATACTCTGTTGGGATATGTGTCCACAAAGAAGGAAAAGGAATAGGAATAATTGAAAATCCACTGGAGTAACTCAGTCATAAATGGGACAAAGACTCTAGGGACGTAACTAGGGAGCAAAGGGATAAAAATGCGCGAGCAGGTCACGACTTGAAACTTGCTGAGAGACACGAAAGGAATCCGTGAAATAAATCCACGGAAAGACTCGAGCTGACTCAAAGATGCATGTATTAGGGAATATGCCAATACAGCAAAAAGCTTATCCGTAACGGATACTTCGGATAAAAATACGGACTCAGGTGGGGATGTCCACAAAGGACTCAGCTGAAGAAACAACAAATGAGGTATTACCGGTTACTGGGTAATAAAACTCAAAAAGAGAACATGTGATCCCACCGGTATAAGGGTGACAGAACAACATGCTCAGGGAGGAAGAATATCTAAGACCGGTATAAGGGTGAGAGATATCAAACATCCGAAAATCATCTGAGGAAGACCTAAAAGGTATATTAAAACTCAGGAAAATATGACTCCACAGGGGACAAAAAGTCATAATAGGGAGCAGAAGGAAGGAACACCAGGGATACCGGTTACGGGGCATATAATAGGTGACCAACCAAAGCGTGAATTGGGGAATATTCCCAAGACACTCATCATCCAAAAGAGGGCTAAAAGAAAAACTCGATTATAGGATGGACATTCGATTCCAAATAAAAGGGATACGAATCTTACTCGACTGGGGAAGAGCAAAGAACTTCGACCAGAGAGTGCATGAGATATATTATCTATTACCGTCAGGACGTAGATAATATACTCGCATGGAAGATTATCCACAACCGGTTACTGGGTTAATAAAGGATAAATCGACCGAAAATAAAGGACATCGGGATATCGCAAACTAGGTACAAAATGATGACCATTCAAGGGGAGAAACGATCATTACCGACAAACGGTACATGAAAGATGACTTGTTGGGGATAAATTTCTTTATCAGAGCAATTATCCAATAGATATATCACCGGGGGTGAAGGATTTATCAATACCGAATATTGGATAATGATAACCGTTAAGAAGGGGATTACATCTACCGGATACTGGGTAGAAAACCACGGAAAAGTAACTGTCATCGATTAGGATGAACAAAAGGTTAACTCTGCCAAGGGGATAAAAATAGGGTTTACAACTACCAGTGTAAAGGGTAGAAGACCATAGACTCTGCCGGGGCAAAGAAGGATAATTACTGGTTACTTAGCAACTATTCATCTATACCACAGGGAAGTGCAGGAAACAGTCATAAGGGGCCAATCTAGGATCAAACTAGATAGGCACGATGAAACAAAGCTTGTCCCTATGAGGATATAACTGAATGGGGAATTCCATCCCAATATATGTGTTGGGAGGCAACAGAAACAACCATTATCCACGAGGATATAACTCGGTGGGGAATATGGAAGGAAAGATAAACACTTTCTGCTTAAGGGGTTGACTCTATATGGGGAGATCAGACACCGACATCTGCTTTGGGAAATGTATTACCAACTAGCAGGGGATAACAAACAAAGATATATGGCAAAGAATGCAATCATGAATATCTGAATGTTTGAAAATTATATGCACACATGCGTGGTTATGTATGATAAATGCTGACAAACAGACATTTCTAACACAAACAGGTCCAAAGAAGAAGTACACAAACATTCGGTACTACATCTCAAGAGAGAAAGCCAGGACCACATAGATCTCTGTAGGGAAATGAGCATCCGTCATTCCAACTGGGGCAACTTCGCTGCATAGATGAACTTCGATGTAGAAGCAACTCTACCGGGAAAGTTATCAAAAAGGAGGATGGATCTCTGAAAGGGAACATCCATAAACCAAAAGCTTTCGAAGATCGCCAGATATTGTCTTACCAATGAGATCATATTTGCTGAGGAAAGATGAATAATCTTACCCAACACTCTGCTTGAGAGAAAGAACCACAAGAGGCTCCGGAGGAAGAGGACATGAGCATGCCAGGAATATGAACAAATGCCTTACCCTGTCGAGAATCTTACCATCCTTGGGAGAGCACTGCAGACATTCCCAGTATCCATATGTCATTGTGAATGTTCACTTTGTTTAAAAACAAATTATGAAAAATTTGATTGTTCAAAACAATGATATTTTTTTCAATTAAAACATGCAAAACATTTGTTGAATAGAAACAAATAAGAATGCAAATAATTGGATAAATGCTCAAATTTATTTGATGGAATGGTAGTCTGCAAATAGCAAGACCCCATAGATCTTTATAAATTTGAAATTGGTGATATATATTGGAAAAGGGCTACATTGAACATAATGACCATTTCTCCACCAATTCTGAATCTGGTGTATTTGAAGTTTTGGTTGATGATGAATGAGCGAGAATATCTGACGGATGGCAGTTGTAGAATAAAGTCTTGCCAGGATGCAGTTACTTGCCAAATCCCTATTTTTTGCCTAGATTGCCCCAGGGTGAGGTACTCAATCTAGCGGGATACATATATTCATTTTTTCATGTCTCTAATTTTTTCCTGAATCGCCCTTTCGGGTTTTCAATCCACCGAGACGCTCATTTTCGCCTGAGTTGCCCTTTCAGGTTTTCAACTTAGCGAGCTATTCTGATTTTATTTTAGGCGAAGTTTTTCTTGACTGCATCTGAATTCACAGGACGAGTGAAATCCCCCCATCCATAGTTGTAAGTATCAATGCACCGCCTGAAAAGGCTCTCTTGACAACGTATGGACCTTCATAGTTTGGAGTCCACTTGCCCCTGGAATCGGGCGCGAAAGACAAGACTTTCTTGAGCACAAGGTCACCTTCTCGGAACACACGAGGCTTGACCTTCTTATCAAAGGCTTTCTTCATCCTTTGCTGATATAATTGACCATGGAACATAGCAGTCAATCTCTTTTCTTCTATCAAATTCAACTGGTCATAACGACTCTGAACCCATTCAGCATCAGTCAACTTGGCTTCCATCAAGACTCTCATCGATGGGATCTCCACCTCTACTGGGAGCACAACCTCCATGCTATAAACGAGAGAGAAAGGGGTTGCCCCTGTTGAAGTGCGGACAGATGTACGATATCCATGTAAAGCAAATGACAGCATCTCATGCCAATCTTTATACGTGACAACCATCTCCTGTATAATTTTCTTGATATTCTTATTAGCAGCTTCAACAACCCCATTCATCTTGGGTCTGTAAGGGGAAGAATTATGATGCGCAGTCTTGAACTTACTACATAGCTCTTTCATCATCTTGTTGTTCAGGTTAGATTCATTATCAGTAATGATCTTATCTAGCACACCATATCGGAATATGAGTTGATTCTTGATAAACTTCACAACCACCTGCCTGGTCACATTTGCATATGACGCCGCTTCAACCCACTTGGTGAAGTAATCAATTGCTACGAGAATAAATCTGTGATCGTTGGACGTTTTCGGCTCTATCATGCCAATCATGTCAATTCCCCACATGGAGAAAGGCCATGGTGATGAAATCACATTCAAAAGTGTTGGAGGAATATGAATCTTATCTGCGTAAATCTGACACTTATGGCATTTCTTCACATATTTGCAGCAGTCAGACTCCATTGTCAGCCAATAGTAGCCTGCTCTCAACATCTTTCTAGCCATGGCATATCCGTTGGAATGAGTACCAAACAAACCCGCATGGACCTCAATCATTAACAGGTCTGCTTCGTGTCTATCCACGCATCTGAGCAGCACCATATCAAAATTTCTCTTATAAAGCACATCACCATTGAGATAGAAACTTCCTGATAATCTTCTTAGAGTCTTCCTATCTTTCACAGATGCCCCAGGCGGGTAAATTTGGCTCTGAAGGAAGCACTTGATGTCATAATACCATGGTTTATCATCTTTTACTTCTTCTACTGCAAATACATGAGCTGGTCTGTCCAAGCGCATCACAGTAATATTGGGAACTTCATTCCAAAGTCTTACCACAATCATGGAAGCAAGTGTAGCAAGAGCATCTGCCATCCGATTCTCATCTCGAGGAATATGATGGAAGTCGACCTCAGTAAAGAATGTTAAAATCCTCCTCGCATAATCCCTATATGGAATGAGGCCAGGCTGATTCGTTTCCCATTCACCCTTAATCTGATTAACAACGAGGGCCGAATCACCATATACATCAAGATGCTTGATCCTTAGATCAATGCACTCCTCCAATCCCATAATACAAGCTTCATACTCAGCCATATTATTCGTGCATTTGAAAGTTAGCCTTGCTGTAAAAGGAAAATGTGTGCCCTGAGGAGTAATAATTACTGCCCCAATACGATTTCCATATTGATTTACAGCGCCATCAAATACCATACTCCATCTGGAACCAGGCTCTGGCCCTTCATCGAGCGTAGGCTCATCACAATCTTTCATTTTCAAATACAGAATTTCCTCATCTGGGAAGTCATACTGAACTGACTGATAATCCTCAATCGGCTGATGTGCCAAGTGGTCAGCCAAGATACTACCTTTAATAGCTTTCTGGGCCCGATACTCAATATCATACTCAGATAACAACATCTGCCAACGGGCAATTCTCCCAGTTAAAGTAGGCTTCTCAAAGATATACTTGATCGGATCCATTTTGGATATCAACCAAGTCATATGATTCAACATATACTGGTGTAAGCGCTTAGCAGCCCAAGCCAAAGCACAACATGTTTTCTCAAGCATTGAGTATCGAGACTCACAATCAGTAAACTTCTTACTCAAATAGTAGATGGCATACTCTTTCTTTCCTGATTCGTCCTGCTGACCAAGGACACAGCCCATTGAGTCTTCAAGAACAGTCAGATACATAATCAATGTTCTTCCTTCCACAGGCGGAGACAGGATCGGAGGCTCAGACAAATATTCTTTAATACTGTCAAAAGCTTTCTGGCAATCCTCGGTCCAATCATGGGACTGATCTTTCTGGAGGAGCTTGAATATCGGCGCACATGTGGCAGTCATGTGGGATATGAATCTGGAAATGTAATTCAAGCGGCCAAGAAAACCTCGGACTTGCTTCTCAGTTTTGGGCGCAGGCATCTCTTGTATTACTTTGACCTTTGCAGGATCAACTTCAATACCTATTTCACTAACGATAAAGCCCAATAACTTGCCGGAACGGACTCCAAAAGTACACTTGTTGGGATTCATACGAAGCTTGTACTTCCTCAAACGCTGAAAAAGCTTTAACAAGTGCTCTATATATTCAACTTCCGTTCTCGACTTAGCAATCATATCATCAACATATACCTCGATCTCTTTATGCATCATATCATGAAACAAGGTAGTCATAGCTCGTTGATACGTGGCTCCGGCGTTCTTCAAACCGAAGGGCATCACTCGATAACAGAATGTTCCCCAAGGTGTGATGAATGTTTTCTTCTCCATATCCTCGGGTGCCATTTTAATCTGATTATATCCGGAAAATCCGTCCATAAATGAGAAGACATTGATTTTAGCTGTATTATCTACCAACATATCAATGTGTGGTAGAGGGAAATCATCTTTCGGACTAGCTTTATTCAAGTCTCTATAGTCCACACACATCCGGACTTTTCCATATTTCTTAGGCACGGGCACAATATTAGCCACCCATTGAGGATACGTAGAAGTCACCAGAAACCCCGCATCAATTTGCTTCTGAACTTCCTCTTTAATCTTCACTGCCATATCAGGATGAGTTCTTCTGAGCTTCTGCTTCACAGGCACGCACTCAGGTTTCAAAGGTAGGAAATGTTGCACAATATCAGTATCTAGACCAGGCATGTCTTTATATGACCAGGCAAAGACGTCAACATATTCTCATAGCAATTCAATCAACCCCTTCTTAACAGACTCTTCCAGGAGTGCCCCAATCTTCACTTCTCGCACACAATCTTCAGACCCCAAGTTGATTGTTTCCAGATTCTCAAGATGCGGCTGAATGATCTTCTCTTCATGCTCAAGTAGACGAGTAATCTCGTCAGGAATCTCTTCAACATCATCTTCTTCCGCCTCAAATACAGGGAATTCAAAGTTGGGAGATGGTGTTGGATCATTATGTTCAATGGGTTTGATTAACCTGCATAATGATTTTGGATATTGTAGCGGTGTATTCGTTACTATATGATCTATTGATTAAATCATAAGCAATGTATACAATAAACATAGAGTCGCCACCGCACTTTTATTTATCCTAAGGACTGGCTAAAAAGCGAACAAAAGCCTAAGAAGTTTTACACGTAGAAAACTAATGAAAAAGATCAGAGAGTCTGGGTAAGGGGTAAATTACGCAATGGGAAGGTGTTAGGCACCCAATGCGTCCTAGGTACTCCTAGGGAGCCCTTTTCACACTTTGTTGTTTGAAAATTATTATTTATTATGACATAAGTGATGTGCAAACATGATTGGGATGATGAGGAAAGAATATACAAGTTAATTATTTTTGTGTTCGAACGGATGAACCCGTTGCCTACGTACCTTCCATCAAAGGTAAGGATCAAAACGCCGTAGTTCGGCTAAAAAATTTCCAAAAGTTAGTGGATTCAATTTTAAAACACAAGCTCAAAGGTCTTACGTTACCCACGGGAGAAAACTCAACCTTGTAAGACAACTAGTCCACCATGTGAGAAAGGCTTCAACTTGCCAGAGAGGGGTTAACCCTATAATAGGCAAGGAAGGCTTACAATTCATCTACTAAGGACAAATAGGTGAGATTAATATCAACCAACTAGGGTAAATCAAACCTATAGCTAATGTATAAAAACTTAACAAGCATGGACAAAGCCACAAAATCACTTGAATGGGTGAAGTTATTTGGATTATTTACAAAAAGGTCAAATTATGATTAAAGTCAATTCAAAATGAAGTATTTACAAAAATGAAGTTTTGGAAAAATCATGGACTTAAGGTCCAAGTTTCTAATTTGGAAAGAAGGTGAGAATGTTTGCACAACACTTATCTCAAGTTTTAAAACATGTGTGAAAAGGTAGGACACAATGAGGTGAATGGAATGGTGTGGATGTAAAACTTCTTAAGCGGTTCGCCTCTTGAAGTCATATAGAAGATGACTCAAGTGCGTCCTTTGGAATAGGCTACAAATGAGCAATAATCTGAACATGGTAACAGATGAAAGTAAATAAAAGCGGATACTGGAGGCCACTCAATGGTCTTATGCCTGTCTCCTAAAACAAGTAAGGATATCAGAAGCCACTCTATGGACTTACACTAATCTCCATCAGAACAAAACAAAAAAACAAAACAGGGAAGTCAACTGCCAATCTATCTGGACTTATGTTAACCTCCACAATATGATCCTAGGAATACAAATGCCACATCACAGGGACTTACAATGAATCCTCACATACAACAACAATGCTCAAACAAAGAGCAAAGAAGATATGAGTGACCAATGAGGTCTTACACTCTATCTCTTCCATGTCATGGGAACAGATGCCAACTTACAGGGACTTATAACTGGTTCCTCAATGGGAAAACATCAATGTCACAAGGACAAAAGAAGTGATCACGCACTGATGGCAAACAAAGATGATAAATGCACAATGGCAATCAATGATGGTAAATGCACAATGGCAATCAAGTAATCATGTATAAATGAATCAAGTAATCAATCACATAAATTCAAGTAGCACACGCTATAACCATTCATGAGGCTCAAGCAAAAGGGTTTGACTATGAAAGTCCACTGTAAGAGGTAAGTGTCGCTCTTAACCTGGCCATTGAGGGGCTCAGGTGAAGCAGATGGAAGGATATGAGGGGTGTGCCTCATTGCTTCTATCTCAGATTCGAGAGAGCATGTAAATATAAGAATGTGGGGGAGTTCAGAAAGATGGAACTCTTTCCCCAATATATAGACTCGATAGATCTTGGGTATGGATCTCAATGCTACAACCATGTAATGGGAGCAAGGAGAAGACTCACTGAATAGTGGGAGATAGGATATTTATCTCTACCTTCCACCAATTGCCTCAAATGAGGACTTTTCCTGCTTGGGACAAATATAAACATACACAATCATTGCCTCTTAAGGAGGACTTCAGACAATTTGCCCGGTCAAATAACAGACCGGGTCTCCAGACTACATGAAGATGAAGGTGCCATACCTCAATGCAAGTTGCTATTTAAGCAAAGCAAAGCAAGTTCTTAAGAGAACTGAGCGACTAAAGGGTACCTGGAAACAATCCAATAAAATCAGCACCCCATTCATAAACAGATAACAACGTAGGAATCAATCAACAAAGTACCATTATACAAATAATGATGTGCATAGCACAAGGCTCACATGAACCAAACATCCTACAAAACAAATTGGTTAGTGTATAAGTCAAGTGAAACAAATCCAAAATGTGGAGCAAATCTCCTTAATCATTATCTTTAACCTGAAAAGGCACAATCACACTCAAAGGTAAGTACTATGACCACTAGGACTAGCCTAGGGTCAAAAGGATGGAAAAATCCTAAAACAGCTACCAATTCATGATTAAAATCAAGTTATATCAATTGCAAAGGGATCCCAATTGGTCCCATATTCAAACTATGTGCCTATTTCAAATTATGCAACACGGAAGGCAAAAGGTGCAATATTAAACCACATACAAGCAACCAGCAAGATCATATCCAAATAAATGCCAAAATGGCACCAAAAAATCCACAAAAAATATGTTCTAACCAGAAGGCATTCAACAAGTCACATATTAAATTTCAAGTCATTTGGACTAATAGATCAATAGGAATTAATTAAACATGGTACAGCATGCAAAAACTACATCAAATGAAGTCAAAAATTATACACCAACTTCAATTAGATGGTAAACAGCAATGGTTCATTGGAAATACATGGGACCAAAGCTAAAAGATAGCTACAGGGGTTAAGAATTATCATATCAATTTTCATGGTCATTGGATTAATTATGAGAATATGGCAACATATATACAAAAGGTTACACCAATGAAACTCTAACATGCTAGGCAGCAAGGAAAAATATGAATCAAATCGAAAATGGATTGTAAAAATCCACAAAAATTATCAGTGATAGCTAACATGTTAAACAAGCTTCATGCAAAAAATTAGGGCCATTGGCCAATGGGAAGCATGGTAATCAATTTGGTGAATTCAGCATACCAAACTATGTCACATATATACATGTCCAATTTCAATAATTCACACATAACTAACCATAGGCTAAAAAATTCCCAAACCTATGTCAAAAAATCCAGAAGGATGTCTAGAACAAGTGTCTCAATTTTCAATTAATTTGGATATAGCATGTGGTTTCTATAATTAAAATGGTAACTCATATGGAAATATGTACACATCAAAAGTATCTCTATGTCAATTTATATTTTTCCAAGCAACAATTTATTTTTTATTCTATAAAAAAGTAGAGGAAAAAAGATGATCAACAAAAAAATCCTTGAATTTTTTGGATTAAAATTGATGATTATATGAATTTTCTAAGTTTTTAAAATATTTATTTAACAATTATTTGAGATTAATATGAATTTATTTTAATTAATTATGATGCAATGGCACAGCTGGTGATTAACGCGTCCTACATCAAAACGTTGTCGTTCCACTAAATGACGTGGCGGCTTGTAACTGGCCCTGGCAATGGAGAAACACGGTACTGCAAAGCAAACGCGGACGGAACGGATCTATCGCTGGAAATTTTCCAGAAAATGATGAGCTTCGTCATGTTCATCGTCTGTTCTTCGTTGGAATCTGGGTTTTGGGCAAACGGCAACGGAAATGCATGATCCATACACCGGTCGAACCGGTTTTTCACCAGGAGTACGATTATGTAATCAATTTCATCAATAAATCACTACACAACTCGAATCGAAGGAAAAGAAGAAACGCTTCGAAACCTAAATCATGAAGTTCTCAACCAATTTCCAGCGAAATCACAAATCGCAGGCTGATACATTATCTACAATCTTTACTCTACACAATCCCTAACGCAATTGAAGCTTTTACACGATGCGAAATCCAACCTTTTCTTGATGAGCAGTGACGGATGCGGTGGATTTTGGCTTTGACGATGATAAACAGACGCAGCAAATCGCTTCAGGAGGTGCGAGGGACGATCCTTGTAGCTCCAGCACTCACGATTGATCACTCTTCTTGGACTGTTATGGAAATCGCAGGTTCTTTGCAGCAGCTCGAATCGGTAGCTAATTCCCTTTGTTCTTCATCAACAGAACTTGTTCAACACCTGCAAAATGATAATCAACCGAAATTTTTGCCAAAGTTCACAAGATTTCCCTCAATTTGAGCAAGAATTGTGATGAAGTTTTTTGTGAGAAAAATGAGAGAGGAGAGAAAATTTTCTGTTATTTTCTGTTAGATGAAAAGTGTGTTTGTGCAAATTGTGATTAGAGAGTATTTCTGTTAGAGATTAGTAATATATATGCAATGCTTAATCCAATAATAATCTTAATTAGTGAAAATTGAAAATTAAAGCAAAATGGCTTATGTGCAATTTGGATCTTTTTGCCTTCAATGTTTAGAAGTAAGTTCCTGCAGAATTTTCACTTGGAACAAGTCCAAAATATCATTTGGGAGCTGTTGGTGTAAGCCTTATTTGCAAATTCCCAATATTTTCAAATGTGGACCATTTTGCCCCTCTCCTTAAATTGATTCACTTCAAAAATGGCATTTTGCATTGAGCCTTTTCCAAGAAATCCAATTATGCAACTTTGAAGTACACATTAAATGGAGTTTGTGCATATAAAGAATTTGCAATTTGGACAATCCATGTGGTAGTTATGCCCTCCCGATTACGGGTCTTTTCTGAAATTCACTGAGCCATATCTTGCAAACCGTACATTGGATTTTTGAGTTCTTGGACTTTTTGGAATTGTGAGAACAAGATCTTCAATTTTCATGTTGGACAAATTTTGATTTGAGGCTTGTATGATGAAGTTATCTTGAGGGGAAAATTTTTCCATTTTGGGCAGCTGAAAGTCACAGGTTCATTTGCCATTTTGGGAAACTGTCTGTCTGAGCTCAATTCCTTCAATCTTGGTCTTTGAAATGCCAAATGAAGTTTATATAGACATGAATGAGGTCTTTTCAACCAATTCCAATCATCAAATCACTGATTAAATGTACAGTTGACCACAGTTGACTTTTGTTGACTTTTGGT
Source organism: Lathyrus oleraceus (assembly GCF_024323335.1). NCBI lineage: Eukaryota > Viridiplantae > Streptophyta > Magnoliopsida > Fabales > Fabaceae > Lathyrus > Lathyrus oleraceus. The sequence continues at coordinate 197,746,964 of NC_066580.1, read as the reverse complement.
TGACTGGGCTAAGTTCTGATGAATTCCAAGCCTCTTTCAATTGAGATCTTGGTTCCAAATGATACCACAAGTTATATGAACTCTTTATGAATGATCATGGTGTCCAAATTCTTCAAGAATGGTCACCATGTATTGCTCAAGGCCTGATTTAACTGCTTGACTGATGATTGCTTCAGCTGCAAGCAACATGGTTAGACGACAATATTTTTGTACTTTTGGTTAGTAAACATATGAAAAGTAATGATATACAAGTGCAATACATGCTTGGTGATCAAGAACCACACTCACAAGGTATCCCACCCACTAAGAGGACAGCTAGGGTATGCAATGATCCTTGAGGCCATGATATGAGATGATATGGGCCATGAGGGATCTTAGGGCCAAAATTGGGGTCTTACAGATGCCCCTATTTAAGGTCATTCTATCCGGAGAAGTGAAGTTTAGAAATCTTCATATCGACGCGATAGAATGGGCTTAAATAATAGTAATGAGACAAATTTTGGTCCCTAAGAGACCTCATGATGCAGATGTGCGCATGCAAAAGCAAATTCTGTGGAGATATACTGTTCGCACAGAAAAAAGGACGATCCGTCGGAGTAATACACTCACCAGGAACAGAGACTCTTAATAAGACTCTTATTGGGACTCTATTAGGGGATAGTAAGGAAAAGAATGCGTGAGCAGGACACGACTTTGATTAGTGAAAACAAAACTGACGTAGCGTGAACAAGACACGACTCCGAGTGGGGATAACAGACATCGGACTGGAGAGCTTGCTGGAGAAGCAAAGGACTCACACCGGGGAATAAAGAATTCCAGAGGAAAATAAATCCATCGGAAAGACATAAGCTGACTCAAATTGTCCATGAAGGATACTTCGGATAAAAATCCGGACTCGGACCAGGAAAAGATTCACATAGAACCTCCCTGCCGGGAAATGCATGTACTGGGGACTAAACACCCATATAGCAAAGGGGTAAAAATCACCAAAGGAAATTCCGCAGGGGAACTGTCTAACAAAGAGACTCTCCTGGGAAAGCAACAGGAATGAGGTGTTACCGGTATAAGGGTAACAAACTCAGGAAGAATGAATATCTAAGACCGGTATAAGGGTGAGAGATATCAATCAACCAACATCTGAGAAAGACCAACACAGGGTATAATACTCAGGAAAATCTGACTCCACAAGGGACCAACGTCATAATAGGGAGTAGACAGAAAGGAACACCAGGGATACCGAGGTATATAATAGGTGACCGACAGAACGTGAATTGGTATATATGCCAAGACACTCATCATCCGAAAGGAGGGCTTGAAAAAGCAATACAAATTACAGGATGGACATTCGAATCCACAACGGGAAAACGAATCTTACTCAACTGGGGACACAAACCCAAAGAGTACATGAGATATAATATCCATTACCGGCAGACCGTGGATAAGAATACTCGCATGAGATATATTATCTATTACCGTCAGAACGTAGATAATAAACTCGCATGGTAAGGAACACCAGAGATACCGAAGTATATAATAGGTGATCTACCGCAACGTGGATTGGTATATATGCCAAAACACACATCCGAAACACAAACTGGTTAAAGGATGAAATATTCGATTCTACAAAGAATACGAATCTTGCTCAACTGGGGAAAACCAACAAAGGATTCCAACTAAAGAGCGCATGAGACATATTATTCATTACCGGCAGACCGTGAATAATATACTCGAAAGGAAAAGACACCAGAGATACCGAAGTATATAATAGGTGACTAACCAAAAAGAGAGACAATCGTTACCAAGCATCCGGGTAAACGAAAGACAACTCAAAGGAGATAAATTGCAAGCATCCGGCAATTATCCAACAACAAGAATATTCGACTCCGCAAAGGGAAATAACGAATCTTACTCGACCAGGGAAACACAAAAGGCTTCAACTGAAGAGTGCATGAGATATATTATCCATTACCGTCAGAACGTGGATAGTATACTCGCATGGAAGATTATCCACAACCGGTATAAGGGTTAATAAAGGATAAATCGACCGAAAAGAAAGGCATCGGGATACCAAACAGGCATATAATGATGACCGATCAAAGGGAGTAACAACATTACCGACAAAAGGGTAAATGAAAGGCTCACTGGGGGTAAATTGCAAGCATCCGGCAATTATCCGCAAAAGCTGGGGATACATTGATAAACAATCAATGCTCCGGGGAACAAATCACTAGCAAACGGTGAAAAGACCCACTGGCGACTTTAAAAGGATAACATTGCTAGCATCCGGCAATGATCCAGGAGACTGCTGGGAATACAAGTGCTTACTCAAGAGCAACTACCCAAAAGCAGGGGAATATCAACATCGAATATTGAATGAAGATAACCACAAAGGGGATTAGGGTTTACATCTACCGAATATGGGGCAGAAGACCAAAAATCTAGCTGAGGAAACAAGGGGTTTAACAATACCGACTACTGGGTAAGAAACTAAAGACTCAGCTGAGGATAAAATTGCTAGCAACCGGCAATTATCCACACGTATCATAAGATACCACTCCGCTGGGGAGAAAAAAATCACAGCAACATAGGATTTACAACTACCGAATACGGGGTAGAAAACCACAAACTCCACTGGGGATACAAATCACCACCGGGAACAAGACTCTGTTTGGGATAACACCACAACAACAGAAGAATTCACCAACAACCAGATCGAACCACAAAGGTTACCACTGCTAGGGGAAAAGAGATAGGACTCACAACTACCGGTATGAGGGCAGTAGCCATACTCTGGTGGGAATAACCACAAATTAGGGTTTACATCTACCGAATACGGGGTAGAGAACCAAATACTCCGCGTGGGGATAGAATAAATCACGAATCCGCACGAGAAACCAAAAAGAGGTTTATAACAGACCACAAACTCTGTTGGAGAGTAGGGAAATAGGATTTACGACTACCGACTATCAGGTAGAAAACCAACAACTCTGGCTGGGGACTAAAAGGTGTATAACCACAATTTCCGCCAAGAAAGCCAGGAAAATAGGACTTACAACTACCGGTATAAGGGTAGAGGCCAAAATCGACTCTTGCGGAGGAATGAAAGGTATATAACCACGAATTCCGCCAAGAGGAAAGGAACAATAGGACTTACAACTACCGGTATAAGGGTAGAGGCCCAAAACTCCGCTGGGGATAAAAATCACCACAGGGAAGCACAAGGAACAGACGACAAATGTCAATTCAGGAAAGATCCGAAAAGACAGACTAAATCAAGACACGTCCTAATGAGGCTATAACTCAAATAGGAACAATCCATCCCAACATATGTGTTGGGAGGAAACGGAAGAAACCGTCATCCACGAGGGTATATCTCAGTGGGGAACTGCAGAAGGACAGACAGACATTTTCTGCTTATGGGGCTGACTCTATATGGAGAGATTTTAAACCCGACATCTGCTTAGGAAGATCTATATAGATCTATATTACCATAGCAGGGGACAACAAACAAAGGATATATGGCAAAAATGCAACATGAATATCTGAATGCTTTATGAATATGCATGAATATGCGTGATTTATGTTTGATGAATGCTGACAAAACAGACATATCTAACACAACAGGTCCAGGAATCAAACGTTCGGTATTATACTTCCAGGGGAAAACCAACTGGAGAGCCAATCTGCGGAGATCTACATGCTATAAAGCAAAGATCTGCGGGTATTGCTGGGAAGCAGAAGCAAAAGAATCAGAGATATCAAGAGAATACCAAATCTCTGAGCAACGGATCAGCGATCACCCCAACCGGGGCACAGAAAGTCACAACAGGCAAAGAGCCACAAAGACGAATCTGTCGGGGAACAAGAGAATCTCAAAGTCCTGCAGGGGATCCTAGCAAACACTGCTATGGAAACGGATCCAACATAACTCCATTGGGGAACAACCCACTGAGGGAGCATAGGTCACCAGATAGAGTTTGGCTGCGCAAGCAACTCTACTGGGGATACTGTCAATTACTCTCTTGGGGAACAACCCACTGAGGAAGAAAAACACCAAACAAGTAGATTCTGCAACAAACCACTCTACTCGGGGCGAACACACATCTGATGGATCACATCAGCAGATTCTGCAACAAAATCCGCTCTACTGAGGATCGAAAAGTAATCAGGAACTCAATACAATCTCTGGGTGACGGAGCTATCAACCGACCATACGGGGATTGAAAGAGGTTCATCAGGCAGTACTGCCACAACAACCGCTCTGCAGACAAATGCTGGAGAAAGATGGATGAAAACACCGGGATATCAACCCGATCGACCACGGAGTAGGAAAATAAATCCTGCTCTGCTGAGAACAACAACCATTCTGATAGAGGGAAAGTAAACAACTCCACTGACGACTTTGCCAGGGAAAAGGTAAAGTACCGGGTATCAAACCACTGACTTACCGAGTCTTCCAAAAGGAAAGCGACCGTGCTGAGAAAACAGACAAATCCGCTGGCAACTGCGCTGGGGAGAGTGACAACAATTCTACTCGCGACTTCGACGGGGATATCAACAACTGCACTACTCGTGACTGTGCTGAAGAGACAAATAAAGTCTGGGGATAGCGATCCACTGGAGAAAGTGACGAGGTACCAAGGTGACAAACCATCAACCGCCGAATCTTCCACAAGGAAAGCATCCATGCTGGGGAAAACTGCTGTTGGAGAACACTGAATCTTCAACAACACTCTGCTTGGGGAACAACCCCACCAACAACTCGACTTGCAATTATGCTGGCAACCCACTTGGGGAGAAATACGGGACACGGGGATATCAACCCACTAACCACAAATTTTCTGAACACCTGAGCAATCAAGCCGGGGAGAGACTACTGCTGGAGAACAGACTGAGTCTTCAATACACTACTCTGCTTCGGGGAGTCAAAATCCACAGAAGCTCTGCTTAGGGGACAACCCCAACAACCAAATCTAGAGAAGAAGGATACAAACCAAACCAGGAGTATGAACAACTGTCTTACCTGTTGGAAACCATGCCACCCTTGGGAGAGCACTGGGGAAATTCTTTGAGTATCCTTTTATCATTGTGAATGTTCACTTTGTTTAAAACAATAAAATTTGAAAAATTTTGTTTTCAAAACAATGATATTTTTATCAATTAAAACATGCAAAACATTTGTTGAATTGAAACAAGTAAGAGTGCAAATAATTGGATAAAAGCTCAAATTTATTTGATGGAATGGTAGTCTGCAAATGGCAAGACTCCATAGATCTGTACAAATTTGAAATCAGTGATATATATTGGAAGAGGGCTACATTGAACATAATGATCCTTTCTCTACCAATTTGAATCTCGATGTATTCGAAGCTTCAGTTGACGACGAATCGAGAATCTTCTGACGAAAAGACGGCCGATGAACAGAAAGTCTTGTCAGGATGCATTTACTTGCCTGATCCCTAATTTTTGCCTAGGTTGCCCCAGGGTGAGGTACTCAATCTAGCGGGATGCAAATATGCTTTTTTATCAAGTCTCTAATTTTTGCCTGGATTACCCTTGCAGGTTCTCCATCGAGACGCTCATTTTTGCCTAAGCCGCCCTTTCGGGTTTTCAACTTAGCGAGTTATTCTGTTTTTCACTTGCATATACTTTTTTTTTTTGGCAAAGTATCTCTTGACTGCATCTGAATTCACAGGACGAGTGAAATCCTCCCCATCCATTGTTGTAAGCATCAAAGCTCCGCCTGAAAAGGCTCTCTTAACAACATATGGACCCTCGTAGTTTGGAGTCCACTTGCCCCTGGAATCGGGTACGAAAGACAAAACTTTTTTGAGCACAAGGTCACCTTCTTTGAACACGCGAGGCTTGACCTTCTTATCGAATGCTTTCTTCATTCTCTGCTGACACAACTGACCATGACACATGGCAGTTAATCTCCTCTCTTCAATCAAATTCAGTTGGTCATAACGACTCTGAACCCATTCAGCATCAGTCAACTTGGCTTTGAGGGTATCAGGCTTCTTTTATTTCTTTTTTTCTATTTGAAAAAAATTTCCTGATTTTCATTGCATTTTGATTTTTCACCCTCTTTCTTTTTTTTTATTATTTTTTTTTTTTTACATTTTTTTTTTGTAATGCCCCAGTTTGACTGTTTTGCTGATTCTCATGATACAGCTGAATGAGCTTCTTTTCGTGCTCAAGAAGGTGGGTGATCTCATCAGGAATCCCCTTCAACATCATCTTCCTCTGCCTCGAATACAAGGAATTCAAATTTGGGAGATGGCGTTTGATCATTATGTTCAATGGGTTTAGAAATCCCTGCATAATGATTCTGGATAATAAAAAGCTTTTGTATTTAAACAAGCAAATCATTTATGCAGATGAAAAAGCTGTTTTCTTGTTTTTCAGGTTTTTTGTGATCACTGATTTCATGCAAAAGCAAAAAGTGAAAACAAATGGAAAAACAAATGTTTAACAATGCATTAATTGAATGAAAACATCATTGTATATATGAGCCAATAATGTCATCACTTCTCCTTTTGGCATGGGAGAAGGGTTTTAAACAAAGTGAGCATATTTACTCTGATCTATGGATAACTGTAGGAACATCCACAGCGACCCAATTGTGGCAGACACCACCAGGAATGACAAAATTGTTCGAATCTTCTGCATCTTCTTCAATGATAGCAGCAGTCTCTTCCTCAGGTTGGTCCTCATGGATAAATCCTCCACTTGTGAACAAACCTTGCTCATTAAGTGCCCCAGAACAGAAGCCAATGCCAGCCCGGGATCGGTTAACCAGGAATAAATCCATCAACAGCACTTAGTCTGGAAAATATCTCCTCTGAGTTCACAATTCTCTTGCTCAAGATGATCCATCAATCTGGCAGAGTCGGCTCTGGTATAATACCGGCGAAGTGCGTCTCCAAAATAAATGAAGATCGCAGGGTCAGACCACAGGACAGGAGACCGGAACAAAACACCCGCTTATGCAAATGATGCATGAAGTGTTTATGCATATGCTTGTTTTTTATTTCAAAGGAACTCGAGGGTTTTATTTGCAAACTTTGAAATATTAACATTTTGATCATATATGAGAATATCTCATCAGATAGATCAGGTGAAAAAAATTTCCCGGTTTTTTCATGTTTGAAATTTTTTTGCAAATAAACTCCTTTGAGTTCCTTGAAAATTTTCTTTTTATCTGATGATATGGATGCGGATGAATGCGTGAATGCATGAATGCAACAATCACACTCAAGGATCAAGCAAAACACACCAAACAAAGGTCGTGGGAAAGCTCATTGTATCCCTAATATCAATCATCCATTTTGGTGGATTTAGGTTTTTCACCTTATCGACACCCAAGTTCCATTGATATTAACGGTACATGAACCGGCTCAAACATCCTTAATATCAACCAGCCGCTTTGGTGGATTTTAGGTTTTACACCTGATCCGGGATCCATTGATATTAACGATGTTTGAACGACTCAACCACGAATCACGGGTTTGCTGAGAGTCACGAGCATGGAGTCTTGGTTAAGAACCACCCAAAGGGAGTGTACTAGGGTTTAAACCTGCCAGACATGTTCTACCAGAGGTTCCCATAATCATCGTTCCATCTTTCGGATATTATCGGAGGAACGAATACTCGTATTCCAAAAATATTCTCAAGAGAGACTCTTATGAGTGTAGTATCGCGTAACGATCGCATCAGATCTTACATCCGAACGACCTCCGCACTACGTCCTAAAAATAGGCCAAGATGGGTTTGGTAAACTAAGGTCCTTGGCTTCCAAGGCACATGATTGAAAGAATAATGCCTAACCACAAATAACTTGTGTGACATTATTAATCCAACATGACCTCCACCAAGTGAATGGACTCGCAAGTCAATTGGCTAAGGACTACTCCACACCAATCGACGAGACTATGCCATTCTCCTATCCTAGAGTGCACTCGAGTTCAGGTATAGAACTCATCTCACAGAGATCACCAAAGCAAACAGCATTTGTATATCAAGCAATTCAAACATTACAATCAATACAGTTATCCCAAATTGTACAAAAATACGTCAAATAACAAATAATAATATATCACACAACAATGGTGAAAAGTAGGCAATACCACCAAGGATCTGTCCCCAGCAGAGTCGCCACTTTTCTGTAGCGGTGTATTCGTTACTATATGATCTATTGATTAAATCATAAGCAATGTATACAATAAACATAGAGTCGCCACCGCACTTTTATTTATCCTAAGGACTGGCTAAAAAGCGAACAAAAGCCTAAGAAGTTTTACACGTAGAAAACTAATGAAAAAGATCAGAGAGTCTGGGTAAGGGGTAAATTACGCAATGGGAAGGTGTTAGGCACCCAATGCGTCCTAGGTACTCCTAGGGAGCCCTTTTCACACTTTGTTGTTTGAAAATTATTATTTATTATGACATAAGTGATGTGCAAACATGATTGGGATGATGAGGAAAGAATATACAAGTTAATTATTTTTGTGTTCGAACGGATGAACCCGTTGCCTACGTACCTTCCATCAAAGGTAAGGATCAAAACGCCGTAGTTCGGCTAAAAAATTTCCAAAAGTTAGTGGATTCAATTTTAAAACACAAGCTCAAAGGTCTTACGTTACCCACGGGAGAAAACTCAACCTTGTATGACAACTAGTCCACCATGTGAGAAAGGCTTCAACTTGCCAGAGAGGGGTTAACCCTATAATAGGCAAGGAAGGCTTACAATTCATCTACTAAGGACAAATAGGTGAGATTAATATCAACCAACTAGGGTAAATCAAACCTATAGCTAATGTATAAAAACTTAACAAGCATGGACAAAGCCACAAAATCACTTGAATGGGTGAAGTTATTTGGATTATTTACAAAAAGGTCAAATTATGATTAAAGTCAATTCAAAATGAAGTATTTACAAAAATGAAGTTTTGGAAAAATCATGGACTTAAGGTCCAAGTTTCTAATTTGGAAAGAAGGTGAGAATGTTTGCACAACACTTATCTCAAGTTTTAAAACATGTGTGAAAAGGTAGGACACAATGAGGTGAATGGAATGGTGTGGATGTAAAACTTCTTAAGCGGTTCGCCTCTTGAAGTCATATAGAAGATGACTCAAGTGCGTCCTTTGGAATAGGCTACAAATGAGCAATAATCTGAACATGGTAACAGATGAAAGTAAATAAAAGCGGATACTGGAGGCCACTCAATGGTCTTATGCCTGTCTCCTAAAACAAGTAAGGATATCAGAAGCCACTCTATGGACTTACACTAATCTCCATCAGAACAAAACAAAAAAACAAAACAGGGAAGTCAACTGCCAATCTATCTGGACTTATGTTAACCTCCACAATATGATCCTAGGAATACAAATGCCACATCACAGGGACTTACAATGAATCCTCACATACAACAACAATGCTCAAACAAAGAGCAAAGAAGATATGAGTGACCAATGAGGTCTTACACTCTATCTCTTCCATGTCATGGGAACAGATGCCAACTTACAGGGACTTATAACTGGTTCCTCAATGGGAAAACATCAATGTCACAAGGACAAAAGAAGTGATCACGCACTGATGGCAAACAAAGATGATAAATGCACAATGGCAATCAATGATGGTAAATGCACAATGGCAATCAAGTAATCATGTATAAATGAATCAAGTAATCAATCACATAAATTCAAGTAGCACACGCTATAACCATTCATGAGGCTCAAGCAAAAGGGTTTGACTATGAAAGTCCACTGTAAGAGGTAAGTGTCGCTCTTAACCTGGCCATTGAGGGGCTCAGGTGAAGCAGATGGAAGGATATGAGGGGTGTGCCTCATTGCTTCTATCTCAGATTCGAGAGAGCATGTAAATATAAGAATGTGGGGGAGTTCAGAAAGATGGAACTCTTTCCCCAATATATAGACTCGATAGATCTTGGGTATGGATCTCAATGCTACAACCATGTAATGGGAGCAAGGAGAAGACTCACTGAATAGTGGGAGATAGGCTATTTATCTCTACCTTCCACCAATTGCCTCAAATGAGGACTTTTCCTGCTTGGGACAAATATAAACATACACAATCATTGCCTCTTAAGGAGGACTTCAGACAATTTGCCCGGTCAAATAACAGACCGGGTCTCCAGACTACATGAAGATGAAGGTGCCATACCTCAATGCAAGTTGCTATTTAAGCAAAGCAAAGCAAGTTCTTAAGAGAACTGAGCGACTAAAGGGTACCTGGAAACAATCCAATAAAATCAGCACCCCATTCATAAACAGATAACAACGTAGGAATCAATCAACAAAGTACCATTATACAAATAATGATGTGCATAGCACAAGGCTCACATGAACCAAACATCCTACAAAACAAATTGGTTAGTGTATAAGTCAAGTGAAACAAATCCAAAATGTGGAGCAAATCTCCTTAATCATTATCTTTAACCTGAAAAGGCACAATCACACTCAAAGGTAAGTACTATGACCACTAGGACTAGCCTAGGGTCAAAAGGATGGAAAAATCCTAAAACAGCTACCAATTCATGATTAAAATCAAGTTATATCAATTGCAAAGGGATCCCAATTGGTCCCATATTCAAACTATGTGCCTATTTCAAATTATGCAACACGGAAGGCAAAAGGTGCAATATTAAACCACATACAAGCAACCAGCAAGATCATATCCAAATAAATGCCAAAATGGCACCAAAAAATCCACAAAAAATATGTTCTAACCAGAAGGCATTCAACAAGTCACATATTAAATTTCAAGTCATTTGGACTAATAGATCAATAGGAATTAATTAAACATGGTACAGCATGCAAAAACTACATCAAATGAAGTCAAAAATTATACACCAACTTCAATTAGATGGTAAACAGCAATGGTTCATTGGAAATACATGGGACCAAAGCTAAAAGATAGCTACAGGGGTTAAGAATTATCATATCAATTTTCATGGTCATTGGATTAATTATGAGAATATGGCAACATATATACAAAAGGTTACACCAATGAAACTCTAACATGCTAGGCAGCAAGGAAAAATATGAATCAAATCGAAAATGGATTGTAAAAATCCACAAAAATTATCAGTGATAGCTAACATGTTAAACAAGCTTCATGCAAAAAATTAGGGCCATTGGCCAATGGGAAGCATGGTAATCAATTTGGTGAATTCAGCATACCAAACTATGTCACATATATACATGTCCAATTTCAATAATTCACACATAACTAACCATAGGCTAAAAAATTCCCAAACCTATGTCAAAAAATCCAGAAGGATGTCTAGAACAAGTGTCTCAATTTTCAATTAATTTGGATATAGCATGTGGTTTCTATAATTAAAATGGTAACTCATATGGAAATATGTACACATCAAAAGTATCTCTATGTCAATTTATATTTTTCCAAGCAACAATTTATTTTTTATTCTATAAAAAAGTAGAGGAAAAAAGATGATCAACAAAAAAATCCTTGAATTTTTTGGATTAAAATTGATGATTATATGAATTTTCTAAGTTTTTAAAATATTTATTTAACAATTATTTGAGATTAATATGAATTTATTTTAATTAATTATGATGCAATGGCACAGCTGGTGATTAACGCGTCCTACATCAAAACGTTGCCGTTCCACTAAATGACGTGGCGGCTTGTAACTGGCCCTGGCAATGGAGAAACACGGTACTGCAAAGCAAACGCGGACGGAACGGATCTATCGCTGGAAATTTTCCAGAAAATGATGAGCTTCGTCATGTTCATCGTCTGTTCTTCGTTGGAATCTGGGTTTTGGGCAAACGGCAACGGAAATGCATGATCCATACACCGGTCGAACCGGTTTTTCACCAGGAGTACGATTATGTAATCAATTTCATCAATAAATCACTACACAACTCGAATCGAAGGAAAAGAAGAAACGCTTCGAAACCTAAATCATGAAGTTCTCAACCAATTTCCAGCGAAATCACAAATCGCAGGCTGATACATTATCTACAATCTTTACTCTACACAATCCCTAACGCAATTGAAGCTTTTACACGATGCGAAATCCAACCTTTTCTTGATGAGCAGTGACGGATGCGGTGGATTTTGGCTTTGACGATGATAAACAGACGCAGCAAATCGCTTCAGGAGGTGCGAGGGACGATCCTTGTAGCTCCAGCACTCACGATTGATCACTCTTCTTGGACTGTTATGGAAATCGCAGGTTCTTTGCAGCAGCTCGAATCGGTAGCTAATTCCCTTTGTTCTTCATCAACAGAACTTGTTCAACACCTGCAAAATGATAATCAACCGAAATTTTTGCCAAAGTTCACAAGATTTCCCTCAATTTGAGCAAGAATTGTGATGAAGTTTTTTGTGAGAAAAATGAGAGAGGAGAGAAAATTTTCTGTTATTTTCTGTTAGATGAAAAGTGTGTTTGTGCAAATTGTGATTAGAGAGTATTTCTGTTAGAGATTAGTAATATATATGCAATGCTTAATCCAATAATAATCTTAATTAGTGAAAATTGAAAATTAAAGCAAAATGGCTTATGTGCAATTTGGATCTTTTTGCCTTCAATGTTTAGAAGTAAGTTCCTGCAGAATTTTCACTTGGAACAAGTCCAAAATATCATTTGGGAGCTGTTGGTGTAAGCCTTATTTGCAAATTCCCAATATTTTCAAATGTGGACCATTTTGCCCCTCTCCTTAAATTGATTCACTTCAAAAATGGCATTTTGCATTGAGCCTTTTCCAAGAAATCCAATTATGCAACTTTGAAGTACACATTAAATGGAGTTTGTGCATATAAAGAATTTGCAATTTGGACAATCCATGTGGTAGTTATGCCCTCCCGATTACGGGTCTTTTCTGAAATTCACTGAGCCATATCTTGCAAACCGTACATTGGATTTTTGAGTTCTTGGACTTTTTGGAATTGTGAGAACAAGATCTTCAATTTTCATGTTGGACAAATTTTGATTTGAGGCTTGTATGATGAAGTTATCTTGAGGGGAAAAATTTTCCATTTTGGGCAGCTGAAAGTCACAGGTTCATTTGCCATTTTGGGAAACTGTCTGTCTGAGCTCAATTCCTTCAATCTTGGTCTTTGAAATGCCAAATGAAGTTTATATAGACATGAATGAGGTCTTTTCAACCAATTCTAATCATCAAATCACTGATTAAATGTACAGTTGACCACAGTTGACTTTTGTTGACTTTTGGTTGACTGGGCTAAGTTCTGATGAATTCCAAGCCTCTTTCAATTGAGATCTTGGTTCCAAATGATACCACAAGTTATATGAACTCTTTATGAATGATCATGGTGTCCAAATTCTTCAAGAATGGTCACCATGTATTGCTCAAGGCCTGATTTAACTGCTTGACTGATGATTGCTTCAGCTGCAAGCAACATGGTTAGACGACAATATTTTTGTACTTTTGGTTAGTAAACATATGAAAAGTAATGATATACAAGTGCAATACATGCTTGGTGATCAAGAACCACACTCACAAGGTATCCCACCCACTAAGAGGACAGCTAGGGTATGCAATGATCCTTGAGGCCATGATATGAGATGATATGGGCCATGAGGGATCTTAGGGCCAAAATTGGGGTCTTACAGATATAAAAGAGATTTTAGAATTCAAACAAAGTAAATCATTATGCAGATGAAAAGATTGATTTTATTCTTATTTTTAGGGTTTTATGTGATCACCAATTTCATGCAAAAAGCGAAAAGGGAAAATAATTGGAAAAACAAACATTTAACATGAATTTATGGAATGAAAATATCATTGCATTTATGCGCCAACAATGTCATCACTTCTCCTTTTGGCATGGGAGAAGGGTTTTTAAACACAATGAACATTACTTTGACTTATGGATAACTGTTGGAATATCCACAGCGACCCAATTATTGCAGATCCCCCCCGGGATAATGAAATTGCCAGAATCCTCTTCATCCTCCAGAATGGCAGCAACCTCTTCGTCCTGACCAGTGTGGATGAAACCTCCACTCTTGAACAAACCTTGCTTGTTGAAGACCCCAGAAGAATAGCCTATGCCAGCCCGGGATTTGTTGTCTTCTAGCTTGATCATTTGCCCCAATCCAGCAGTTGCACCATGCTCAATGGCCAACTTCGCATCTTTGTAGGAAGCAAATGAAGAAGTTCTCTTCTCAACAGGTTCAGCAATAGATAAAGCTTGGAAGGGAGTTCCAACTTCATCTTCAGCATCTATATATGAGAAGGAAGACAAATGGCTAACCAGGAGACCCTTTTCTCCCCCTACCACCACCAGCTTCTTATTCTTTACAAATTTCAGTTTCTGGTGTAGGGTGGATGTCACGGCACCTGCCTCGTGAATCCATGGTCTGCCTAAGAGACAACTATACGATGGGTGAATGTCCATAACCTGGAAGGTAATCTGGAAATCACTTGGTCCGATTTTGACTGGGAGATCAACCTCACCAATCACAGTTTTACGAGACCCATCGTAAGCCTTCACAACTACCCCACTCTGCCTCATGGGAGGCCCCTGATATGATTACTTCGCGAGAGTGGTTTTCGGCAATACATTTAATGATGACCCGGTGTCCACCAACACATTGGACATGGCGTCATCCTTGCAGCTCATAGATATATGTAATTCCAAGTTATGGTCTCTTCCCTCCTCGGGGAGATCAGCGTCACAAAAACTCAGGTTGTTGCAAGTGGTGATGTTTGCAACAATGCTATCAAATTGTTCTAGCGTGACATCGTGATCTACGTACGTCACATCCAACACCTTTTGCAGAGCCTCTCGGTGTGGTTCTGAATTCAATAGTAGTGATAACACAGATATTTTGGATGGCGTTTGTAGAAGTTGGTCTACAACGTTGTACTCGCTTCTCTTGATGAGCCTCAGCATCTCATCACAATCTTCTTTCGTATTGCCACTCGGACCAACAGAAGCAGGATTTCTCAATGTAGAGGAGGGCTTAGCAACAAGTGCCGGATTCGGAGTGCTCACAGCATTCTCAATCGGGCGTTCAACAAAATCAGCATCAATACTTCCTCGAGCATCAGCTTGAGGCTTCAACGGGGCTGAAAATATACGACCGTTATGGGTCAAACCGCTAACATCGGCAATGTTTACGACAGATGAAGAAGGCAGGGGCACCTCTTTCCCATTTTCCACTGCTACAGTATTGTAGCGATAAGGAACCGCCTTCTCGGAGGAGTATGGTACAGGTCCGGCTGGTTTGATGACGAGAGTAGGAGAAACCTTCTTCTTGCTGCCATCATACTTGATGACAACATGCTCAGGTATCCGGAATATCGGAGAAATTACATTGACTTCGAGAGCATCCTCATCAACATTTCTATTTTAAAGGATCTCAATGACTCCCTCATCCAACATCTCTTGAACATCCTTACGCACCTGGCGACAACCTCTCTGATTGACAGAACATACTCGACATCTATTGTGGTCATGCTCATAATGGTTATAATCACAAAACAAGTGATGCATCTCAACTAGAGATTGTTGGATATGACTGACATATTTGACCTTGTACTTGCCAGGACAACCCTGGACTATATTGACAGACTTCCCATGCTCGGGCAATGGGTTCTTCTTCACATTCGGACCTACATCCTCGAAAAACAAAATCCCGCTTCTCACAAGGTCTTGAATCTTGGTCTTCAGGGGATAACAATTCTCTACGTCGTGTCTGGGAGCACCGGAATGATACACATAATGAAGCTCAGGCTTGTACCACCACTGAGGGTTAGCAGGTACAGCGGGAGGGTCTCGCGGAGTGATTAACTTTCTATCGATCAGAGACGGATAGAGTTCAGCATAAGTCATCGGAATTGGATCAAAGGTGACCCTCTTCCTCTCATAGTTGGTGCTGGCATTGTTGTTGTTATTTCGAGGTTGGTAGGCCTGTTGTTGTGGACGCTATTGTTGTTGCTGATATTGCTGAGTTTGCGGTTGCTGATAATGCTGAGCTTCCCTGAAAACAGGTGCTATATGAGCCACCTGATGTTGGTTATTGACTGGGCGAGCAATCTTCCTCTTCACAGAGGGTCTTCTCTTGACATGGGAAGATACAGCGTGTGCCTCTCCCTCATTCTTCTTTGCAAAGCTTCCATATCTCTTTGCTGAAGAGCCTTCATCTCGAGTTAAGCATCCTTCACGGACCCCCTCTTCCAATCTCATCCTCATATTCACCATCTCGGTGAAGTCTGAGGGAGCACTGGCTATCATTCTCTCGTAATAGAACAAACTCAAGGTCTTCAAGAAGATCTTGTTCATCTCTTTCTCCTCTAGGGGTGGCACTATCTGAGCTGCCAATTCGCGCCACCTCTGGGCATATTCTTTGAAGGTCTCTTTCTCTTTCTGGGACATCGCCCTCAACTGGTCCCTATCAGGAGCCATATCCATATTGTATTTATATTGCTTGACAAAGGCCTCGCCAAGATCGTTGAAAGAGCGGATGTTTGAACTTTCCAGACCCATGTACCACCGGAGAGCGGCACCAGACAGACTGTCCTGGAAATAGTGGATGAGCAGTTGATCATTATCAGTTTGTGTCGAAATCTTGCGAGCATACATCACAAGATGACTGAGAGGACATGTGTTTCCCTTATACTTCTCAAAGTCCGGCACTTTGAATTTAATAGGGATTTTCACGTTGGGCACAAGGCACAACTCAGAAGCATTCTTACCAAAGAGGTCCTTCCCCCTCAAAGTCTTCAGTTCCTTGCGAAGCTCAAGGAATTGTTCTTTCATGTCATCCATCTTCTCATAAATGTCTGGGCCCTCAGATGGCTCAGAATGATAGATGGTATCCTCAACCCTTGGTAAAGTATGCACGACAGGAGGTGGCACTGAAAGGACCAGGCTAGATGTCGGCAAAAAAGCAAGAGTAGAGGCAAAACCCTCTGGCACAAAGTTGGCGGGCATTCCCCAAGGGAACCCGGCTGGCATAGATGGCGCAAAGTAAGTTGTCGCAGCAGGCACAGTAGAAGTTACGATCTCGGAAATGACCGTCCTCTGGGGAGGAGTTAAGGGTGTTGGAGAAGACTGGCTCTGAGTGGCCAAGAATGACTCCATCAGGGCAGTCAATCTGGCTACTTCCTCCTTCAGCTCGCGGTTCTCTTGTTCCAAATGATCCATCAGTCTTGAAGAGTTGGCTCTGGTGTAGTACCGGTGAGTCAGCTTGTCTTTAAAATAAATGAAGAACACAGAGTTAGACCATAGGACAAGAAGCTTGGAGCAAAACCTGCTTATGCACATGATGCATGCAATGCTTGTGCATATGATTTGTTTTTTATTTCAGAGGAACTTTAGAGTCCTATTTGCAAATTTTGGGAAATATTACATTCTTATTACATATGAAAACATCTTATAATATCTGGAAAATATTTTTACACCAAAGAAGTATAACATTGGTAACCAAATACAAGAGAAAAGGGAAATAATCATCCTATGGATCCCTAGAAACAATTATCTAAAGCTCTGGACACAGGAAGGTAAGATGCACGAAGCCTCTTCACCTCCTCCTCGTAGTCTGCCTTCTCCTTGGCGAGTCGGTCGTACTTCCTCTTCCAGAATCTAGAAGACTGAGGAAGTAGAGAAGTCCATGCATCATTAGGATCATCAATAACCTGATGCTCGAGAAACTCAATCAAAGCATCCTTCTCCTTAATCTGCTGAAGCAACTCTTCTCGTTCACGGATCCAAGCACGTGAACGGTCTTCGTCTCTCAACTCCTCTACTCCTTGGTCAGAGAGGGTTGACGGCCTATCCTCAACCAAAGGTGTAGGTCTCGGATACTCGTACGGCATGAGATACTCAGAAGCTCTCTTCCTAACCAAAGCAGCGTAAGGCTCCAAAGCGACACAATTCTTAGGACCCAACTCCTTCCTTCCTTTCCTATGAATCTTGCGCCAAGCGCGAACCATTCTTCCCTTCAAGTTCTGGGGATCTTTACCCTCTTGAAAGAATACACCTTCTAACAAAATGTTATTAGGTTTATCCTTTAGGGGGAACCCAAGCTGACGACGTGTTAAAATAGGGTTGTAGTTAATCCCACCACATGTACCAAGAAGAGGCACATTGGAGAATTCACCACAAGAGTTGATAATCTGCACACCATCATACACACGGTTGTACCAAGAGATATCATCATTAGTGAGAGACATAATTCTCGTGGACCACCGTAGACATCCCTTGTTCTCCTTGAAGGCGACCGTCTGCGGTAAGTGAGAAATAAACCACTTATACAGCAGAGGCAAACAGCACACAATGGCACCACCACCCTTTGTATTCCTCATATGCAAAGAAAAATAAGTGTCACCCAACAGAGTCGGAACGGGATTAAGAGTAGAGAAAACCCTAATAGCGTTTACATCCACAAACTTTTCGATGTTGGGGAACAACACTAACCCATAGATGAGAAGTACAAATATGGCCTCAAAAGCATCCTCACTCATGGCCTTCCCATACATAGTAGCTTGAGCAATTAGGAACTCAGAGGGGAGACCTTGAATTCCACCCTTGGTAGTCATATGAGCACCAACCAGAGATTCATCTATATGCAACATGTCAGCTATCTCTTGAGAAGTAGGAATACTCTCCAAGCCACTGAACGGCAACTGGTCTAGAATAGGTATACCCACAAGATAGGCATACTCCTCAAGCGTGGGCAAAAGCTGAAAATCCGGAAATGTGAAGCAACGGTACAAGGGATCATAAAACTGCACCAATACACTCATCAACCCTTCATCCACCTGAGTAGTCAGAAGAGGAAGAAGCTTCCCAAAACGAGCCTTAAAAACCAAGGGATCTAATACATAGGATGTCAAATTCCTTAGTTCTTTCAAATCAGGTTGTCTGAAGTTGTACTTCTTTGTATTCCTTCTTTGTCTTTCCATGTCTAAAAATTGGCAAATAGGCCTCTTAAGTTCCTTGAAAATTCCTTATTATGTTGATGATATGGATGCAAATGTGTGCATGAATGCATGAATGCAACAAACACACTCAAGGATCAAGCAAAGCACACCAAACAAAGGTCATGGGACGGATCATATTATCCTTAATATCAATCATCCATTTTGGTGGATTATGGTTTACACCTTATCGACACCCAAGTTCCATTGATATTAAGGATATATGAACGGATCAACCACGAATCAAGGGTTTGTTGCAAGTCACGAGCATGGAGTCTCGGTTAAGAACCCCCCAAAGGGAGTGTACTAGGGTTTAACCTGCCAAACATGTTCTACAAGAGGTTCCCATAGTCATCATCTCATCTTTCGGATATTATCGGAGAAACGGCTACTCGTATCCCAAAAATATTCTCAAGAGAGACTCTTATGAGTGTAGTATCGCGTAACGATCGTATCAAATCTTACACTTGAACGACTTTCGCACCACATCCTAAGAATAGGCCAAGATGGGCTTGGTAAACTAAGGTCCTTGGCTTCTAAGGTCTATATTGGAAAGAGTAATGTCTAACCACAACTACTTGTGTGACATTATTGATCCCAACATGACCTCCACCAAGTGAATGGACTTGCAAGTCAACTTACTAAGGAATAACTCCACACAAGTCAACAAGACTATGCCATTCTCCTATCCTAAGTGCACTCGAGTGCGGGTATAGAACTCATCTCACAAAGATCACCAAGCATACAAGGAATTAATATTCAAGCAATTCAATCATTACATACAATACAGTAATCCCAATTTGCACAAAAAATATGTCACAAAACAATATACAATATAATACAACAAAGATGAAAAGTAGGCAAAACCCACTAGGTCAATATTTGTCCCCGGCAGAGTCGCCACTTTTCTGTAGCGGGGTATTCGTTACCATTAGAGATATTGACTAAATCCAAGGTAAATCATACAAGTCGAGTCGCCACCGCACTTCTATTTATCCAAAGGAATGGTTAGAAAGCGAACAAAAACCTAAAAGTTTTATCGAATCAAAAACTAGTAAAAATGTCAGAGATCTGGGTAAGGGGGTTGGTTATGCAATGGGAAGGTTTTAAGCACCCAAAACATTCTAGGTACTCCTAGGGAGCCCTTTTCACATTTGTTGTAAGGTTAGTATTTTGTGAAAATTTATTTGTGCAAACATGATTGAAGAGATGAGAAGAGAATGTACAAGTTCATTTACATTTGTGTTTAGATGGATGAGCCCATTGCCTACGTACCATCTTTAAAAAGATCAGGATCAAAACCTTGTAGTTCGGGGTAAAAATCTCAAAATGAGTTGGTGAATTGATTGATCCAAAAGCCTTAAGGTCTTTTGTTATCCAAGGGAGAAAACTCAACCTAAAACCACAAATCCACCATGTGAGGATAGCTTCAACACGCTAGTGAGGGGTTAACCCTATAATAAGCATGGAAGACTCATTGTCCATCACTAAGGATACAGGTGAGTATTACATCTACCACAAGGATAACTCAAACCTAATAGCTAAAGGTTATGAAAAATATTAATAAGAAAGTGGCCATTGAAACCACAAAAAGCATTTGAATGAGTTATATTTACCAATGAAAAGTATATACAAAATATGGTCAAAGTTGGCTTAGAAGTTCAATTCAAAATAAGTGTTATGAAAAGAAAAGTTTAAAAATCAAAAGCATAAGGCTTAGGTTTCTAATGTTGAAAAGAAGTGTTAATGTTTGCACAAAAGTTTTGGCTTGGGTTAGAGTGGAGAGAAGAAGAAGAATGGATAAAGTCCTAAACATACAAGAGATAAGAGATAAGAGAACAAGACCACAAATGGAGTTCCTATCTTGAGATCATATTGATGATCCAAGTAGCTCCCATCATTTGGAATAAGCAATCACATAAGCATAAGCTCAAGCAACCAACAATCAAATGAACTCTTGGAAAGCTCCTCAATGTATCTTGGATCTCTCTCTCTTAGAAGCTCATGGCAATGGTTCCTCAAATTTGAATCAAGGTGGAATCCCTAGCACAAGAACACACACATTAAAAGATTCTAGCAGACAAACAAGGAATGGATAAGAAGAGTTTAGAAGTTGGTCCTTTCAAGGCCATCTTTCAACATTAAGCATTCTAAAGGCCCAATGCCTAGTTGCTCTTTGACTTTTATAGCCCTCTAAAGGCCCAATGCCTAGTTGCTCTTTGACTCCAAATTTGCATATGGAAAGTCCTAAAGTCTAAGTCCATTTTGTCCAATTCTTTGCATTGTGGTCCACAACAATCAAAACAAAACACAAGCACAATAGTATATACACAATTATGTGCTCAAGTGAGCAAAAGGCAAATTGCATTAACATAAACATGTGCTCCAATGAGCAAAGGAAAAAACAAATGAATAATATGTACAAGAATAGTAAATTGCATAAATGTAAAGTGCAAAAATTAAATGTTAATGGTTAATGATTAGTGTTAGTAGTTAGTGTGCCCTAAGGCAAATTTAGCGCTATGTTAAGCAATCATAATTGGACTTATGTAGAAGTCACAACTATTTGAGGCCGATCAATAATAATGTAGGCAACAACACAAGTTAGAAGTCTTGATTAGTGAATCAAGTTCCAACAACTTGCCATGCCAAAAGAAAAAAAAGAGAATTGATCTTGTATTGGTTTAAGTCCTTTGCATGATTTAGGAAGCAACCTGTAGGACCCCAATTTTGTCCCTAAGATCCCTCATGGCATCATAACATTGCATTTGCATAGCCTCAAGGATCATAAGTATCTTGGTTCCCCTTGCCTTTGGGTGGGACTCCTTGTGAGTGGTTTGAGATCACCAAGCATGCTTGAATTGTATATCATTGCTTTTTTCATTTTGTTTACTAACCAAAAGCACAAAAATATGTCACTAACATCTTTTGTTTGTAGCTTGAGCAATCACAAGGTCAAAAGCTTCTAGGAGATCCTTTGTACAATGACATGGCCAAGAGAAGATGAAATCAAGCATGGTAATGATTCCCAAAGCTCTCCTCCATCAAATATGCCTCCCTAGTATCTCAATTCATCATTTTTATCAAATCAAGTCAAAGGGTTTGAAGTCTTGTTCTTCAAGAAACCTTAATTCGTCTGTGCACCACAATGCCTTGCTCATGAAGCAATCTCAGCCCATGATCAAATACAATCAAGGGAAGTTCTTTAATTCATAATTTCATGCATATTTTAACTTATTTGAGTGTCCTCAATCATCAATCCATCCAGATATGGGTTGTGGACTTGAGAAGTTGATCAGTCAATTCATCTGACTATTTTGAAATGCACTGAGACCTAACTTTTGATGTGTTGGTAAAATGGAGATGATTCCAAAATCAAAAATGTTCTTAAGGACAATATGAACAACTTTCATGTTCATCAAAAATTTATTTGAAGCGTGGAAGGTCATCATCCATTCCAAGACATTATAGGTCATTTTGACTGAAACCCTAATCTTGGGTCAACTTCCCAAGGACACAACTCATTCATTTTTTATGATTTTGAGGTGGGATCAAATGCATTTAAAATCTTAAGATGTCTACTTCAAAATGTTATGTTTAGAAAAATTTCAAAATCTCAAAGGAAATACATGTGATAATGCAAGACATTATAGGTCCTTTTTGACCAAAGGCATTAAAAGGCAAAAAAGTCCAACTTCAAGTGCCCATAACTCTTTCATCAAAAATCCAAATGATGCAAAATTTAAGTCCATTTTGATTGTCTTTAAAATATATACAACTTTGATGTTGGAGGTTTTTCCATTTGAAGCTTGCATCATCAAAATAGAGGGACTTGAAAATTGGCCAAATTTAGAAACCTTGCTTTGACATGTCATACACCTTGCACTTTAAACTCAAATTTCATAAATTTCCACACTTCAAATGGATTTTTGTCCAACATAACAATTGTTCCTTACATCAAGACCTTTCCAACCATTACTCACATGATCATGTTTGGATTTGGCAAATGGCATTTTCGAAGAAGGGAATATTTTGGTGCATTTATGGAAACTTGATTCAAACTTCATGCATAATCCAATTACATCATATCTACACGTCCAAAACCAATATGCTGATGTTAAGCTTGCCAAATCAATTAGATTTGGACCCTCCATGCGCCTGTACAGGCCCATGCATGGAGGCCCTCTTCATTCATGCACATGAAATTTTCATGCATTGTCTTTGCCAATTGCTATATATAGAGTTGTTCAGCCTCACTCTTCCTCAACCTAATGGCGCCAGAAATGCTGCACAATTGAATCCATAACCATTACCAAAGAAGCTAGTTCATTTTTCTCTAAATTTTTCAGATCCAAAATTCAACTACATCTGGTTGAATCCTTGGATCTAAAGCTTCTAAACCTTCATCCTTCAACTCATTGATCTTCTGTTTTGGCAAAGAAAGCAAGGAATCGAGCTCAAGTTTCCATAAATCAAGCTTACTCTTCAACTGGTATTTTCTTCGAATCTCATCATCCATTGACCTATTTGCTTGGATCTTGTGTTGGCTGAAGTCCTCTCAATAGAGGCATCATGATTATGCATTTAATTTTTGAAATCCATTGAGTTCATGATGAACACCACAGAACTTCCATCTCTGATTTCTCTCAATATAGAGATCTAGAGTGGAATTGAGTGGCACATGGATGATGTACATCATCCCAGCTTTCTAAAGATGTATAGATCGTGCATTTTCATTAAGGTTTGGATCTCTGTAATTTTGGCCGGAAAGTCCAAGCTCACCGGAGAAGACGGTGGCTCCGGTGGCTGTCCTATTGCCAGATGCATTGTGGACCCTTGGATTCATTTTCCAGATTTGATCTTGGCCTTTGATTGTTATGACTTTTATTTAATCTGTGTGTGGTTGCATTGACTTGGTCCTATGATGCGCACGCATGCCATTGCCTTCAGATCGTCCACGTCATTTAATGAAAGGAGATCTAACGCGCCAGAATTTTCACAATTTTTCTAATTTCTGATTTTATTTTCTTTAATTCCATTTTATTTCAAAAAATCATAACTCTTTCATTTTTAATCCAAAAATTATGGGACCAATTGCATTAGTCTCCAAATAAATTCTATTTTCTATTTCTGATTTTTAATATTTTTTATTTTGTCATTTAATATTTTTTGTGAATTTTCTCTTTTTTGGTTATTTTTAATTCATTATAAATAGTTTTTGATATTCAAAAAATACAAAAATATTTTCCTAACCTATTTGAATAATGATGAATCTGTGAAAAATATTCTCATCAATTTTTAAACTGATTTGAGATTTATTTGAGATTTTAGTTCAATTAGGTTATTTTTATTCATTTTTAATTGATTAAAAATAGTTTCTGACTTTTAAAAATGCTGAAATTTTTTGTCAAACTTTGTTTGACCTTGTTGAACTTAGGATAAATCACTTGGACTTTTCAAAGTTGATTTGAAGTGATTTTGAAGTTTGACCTTTCTTTTATTTTTAATTCAACTTTAATTTTAAATATTAAAAATGCCAAAAATATTTTGTTCATTTCTTGACTTCCAATCTTCATCTCACTTCTGTTTTTGATTGTTTGACTTTGACTTTCAATGTCATTGGTCACCATATGATGATTGGTACATTCTATTTCATTTAATGCATTTGTATTTTTGCCTTCTTTTATTTCTCTTATTCATCTCCTTCTTCTTCTTCTTTTTTCCTTTTGATCAATGAGTTGAAGGTTGATAAGTTAGCATTGATTAGAGGGACTTAATCTTCCTTGATCCAAATCTAATTCATCTTGATCAATTGATCAAGTGAATGGCTTTGCATTAAGGATAGGTTGTTTCCTAAATCATGCAAAAGACTTAAACCAATACAAGATCAATTTTCTTCTTCTTTTTAGCATGGAAAGTTGTTGGGACTTGGTTCACTAATCAAGACTCCTAACTTGTGTTTGTTGCCTACATTATTATTGACCGGCCTCAGATAGTTGTGACTTCTACATAAGTCCAATTACGATTGCTTAACATAACGCTAAATTTGCCTTATGGCATACTAACTATTAACCACTAACAACTAACTTTTACTTTATGCACTTTACTTTTATGCAATTTACTATTCTTGCACATATTATTCATTTGATTTTTCCTTTGCTCATTGGAGCACATGTTTATGTTAATGCCATTTGCCTTTTGCCCACTTGGGTATATGATTGTATATACATATATCTTCTATGCTTGTGTGTTTGTCTGTTTGTTGTGAACCAAATGCCAAAAATTGGACAAAAAGGACTTAGATTTTAGGACCTTACCCAAGCAAATGGAGTTTGAAGAGCAACTAGACCTCATGCCTTTAGAGTGCTTAAATGTCAAAGAGCAACTAGGCCTCATGCCTTTAGAATGCTCAAAGCTTGAAGATGAACATTGAAAGGACCACATTCTAAACTCCCTCTTGTCCATTCTTTGATTGTATTATAGAACTTTTTGATGTGTGTTTTCTTTGTGCTAGGGATTCCAACTTGAGCCTAATTGAGGAACCGTTACCATGAGCTCCTAAAAGAGAGAGATCCAAGATACCTTGAAGAACCTTATCTCAAAATTCATTGATTGATTGATTGCTTGAGTTTATGCTTGTGATTGCTTATTCCAAAGGATGGGAGCTACTTGGATCATCAATATGATCTCAAGAGAGGAACTCCTTGTGTGGTTTTGTTCTCTTCTCCCTCACTTCTTGTATGCTTAGGATCTTAGCCTTTCTTCTTCTTCTCTCCACTCTAACCCTAGCCAAAACTTTTGTGCAAACATTTAACACTTATTTTCAACATTAGAAACCTAAGCCTTATGCTTTTGATTTTCAAACTTTCTTTTCATAACACTTATTTTGAATTGAATCTTTAAGTCAACTTTGACCATTTTGTATATACTTCTAATTGGTAAATATAACTCATTCAAATGCCTTTGTGGTTTCAATGGCCACTTTTTTAATCAAATTTTTTCATAACCTTTAGCTATTAGGTTTGAGTTATCTTTGTGGTAGATGTAATACTCACCTATATCCTTAGTGATGGACAATGAGTATTCCATGCTTATTATAGGGTTAACCCCTCACTAGCATGTTGAAGCTATCCTCACGTGGTGGATTCGTGGTTTTAGGTTGAGTTTTCTCCCTTGGATAACAAAAGACCTTAAGGCTTTTGGACCAAATCAATTCACCAACTCATTTTGAGATTTTTACCCCGAACTACGAGGTTTTGATCCTAATCTTTTTTTAAGATGGTACGTAGGCAATGGGTTCATCCATTCAATCACAAAATGTAAATAAATTGTATATTCTTTTCTCATCTCTTCAATCATGTTTGCACAAATAAATCTTCACAAAATACCAACCTTACAACAAATGTGAAAAGGGCTCCCTAGGAGTACCTAGGATGTTTTGGGTGCCTAACACCTTCCCATTGCATAACCAACCCCCTTACCCAGATCTCTGTTTCTTTTACTAGTTTTTGTTAAAACTTTTTAGGTTTTTGTTCGCTTTCTAACCATTCCTTTGGATAAATAGAAGTGCGGTGGCGACTCGACTTGTATGATTTATACCTTGGATTTAGTCAATATCTCTAATGGTAACGAATACCCCGCTACACAACCTAACCTTAATGCAAAGCCAACCATTTGATCAATTGATCAAGATGAATTAGATTTGAATCAAGGAAGATTAAGCCTCCCTAATCAATGGTAACTTATCAACCTTTAACTCATTGATCAAAAGGGAAAAAGAAGAAGAAGATGGAGATGAATAATGGAAATGGAAATAAGAAGAGTAAAGAGCATTAAATGAAATAGAATGTACCAATCAACAAGTGTTGACCAATGACATTGAGGATCATGGTCAAACAATCAAAAACAGAAGTGAGATGAAGATTGGAAATCAAGAAATGAATAAAATATTTTTGGCATTTTTAATATTCAAAATAAACTTGAATTAAAATATTAAAGAAAGGTCAAACTTCAAAATCACCTCAAATCAACTTTGAAAAGTCCAAGTGATTTATCCTAAGTTCAACAAGGTCAAACAAAGTTTGACAAAAAAATTCAACATTTTTAAAAGTCAGAAACTATTTTTAATCAATTAAAAATGAGTAAAAATAACCTAATTGAACTAAAATCTCAAATCAATTAATAAATTGATGATAATATTTTTCATAGATCCATCATCATTCAAATAGGTTGAGAAAATATTTTTGTATTTTTTGAATATCAAAAACTATTTAAAATGAATTAAAAATAACCAGAAAAGAGAAAATTCACAAAAAATATCAAATGATGAAATAAAAAAAATTAAAAATAATTTTTAAAAACTAGAATTAAAAAGAGAAATAATGCAATTGGTCCCATATTTTTGGAATTAAAATGAAAGAGTTATGATTTTTTGAAGTTTAATGGAATAAAAGAAATAAAATGGAAATTAGAAAATCAGAAAAAAGGAGAGGCGTCTGATCAAGCCTCATTAATTGACGTGGCTGATCAGACACTCCACATGCGCGCGCTCATGGTAGGCCTTAGTCAACTAAGTAACATATGGAATTAAAAAAGTCATAAGATCCAAGAGCCATGATTCAATCTGGAAATCATCATCAACGGCTGGGATTCAAACTGGCAAACGGACGGTGGTGTACACCACCGTCTTCTCTGGCGAGCATGGAGATTCCGGCCAGAGTTGCAGGTCATAAAAACTTAATGAAAACGAGCGATCCTCATATCATTGGAAAGTTGGGGTGATGTACATCACCCCTGTACCACTAGTTTCTCTTCTAGATCCCCATAGTAAGAGAAATCAGAAGGAGAAAAATATGGTGTTCATGCTGAACTTCATGGATTTGTAAAATTAAAAGCACCAACATGTTGCCTCTGTTGAGAGGACTTCAGCCAAGCAAAAGGACATAAGAAACAAGCTATAAATGAAGAGTTTCGAAGCAAATAAGTTTGAACATCAACCTTCTAAATACAGATTTGTGGAGCACGATCCTTCAATACACTTGCTTGGAGCTTGTTCTGGAGATGGAAATGAGGCAAGGCTAAGGAATTAGAATCCAATAATCAACCAAGGAAGTTGAGAATTGGATCTGAAAATTTCAAGTGAAAAAGAAAAATTCCTTTAGAGTATGGTTTAGAATGATTTCTGTAGCATTTCAGATTGATTCAAGGATGAGAAATGAATGAAGCATGGCATGTATTTATAGCTGAAACTGATGCCAAGTGAGGAGGAACTCGTGCGCATGAGAATTGGATCCTCCATGCATGGGCCTGTACAGGCGCATGTGAGGCCCAAAACCTGGTGTAAATGGATGTTGAGCCTGTTTGGAGAAGGTTTGGACGTGTGATTTGCAAGGCAATGGCTTGTGCATGAAGTTTCATCATGAATTGCATAATTGTGCCTAAAACTTCACCTCTTCGAAAATGCCAATTAGAAAATCCAAACATAAGCATATAGGTAATGGTTGGAAAGTTCTTGACATAAGGAATAAATGTTATGTTGGACAAAAACTCATTTGAAGTGTGTAAATTTATGAAAGCAGGCCATGAAGTTCATAGTGCAAAACATGCCTTTGAGAATTTTGTCAAAATGAAACAACTTCAAGCCCTTCTGTTTTAATGATGAAAGCTTCAAATGAAACAACCTCCAACATCAAAGTTGTAGATCTTTTCAAGCCAATCAAGATGGACTTATATTTTGCATCATTTGGATTTTTTATGAAGAAGTTATGGGCACTTGAAGTTGGACTTTTTTGCCTTTCAATGCATTTGGTCCAAAGTGACCTATAATGTTTTGCATTATCACATGTATTTCTTTTGAGATTTTGAAATTTTGTTTAACATAACATTTTAAGTAGACACAATAATATTTCCAATTCATTTGATCCCACCTCAAAATCATAAAAATGAATGAGTTGTGTTCTTGGGAAGTTAACCCAAAATTAGGGTTTCAGTCAAAATGACCTATAATGTCTTGGAATGGGAGATGACCTTCCAAGCGTCAAATCAATTTTTGATGAACATGAAAGTTGTTCATATTGTCCTTAAGAACATTTTTGATTTTGGTATTATCTCCATTTGACTAACACAGAAAAAGTTAGGTCTCAGTGTATTTCAAAATAGTCAGATGAATTGACTGATCAACTTCTCAAGTCCACAACTCATATCTTGATGAATTGATGATTTAATGAAATTCTGGCGTAGTCAGAGTTCAGATGTTCTACTCCAAGTCATGACATCTGATCCAACATTGTAACTAATACAACAAGACAGTTAACACATTAAAAGCCCAGTACTGACTCACTCTTTCACAGATGTCACAACATCTCCTTCTATGTCACCCTAGAGGGAAGGAACCCCTAGTCCTGTGCATCTGGTATACAAACTCAGCAGTGATCAATCATAACACTCACTTCTGTTGTTTTCCTACTCAGTTATCAGCACGATGTCTTAATATTGGTTTGGACATCATCTATTACATTATTCCAGTGTGCTTGCCTTTTACTTGTATTTCCTGAAACAGGTTTGAATACATTAATCTAATTACCACTTATTAGATTGCTAACAAATAGGCTATTTGTTAGGTTCCTTAATTGTAGGGTAGTAGTTGGCTTCCTGGATTTTAGCTTAGCTGTTGGATTCCTAAAGAATAGCCTGAGAAAAAAGCTAAAACAGAAAAACTAATCATCCTACACTTTAGCACATGCTGTCAGGAATGAATGTCACAACATTCAGTTTGACAGTCAGACCATATACAACATGCTGATTCTGTTATGTTCCTGAAAAACAGACTGTGCTAAATTTGCTGTACTGTAGAAGATCAACCAGTCTCTAATTCAATATCAGCATACATGAACAACTGTCTAGACATCCAGTTTGACAGTTTCACAATGATCCTTTGGCCAGGTCTGTTTTCCACTTAAAAACCAGACTTAAATATATACTCAACTGAAGCATACAAGCCAACTTGCCTATTATTAAGTATATGCTGTCAATGATGAATGTCAAGACATTCTGATTGACATTCAACCAGATGGCTCTGTATCAGGTCTGTTATTATTTTGGTAGGCAGACTGAAATACAAGCTTAGTTATGACATACAGGATTATAACATATGCAGAAGGAAAAACAACCACAGGAAATTGTTAACCCAGTTCAGTCCAACATGACCTACGTCTGGGGGCTACCAAGCCAGGAAGAAGATCCACTATTAGCAGTATTAATTCAGAGTTAAACTCCCCCGTTTACAACTCTTCACTTAATCCCTACCCAATGCAATCTATACCTAGGAACTCCTAGATAGAAACCTCCAGTTTCCATTCCTATCACTACAAATACAATGTAATGTTAACCAACTTGAACTTGCTTCACAGCTTCATTCAAGAACATAATCACTCTTGCCTACAGGCTTTGAGTTACAAATACTCTCAGCTTTAACCACTGAGAAACACATGGTAACCTTCCCACAGATTGGGAGGTTTACCTCACACACACCCCTAAATTTTCATTCTATGAGGCTTACAAAAACTAGGTTACAATATGCTATTTATAACCTAATCACCCAACAGGATTTGGACCTTCAGAAATCGCAGCAAACTTGTTCTTTGCTGTTACAAATACAACAGAAACTTTCTGCTACAATCAAGGTCTTCAATCCTAAAATCTCTCTATATATATCTCCTTATTTTGAGCCTATATATATTCTGATTGAGTCTTTAAGACCTCCACATGGGAGTTAGGATATTCACCAAATATCCTTACTAATCCCAGAATATATACTGAATTAATTAATTCAGTTTTCTACACATGTACGATGTCACAGGCATGATGTCGTGACATCGTACATGACATGTTAGTCCAGATGTTGAACTTCTTCAACCCAACATATTAAAACAACAGAGATGATTACATTATTTGTTTTACAAAATTAATGCCAATCCTACGGTATTAACAATCTCCCCCTTTGGCAAATTTTAGCTAAAACAAATAAACATTGCACTGGACAAAACATCCCAATATGGGTATGCTCTTCATCTCTGTCATTGACTCCACCACCACAAACACCAAAGCTGGTGTACATGAGGAAGTAGAGGTACAAGAATCAGTTGTACCAGAACCCTTCCCCTCAACAGGAGAGCTTCCTGAAGAATATGTAATGTTGAGTACATACACAATGTAACTCAGATCACAAGGCACAGCTGTCTTCTTAACTCAGATCACAAGACACAAGTGGTATACCCAGTTGGTGGATTTTATGCCTGACGCCAGCTTCTGTTTGCTACCACAACCACAGTTAGCTTGCTTCTGGTACATTCTTAACCTCAGGACTATATTTCTCTCCCCCTTTTTAGCTAAACATTTGTAAAGGAACCCCTCACAAAACCAGATCCAGGCGCAGTTTGCCCAAACCTTAACATACCCCATGATTCAGAGGGAATGGAGTGTTTCTCTTGTGAGAAGAAGAGGGCTATTACATCCTTTAAATAGTCCAGCCCGTGCTTAGGAATTAACGGTAGGAATAAATGCTTGGTCAAGATTTATTAATATTTGCTGAGAAACAGTCAGAGAATCACCAACAAAATCTCAGACTATCTTTGAATACCTTTTATAGCTCTTGACTGTTTCTTTTCCAAAACAGCAGTTCCAGTGCATGGAGACTATTCCATATATGCAGTCAGACACGTTGCACGCGATGTCTTAACATTCCACGCGGCTTTTCCCTGCATTCTGCCAGTATTCAGCATTTCCTAAGACCACTTTCATACCTCCAGTAGAGACTTGACATCTGGCACTACTAAAGCCAAAATCACAAACACCAGTAGATGGTTACTCCCCCTGTACCACACAGCTGTGACCATCATGCTTATTCTAATTTATCAGAATTAGACACACCACATCCATAATTCCTAATGACTTTAAGATTCAGAAGGAACTAACAGCAATGTCCAGGGCAATGTCATGACATCAGGTCAGACATTCTTCTGCTCACTCAGCCTTGACTTACACCACATCATCCTAACAAGGTGCCATACTCAGTTATCTGAGACCACATAGACCACAAGCTTGATGATTACTTGCAGCACAAAGACAGAACTCCCCCTGTCATGAACAACCCACTCTCCTCTTGAAACTTGGAGATCACACATGGGCATATCCAACATCCCAAAGTTGGACCTTCACATACTTCCTGATTCAAAGAGAACCCAGACCACTTGATGAATGGAAAACATAAGACGCATCTTCATTTCTTCAAGAGCACACCCTCTGTTCAACCCTCTTGGCTGAACACATCCACACTCTGTGTCAATCTCTCTTCTAACCAGAACAGAAAACCACTTCACAAAATGTTCTAACATTAGTTAGGACATCCTCACAACATAACAAGGCCCACCATTTGATAATTTTCAGATATCACTGAGTCACCAGCCTAGTCCAAAAGAGCCAGACACAAATTGGGACACATACATTCTCATCCCATTACAAGAGATAATCTTCCATAGATAGCTTAGAACTCCTACCACAAGCTCCAAGAGATGAATATAGAGACATCTCCTTTTGTCTTCAAATTACTACTTTTCTGCTCAACAGTAATTTATCTCAGACTTTCCTCAAGAATAATCAGCTGCCATCTGTTGATTACCTTGATCCTTCTAACTCACTTCTGAGATAGACCAAATGCCACTGTTTGATTACCTCCTTCATGAATCCTCATATGAAAAAGTCAAATGCCATTCTTTGACCTCTCCACGTCTATCAGACCTCTCCCAAAGATATTCTGACCTTCCAAGTGAGACTTGAACTTCAAGCTACATGTTGAACAAAACTTAGATTTTCTAAGACATGAACATGTAGCATCCTTTCTATCCAACAGCTCCAAGGAACTGCAACGAGAATGACCTTTTTGAAGTATCCAATCTACAACCCTGTAGACCCTTCTATCTCAAGTTGATGTGACACTTCACCAACTAAGAATCTGATGTTGAACCAAATGTCACAACATTGTGTTTTGACATCTAGCTGTTGAATCCAGCTCCTTCTTCTGCCACTTGAAAGAACTTCCTCCCTTCACAGAACAAGAGTTCAATGTTCTCATAGACTTGATTGTGGAACCAAGTTTGAGTAAACAACCTCCATCCTGCAGGTTTGCAGTTAAGTCATCCAAGCTCACACCTTGATGAATCCCTGCTTCTTCTCCAAAGACATCAGACACTCTGGTGCATGAGTCTTCAGAAGGACCAGTTAGAAACTAACCCATCAGCTATACCAAGGATTTCACTTCCTAAAGCAAGATTGTTTCCATGATGTTAAGAAAGCTGCCACTTGTTCTTAACTTCATAGTGTGCATTAGCCAATGCACTTACTTACTTAGATCAGAGATGAACTGATTCAAGTAACCACCATCAAAACTATGATGTCTTCTTCTTCTTGTACACACCAAGGCTGAACATGTTTCTTGCCAGGAAACCTTTTCAGAGATCGTATGCTTTTGCTGCCACCAAAGAGATAGATCATAAACCAATGTATTATCCTTCCTGTGATTCTGCGCAGGGTCTTGAAGAAGAGATGTTCCAACATCTCTAAGAACATCAGTTATCTTGAGCTCCAAGGATAATCAATTAAATACTTGTACTTGGCACAAGTTGACATTGATCTTAAATCCTTTCCCAATATTCCTTTCAGATACTTCCACCATAAGACTACTTTGAAAATTCTCTTCTAGTGTCACATCTTCTGCTTGCAAGCACTTCAACAGTTTTGAAAATCTTCTCAGATTAAATTCACCCTTAGGAATGAGAGAGATGAATTATTCCTTGCAAATGTGTCACACAACCACCAGAACCCATGTGACACAGGTCAACAGCCAACCAGACCCTAGGCTGACCAAATGTGAGGAGGGTAACCAAAACTCCCCCTCAAATTAACAATCATGGAGACTTCACACCAATATCCATGCATTGTACATACATGTCTCAACATGACATACACCATCCCTACCAGTGGCACCTAACTCTATGAGTTATACCTATACATACTTCCAATCACACCAATCAGACTTCAGCTGACCATAAGTACTAGTGAAAGACAACAACACCAGTCCATAGTAGATATGCATTGCCAGAGCATACTACCTCAACCAACCTCTGAATCTTCATATTCTCACTCCTTGAAAGATCTGCCACTTCTGATCGTGGTGTTTGAATAACAAGATTCATGGTCCCAATCCTCTTAAATGGAATAGCAGTCAGGTTACCCCATTATTGACTTCTATCATCCAGGGGACTTGTCTTCCAGTACACCATAGTACTTCAGGAAACAACTATCCAACCCTGATCAATCTACAGGAATAAGGCAACCAGCGGGGATTGCACAACGTCATATCTCAACCAGCTCCACTTCTAGAGATCAGACTTCTAAAGGTGACCTTCTTGAGCACACACACAGTTGACCCTACCTTTGTCAACTTAGCACACACAGATGTCTCCTCTTCCAGGTCAGGAGTAGGTTTCAAACCAAAGTATCCCTTTGTTTGACACCTAAACACATCTGCTCTTCAACCAGTAGCTGCCTACTTGTTGAACAACATGTTCTAACATCACATAGAACATTAGTTTAACCTCCTTGAAGCAAACCCTCCTTGAAAGTCTTCAAGGTCTTCATATACACTACCCAGGAGTGTAAAAGAATCAGTGATCATGTGATTCTTACCATGATGAGTGGACTTGGGAAGACTCAAGTATCCTTGACATCTTCAGTAGATTATGATGAAATCTTGAATACATCAGCCTTTCATCCACATAAGGGGAAACTACATCAGAGTTTGAGTTTTGCCAGGTATTATGCAGCGGAAATCATAATACAACTCAACCTATGAACACACACTTCATAGGATCAGCCTCCAAGAACATACCTAGTTTGAATATGATTCAATACTGGCACTGGTGTCCCACACAAAGGCCAATTGCCACCCTCCAGAGACAGGTACACACAGTTCCTGTCATGAATAGTCCATCCACCTACTTCAAGGGACTATTCAGGTAAATTGTTAGATGCCCAAAAGTGCTTATTTGAGCTATCATATGTGGGCATCTTTCACTCTTTTGCCTTGCTAAAATTGTCAAAATCACAATTGTGTTGCATGGAATGTGTTACATTGATAAACAAACTTGGTGCCTTTGATGTGTGTGTTATTGTGCAGGAAAGGCATGAATTAATTGATAATAAAGACACAAGAGAATTGGCAAAGGCACCAAAGAAAAGGAGCATTTCATCTGCCTGCTCGCTAGGCGAGGCTGTGGCGAAGAATGGGTTCGCTAGGCGAGCTCCTGGCGAACAGCTCCAGTAAATTAGCAAATTAATTCGCTAGGCGAGCTCAAGGCGAAGTTTGCAGCGAATTCATTCTGTTTTGGTGAAAAGTGCAGCCAGCACTCACTCGCTAGGCGAGGCTCTAGCGAGTCCCCAGCGAGCATTCCAGTAGCAAAACCTCTCAACCTCGCTGGGGCGAGCTTGAAGCGTTTCCTTCGCTAGGCGAAGGTGTGTTCGCTAGGCGAACATGGCAGTTCACCAACGCCCTGTTTTCTCTGGGCGCAGGGGCCTTTTGTGCTCATTTTTGACCTTCGCTAGGCGAGCCATTCTGCTCGCCTAGCGAACATGACAGTTCTGCACTTGTCTATAAGTAGCAGGTGCCACTTTTGGGCACCATACCTTTTTTTTACCAACTTTTCCATTTTTTGTACTTTCTCCTAGATATTTTACAGCATTGTTTTGTGGGAGCTTTTATGCCCTAATTTCATTTCTCTTCATCTAGCAACCATCTTCCACAAAAAGAAGGTGGATTCCCATCCAACTTCGATTATTCGACTTGGATGTTGATCAACCCTCTTTCCTTACTTGCCGACCAAGCTACCATGAAAATGAGTAGCTAAGTCTTCCATTTGTCAAGGTTAGATGTAGGTGATTGCTAGCTTTGTGTGTAAATGTAAGGATCCGCATATGTAAACTCTTTAACGGTAAATATATGATGAAAACTTTGTTTCTATTTAAAACTCTTTGTGTTGGTATTTGATCGAGAGATGTTTACCGATTCTTGACCTAGGTTTTCATCCAAACTTGTTTGTTAGCTAGAGATAGTAACGAATGATTTTGTTCACCATAAGGTTGAACCAAAAAGTTGTCATTTTGATAGATTGTGTTCGAGAGAAACAATGGATCAAAATGGCAAAACTCACAATGGGTGTTCGAGAGAAACGCATTGAGAGGACCTTGTGAAATAATTTATCATCTAAAGGAGTTTATAAGATTGTTGACCGAGCAAATACATGCAAAGCAAATGTAATCATTGAAACCTAACTTTGACAATATTTCTCATATTAATCAAAACATAACTTTTACCGCAATTAATTACTTTGTATGCAAGATAACTTGATTAAAACCAAAACCCTAGTGTTACATTAAGTTAAGATTAATTCAACCATTGAACGGCAGTGATATCTTACAATCTCTGTGGATACGATAACAAAACCCGACACTTAAAAACTGTTTCAACAAAATGGCGCCGTTGCCGGGGATTGTAAATTGATATTGCGAGCATCGCAATGGTTGTTTAAGTTTTAGCTTGTGAATTTTTGACTTGTGCTTGTAATTTGTTTGGTTTAGTGTGCAGCTTACGTTTTATGCGAGGGCAAATCCCTGTTGACGAACTTCTTTTTGATCCTGAGATCGAGAGAACCGCAAGGAGGCTCAATAGCAAAACGAGACGTAGGAGGCAACAGGCTAGACAACGCCAAGAGCAAGGAGAAAGTTCTTCGACCACAAATCCACCACCATTCATACCAAACATGGAGCCACAACCACCACCACCGATTTCTACTCCATGTATCAACAGTCCAAGGAACACCGCTCAGTTTGCCAACCACACAGGAAGGCAAGCTGAGATGAAGACGGGAACTCTGAATTTATTGTATGGTAGTCCATTCACCGGAATGGACCATGAAGACCCATTTGCTTTTCTCACAAAATTCTATGAGATAGCATTGGCTGCCGGAGTGGATCAGGCTCAGGAGCTTCCGTTGTTCAGACGTTTATTTCCTCACGCTTTGCTCGGTAAAGCAAAGGATTGGTATCTCGATCAAACACCGGCCGTAATGACAGATTGGAATGTGTTAGAAGAGAAATTCATTGAAAGATTTTTCTCTCATAACCGATTCATGGAATCAAAGACGGCCATCTCGGTGTTTTCTCAAGGAACCAGTGAATCTTTGAATGAAGCGTGGGAGAGATTCAAGTCCATGCTTAGGAAATGCAAAGGGCATGGATTTGATGAATTAACTCAAATCCATATCTTCAGAAATGGACTTCAACCAAACTGTAAGACGTTGTTGGATGCCACCTCGGGTGGCTCGTTGATGTCAAAGAGTGCCGAAGAAGCCACAAACATTATCAACCATATGGCTTTGAATGATCTTCAAAGTCAAAGTCGTGGAAATTCTTTGAAGAAGGCGGGAGTGCTTGAGTTAGGGACGAATGATGCCATACTTGCCCAAAACAAGCTCATCTCACAACAAGTGGAACTCTTAACGCAACAAATCAAAGAGTTAAGAGAACCGTCAAAAGCTAAACAAATAGCTTGTTGTGAACTTTGTAAAGGTGAACATGACACCGGATTTTGTCCACCTCCCGGTTTTGACGAAGTAAATTACATGGCCAATCAACGGGACTATCAACCAAGACAACAACAACCTTATCAACCGCACCAACAACAACAACAACAACAACAATTCCAAGGGAACCAAGGGTTCCAACCTAGAAGCAACTATTATCATAACCAAGGTTATGGAGGTGGTTCTTCTAGCCGTCAAAACCCTCCCCAAAATCCGTATCAATCTCAACCACCGCCGGTAGTCAATTCTAAATTGGAAGAGGCATTGACGCAATTCATGCAAATGTCAATGGCCAATCAAAAGAGTAATGACGCGGCCATAAAAAATCTTGAAACTCAAGTTGGGCAACTTGCCAAGCAACTAGCTGAACAACAAACCGGTCCTTCTTTCTCGGCTAATACGCAAACAAATCCTAAGGAGCATTGTAAGGCGATTATGACAAGAAGTGGGAGGGAGTTGGGTAGTGAAAATGAAAAAAGAGTTGAGAGTGAACAAAGAGAGAAAGAGAAGGAGATTGAGGAGGAAATAATGGAAGAAAATGTTGATGGTGAAGTAGGAGTGTGGAGTGATGAGGAAGTAGTTGAAAAGAATAAAAATAATGGTGAAGTTGAAAAAGAGAAAGGTGTGGAGAGTGAGGAAAATAAAAGTGATGAGGTAATAAGGGAAGTAGTGAAGAAGCCTAGATGGAAAAGTGCTAGAATTGCAAAGGGAAAGGAGGTAGTGAGCGCTACTCCGGTCCAAAATCTTCCTTACCCTCATGCCCCTTCCAAAAGGGAAAATGAACGGCATTACGCCCGGTTCATGGATATTTTTAAGAAATTACAAATTAACATTCCGTTTGTTGAAGCTTTGGAACAAATGCCAAAGTATGCCAAATTCATGAAGGACATACTGACCAAAAAGCGGAGGTATACGGAACCGGAGACCATCGTCCTTGATGCGAGCTGTAGTGCCATCATTCAAAGGACGCTTCCTAAGAAAGAGGTTGATCCGGGAAGAGTTACATTGCCGGTTAAGATTGGTGACGTTTATGTCGGGAAGGGACTTATTGACTTGGGGTCAAGCATAAATCTTATACCTTTGTCAATTATCAAGAGGCTTGGCAACATCGAGATTAAGTCCATCCGAATGACATTACAATTGGCGGATAAGTCGACGACCCATCCTCATGGCGTAGCCCAAGATGTGTTGGTGAAGGTCGACAAATTCTTTTTCCCGGTGGATTTTATTGTAATTGATATGGAGGAAGATGATGATGCTCCGCTCATATTGGGCCGACCATTCATGAAGACCGCAAGAATGATGATTGATGTTGATGACGGTTTAATGAAGGTGCGTGTTCAAAATGAGGAGGTCACATTTGATCTATTCGAGGCGATGAAGCATTCCAAGGACAGAAATGATAGCTTTCGCATCGATGTGATCGAAGACGCTATTATGGAAGTTTCAAAGCATATTCACGAGATATCTCCTATGGAGTTAGCTCTCGACGACTCATTGGAGGTTTTCACTGTTGAAGAGGAGCTAGCTCTTGAGGAATGCTTAAAGGAACTTGATAGCTTGGAAGACCTACAACCGTGGGAAGTAGAGGAAGAAAATTTGAAGAAGGAGGTGATTGACGAGAAAGCGCCAATTGAATTAAAAGAGTTACCTTCGACTTTGAAATATGTGTTTCTAGATGAGACCGAGGCAAAGCCGGTCATCATAAGCAACCTTTTGACAAAAGAAGAAGAAACCCGTCTAATCATTGTGCTAAAAACCAATCAAGAAGCTATGGGTTGGACTCTTTCCGATCTAAAAGGAATTAGTCCATCCTATTGTATGCACAAGATTTTGATGGAGGAGGATTTCAAGCCGGTGGCTCAACCACAACGCCGCTTAAATCCTACGATGAAAGAGGTTGTAAGAAAGGAAGTGGTGAAGCTTTTGGATGCGGGAATGATTTACCCGATCTCGGATAGTCCGTGGGTTAGTCCCGTGCACGTGGTTCCGAAGAAGGGTGGAATGACCGTAATCCGTAATGACAAAGACGAATTGATCCCGACTAAAGTTGCAACGGGGTGGAGAATATGTATAGATTATAGACGGTTGAATACCGCGACTCGTAAGGACCATTTTCCACTCCCATTTATGGATCAAATGCTTGAAAGACTATCGGGCCAACAATACTACTGTTTTTTAGACGGCTACTCCGGGTACAACCAAATTGCGGTTGACCCGGTTGATCATGAGAAGACGGCTTTCACGTGTCCGTTTGGAGTGTTCGCATACAGAAAAATGCCTTTTGGGCTTTGCAATGCGCCGGCGACATTCCAACGATGTGTCCAAGCTATTTTTGCCGATCTGATAGAGAAAACAATGGAAGTCTTCATGGATGACTTCTCGGTGTTTGGTGGGACGTTTAGTCTATGCTTGGCAAATTTGAAGACGGTGTTGGAAAGGTGTGTGAAGACCAACTTGGTGCTAAATTGGGAAAAGTGTCACTTCATGGTGACCGAGGGGATTGTGCTAGGCCACAAAGTCTCTAAAAGGGGGCTTGAAGTGGATAGAGCTAAGGTTGATGTAATTGAAAAATTACCCCCTCCGGTCAATGTGAAGGGCATCCGTAGTTTTTTGGGGCACGCGGGGTTCTACCGGCGCTTCATCAAGGACTTCTCAAAGGTGGCTAAGCCTTTGAGCAATTTGCTCGCCAAAGATCAGGTATTTCTCTTCACCGAAGATTGTTTGCAAGCTTTCGAGGTTTTAAAAGAAAAATTGGTTACCGCTCCAATAATAGTCGCTCCCGATTGGAATGAAAATTTTGAACTAATGTGTGACGCGAGTGACTATGCCGTTGGAGCGGTACTTGGCCAAAGAAAGGACAAAACTTTTCATGCTATACATTATGCGAGTAAGGTTCTTAACGAGGCTCAAATAAATTATGCCACCACGGAAAAAGAACTACTCGCAATAGTGTATGCGCTAGAAAAGTTTAGGTCCTATCTTATAGGGTCGAAAGTCGTTGTGTACACGGACCACGCGGCGATTAAATATCTGCTAACCAAGCCGGATTCGAAGCAAAGGCTCATCCGTTGGATCCTCTTGTTACAAGAATTCGATGTCGAAATCAAAGACAAGAAGGGGTCGGAAAACTTGGTAGCGGATCATTTATCCCGCTTGGTGAATGTCGAGGTTACCGCATCTGAAAAGGAAATCCGGGAAGAATTTCCTGATGAAAAATTGTTTAAGGTTCAAGTTAGGCCGTGGTTTGCAGACTTTGCAAACCACAAGGCTAGTGGTTTTGTGCCGGCCGACCTAACTTCGAACCAAAAGAGGAAGTTCCTTTCGGATGCGAAGTATTATGTTTGGGATGACCCATACTTGTTTAAGTTGGGTAGCGATAACCTGTTAAGGAGATGCGTAACTGGTGATGAAGCCCATAGCATCCTTTGGCATTGTCACAACTCGCCTTATGGCGGACATTATAATGGGGTTAGAACGGCCAGTAAAATTCTTCAATCGGGATTTTATTGGCCAACTATTTTCAAAGACGCACATACCCATGCGCAAAGTTGTGACAGTTGCCAAAGAAGTGGTGGGATAGGTAAGAGAGATGAGATGCCTCTCCAAAATATCCAAGAAGTGGAAGTGTTCGATTGTTGGGGCATAGATTTTGTTGGACCTTTCCCACCCTCTTACGGGAATGAGTACATGCTTGTAGCTGTTGATTATGTCTCTAAGTGGGTTGAGGCGATTGCCTCACCTCGGGCGGATGCCAAAACGGTGATAAAATTTTTAAAGAAAAACATCTTTTCCCGTTTTGGAACCCCCCGAGTGTTGATAAGTGACGGAGGGTCACACTTTTGCAATGCACCTTTGGAAACAATTCTAAAACATTATGGTGTGTCGCATAGGGTGACAACTCCGTACCACCCTCAGGCTAACGGGCAAGCGGAGGTCTCTAATCGAGAGATTAAGAGAATCCTAGAAAAAACCGTGTCTAATTCTAAAAAAGAGTGGTCCCAAAAATTGGACGAAGCATTATGGGCCTACCGTACGGCCTTTAAAGCTCCAATTGGCCTAACTCCGTTTCAATTGGTATTTGGTAAAACTTGCCATTTGCCGGTTGAATTGGAGCACAAGGCCTTGTGGGCCCTAAAATTTCTAAATTTTGAACATGAGTTGGCCGGTAACAAAAGGAAAGTACAACTACTTGAGTTGGAGGAGATGCGCAATGCCGCATACCACTCAAGTTGGTTGTACAAGGAAAAAGCTAAGAAGTATCATGACAAAAAGATCCGAACCAAAGAATTCGTGCCCGGACAATTGGTCTTATTGTTCAACTCCCGGTTGAAGTTGTTTCCCGGGAAGTTGAAATCAAAATGGTCCGGGCCATTTCGGGTGAAAGAAGTAAAAGAGTACGGGGCCATTATCATTGAAGACATGGACGAGAAAGACAGTTGGACCGTGAATGGCCAACGATTGAAAGTGTATCTCGGCGGTCATGTGGATCGCGAGAGTTGTGCTCAGCCGCTCGATGCTCCTCTGTGAGCATCGCACTGTCGAGCTTAGCCGACGTTAAACAAGCGCTAGTTGGGAGGCACCCCAACATTGTAAGTATTTCCTGTTTTATGTTTTCTGTTGTAGTGAGTACACTGTGCTGAACCCATGCTGGATGACTTGCAAGTGCAGCATTTGCCAATGCACTTGCTGTCATGCTCGCTTGCAGCTCGCTAGGCGAGGCTGCAGCGAGCGCGCTCGCTGGCTGCTCGCTAGGCGAGGCAGTAGCGAGCGCACCAGTACTGTTTTATATAAATTTCTCAGCAGGGCATTTTGCCCAAACCCTCAAAAACATTTCTGAAACGGCTCTGCTGAGAATTTTCGTGAAGCTTCTCAAACTCTCTCTTTTGCATCACTATCACCTACACTCGCTCCTTCCGTCCGATTGAAAACTCTTCTCATTTCAATTTTTCCAAATCCGTATACCTAAGGTTTGCCCTATTACATGTTTCTTTTTGTTTGCACTATCAATTTCCAAATATGAATAGCAAATAGGATAAGTGTAGTATGGGAAACATTGAGGTTGCATGTGATATTGTGGAGTTTGCAATTTTTGGATTTAGGTTTTCAAATTGGGGATTTAGGATTACTTTAGGTTTTGCATGCAATTAGCCAATCCCCAATAGCATAGAACGATTCATTGTCATTAGAAATCATTAGGTTCTGTGTGGGAACCATTAGAGTACGGGTTTTGGAGGAAACATCTTTGAAAATGCAGAAAACCCCAAAACCCGTAAGGTTCGCTAGCAGCTCGCTAGGCGACTTGGGGCGAACGTTCGCTGCAACTTCGCTAGGCGAAGCAGCAGCGAACATGGCAGTATTTTGATTTATGTTTTAATGGCTAATCTGTGTGTTGGTGTGTGTTGTTCTTTGTATCTTTTGCAGATGGAGTCTCGATCTGGAGCTAGTAAGAAAAGAAAGGGAGCTGCAACTACTTCCAAGACCGTGCCGATTCAATTCGACCAAGACAAGTTTGTAGGCCCGAAACAAGCGGCACGGTACATCGCTTTGGAGAAGAGAAAAATACTTCCTGAGAAGCGTTTTCTGATCAACCCACAAGGCACTTACAGAACTTTCGCCGGGTTGATAGACGCCAAGAAGTGGGATAGGTTGATAAGTCCCTTGGAGCATTACGACATTGCTACAGTGCGGGAGTTCTATGCTAACGCACTGCCCGACGACGACGAGCCCTTCACTTGGGTTTCTAGAGTTGCCGGGCGTGCAATTCCATTTGATAGGGATGCTATCAACCGAATCCTAGGGGAACCGCTCCAGCTGGGAGCTGATCAGAGAGACCAGTACCACACCGACCTCAGACTTCATCGAGATGTCGCTGCCATTACCGCCGACCTGCTTTTACCTGGGAAATCAGTTGAGCCGAACCCATCTGGGGTTCCTGTGAGATATCATCGGGAGGACATGACTCCCATGGCTCAGCTGATCCTACTCTTGGTTTTGACCAACATCCAACCCAAATCACACACCTCTACTGTGCCGATCCCAGTGGCACATTTAGTCCATTCCATCCTCACTAATGTCGAGATAGATGTCGCGAGGATAATCGCCAACGAGCTGAAGACCGTCGTCGAGAGCGGGCTTAAGTCAGGGGCTCGTGTTAATTGTCCCTTGGCCTTCCCATGTTTGATTATGAGCTTATGTGTTCAGGCTAGGGTCCGGCTTCCGTCTCGTGAGCAGGTTCGAATCCCGGCACCTATCGATGACAGGTATGTGGCTAAGTATTGTAGAGCTAAGACTACCGGTGGCAGTGCAGCCTCAGGAAGTACTCGGGATGCTGATGGTCCTAGTGCTTCTTCTCCCGGACTTGATCCGTACCTGAGGGTTGTTTGTGACTACAGTTTTGAGTGGATGGCAGCATCCCAACGAGCTATGATTGATATGCACAACAGTATGCAGAGGTTGGAGCTGCAAGGTAATGACCCCTCCGGTGCTCGAGCATTGTTAGCGCGTGAGCAGTTTATGCTTAACGCTAATTGGCCTGTGGACAGGCCAGTCTA
The DNA here is from genome assembly GCF_024323335.1 of Lathyrus oleraceus. Lineage (NCBI taxonomy): Eukaryota > Viridiplantae > Streptophyta > Magnoliopsida > Fabales > Fabaceae > Lathyrus > Lathyrus oleraceus. Next base: position 197,702,770 of record NC_066580.1, on the reverse strand, counting down.
TGGTGAGGGGGTGGACGCTGAAGCTGAGAATGATGATGATGATGTTGATGATGAGGCTGCCGGTTCTGAGGCCGGTAGCGAGGAGGAGTCCTGAGCCCTTAGTGGGTTGAGTATTTGTACTTTTTCAGTTTTTATGTCATTTTCATTTGTATTTTTGAATTTTGTATTTTGACCATGGGTTGTCCCCCACGAACAAATTTTTCTTTTCAGTTAATGTTATTTAATTATGTTTTTTTTTTATTTTGTGTGTTTAATAAATTTTTGGTTGAATGAGTGGCAAACCCTTCTAGATTGGTTGCTCCTCAAGAAGTACCCAATGAAGGTGCATCCGAGCTTGGATGGCAATGATAAGAATAACAAGTGAATGAAGCTAAGGTACATGGTTACCGTCGACTAGAATTTTAGAATGCATTAGGAACTTTACTCTTTTTGGTAAATTGAATATTGTCTTTGTGCAACATAATTGAATGAATGTTTCATCTAGAACTTAAAACCACAAATTGTGAGGAAACCTCCATTGTTCACTTAAATGCTGGATTCTAATAAGTTTTATTGATTCATGTGATTCATTATTTGTCTGTTATTATTGTGAAATTGTGGAAGCAATTAGAAATGATCAAGGCACTTGTTTTCTTTCGAGCACAACTACATCCAAAAACAACTTACCTGTGAGCAGAGAGAGTATTTGTTAACCCCTTTGAGCCTGAACAGTTGAATCTCGGCTTGAAATAAAGCGAGATCTCAAAAATCTTTTTTTTACACAACCCGGAAAATCTTGATTATTGTTCTTTTGCCATAAAAAGTTAAGAGCATTCACTTAGGGTGTGGAAGAAATAAGTTGGGGAGAACGAAAAAGAATTGGTAAGTACCACAACTCTTGAAAAAGAAAAGAAAACCCGAGCAAGCATAGAAAAATATATGTATAGAAAATGTAGAAAATAAACATCTGTTTTGTATATTTGATGTGAAAGAAAAGAACAAAAATAGAAAGAATGAAAAAAAAATGCTTGCTTGGAAGAAAAATAGTGAAAAATAAAAGTGGAGTTGTGGAATATGTGTTGTGAAGGTTACAAATAAGAAACAAAGGAAACAAAGTCGAGTAGTGTGAATAATACTGTGAATGTCTCTTTTGCATCGGCACTTTCGTTTCAATGGCCTTAGAAATGACCCTTGTTTGTTAACCTAACCAAGCTTCAACCGAAAAGCCCTTAGTGATCTTTATGCTTCCACAGTACCATTTTTAATTGATTAGACATTGTATGAATCTGTTTGATTTCTTCATTATTTGTTAGAGAGTGAGATTAGTCCCGCGGTTGCAAACGCGCAAAATCTTCATTCCTTATTCGAAGAGGAGAGATAGGATGATTCATTCAGAATAGTATTGTTGTAGATAGATAAATATTTTGCATTGCTATTTAAGTTTAAGTTCCTAGGTATTATTTTATTCGAACCGTTGGGAACGTGTATATGCGAATTTCGCTTGTGTTTGAGCCGTTTATCCAACTTCGGAGAAACCGTTTCTTAAAGCAAATCCTCTTGTCTTTCAAGAGGCATACTTTGCTTGAGGACAAGCAAGAATCTAGTTGGGGAGAGTTGTTAGATGCCCAAAAGTGCTTATTTGAGCTATCATATGTGGGCATCTTTCACTCTTTTGCCTTGCTAAAATTGTCAAAATCACAATTGTGTTGCATGGAATGCGTTACATTGATAAACAAGCTTGGTGCCTTTGATGTGTGTGTTATTGTGCAGGAAAGGCATGAATTAATTGATAATAAAGACACAAGAGAATTGGCAAAGGCACCAAAGAAAAGGAGCATTTCATCTGCCTGCTCGCTAGGCGAGGCTGTGGCGAAGAATGGGTTCGCTAGGCGAGCTCCTGGCGAACAGCTCCAGTAAATTAGCAAATTAATTCGCTAGGCGAGCTCAAGGCGAAGTTTGCAGCGAATTCATTCTGTTTTGGTGAAAAGTGCAGCCAGCACTCACTCGCTAGGCGAGGCTCTAGCGAGTCCCCAGCGAGCATTCCAGTAGCAAAACCTCTCAACCTCGCTGGGGCGAGCTTGAAGCGTTTCCTTCGCTAGGCGAAGGTGTGTTCGCTAGGCGAACATGGCAGTTCACCAACGCCCTGTTTTCTCTGGGCGCAGGGGCCTTTTGTGCTCATTTTTGACCTTCGCTAGGCGAGCCATTCTGCTCGCCTAGCGAACATGACAGTTCTGCACTTGTCTATAAGTAGCAGGTGCCACTTTTGGGCACCATACCTTTTTTTTACCAACTTTTCCATTTTTTGTACTTTCTCCTAGATATTTTACAGCATTGTTTTGTGGGAGCTTTTATGCCCTAATTTCATTTCTCTTCATCTAGCAACCATCTTCCACAAAAAGAAGGTGGATTCCCATCCAACTTCGATTATTCGACTTGGATGTTGATCAACCCTCTTTCCTTACTTGCCGACCAAGCTACCATGAAAATGAGTAGCTAAGTCTTCCATTTGTCAAGGTTAGATGTAGGTGATTGCTAGCTTTGTGTGTAAATGTAAGGATCCGCATATGTAAACTCTTTAACGGTAAATATATGATGAAAACTTTGTTTCTATTTAAAACTCTTTGTGTTGGTATTTGATCGAGAGATGTTTACCGATTCTTGACCTAGGTTTTCATCCAAACTTGTTTGTTAGCTAGAGATAGTAACGAATGATTTTGTTCACCATAAGGTTGAACCAAAAAGTTGTCATTTTGATAGATTGTGTTCGAGAGAAACAATGGATCAAAATGGCAAAACTCACAATGGGTGTTCGAGAGAAACGCATTGAGAGGACCTTGTGAAATAATTTATCATCTAAAGGAGTTTATAAGATTGTTGACCGAGCAAATACATGCAAAGCAAATGTAATCATTGAAACCTAACTTTGACAATATTTCTCATATTAATCAAAACATAACTTTTACCGCAATTAATTACTTTGTATGCAAGATAACTTGATTAAAACCAAAACCCTAGTGTTACATTAAGTTAAGATTAATTCAACCATTGAACGGCAGTGATATCTTACAATCTCTGTGGATACGATAACAAAACCCGACACTTAAAAACTATTTCAACATAAATCACAGAACCTTCCACAGGTTCCAACATCAGTACTAGCATAACTCCTTGCAAGATACCAGAAAGTATCACCCATGGATCTCATCCAGAAACAGAACAGGATGCCTGCTCTGATACCAATTGAAATTTTGGCGTAGTCAGAATTCAGATGTTCTACTCCAAGTCATGACATCTGATCCAACATTGTAACTAATACAGCAAGACAGTTAACACATTAAAAGCCCTGTACTGACTCACTCTTTCACAGATGTCACGACATCTCCTTCTATGTCACCCTAGAGGGAAGGAACCCCTAGTCCTGTGCATCTGGTATACAAACTCAGCAGTGATCAATCATAACACTCACTTCTGCTGTTTTCCTACTCAGTTATCAGCACGATGTCTTAATATTGGTTTGGACATCATCTGTTACATTATTCCAGTGTGCTTGCCTTTTACTTGTATTTCCTGAAACAGGTTTGAATACATTAATCTAATTACCACTTATTAGATTGCTAACAAATAGGCTATTTGTTAGGTTCCTTAATTGTAGGGTAGTAGTTGGCTTCCTGGATTTTAGCTTAGCTGTTGGATTCCTAAAGAATAGCCTGAGAAAAAAGCTAAAACAGAAAAACTAATCATCTTACACTTTAGCACATGCTGTCAGGAATGAATGTCACAACATAAAGTTTGAAAGTCAGACCATATACGACATGTTGATTCTGTTATGTTCCTGAAAAACAGACTGTGCTAAATTTGTTGTGCTGTAGAAGACCAACCAGTCTCTAATTCAGTATCAGCATACATGAACAACTGTCTAGACATCCAGTTTGACAGTTTCACAATGATCCTTTGGCCAGATCTGTTTTCCACTTGAAAACCAGACTTAAATATATACTGAACTGAAGCATACAAGCCAACTTGCCTATTATTCAGTATATGCTGTCAATGATGAATGTCAAGACATTCTGATTGACATTCAACCAGATGGCTCTGTATCAGGTCTGTTATTATTTTGGTAGGCAGACTGAAATACAAGCTTAGTTATGGCATACAGGATTATAACATATGCAGAAGGAAAAACAACCACAGGAAATTGTTAACCCAGTTCAGTCCAACATGACCTACGTCTGGGGGCTACCAAGCCAGGAAGAAGATCCACTATTAGCAGTATTAATTCAGAGTTAAACTCCCCCGTTTACAACTCTTCACTTAATCCCTACCCAATCCAATCTATACCTAGGAACTCCTAGATAGAAACCTCCAGTTTCCATTCCTATCACTACAAATACAATGTAATGTTAACCAACTTGAACTTGCTTCACAGCTTCATTCAAGAACATAATCACTCTTGCCTACAGGCTTTGAGTTACAAATACTCTCATCTTTAACCACTGAGAAACACATGGTAACCTTCCCACAGATTGGGAGGTTTACCTCACACACACCCCTAAATTTTCATTCTATGAGGCTTACAAAAACTAGGTTACAATATGCTATTTATAACCTAATCACCCAACTGGATTTGGGCCTTCAGAAATCGCAGCAAACTTGTTCTTTGCTGTTACAAATACAGCAGAAACTTTCTGCTACAATCAAGGTCTTCAATCCTAAAATCTCTCCATATATATCTCCTTATTTTGAGCCTATATATATTCTGATTGAGTCTTTAAGACCTCCACATGGGAGTTAGGATATTCACCAAATATCCTTACTAATCCCAGAATATATACTGAATTAATTAATTCAGTTTTCTACACATGTACGATGTCACGGGCATGATGTCGTGACATCGTACATGACATGTTGGTCCAGATGTTGAACTTCTTCAACCCAACATATTAAAACAACAGAGATGATTACATTATTTGTTTTACAAAATTAATGCCAATCCTAAGGTATTAACATTAAGGACACTCAAATAAGCTCAAATATGCATGAAATGATGAATTAGAGAACTTCCCTTGATTGTATTTGAACATGGGTTGAGGTTGCTTCATTAGCAAGGCATTGTGGGTGATTAGATGAATTAGGGTTTCCTTGAGGAACAAACCTCAAACCCTTTGACTTGCTTTGATCAAAATGATGAATTGAGATGATAGGGAGGAATATTTGATGGATGAGAGCTTTGGGAACCATTTCCATGCTTGCCTTCACCTTCTCTTGGCCATATCTTTGCACCAAGGATCTCCTAGGAGCTTTTAGACCTTGTGATTACTCAAGCTACAAACAAAAGATGTTAGTGACATATTTTTGTGCTTTTGGTTAGTGAATAAAGATGAGAAAAGCAATAATATACAATTCAAGCATGCTTGGTGATCTCAAACCACTCACAAGAGGTCCCACCCAAAGGTAAAAGGAACCAAGATGCTTATGATCCTTGAGGCTTTGCAAATGCAATGTTATGATGCCATGAGGGATCTTAGGGTCAAAATTGGGGTCTTACAACCCTGGGGAAATCTAGGCAAAAATTAGGGATTTGGCAAGTAACTACATCCTGACAAGACTTTGTTCTACATCTGTCAAAGAATCTCGCTCAGTCATCCTCAACTGAAGCTTCAAATACATTGGATTTAGAGTTGGTGGAGAAATGATTATTATGTTCAATGTAGCCTTTTTTCCAATATATATCACCAATTTCAAATTTGTAAAGATCCATGGAGTCTCGCCATTTGCAGACTACCATTCCATCAAATAAATTTGAGCCTTTATCCAATTCTTTGCACTCTTATTTGTTCCTGCTCAACAAATGTTTGCATGTTTTAATTGATAAATATCATTGTTTTAAACAAATAAAGTTTTTATAAACTATTTTTAAACAAAGTGAACATTCATAATGACTGAAAGGATAAATGGAACGTCTTCAGTGCTCTCCCAAGGATAGTACGATCTCCAAAAGGGTAAGACATTTGTTCATATTCCTAGCATATTTGTATTTTCTCTTCATCATCTTTCAGGTTGTCTCCTCAGCGAGCAGAGAGAGGCGATACATCATCAAGTCCCCAGGGAATCTGGAGTTTTGGCCTTGATCTTTTGGAGATGTGTATACCTCCATCCTCAGATCCTCAGAGAGTCTGAGTCTAGCATATGTGTTTTATCAAATATATGGTTGTCATCCCCTGTGTGTATTGACCTAAAATCCCTTATAGATTGATAAAAATTGATATGCTATCTTTTTGAGGAAGTTGGTCTTCCCTCATTGTGATTGGAAATCTCCCGCAGAGTGAGTAGGAATTCCCAGCATGAGTGGAAATTTTTAGCAGATTGGTTTGTAGCTTATCCCCAGCGGATTCGCATACAATTTTTCCCCCAGCAAGTTTGCTGACCATTCGTCCTCAGTAGGGTTGCTCACATTAGACTTCCCCAGTTGGGTCGCCTACAGGTTATCCCCAGTTTGACCGCCAACAGTCTTTCCCCAGTGGAGTTGCTCGATCAGAGCTTGATATATTTGTTTTTCCTCCTTATTGGATGGTTTCCTCCTAGCAGAGCTGGTGTTGAAGATGTTTATTTCCTTCCCCAGCGGAGCAGTGTTTCTCCTTCCTCCTAGCAGAGATACTTCTCCAGCAGATATGAGGAAATGTGTTGGTTGTTGAAACTTCTGTTTGGTGGTAGTTCCCCATAGAGTTTCATATCTTTCCTTGATAAGTTCCCTAGTAGAGTTTCTTCTATGATGGATCTTATCCGTGTTTGAGCTCCCCGATAGAGTTTCCTCTGCCTCGGATCTTTTGTCTGTTCAGCAGTAAATCCCTGGCGATGGCTCTGTAGCTTCTCCAGCTAAGACGTTACCTGATCCTAGTTTGGATTTGGAACTTTGAGGAGGATGTGTTATTTCCCTCCCCAGCGGAGTGATTGACTTGTTCTCCTCCCAGCAGCAGAGATGTTCCTTCAGTGGTTAGAAGTGAATATTTGTTTGATGTGTTTCTGTTTGGTTGTTGTTCCCCACAGATTTCCACATCCCCCCTGATAACATCCCCAGTAGAGTTCTTCTATGACTGATCTTATCCACATCTTTGCGTACTGTTGAAAGATCCCCAGCATTTGGTAGTTGTGACCTTTGGTTAATCCCCAACAGCGGTCTTTGATCCCTAGCGACCCTGCTTGTTCCCCTAACAGTAGTCTTTGTCCCCGGCAACGACTATGCTTGATCCTCAGCGGTGATTGGTGTTTCCCGGTATTTGATGCTCCCCACCAGATTGGATTTTCTCCTGTGGGCCTGGCTTTCCTCTGTTTGAGATGTTGTACCGGATGTTTGTCCATTGATTCTTGGACCTGTTCGTATTAGATATGTCTATTTGTCAGCATTAATCATACATAAACCACGCATATACATGCATAATCATAACATTCAGATATTCATGTTGCATCTTTTGACATATATCTTTGATTGTTATCTCCTGCTAGTTGGTGAAATGTTCTTCCCCAAGCGGATGGTTGTGTCTGATCTCTCCATTTAGAGGCAACCTCATAGGCCGAAAGTGTTTATCTCTTCTTCCATATTCCCCACTAAGTTATATCCTCGTGGATGATTATTGTTTCAGTTTCCCCCCCAAAATATGTATTGGGATGGAATTACTCCCCTGAGTTATAACCTCATTGGGTTGAGTCTTGTTTCATTGTGTCTCTCTATTTTGTTCCTAGATTGACTCCTCTCTTGTTATTTCCCCTGCAGTTCCCTGTGGATCATCAATTGCTCAGTAAACAGTAATTGTTCATTCTCTACCCAGCGGATTTTCTGTGGTTTTCTACCCAGTAACCGGTAGTTGTAAACCCCATTTTGTTCCCTTGCAGAGTTAATCCTTAATATTTGTTCATCCTAGCCGATGGCGGTTAATCTCTCCCTTGGTTTTCTACCCAATAATCGGTAGACGTAATCCCCTCTTTGTTGGTTATCTTTATCCAATATTCGGTATTGATATTCCTTCATTTTTTTTAGTATGCCACCCAATAACCGGTGATATATCTCTTGGATAATTGCTCTGATCAAGCAATTTATCCCCAGCGAGTCATCTTTCATTTACCTTTGTTTGGTAATGATTGTTTCTCCCCTTGATTGATCATCATTTTACACCCAGTAGTCGGTATCCCGATGTCCTTTCTTTTCGATCGATGTATCCTTTATTAACCCAGTAACCGGTTGTGGATAATCTTCCATGCGAGTATGTTATCTATGTTCTGACGGTAATAGATAATATATCTCATGCGCTCTTCGGTCGAAGTCTTTTTCTTCTCCAGTCGAGTAAGATTCGTATTTCCTTATGGAACTGAATGTCCATCCTGTAATCGAGTTTGCTTCTTCAACCCTCCTTTTGGATGATGAGTGTCTTGGAAATTTTCCTCAATTCACGCCTGGTTGGTCACCTATTATATGCCTAGTAACCGGTATCCCTGGTGTTCCTTCCTTCTGCTCCCTATTATGATTTTTTGTTCCCTGTGGAGTCAGATTTTCCTGAGTTGAGATATACCTTTTAGGTCTTCCTCGTATGTTTTGGATGATTTATATTTCTCACCCTTATACCGGTCTTAGATATTCTTTCTCCCTGAGCATTTTGTTCTATCACCCTTATACCGGTTTTTGATCACATGTCTCTTTTCGAGCTTATTACCCAGTAGCCGGTAATACCTCATTCGTTTCTTCCTCAGCTGCTGAGTCCTTTGTGGACGTCCCCGTTTGAGTCTGGATTTTTATCCGAGGTATCCTTTGTGGATAGTTTTGCTATATTGGCATATTCCCCAATACATGCATCTCCGCGTCAGCTCGAGTCTCTCTATTGATTTATTTTCATGGAATCCCCTCGTGTCTCCCAGCTAGTCTTCAAGTCGGGACCTGCTCACGCATTGTATTCCCTTTATTCCCCCCAGAGTCTCGGTCTCCCTAGTGAGATTATTTTTCCTTTGGACTTTCAGTTTCTCCTAATTTCTTTTTCCCTTGTGGACACATATCCCCACAGAGTATTTTATTTTTCATACATACATTTGCATCATGAGGTCTCTTAGGAACCAAAATTCATCTCTTTGTTATTATTTAACCCCATTCTACCTCGTCGAGACAAAGATTTTAACCTTCATATCTCCGGCTAGAATTACCTTAAATTGGGGCATCTGTAAGACCCTAATTTTGACCCTAATATCCCTCATGGCGTCGTATCATTACTCATTGCATTTGCCTCAAGGATCATAGCATCTTGGCTCCTTAACCCTAGGGTTGGGACTTGTGTGAGTTGGTTTGAGACCACCAAGCATGCTTGAATTGTATATTATTGATTTTCTTATTTTGTTTACTAACCAAAAGCACAAAAATATGTCACTAACTTTGTTTGTTTTGAAGCTCAAGCAGTCATGTGATCCAAGGCTCCTAGGAGGCTCCTATGCCCATTGAAGTGGCCAGATGAGGATGAAAGCAAGCATGACAATGGTTCCCAAAGCTCTCAATCATCATATATGTCTCCCAAGTATCTCAATTTTCCAATTTGATCAAGATAAATCAAAGGGCTTGAGGATTGTTTCCCAAGGAAACCCTAATTCAGTTGTGCATTGATCGTGCCTTGCTCATGAAGCAACCTCAATCTATGGTCAAATGCAATCTAGGGAAGTTACTTCATTCATCATTTCATGTATATATGAGCCTATGTGAGTGTCCTCAATCATTCATTCATCAAGTTTGGAAGTTTGGCCTTGAGAAGTTGATCAGTCAAATCATCTGACTATTTTGAAATCCACTGAGACCTAACTTTTGATGTGTTTGTCAAATGAAGATGACCCCAAGAGCACAAATGTTCTTAATAACCATATGAACAAATTTCATGTTAATCAAAAATTCATTTGAAACTTGGAATGGAATCATTCATTTCAAAACATTATAGGTCATTTTGACTGAAACCCTAATTTTGGGTCAACTTCCCAAGGACCTAACTCCTTCATTTTTTAAGATTTTTATGTGAGACCAAGTGCATTGGAAAGTTTAAGATGTATAACTCAAATGTTATGTTGGACAAAATTTCATAATCCTAAAAGAAGTACATGTGATAATACAAAACATTATAGGTCACTTTGGACCAAAGCCATTGAAATGTGAAAAAGTCCAACTTCAAGTGCCCATAACTTTCTCATCAAAAATCCAAATGATGCAAAATTTAAGTCCAAATTGCTTGTCTTGAAAAGATCTACAACTTTTATTTTGGAATTTGAGGCTTGCATGATTGAAACAGAAGGGCTTGAAGTTGGTCATTTTTGGCAAAATTTTCAAATACATGTTTTGTACCTTGAACTTCATGGCTAGTTTTCAATATTTTCCAAACTCCAAATGAATTTTTGTTCAATATAGCTTTTGTTCTTTATGTCAAGACCTTTGCAACCATTACTCACATCCCTATGTTTGGATTTTCCAAATGGGACTTTTGAAGAGATGAACTTTTATGACCAATTATGCATTTCATGTTAAATCTTCATGCACAAGCATATGCCTTGCAAACTGCGCGTCCAAACCATTCCATAATCATTTCAGCTTGCATTTGCAATTGGTTTTGGGCCTCACATGCGCCTGTACAGGCCCATGCATGGAGGACCCAACTTCATGCACACGAATTTGTTCACTCTTTGCATCAGCTCCATGTATAAATAGAATGCATTGCCTCACTCAAATGGTAACCTGAAGGCGCCTGAATCCCTTCTGAATTCATTTCCCAACCTCTCACCAAAGGAATTTGAGATTTCACTTTCCTTTTTCAAGTGTGATTTTTAATAACATCAGTTGATTATCATCACTAATTCCTAAGCCTAGCTCTCATACCAAGCATCAGGATCAAGCTGCAAGCAAAGGATTGGTTGAATTGTGCTCATAAAAGCTGCTCTACAAAGGTTTATACCTCAACTATTTTGCTTTGAATCTCCATGAATATTGTGCATTGCTTGTGTTGGTTTGCATTTCTGAAGTCCTCATTTGATAGGCAAGCCAATGGTGGCTTTAATTTTGTGAATTGGTGAACTTCAGATTGAACACCTAGTTTTTCAACCTCAAATTTCTTCTTCTATAAGGATCTTGAGCAAAAACTAAGGTTACAGGGGTGATGTACATCACCCCATCTTTAATTTGGTTTATGGATCGTGAGTTTTGGTTGAGGTTATAAAACCTGCAACTGGTTGCCGGATTATTGAGCTCGGCGGAGAAGATTGTGGTTTCCACCACCATCCCTTACGTGGAAGCTTCATGTCCATTGGATCCATTAGTTATGATCTAATCTTGGCCACGCGTTTTGTTTACTTTTTTTAATTCAATGTATGGTGATGTTGACCAAGGAACACAATGCTCGCGCGTCTCATGACCTTCTGATCAGCCACGTCAATTAATGAGCTCTGATCAGACGCCTGTGGATTTTTCTAATTTCTTAATTTCTGTTTTAATTTCTTTTAATCCATTTATTTTCAAAAATTCATAACTTCTTTATTTGGAATCACAAAAATATGGGACCAATTGCAAAAAAATCGCTTAAATTCTAGTTTCATAAAATGATTTTTAATTATTTTTGTGATTCCATTTAATATTTTTTGTGAATTATTTCATTTCTGATTGTTTTTAATTCATTTAAAATACCTTTTGATATTCAAAAATGCCAAAAATATTTTCTTAACATCTTTGGATGATGATGAATCCATGAAAAATATTCTCATCAATTTCTTAATTAATTTGAGATTTATTTGAGATTTTAGTCCAATCATGTTATTTTTCTTCTTTTTTAATGGTTTAAAAATAGTTTCTGTTTTCAAAAAAATGTTGAGAAAATTTGTCAAACCTTGTGTGACCATGTTAGACTTATGATGATCCAATTGGACTTATTCAAGTTGATTTGACTTGGATTTGAAGTTTGACCTTTATTTGTTCATTTTATTTTATGTAGTATTTTAATTCCAAAAAATACCAAAAATATGTTTGACATTTATTGACTTCTAATCTTCATTTCACTTCTGTTTACCATTGATTGATGTTGATTCCATTCATGTTTGTTCAATGTGTTTTGGTTATGGTAGTTGAATTTCCATTTTGTACATTCTATTTTAATCTACTTTCTTCATCTTTTTCTTTTGACCAATGAGTAAATGATTTGTGGTTAGCCTTGACATATGAGAGGCTTAACCTTCTTTGATCCAAATCAAATTCATCTTGATCAAAGATCAAGTGAATTGCTTTGTGTCCAAGATAGGTTGCTTCTTGGTCAAGCAAAAAACCTGAAATCCATACAAGGTCATTCTTATTTTCTTTTGGCATGGCAAGTTGTAGGAGCTTGGCTTACTAGTCATGATCTCTAACTTGTGTTTATTTGCCTATAGTTTTATTGACCGACCTCAGATAGGTGTGACTACTACATTAGTCCACTTACGATTGCTTAACATAGCGCTAAATTGCCTTATGGCACACTAACACTAACTACTAATTACTAACTTTTAATTCAAGCATTTAATTCTTACAATTTACTTTAATGCAATTTAATATCTTTCTCATTTATTCATATTGTCCTTTGCCCTTTGCTCACTTGAGGTCATGTTTATGTTTATGTCATTTGCCTTTTGCTCACTTGAGCACATTATTATGTATATATTTTGCTTTGTGCTTGTTTTATTTGTGTGAACCCAATGCAAAAAGGTGAAAGGACTTAGAATTAGGACCTTACCTATACTAAATGGAGTTTCAAGAGCAACTAGGCCTCATGCCTTTAGAAGGCTAAAATGGTTGAAGAGCAACTAGGCCTCATGCCTTTAGAATGCCTAAATCTTCAAGTTGACTTGAAAGGACCCCTAATCTAAACTCTCTCTTTGTCCATTTCTACTATTGCATTGTGAAACTTTTTGATTTGTTTGTTCTTGTGTGATAGGGATCCCAAACTTGAGCTAATTAGAAGGACCATTGTCATGAACATCCAAGCTAAGAGAAAGATAAGCCAAATGAAGATCCTAGGAGCTTGATTGAATATTAGGTTGATTGCTTGAGTTAATTGCTTATTGCTTGCTAAGTCCAAAGGAAAGGAGCTCTTGAATCATCCATATGATCTCAAGAAAGGAACTCCAAGGGTTTTATTTCTCATCTCTCATCTTTGCATGTTTAGGACTAGCCCTTCTCTTCTTCTCTCCACTCTAACCCAAGCCAAAATTATTTTGTGCAAACATTGACATTGTTTTCAAAAATTAGAAACCTAGGCACTATGCCTTTGATTTTTCAAACTCTTTTCATAATACTTATTTTGAATTGAATCTTAAGTCAACTTTGACTTCCTTTTGTGAATCCTTCTAATTGGTAAATACAACTCACTCAAGTTTGTTTTTGTGGTTCCAATGGCCACCTTTGCCAAAGCTTTTCATAAATATTAGCTATTAGGTTTGAGTTATCATAGTGTTTGATGTAAACCTCACCTCATCCTTAGTGATTGGACTATAAGTCTTCCATACTTATTATAGGGTGGATCCCTCACTAGTATGTTGAAGCTCTCCTCACATGGTGGATTGTTGGTTTAGGTTGAGTTTTCTCCCTTTGATAACAAAAAACCTTAAGGCTTTTATCAAATCAATTCACCAACTTCTTTTGAGATTTTTACCCCTAACTACGAGGTTTTGATCCTACCTTTGTGATGGTACGTAGGCAATGGGTTTATCCATTCAAACAACAAAATTGTAAATATGTATATTCTCTTCTCATCTCCCCAATCATGTTTGCACAAATATTCTCACAAATACCAACCTACCATACAACATTTGCAAAAAGGGCTCCCTTAGAGTACTAAGGATGTTTTGGGTGCTTAAAACCTTCCCATTGCATAACCAACCCCCTTACCCAGATCTCTGACATTTTTATTAGTTTTTTTATTTGATAAAACTTCTCGGTTTTTGTTCGCTTTCTAACCTTTCCTTTGGATAAATAGAAGTGCGGTGGTGACTCGAATTGTATGATTTACTTTTGATTTAGTCAATAAATCTAAAGGTAACGAATACCCCACTACAGGTGGGATTTCAAGTAGTCATGGGTAAACATAATGTATGTAATGTATGTGGGTTAGATATCATGAACTTAGGATTTGGGAATTTTGATTTTTGAGAAACCCTAACATGTGTTTATGTTTTAATCCATGAAATTGATGTTTATGTTATGCTATGATATTTCTATATTGAATTCCATGAATGGGTATGTGTGTAGAACATGATTTGGTGTATAATTGCATATTTGAGTTTCACTTGAAAATGGTTGATTTGGGATTTTGGTGAAAAATAGTGGAGCTTAGAATCTTGTTTCTATGATCATAATAGTTTCTATATGATATATATATATATATATATATATATATATATATATATATATATATATATATATATATATATATATATATATATATATATATATATATATATATATATATATATATATATATATATATATATATATATATATATATATATATATATAGGTTGTATAACTATTTATTTCATGAAAAATGATGGATTAATGTGGTTTTATGATAAAAATTCGTGCTTGGCAGTAGCATTTTCGCAACAGCAGTTTTTCTGGTTTTTGATAGCATTTTTTCAACAACAAATTTTCTAGACTTTGACAGCATTTTCGCAACAGTAAATTTTCTAGTTTTTGACAACATTTTGAAAAACTTGTAAATTCAATCACTTTTGAACCGTAACTCCGTTTGAGGTGCCGTTTGGACCATTACGAAGCTAAGAATATTATCTATAACGTGATAATCATTTGATAACAATAGATTAATATTTTATCAAAAGAATCCTAATGTGGGTGTATGTTGTATGTGTTGTGAATGTGAATGACATGTTTTCTATTGTTTGGCATGTATTGGATGGTTTTAGATGGATTTTGTGAAGAAACATAATACATGAAATTATGTATGTGATGATGTGAATTGGTGAATTTGATGAATAACTTGACTTGACTTGTTTGCTTTATGTTAATGTGTTATAATGAGATGATGAATGCTATTTGATGTATTGTTTGGGATTGAAGTCATGTTAGGTGTATGTTGTGCAAATGTTGGATGTGGTATGCTTATTTATGATTAAGGGGTTACAATCGTCTTAATTGCATGAGTCTTATTGTTATTGCACACTTACACTAGCATGAGTCTATGAAAGAGGCAATGTTGGGTAATCTCGCGTAGATTATTTGCTTGTCCAAAACCTAAAGCCGAATGGGGTTTGAAAGCTTAAGGCCGAATCGAGCTTTAGAGGTGGTTATCTAGTCGACTTGAGAGACACTCGGAAAGCCGGAAATCATAACGGATGGGATCCACATGCGTATCACATTGAGTCACACAATGAGTCGCACGTGTCGATGTGAATTATTGTTTGTGTGATTATGTGATATGATTGTGTGGATATGATTTTGGTAGATACGCATATATGTGGATTTTAGATGATCCATTTGATATGAATTATTGATGTGTTGTTGATGTGATATGTGTGCCTATTTGTGATATATATGATGAAATGGTGACCTGTAAACATTATGGAATCATGTGAAAGTTGTATACATATTTAATGATGATTTATAAATGATGATGGATGATAATATGTACATGAAATCAATATGTTGTGAAATATGACTTTTGTACATCGTTTAGTATTTATAAATGAATACTTGTGGATTGTTGAGCCATGTCGTATGATGGTAAACATGTGATTCTTTAATAAGATAATATATGAAGCATGTTTGTATAAAGCGTGACGAATTCTAATAATATATGTATGTTTATTATACATATCATATTATTATGTTTTTCTATAATGATTTGTATTGTCACCCTTCTGTTGGAATGATGTTCTATCGCGACATCGCTCAGGTACCGGAGATAGTGGTGCTTCGCACAAGGATTAGATTTGGAGGCTAGTTCTTGTTGTGTTTTGACTAGGTAGTCTATAGTGCTCTGGTCATGTAACACTTGGGTTTATGGGATTATTTGTATTTGTTTTGATGTTGAGAGATATTGTTGTGCTATCTTTTATCTTGTTATTTGGATATGTTGGTTTTGATGTTGAGTGGCCTTAGAGCCCAAAACGTTATTTTGTGGTAGATGATTTATGGGAATCATCACTATTTACCATTTATGAATAGAGATGTTATTCTGCTGTGTGAGTTTGCATGTTGGTTATTTACTTTTGATTTATAATTCGTGTTACTTATATGTGACCATGGCATGTGTTATTTCTGGAGGAAGTAAATATGATGTCCTCGTGTATGCATGCTTTAATTTACTCTGATTATGCAATTTTATATTGTATTTGAGTAGTAGTAGTTTGGGGGGTGTTACAAGAAGGGTCTCATATCTAGGAGAGTCTTAGATAGAAACATCCACGGGTAGAGATTACGTGAGAAGTCTGTAAAACCTGAGGTTGTTTAGGACTTCAAACTAATTATGTGATAGTGGATTTCCTTCCTGGCTTTGTAGCCCCTAGATGTAGGTGACGTTGCACCGAACTGGATTAACAACTTATTGTGTTATTTTCTGTTATATTGTTATTAATTCCTAATATTGTTTGTGGTGTGATAATGTGTTGACCCTGGTGTCGTGACATCGTGTACGACATCCAGGATTTGCATACCAGAATTTCAATTGGTATCAGAGCAGGCATCATGCTCTGTTTTTGGGTGAGATCCGGGGAAGATACTTTCTGGTACCATGCACATGAAAGAAGGATTTATCAACAGATCCCCCATCTTAGATGGATCAAACTATGACTATTGGAAGGAAAGGATGGTGACATTCTTAAAATCCATGGATAATAAAACATGGAAAGCTGTCATCAAGGGATGGGAACATCCTATAGTGAATGAAAAAGATGGTAACGCTACTACTGATCTGAAGCCTGAAGAGGACTAGTCTAAGAAAGAAGATGAATTGGCTCTTAGAAACTCTAAAGCTTTGAATTCCCTATTCAATGGTGTTGACAAAAACATATTCAGGTTGATAAATACTTGTACTATAGCTAAATATGCATGCAAAATCCTCAAAACTACTCAAGAAGGCATATCCAAAGTGAAAATGTCTAGACTTCAGCTCCTCACTACCAAATTTGAGAATCTAAGGATGAAAGATGATGAGAATATTCATGATTTTCACATGAGTATTCTTGAAATATCTAATTCATCTAGTGCTTTGGGAGAAAATATGTCAAAAGAAAAACTGGTGAGAAAAATTCTCATGTCTCTACCTAAGAAATTTGACATGAAGGTCACAATTATTAAAGAAGCTCAATACATCAGCACCATGAGAGTAGATGAACTTATTGGGTTTCTCCAAACCTTTGAATTGGGTATCAATGACATATATGAAAAGAAAAACAAGATCATAGCTTTTGTATCCAACACTGAAGATGAAGAAAACTAGTATAACTCGGATACCGATGAAGGAATGACTAATTCTATTGTTCTTCTAGGAAGACAATTCAACAAGGTACTAAAAAGAATCGATAGGAAGTCAATACCAAATGTCAAGAACATCCCTTTTGACATCAGGAATAATAATGAATTTCAAGAAAGAACAAGAACTAAAGAGAGATCCAATCAAGGTAAAGGGATTTCATGTCATGGGTGTGAAGGATTTGGACACATTAGAGCAGAATGTCCTACCTATCTCAAGGGAAAAAAGGGGTTGTCTGTCTCTTGGTCTGATGATGATAACTCTGAAAGTGAACCTGAGGATGAAGCTGCTAAACATGTTATTGCTTTAACTAGAAGATATGAATCTGATGAAGATTCATGTGACGAAGAATTATCCTATGAGGAACTAGCTGCATCCTACAGAGAACTGTGCATCAGAAGTGAAGAAGTGTGTCGGCTGGGAGAGAAATAGAAGAAAATTATATCTCAACTGCAGGATGAAAAAGAAAGATTTCAATCTACCATCTCTGATCTTCAAAATGAGGTGATAGTGTTGAATTCCAAACTTGATAACATGACAAAGACTGTAAGAATGTTGAATAAGGGATGTAATGTGCTAGATGAAGTTTTACCAATTGGAAAAGTGGA
The DNA here is from genome assembly GCF_024323335.1 of Lathyrus oleraceus. Taxonomy (NCBI): domain Eukaryota; kingdom Viridiplantae; phylum Streptophyta; class Magnoliopsida; order Fabales; family Fabaceae; genus Lathyrus; species Lathyrus oleraceus. The sequence continues at coordinate 197,684,667 of NC_066580.1, read as the reverse complement.
CGGAGATCTAGGGGGATTGGATTTAAACATCAATCTCTAGAAAAACAAGGGAAAAGCTCTATGACCAACTATGTTCTTCCAAAAAGGGAGTTTAATCCTATAATGTCTAAACATCTGACTTAACATCATGTCAGACACCAGAACTCGCAAACTGAAGTCAAGTTATTACGCTGGAGATGTCATTACTATGGAAAATATGGTCATATAAAGCCCTTATGTTTCAAACTATATGGCTATCCCAGGTATCCAACACAGCCCAGGGAAAACCAAAAGAAGGAGTGGATACCCAAGCCTGTCAACACTAGTCTCATAGCTCACACCTCTCTTAGAGCCCCAGCTCGAGAAGACTGGTATTTTGACAGTGGATGTTCTAGACACATGACATGTGTCAAGAAGTTCCTTGAAAACATCAAGTCATACTTAACATGTTATGTCACGTTTGGAGATGGGGATAAAGGTGAAATTAACGGAGTTAGAAGACTAGCCTATACAGGACTTCCAAGTCTTGATAATGTCCTATTGGTAAAAGGTTTGACTACTAATTTTATTAGTATCAATCAACTATGCGATGAGGGTCTTAAAGTTAACTTCACAAAATCATAGTGTTTAGTCATTGATGAGAAAAATGAAGTTCTAATGAGGGGAGTCAGGTCTAAGGACAACTGTTACTTATGGACATCTCAAGAAACAAACTGCACTTTCACATGTCTGATATCCAAAGAAGTCGAAGTTAACTTATGGCACCAAAAACTTGGACATCTACATCTGAAAGGTATGAAAAAGATTGTGTCAAAAGAAGCCATCAGAGGTATTCCAAAGCTCAAGATTGAAGAAGGAAAAATATGTGGTGAGTGTCAAATTGGGAAGCAAACCAAGATGTCACATCCAAAGTTATAACATCAGACTACTTCAAAAGTTTTGGAACTTCTTCATATGGACTTAATGGGGCCTATGCAGGTCGAGATCATTGGAGGGAAAAGATACGCCTATGTAGTTGTTGACGATTTTTCAAGATTCACTTGGGTGAACTTCATCAAGGAAAAATCATATGTCTTTGATGTGTTCAAAGATCTACATCAAAGGCTTCAAAGAGAAAAGGAAAGTGGAATTGTCAGGATTCGAAGTGACCATGGGAAGGAATTTGAAAATAGAAAATTTGTTGAATTTTTCTCCTCTGAAGGTATTAGTCATGAATTATCCTCTCCCATCACCCCGCGGCAAAACGGCATTGTTGAACATAATAACATGACTCTATAAGAATAAGCTAGAGTCATGCTTCATGCCAAGCAACTACCCAACCATTTTCAGGATGAAGCAATGAATACTGCTTGCTATATTCATAATAGAGTCACTTTAAGAATTGGTACCTCAACCACTCTTTATGAACTATGGAAAGGAAGGAAGCCCACTGTCAAATACTTTCATGTCTTTGAAAGCAAATACTACATTCTGGCTGACCGAGAACAAATGAAGAAGTTATTGAGTCAGATAGTGAACCAGGAGGCATTGAACCAGACAAGCGTCAAGTCAACAAAGGTCCCTCCATCAAAATTCAGAAAGATCATCCAACATATCTCATTATTGGAAACCTTAATGAAGGGATGACCACTAGATCTAGAGATGTGATTTTAAATGCTTGTTTTGTCTCTAAGTTTGAACATAAAAATGTGAAGGAACACCTGACCGATGAATTTTGGATCAATGTTATGCAAGAAGAATTAGGTCAGTTTATAAGAAATGAAGTATGGGACTTAGTTCCTAGGCGTAAAGGAATGAATGTTATTGGCACAAAATGGATCTACAAGAACAAATCTGATGAAAAAGGAATTGTAATTAGAAACAAGGCTAAAATTGTTGCTCAAGGATACACTCAAATTGAAGAGATTGATTTTGATGAGACTTTTGCCCCTGTTGCTCGCCTTGAGTCAATAAGACTACTGTCAGGAGTGGCTTGTTTGCTTAAATTCAAGATATTTCAAATGGATGTGAAAAATGCCTTCTTAAACGAGTAGTTGAATGAAGAAGTCTATGTTGAACAACCCAAGGGATTCATAGATCCCAACTTTCTAGATCATGTTTACAAACTAAGGAAAGCTCTCTATGGGTTAAAGCAAGCACCTAGGGCCTGGTATGAAAGGCTCACTGAGTTCCTTGTCAATAATGGATACAGGAAAGGAGGAAAAAACAAGACATTATTTATTAAAGAAGAGCATGGTGTAGCGGTAAAATTTTTGAGATTAAGTTATTGATTAACTTAACTCGCAAAGCAAGAGTCGCCACCGCGCTTTTATTATATCCAAAGGAAAGGGGAAAAAGTACGAACAAAACCCAAATAAGTTTTAAAATAAAACTAATAAAAAGAGATAAGGGTTCGGGGGTTGGTTGTGCAAAGGGAAGGTATTAAAACTCTAAAAGTCCATGGCACTCCATGGGAACCTCTTTGAAAATATGTACATTTTAGTTTAAAAAGGTGTTGGTTTCAAAAGATTTGAGAGATGGGAAAAGAAATATTTTTTCAATTTTTTTGTGTTTGCCAAGACTTTTGGAGTCTCATGCCTACATACCAACAAAGTGAAATGGAAGATCAAAACCTCGTAGTTCGTGGTAAAAATAAAAAAAAATATTTTGATTCATTTTTAATGAAAGGACACTTTATCATTTTAAGGAGAATACTCAACTAGCCACCCACAAGTGTGAGAACTTTGCATCATCATGAGAAGGACTCCAACTTGGATAAAGATCAAAAAGTATGCCATTATCTCTCTTAGATGGAATATATTTATCATCAATGCTATGGGGATAAGAGAATTATATCTCAATTCTGGAAATGACTCATGTCTAAACTTTGAGAAAATGTTTTAAAAGGAAACGTGCTCAAAGGGGACAAAATGATTTGAATGAATTATGCATGTTTAAGTCTTTTGAAATTGGTCTGAATATGTTTAAGATGGATTAGCATTTATTAAGAAAATATGTTGAAAAAAATCACTTGACAAAAGTCAAGGTTTATTGAGAAAATGGTTCAAGTTTAAAAAACAATAAGATCTTGAAAAAGAGAGAAGATTTTGAAAATTAAAGAAGGAGAGAAGAAGAATAGACTATCCTAAAGCATGAAGTAAAAGATAGGGAGGAAAGATCTAACCAAGAGATAGCAAGCTTTATGATATAAGTCAAAAAATAATCCCCTCCTTTGGATTAAGCCTAAAGCAAGACAAGTAAGCAAAGAATAATTATGCATAAGATGAAATCAAAATAACTAATCCAAGTCTTCACAAAGGAGTCCAAAGTCAAAGGTATCAGATGAATTCCAATGTCTCAAATCATAAGTTCCCAAGCAAAGGTCAATATCCTAATTCTAAGTCCATAACTCCACAACAATGCTAAGGATAGTAACCACACGTTCATGAATCAAGAGAACCAAGTTCTTTTTCGATTTTTTCTTTATTAATGTCTTTTTACAATGAAATGGAAGTCCAAATCGACAAAGAACAAAGAAGATAAGTACAAATAATATGATATGAGATGTTAAAAAAAGCATGAAGTAAATGACATTAAAGAAAAGAGGATATGTAAATGATCCTCCTAAAGTCATGTCACACAAAAAATAAAAGAGGATGGATCAAGCACAAAGGCTAGAAGGATGGTCCATTACTTCAATTCATACTTCATAATGCTTAGGACAAACTTATGCATCAATCCAAAGTACCTTAAATGATCCATGATCAATTATGAGGTAGATTTAAAATGACGAAAGTTCATTAAGTACCAATACATACATCATGAACAAGATGGACACAAGTCATCCAATTGATCAAGGGGAAAAGAAAGATGAAGAAGGGGACAAGAGAAAGAATTCCCAAATTGGATCAAGGGTTTGATCAAATCATCATCAAAATCAATCATCCATTTTGGTGGATTAGGGTTTTCACCCCATCAACACCAAATATTCATTGAGTTTGATGAGACATATGATCCAAACAACCATGATTCAAGGCCAACTGAAGTCCATAAAGGTCAAACAAATATAAAATGAAATTAAATGAAATAAAAATGCAACAAAAGCATTTTTAAAATGATTTTTAAAATAGAAATAAAGTGAAAAATCCATAAAGTCCTTTGGAACACCAAATAAATGTTCAAGAAAATTATGGAAGGTTGGAAATAAAATAAGAATATATACTAGATAGAATTTAAAAATGTTGAAAAGTATTTTAAAACCTGTCATACCCCAAAATTTGCCCGTTAATCTTGCGAGACATTTTTCAAGGCACTCCAACTCATTTTTCAAGACATTGATCTTAAAGGAACAAAGACCCAGCACACAGGTGGCCAAATCCAGAAAATGGATTAAACTGGCTTGCTCGCTAGGCGAGCAAAATCCTTCGCCTAGCGAACTCTTCGCTGCACCATTCGCCTAGCGAAGCTTGCGAATACTAGAAATTTTGGGCTTCATTCTGAGCCCATTAGGTCACAAAAACTATTATAAATACCAAGACCTCATTCAGAAAAAGACAGACAGAGGACAGAGAGGGAACAAGCAAACCCTAACAGAGGCAACCGGAAAAACCCTGGAGGCTAACGAAGAGAATTCAGAGTAACCCCCGGATACCCCGAAGGAAACTCATCTGCACAAAGGTTACCTCCGCCCAACTCAATCCGGCACCAACCCTAAGAGTGATCTGCCAATTCAACGTTGCAATTCAATTGCAAACAGGTTTGCACTACCACTACCGATTTATGCTCCCAATTTACATGTGACATAATGATTGAATTTATAAATATATCTTAGGTTTTGCATGTGGATCTAAGTATGCATGGATGTCTTGAATGTTTAACCATGTAATTTCTGTAATGGATGCCATAGGGTTGGGAGCTTACTGAAATCGTACTGTTATTAAAATCAAAACCCGCAGCCGTTCGCTAGCACATCGCTAAGCGAACATGTAGCGAGTGTTCGCCAAGCCTTCGCTAGGCGAGGCAGTAGCCAACATGACAGTCGCTGATTTTTTTTTCTGTTCTGTTCTGTGTTTATCTGACATGTCTTATCATAGCTGTGTATTATTTTCCTGACATTATTACTGCTGCGATTCCTTTGTTCGGTGTAACTATTGATTGCACCCCATTTGGTATTCTGACCTGTTTGCTGAATTTTGTGAGGGCTCACATATTCCCGAAGAAGGTAGCTTGCTAGGTATTCCACTTTATTTGTGGGATACCCCTGTGGAGACTCATCCTAATTACCTAATTGATTATAATGTGGAGATTCATCCTAATTACCTAATTGATTATAATGTGGAGATTCATCCTAATTACCTAATTGATTATAAAATATTGCCTTTGAATATGTGATCTTGGACCTCTCTTTGTTGCCTTACGGTATTACGGTATTACGGTCATGTTCCGTGAATGTGGGGATACACTTAGCAAAGACCCTTCGATTAAATCATCATGTCACTATAAGATAAATCATAGTTCCTCGGATGTTGCCTGCGAATATATGATTTTGTCCCTCGATGGCCCGTCGTGGTAGCCTACGGTTAAATGATGATCGTCCCTTCGAATGCTAAGGTATCCTTACAAATGTTGCCTTCAATGACCAATCGATGACCCTACGATGTCCCTTACATCCAAAGGACAAGACTACTTGCTTCTCAATAGTAAGGACAGTTTTACCTTCATAAGGATAGGAAATACCCATAAAGACCTTGGGTAGGTATAACTCTTAAATGCTAACTCACAACTTAAAATACTTTTCACACCTCACACTTTGCAAAACATCTATTAGAAAATCACCACTTGGTATACATTCGTACTAGAATCATTGTCAAGTTATATTTTTCTAAACAGCTTTCAAAATTAAACGAGATAAATACTTTGTATACATTCGTACAAGAATCATTACAAAGTTAAACTCTCTTTTCAAGACATTTTCTAAACAGTTCTCAAACACTTTTTTCAGACAAGAAAAACATAAGTGATCAAGCAATTAAGAGCCCATGGATAACCATGGATACAAAGGGTGCTAACACCTTCCCTTTGTATAATGTACCTCCCGAACCCAAAATCTAATCAAGGTCTTTCCTGTTCTTTTCCGCCTTTCCTTATTGGATAAAAGAAAAGTCGGTGGCGACTCTTGCTATCCGCGACATTGCGTTTCAAAGCAAAAAACACACGAAGCCAGTTCACCGTATGACAAAACCAATTTAAACAAAGGAGAAAAGAGAAATTTCATTTAAAAAATAGAAAATCAGTAAAATAAAATATGGAAAAATAAAAATCAGATGAAGAAAAATAAAAGAGAATTTTAGAAATTATTTTGGAATTTTTTGGATGTAAAATGAACTTTCTAAAAATTTTAAAAGAAAATGTAATTTAAAATAAAAAAAGAAAAAGAAATAAAATCACAAAAAATACGAAGCGTTGGATCTGACCTCATTAATTGATGTGACAGATCCAACAATCCTCAAGCTGGGATGTATGGTGGAATTTATCCTAAATAAAACACGGGATCTAATTTAAATGAGACCAATAAAAACATTCCAATTATCCAGCGTGTCTTCGAACTCAGATGACCTGAGATAAACTTAGGTCGTCTTCTCCGATGGTCCCTCACTGGAGTTTCATCATTTGGTAAATTCAGAACACGAGACTAACACTAATGTGACCGTCTCCTCATCACGAATTTAACCTCTTGCTCCAAATTCATTTATCTAAACCAAGCACGGGGGATTTCAGAGAAATATCAGAAACAAGTAAGCCACGAAAAACAAAATTAAATAATGAACACGATCAATCAACATCAGATAAGTTAGGGGAAAACGTCAGAGAGTGGAGGACTACATTGTGGTAACTTGTTTAAGTTTAGATGGTACTCAGAACTACCTTGTCCAAATGGTGATCAGAAGTTGATGAAGCTCGATCTGGTTAGAGAACTTCAGGAGGTCTCAAAGCTTAGGAATTGTTGTAAAAGCTTCAGAGGAGGCAGAAGATGCTAATGGAGTCAAGAAATTAGATTGGAACAAGCTGAAATTTAAAACACGATAGTTGATTTTTTTTGGAAATTTTCATATTGAAGTAGAGGTTTCTTGTCTCTCAAAAGCTTGGAAATGAATGCAATAGCTTCCTCTATTTATAGGTAATGTGTTTGGATCCAAATATGCGTAAAATCAAGCTTAATTCGTGCAAAACGAATTTGATCATGAAGTGAGAAAAGTGTGACTTACAATCCATCAAAACTCAGACAAATGATGCATTTCAAGGGTCAATTAACTTATGGATACTTGGTTAAACATGTTTAGGACCAAAACACATGCTAATTTGGCTTGGAATTGAGATTAGTGATGTTCAAGTTTTGGTCCATGGTGATTTCTTTAGTTCCAAGTCACCATGTTCAACTCAATGGGGCATCTTACTCATGAGGCTTTTTGATCCCATTCTTTTTGCAATATGTTGACATCATAAAAAATATTAAGGTTAAATTTGGATACTTGAGCACAAATTTATTTCATGTTGAAGTTGGCACGAATAACTAGTTATGTAACTTAGAAAAATCTAAGTCTCAAATGACTGAAAATGACATGTAATATTTCAATGAATTTCATGCCCTTCCAAGCACAATTTGACCTTAACCCTTGAAGAAAACATGTAGAGGGCATCACAAATGATATTGTGAAAAAATAATCAACCTTAAATTTTGAAATATGAAGAAGTTATAAACTTTTAAAGTTGAGAAAAAGTCACTTGAAAATAGGTCAAATTTCACTAAGTCCACAAATGACTTATAATGTCGCTAAACTTTTGATGATCCTCCAAGCATAATTGGCTCTTATAATGTAAAGAGAAGTTATATAGGATAATGATAAGAGCCATATGCAAAAATAAGAATTCAAAGATGATGGGAATTGAAGGATTTGTGATCTTTGGAACTTTGACTTCAAATGTTGACTTTTTGGTTAACCCTCTTGGAATAAACTGACGCACTTGGACTTTCCTTGCATTCCAAGGTGCATGGGTGATCATATGAGCTCAAAATAAGTTGTCCTTGAATTTATCTTGATTGAATTTCTCAAATTTTGAGGTAGCTTGTTAAAGAAGGCACGAAAATAAACACATGAACCTTGAACTTCTCTTGAGAAATAAGCAACCAAACTTTGAGATACCCTTGATCAAAAAAAGAGATTGCAATATGTTTGAGGAAATTGGAGACCATGTCTTGAGAGATAAGCCTCTCGAGAATCAATGGTTGACCATACTTTGACTTGAGGAATCAACACAAACTCTAGCCGAGGAGCCATGGTTGATGCTCTTGATGGGAAAACCCTATCTTGCACAATAAACTTAAAGAAACAAGAAATATTTTTGCTATTTTGATTAGTGGTTGAATAATAAATGAAAATATAAACACAAAAGTAAAATACTAACAAAGAGGTTTGTAATGATCCCTACAAAAAGGCAACCCCAAAGATGAGAGGGAGAAGACCAAGATGTGATCTTGTTTGTATGCAAGGATGCAACTGATATGTGGGATCTTAGGGTTACAAATTAGGGTATGACACATGGTAAACTCATGATATCTCAAATATGTGTTGATGAAATTGTATTTGGAGGGATGTCAAACCAGATGGTATAACATTTTGTCAGGCATATGCAATCTGAATTTGAAATTAGTCTTGTTGGTGAATTGACTTACTTTCTTGGGATCCAAGTAAAACAAATGGATGACACTATCTTCATCTCTCAAAGCAAGTATGCCAAGAGTATAGTAAATAAGTTTGGCATCGAAAATTCTAGTCATAAAAGGACACCTGCATCAACTTAGTTGAAATTGACTAAAGATGAAAAAGGTGTAAATATGGATCAAAGTCTATACAGGAATATGATTAGGAGTTTGCTGTATCTTACAGCTAGGAGACCTGAAATTACATTTGTTGTAGGAGTATGTGCTAGGTATCAATTTGAACCCAAAATGAGTCATATTACTCAAGTGAAAAGGATCCTGAAATATATCAATCGAACTAGTGACTATGGAATGTTGTACTCTCATAATGCAAATTCGTTCCTTATAGGATACTATGACGCAGATTGGGTAGGAAATGTTGATGATAGAAAGAGAACTTCTGGAGAATGTTTCTTCTTGGGAAATAATCTTATATCTTGGTTCACCAAGAAGCAAAATAGTGTGTCCTTATCTACAACTGAGGCTGAATATATTGCAATAAGAAGTAGTTGTTCTCAATTAATTTGGATGAAACAAATGTTAGAAGAATACAATGTCCAACAATATGTCATGACATTATACTGTGACAACCTAAGTGCTATTAACATTTCCAAGAACCCTATTAAGCACATCAAAACTAAGCATATTAATACCCTTCATCACTTTATTAGGGATCTTGTTGAAGATAAAATTGTTACTCTTGAGCATGTAACCACTGAGAAGCAACTAGCAGATATTTTTACTAAAGCCTTAGATGCAAATCAGTTTGAAAAATTAAGGGGGAAATTGGGCATTTGCATGCTTTAAGAATTATAGCAATTACTGAAATGGAGATATGGAAATCAAATCTTATCTTCCCTCCACTTAATGGTGCACGAAACTCAAGGACTATCATTACAAATTTTCCTTATTTTTCTAACGCGGCACCCTAACAACTCTACCAACATCAATCACGCTACCTCCTTTATTCTCTCTCTCAACCTTACTCTCAGTCACTCTCATCTCTCTAGCTTATCTTTGTAGTCCATACTTAAAACCTCCAAAATGTCTCAACCTTCTGTCTCCACTTCGAGCAAGCACTCCAAAGAGCAACCAAACCCTAAAAATGTTGGTGTTGAGATATATCTCTCTGATGTCATTACTGATGTTGTTCCCCTCTCGATAGTTCATGTCCATGCAACTCCTATGAGAAAGGCTAGAACTTCTACTTCGAGGAAAGGAAATCCCTCTAAAGTAAGTACCTCTTCCTCTTCTTCCATGACTACTAGAAATGTAAAAGCTCTTGAACTCTCTATTGCAGTAAATAAACCATAATCTATGACTAGTCTGTATCTTGATCCCATTAGTGTTGAGCCTAATATTGGTATTTCTAAAGATAGTCCTGTTATGAAAAATATGGAAGATGTTGAAACCCCTGAAACTAGTAATAGACCTATATCTATAACTACTTTGAGTAAATCCAGCATGCTCGTTGCAAACAGAGACGGTGTAGACAGGAATATTTGTGTGTTGATCTCTCAACTATTGGGTATTTACCCCAAGACTAATGTCATGCCAGATGTCTCCACATCCTTGGCCCAACCTGATAACACTACTGAGACCCCCATGGATAAATATGATATGAATGTATCTACTATATCTCCTAAAAAATTGAAAGACAAAGAAAGGTTTGAAGGGATGACTGGTGATCTGGCTGACAAAGATGAAAACTATGTTGAGAAAAAGGATCAATCCACTGACATAGTAAATATTGAGGATCTGGACTCTGATGATATTCCCATCGGTCAAAGACTAGCTCCAGGTGTAGCTAAAATATTGAAGAACTGAAAAGGTCAAGCTATTGAATCCTCCAGCACACCCTTCAAATCTATCAGGAAAAGAGCTAGTGTTGGTCCTACCAAAAGATGGAACAAGGTTGTTACTCTTGTGTCTAGGAAGAAATCCTTGAAGAGGAAGGAAGTTCCTTATGAGTCTAGTGAGTCTGGCCATGATGTCGAATACAATGTTCAGGACATCATTTCACTTCCAAAAAGCAAGCATCTGGGAAAAAGATTCCAACAAATATCCCTGAAGTTCCAATTGACAACATTTCCTTTCACTCTGTGGAGAATGTTGAAAAATGGAAATTTGTTTATCCAAGAAGATTAGCTCTGAAAAGGGAACTAGGTAAAGATGCTTTTGAATGCAAAGAGGTGATGAGTCTGATTCAAGAGGCTAGATTAATGAAAATTATAACTGGTTTTGGCAAGTACTATGAAATGCTTGTTAAAGAATTTATTGTGAACATCTCTAAGGAATGTGACAACAAGAGGAGAAAGGAGTTTAGAAAAATGCATGTCAGAGGAAGATGTGTGGATTTTTCTCCTGAAATAATCAATAGGTTCTTAAGCAGAAATGAAGAAGAACAAGTTGAAATAGAAGTCTCTGACAATGTCATCTGTAGAGAGATTACTGCTAAACAAGTGAAGGAATGGCCAAGGAAAGGGAAATTATCTGCAAGTGCTTTGAGTGTGAAGTATGTTGTTCTCCACAGAATTGGAGCTTCTAATTGGATTCCAACCAATCACACTTCCAACATTGCTACAGGACTAGGTAAGTTTATTTAAATTGTTGGGACCAAGTCAAGTTTTGACTTTGGATCCTATGTCTTTAACCAAACTATGAAGCATGTTTCCTCGTATGCTGCGAAGATGCCAATAGCTTTTCCCTCTTTGCTCTATGGTGTTATCCTGAGTCGACACCCAAGTATCTTAATCAGTTCTGACAGTACCTACAAAAGGGACCCTCCTCTCTCATTACATTATAGGTTGTTCACTGGGAAACATGTTCCAGACATTGTCATGACATTTGGACAGACACCTTCCAGACCTACTAATAGAACACGTATCCTTTCTGAGCTAAAAGATACCTGCAATATTTTGGATGAAACTATCAAAAGTTGTACTGAGAGGAAAAACAAGATTGAAATGTTGATAAAGGCCTTGTCTAAAGAAGAAGGAAGTTTGAAAGGTGATGGAACAAATGAAGAAGAGGAAAATGAAGAAGGTTCTTATGCAAGTGACAATGAAGATGCTACCAGCAGTAATGAGGACTGAAACACTCTGGTTCATTTGTGTGTTGGTTACACTTTTTTTTTGTGGGTTGTGCCTTAAATATTTTTGCACTTTAAAAGTGTTCTTGATTGTGTTTGGATTGTAAACTCTCTTGGTTGTGTTTTGATAACTTTGTTATTTTGGTTAGTTTTGTCAACTTTATGGCTAAAAGGGGGAGTAGTTATGTGATGTTGTTATTTGTTGTTTGTTCTGATTATTAGTCATTGAGGAGGAGCATGGATGAAGGGGGAGTAACTCTTGGGGTATCTCTGCCCATGGATCTGCTACTCAGGGGGGAGAAAATTTTTCTCTTGCTATTATGAAGGGGTTGCTAATGTTAATAATGTTAGGAACAATATCCTGACATCCTGGCTAAAGTGAACTTATTTTTCTCTCTTAGGTAGGGTCTTCGTGGGAGATAGTATGAGGCATTTTTTTCATTGTGCCTGCCTCTGGTGTTCTTAAGAGAAAAAGGATTTCGGGTGTTTCATGATGGTTTATTTCTATGATCCTTACCCTCATTCCTGTTGGTCTATGCAAGGATTGTTTTAGCCAAAATTTGACAAAGGGGGAGATTGTTAGGTCTGATATGTAGTGATTGGCTGCATTTTGGAAAAATAAGTATTATTGGCAGATGTTAAACAAGATGTCCTGACATGTTGATTCAACATTGGAGTGTGATCGTTTTTATTAACTTGTGAGATTTGTTTTCTCTTTGGTTTATCTAAAGATACTCTAAAGATTTAGTTCACAAATTATGTAGATCGGTTTCTAAAAAGAAAAAGACTATTTTGTCTTGACTTATGTACGTAGTAACAATGTCAAAACATTTTAGGAAACATCTGATCTGATTGAAATCAAATTTGTTGAAGATTATGCAAAGATCTTGGATCTGCTGTAAATCAAGCCCGAAGCCCATGTCTTTCCATTGATATTTATATATTGGTTCTAACCCTAAGAAGGGGGCGAAGTAGTGCAGAATATTATCTAAATTTGGGTTTCATGTTAGTGCATTGTATGAGCCATTCAAGCATCTCCCTGATACTTGCATTGGACCTGGTTTATTGAGTTGTAACTAACAATCCCTCAGAAACTTTTAAGCGAGAGTGAATTATGTTTTTCTGTTATAAATGGTTGAAGGGGAGTGAGAATGGTCTCATATCTAGGACACTCTTAGATAGAAACATCCACAAGTAAAGATTAGGTGAGAAGTCTGTAAAACCTGAGGTTGTTTAGGACTTCAAACTAATTATGTGATAGTGGATTTCCTTCCTGGCTTGGTAGCCCCCAGATGTAGGTGACGTTGCACTGAACTAAGTTAACAACTTACTTTGTTATTTCCTGTCATACTGTTATTTAAATCCTAATATTGTTTGTGGTGTAATAATGTGCTGACCCAGGTGTCGTGACATCGTGTACGACATCCAGGATCTACATACCAGAATTTCAAATGTTGTTGTAAGGGGTCAATTTCCATTAACGACAAACCATGCCAAACTAAACTAAACAAGAGCAAAAAATCAGACAAATATAGATACGCATATCATGTCCAAGAGAATTGAATAAAAGAAAAATCCACCAAAATTGTTGATATCAACGACCACAAAAGAGTTATATATATGAAGTAATTAACTCCAGGTTAAGAATAACAACGACCACAAAGAGTTATAAGCAAACTATGCATGTTCTTAAATCTAAATAATCCAAATATAAACTACCACAAAGACAATTTGCCACAAATATCTTTATCCGTCATTAAGACAATCATACAAAGACTTTTATCCAATACTAAGACAATCACACAATGCATATGACAAACATGATGATTTACTAAAGTATAATCCTACTATTTAAACAACTACAAAATAAGCCAATTCTCTCCCATAAATTCAAGAACACAAATTATTCACTCTTAATTCATGAAACACACTAAAATGTTTTAAGAAAACCTCCCTATTTATTTACCTTACAAAAACACAATATATAGGTGTATATACTGAGACTAGTTCTTTCGAATTTTTTTATATCTAACAATCTCATATAACAAATGTTGTATACGTGAATTTTTCGTTTCGCCCTTCTACCATTTCTATTAGCCAGGCGTTTTCAAATGACCCAACAGTGTGTGCTTATACAACCTCCATGTAAACATGTTTATATATATATATATATATATATATATATATATATATATATATATATATATATATATATATATATATATATATATATATATATATATTATATATATATATATATATAAAAGCAAACAAAATTATAAGCTACACACCATTCATGTAGCCACATATTTTAAATATACTATTAAATTATATATACCACTTGATAAAAAAAAGGCTGATAATATCACTCCATTATAATATCATTTGTTCAATCGGTGGGATAGATTATTGCATCTCTTAAGGATCATGCATTAATAACTCTTCAAAACTTACTCATTCAATAGATTTATTATAGAAAGCATTGAAAGATGCACATGCAGACATTCACATCACAGAGCATACCATTGATGCCGAATGTATTTGAAAGGAAGATTTTAAAATTGATCAAAACAAGCCATAATAACAGTAGTAATAATTGCTACTGTGTAGCAACAATTGAATTTTTAAACATCACCTAAACTCCTAAAAACAAACACACGATCACTGCGTGGATCATAATAATAAGATGGAGAGGAAAACAAGCAATCACACGTATTATTTAAAAATTTAAAAATTTTAATTATTCAAATCTCTAAAATAGGGAAACATGTATATAATATTGGACCAACTCTTAACTCAAATCTAGTTTAGAATTGCATAAAAAAAACCTTATCTATGTTTCACTCAGAATCGAAATAGACTTTTTGATCTGACTATAGAAACGACAATTTTAAAGAGTATTCTCAGAATAATATCAGAAATAGGATGGAAGGGTGATTGATGTTGCAAAATTGTCAATGAGCAAAATATTTTATGTGACAATTTTTGATTCTGTGAAGGGTTAGTAGGTAAACCTATGAAATTTTAAAGGTGAAAGTTGAGAGAAAGTTGAATATTATTAGTATAATTCATCTCCTAAATAATTCAACTTCTAACAATACCTTCGCCATATTTTTCCTTTCCTGTGTCATCCCCCACCCCTCTATCAATATTCACATTATTATTATTATTATTATTATTATTATTATTATTATTATTATTATTATTATTATTATTATTATTATTATTATTATTATTATATATATATATATATATATATATATATATATATATATATATATATATATATATATATATATATATAATTCTTAATCATTATTAACCTCTAAATTAATCTACTACCATATTATCACATAAAATAAATTATAAATCCTATAATTCAACATCATTAATCAAACATATAAAAATAAATAATTATAGAATTATTATAGCATGGTCACACAAAATAAATCAATTAAATTTAATCGGTTGATACATGATCAAGAAATTAAAATTAAAATTTATGGTAATTAATTAATCAAAATAGAGGTGTTATAATATGAGAAATGGATGAGGGCACGTTGACGGCCAGATGACTCGTTCATATCAGAGGCTACACACAAAGTGACTTAAAAAATTGTAAGAAGATACTTTTTTCAACATTACTTCTTTTAGTTAATTCTATTTTAATTAATTCAATGTGTTGTAAGATGCACCGATTCAACAAGTCAAAGTTGGTACCTTCGTTCCACAAATCCGTTATGACGTTTTGGTAGAATTTATTGGAACCAAGGAGTATGTTCGACATGTCTATGGTCTTAGAAAGGGCGTTGACTTGAAGCTACATTTTAGACCATCACAATCAATTAAGAAGTAAATTGTGGAAGAGAAATTAAAGATATAGTTGCTTAAAAGATAAGAGAGTTATTAAAATCGGAGCGAAAAAAGTGGAATCAAGAGAAGCAGGAGGAGCAAGAGAGGATGTTGAAGGAGGTGTGGGAGGAGCGAGAGAGGTTGGCTGATGTTGAACGAGAAAAGTGTAACCGCGATGTGATTGAGGTATAAGTATAATTTAAAGTATTTATGTTCTATGTTGTTGTTATTGTTTGTGCATTTTAATTTTTTATTGTATTCGGTTGTTTTTATGATGCATAAATTAAAATCAATGAGTGTACCCAACCATCCAAATCCATATCAGTTGGACATGCCTGAGAAAGTAGTTGAGAAAGTTGTTATGCAAACACGAAAGATGGTTGTTTTGCCTCAGTTCACAATATTGAGACCATACCACCTCAAATAGATAACACTCGGAGACTATCTAGTATGATATACGAGATTCCAAATGTAGGTGAGTTTAAATTAAAACATGAATCAGCACAAGAATATATGCTTCACAAGAGTTGTCTAGTGAAAATTTTGAATAGAGACGATTGACTAGACATACCCTTAATACAATTGTGGTGTTCGTAAGTATGATTCTTACGGCGATTTCAATTTATATTCATTGTTCTCATACTTTGACATAAAGTTTTGACAGCTGCATTAACTTTTAATTATGGTCCTGCATGAGATGTGTGTTGAAAAGAAATTGAAAAAGTATACGCTTTAATTTTTGTTTTCATTTATAAATCAATTTTATACACATTATTAATTATTCTTAGTGTTTATTTAGGGAACATTGACAACTAATTATTTTATGTTTGAAGCAAAATATTGTAGTTATGTTATCCTCGTTACACTATCATATTGATGAAGATATGCAAAATATTTTGAGCGGGTAAGTGATATTATTTGTAGTACTCAAATTTTACCTTTAACTTTGAATAGTTTTTATTCATTTGAATAATTTTTATTCATGTTTAACTTTTACCAACATATAGAGCTATGGAGGGATACAATTTTGTGAAACGTAATCTACAAGGTAGAAAGACCAAGTTCATAGAGCCACATGTAAGTATTACTTGTGCTTTTTGACATTCTTTTACTTTCGCTAGTGTATTACTTGTCCTTTGTGTGTATTAATTAGTAACTATATGAAAATTATATATGGTCGCATAAACAACCCAACGACTATGAATGTGGATACTATGTGATGAGACATATGTTTAATATTGTCTCGAGAGGCATTATCAATTCATGGACTAAGGTATTAACTATCCATATACACGTAATTTATGTATATTTGTTAAGTTAATGATGTTGTTGTTAGCTTATTATAGTTTAAATTTTGTTCAAGTTATAGGGGTTTAATGACGAAACATCATTCTCACGAGAAGATATAGATGACATCCGATCATGTTGGGTCAGTGTCTTTCTATCTTATCATGAATCTCGTAAACACTATTTTTTTTCTTGATTTACATCTATACATTAACATTGTATAGAGGTTTTGTCATTATTGGTGAAAATATGTATAAGTTCAAATATGTATTGGTTCTCTTGGTAGAGGTTTTGTGTATCCCAAATGTCATTATATGTATCCTAAGAATTGTACATTTGATTTTTTAAACAATGTAAATTTGGTATTTTGTATTATGTTCTGTATAAAATAAAAATGATTTGATTCTGTCACATTATTATGTAAGTTCTGTGTAAAAAAAATAATCCAAATAAGTCAAAATGAGATTTAAAACAAAAAAAAATTGATTATACCGTTTGATTATTAACAAAACATGAAGTAAATAGGGGTATATTCCCCTAGGTTATAAACAAAAAGAGATAGATATATGGCGCACACTACATTATTTTGAAAATAAAAAATGTTGTTGTTAAGGATCAAACCAATGATCTTTTCATCTATCCTCTCAACTATTCGGAACCGAGGGATAAGGTGGAAGTTTCCATGACGCCATTTGATACCTCACCTCTATAACCGTCGCGTCTGAAGTAAAATGAATATATTTATAATAATGATATTATTTATTTAAAAAAGATAAAAAAAACTACAAGAAAATTAAGAGCACATAAGAATTCAAGGTGGAGGTCATCATACTTGATGATTCTCTCTTTCTTCATCTTGCATAACATTACAATATCACGAGTACATAATATTTTTTGCGTTTGAATGAGATGTAATCAATTGCGGTTCAGTTATAAACTATTGGTTAGGGGTGGCAATTGGATCCATTAAGAGAAAATGCATCCAATTCATCCATCAAAAAATTCATCCAATCCATCAACTACATAAAAATTAAATTAATGGATTGATCAAATCCATCCATTTATAAGCATGGATTGATCCAATCCATCCAACACATTTTAATGATCCAATGGATTTTTATATCTAATTTTAAAAATAAAATAAAAATAAAATATTAATTTATTTATTTTTGAAAACTAAAAATTAATTTTTTTTTTCGAAAAAAAAATCAATTTTTTTTTGAAAAATAAAATAAAATTATTTTTTTCAAAAAAAATAATTTTTTTTTGAAAATACAAAAAATCGATTTTTTCCAAAAATTTAAAATAATTTATTTTTTGAAAAATACCAAATTTTGATTTTATTTTCGAAAAATTTATTTTTTTACGAATATAAAAAAATTATTTTATTCGAAAATAAAAAAAACAATTTTTAAATTATTTTCTTCAAAAATGTAAAAAAAAAATTGATAAAAAATGATTTTTCTCAAAAAAAAACTGATATTGTTTTACTAAAAAAAATAAAAAACTTTTTGAAAAAAATAAATTTTTTAAAAAAAAAAGTGATTTTTTTTTAATTCAAAGAAAAAAAAATGGATGGATGGATATTCATCCACTAAAAATATGATATTGGATGGA
The DNA here is from genome assembly GCF_024323335.1 of Lathyrus oleraceus. Lineage (NCBI taxonomy): Eukaryota > Viridiplantae > Streptophyta > Magnoliopsida > Fabales > Fabaceae > Lathyrus > Lathyrus oleraceus. The sequence continues at coordinate 197,666,104 of NC_066580.1, read as the reverse complement.
TTCTATTCTTAATTGATGGATTGAATTGGATATTTTTTAAAAACTTTTAGTGGATTGTTAATGGACTAATAGATTGTTTTGATCCATCCATTAACAATCCAATACATATCCATCTAATCCTTCCATTTTACCATTTGGTCAAACAATTATATGAAGTATTGTTATTAACATATAAATATTATTATTTTCACTCTTAACGTTTTTCTAAATTAAACTCTGAAACTGATATTTTAATTTAGAAAATATTAAAAATATATTTTCCACTTCACACTCTAAATAACGTCATTATATGCAATGTTAATGTCTAAAATAGTTTTAGGTTTAATCGGATCGTAATTCTATTGAATTAACTACCTGAGCGAGAAATCAAAAGTTAACATATTAAACAAATTTGGTGTCATTTGGCGGAACGAAAGCATACGTCGAGAGATAGGTGTGAATATACTTAGAAAACATGAAATTTTATAATCAATCAAGAACTACTTTAGAATATTAATTGATAAAATCTAATCCTAAACACGTTTTTTAAATTGTGATATCTTTTACATACTTTTATTTTACTTTAAAAAACTATTTACTTCCTAAGTTTTACTTACAATTATATAAATTACTTAATAGTTAAAATATATTGCAAGTATCTCTACATACAATAAATTACAATTACTTTGATATTGAAAAAGACTATATAGTAAAATATGTCTCTGCAGTTTAGCTAGTTGTCGTCACGAACATTAAATACTAAACTAATTAACACATTAAATAGAATAATGCGAATTCAAATCCGTAATATCTCATTTATTAATCTTTAATAAAATAAACTCTAATCACTAGATTACAAAAATAGAAAGAAAAAAAATTATAAGTCGATTATCTTTGAACTAAAATAAGTTTTTTAAACTTAACTATCAAATATATTATGATAAACGTGGGGTTAAAAAGAAAATGTGACATTCTTAAGTTTGAGACTAATGTGACATCCTAATTTAAATATTTATCAGTTTCATTTCATTTCATTATCAGCTTACAAAATAACTACAAAGCCTTTGAAATTACCAAAAGGTATATTGCACAATAACTACATAATAACAATGGAATATTATATCATAAGGTATATTGCATAGATTTTTTACCTTCATACAATCCATGGCATCACATGAAACAATTGACATTTGTAGTTAGTGCACTTCCAAGCCACTCCATCTACTTGACTCTTTGGACAATCAGCATCAGTTTTACATTCAATAAATACTGTAATCATAAAACAGAATAAAAAATGTTACTAAAAAGAGATAAAAGAACATCTAAAAACTACAACGTAAAAATTGAAATTTGAAAAATATGATGAATTGCTCACTACCAGCGCTCTTAGCAACAAGAATTAAGGAAATAAATAAAGTCATAACATATAAAAACTTCAGATTTTTAGCCACATTTTTTTTTCTTTCATGCTAAAAATAAAGTATAATTTGATCATCTTAAATAATTGTAAAACAATATCTTAAAAATTAATATCATTATTAAGTGTGATTTTTTTACAAAAATAACTCACTTTTTAAAGAAAATTCCCACAATATCCCTGGTTTCAAAAAAAATCCCAAAATACTCCATTTTTAGGAGGAGTTGCCAATTGAATTGGAGACTCCTCTTAAAACTTGAATGGAGGCGCCAATTGGATTGGCTAGGGCAGGTGCCTAGCCAATCCAATTGGCGCCCCTGTGTAGGTTTTAAGAGGAGTCGCAGATTCAATTGGAGACTCCTCCTAAAATGCATTTTTTGTCTTATAAATAGATGCGTTGTGTGACTAATTGTTCCACATCTCATATAATCATTTGGCAATCATGTTTGGTGTTCGTCGTCGATACGGAAAGGTGATTTATGCGAGAGACAAACCTCAAATGCTGATGATGTTTTGGAACATCACCACGTTCGATCAACTGAAGAGGGAGCTGGTTCGTTGGTTAGATGGGAAAATACCAGAAGGGGAAAAAATCAGAAGTATTGAGAGACTTGACAGTATCTTTGGTTGGGTGCGAATGAAGACTGATAAGGATGCTAGGGAAATGATGTTCGGTCGAGACGACATCAATTTGATTGTTGTAATCAGTTAGAAATATATATGTTTTCAGATGTTTTGTACTGATGTTTGTTGTGAACCTCGTTGTAACAAAAACTTAATGATATATAATGATTGAAGGTTACAGAAATACAATGTTACAAAAAGCTTAAGACCTAGATGATGCTCCTCGATTGGGACAGTTGTTCTTGTTGTGTCCTGGTTGACGACAGATACTACATAATCTTATCATTTTATCTGTGGAATCCATCTCTGTTCTGATACTTGTGTTGTTTGGCCTTCCTTTCTTCTTTCTACGCATCTCGTCATTGTGCCAAACAATATCACCTTCATATGGAGGCCAGTAATCCTCCATTGGTAGTACTGAGAAGCTTTGAGTATATACATTCATGATGGTGTTGGCCTTGTACACATCAGATAAATGGCTGTAAGCGTCTTGACGAGTATAAGCGCATGCTGCTATGACATGGGAGCAAGGTATGCGGAAGGCCTGGAATTTTCCACAATTGCACCAACTTCTGTTTAGTCTAACAGCGTAGGCTAAATTTGGTCTCCCCTCGTTGTGGTCCATTGTTTTCTGGACGCTGAAATTTTTCCTATGACGGTCAAAGACTGTTACAGCGTGTGTGCTAGCTTTGATGCTCTCCTCTTTCATGACCTTCATGCAACACTCACTGAATACTTGCCCGGACATTAACACCGCACTTCATCTTTCACCTCTGGTTGCGAACATAGAAGCCAACCCATAATAGCTTGATCTTACCAAGGCGGTTATCGGTAGATTTCGAATTCCTTTGAATACCCCGTTCATGCATTCCAGAATGTTTGTTGTCATGTGGCCCCATCGACAACCTCTGTCAAATGCCCTTGTCCACTGCTCTACTGGTATGTTATTTAGCCATTTCCCCGCGTCTTCATTAGACAGTCTAATTTCATCACGATAATATTGAAATGACAGCTGAGTTAGAGCATACCCAACATTCACCACCTTCTTGCGAAGATTCTTATCTTTTATAGCACGCATGAAGTTTTGTGCAATGTGTCTGATACAGTAGACATGGGTAGAAGGAGGATCATGTCATCCGTTGTCATGGTTGTTGTAGGCACTCTCAATGGCAGCATGTCTATCAGAAATAAAACAGAGATTGGCTTGTGGAGCCACATGCGTTCTGAGATGTCGAAGAAAGAAACTGAAGGAGAATGGCGATCCAAAACGCAGCGGAATTTAAAATTTCTCCTTTAATGATCCTTACGAATGGGCATGATCAGTGATAGAATCCTTACCTCTTGTGGCGATCACGAACGTTGAACGATGACAACACCTCTACTCAGTCCACACGAACGGATTCCTTCAATCTCAGTACTAGCTGTTACGAATGAAGGCTTTGAGTGAGAGAGAGAGAGAAACAAAATTGCAAGTGTGACAATGCTTCTACACAAGGGTTCTATTTATAGAACCACTTGCGTGGGCTGCAAGCTAAAAAGCCCACTCAAGTGTATATGGACCATATCTTATAATATGCCAAAATTACTTAAGCGCGTGGTACCTTACCATATTTCGTATTCTACTTAAGTACACCGTACCTTACGATGTTCTATAATTCACTTAAGAGCACCGTACATTACAATATTCCTTAATTACTATATCTCTCATCAATCTGTCCTTTGTGTGTGACCCTATAGGTTTTCGCGGCATTGACAATTATATCAAATCACGTATTTAACATAATAAACAGTGAGCGGTATCTAGCAACACATCACTGCTACCCAAGACACGAAACTGTCATGTGATCTGACAAATCCTTTTGTGATAATAATTATGTGTATAATTACCCTTTTGCCCTTATGTCTATATTGAACACAAGCCATAGACCGTGTCATCCTTGTCCAGTTCAATATTGGGCCCATAGACATTTATCCTGGTACGCAGGATGGGAAAATTTCATCTAGGTCACTCATGTTCCTTAGCATGCTTCGTGGAGTACCCATCAACTGTCTTTATGGTCATTCAATTACGGACAACGTTTGATCAGCAATAAGGCACTCGACTCTACATCTAGGATCCATAGTGGTTTCAGGTCGAAGGGTGGTATACACCATTATCACCATGAGAATAACTTATGACACTTTGCATAACATTCTATATAGTATTTTCATAGCGGGTCAATCCAGTATAAATATTACTCTTAATATTCATACCTATGTTTAAGACTTGATAACTCTTTATCCATGATCCATGAGATGTGATCATCAGTCTATAAACATAATAGTCTTAATGCTTTAATATTATCCCACTTCACAATAAAGCTTGACTACAGATACTTTAAGAATAGTGTCCTTATGTTTAATGTGATCTCATGATTAAGTCATACTTGATACATTAAACGGACTAGCTATTCTAGGGACTTTATTAAACAAACATAATAAAGAAAAAGCCTTTTATTATTAATAAATAATTCGATACAAGTACCAAAAGTATTGGCCTCTAGGGCTTACACCAACAGAAACCCCATCCACCAGCCGTTTCACCTTCAACAAGAGCAAAGGCAATGGGAAAGACATTGTTTTTGCCGTCTTGTGCAACCGCCATGAGCAAAGTACCCTTGTATTTTCCGTATAACCAAGTGCCATCAATTTGAATAATAGGTTTGCGAAATGCGAAACCTTTGATGCACGGGTCAAATGGCCAAAAGAGACGGTGAAATATTTTATTACCTGTAGCACAGGTTCCGTCTGGCATCATCGCTGGCAATGTCTCCATAATTGCCACAGTTCCTGGGACATATGTTTTTAGTGCCCATAAAAACCATGGCAATTCCTTGTATGAATCCTCCCAGTTGCCGAAAACTTGTTCAACAACCTTTGTCCTTGCAATTCAGGCTTTCTTGTAATTATTCTGATATAGGATATAATTATACTCACCTTCACTGATGGGTCTTTATTAACCAACGGCAGAATATCTTGACATATCAAAGTTGCGCTTAGTTTACGGTGATCTTGTTCAACGTTAGTTGCAATGCAACTGTGCGGTGGGTCTATTGAAGCGATCGTTTTTCTTCTTGTAAGACGCAGCCAAACGAAACTTACAAAGCATGTTACGACATTCGATAACATACCTTCTAGAATCAGTGCGTTTCACTGTAAAGTCAGCAGAGTTGTTCATGTGGAATTTTTTGATTGCCAGAACACATTCTTCTTTGGTACGAAACATGTCTCCCACCTTTAATTTGCCTTTTGATCTCGAATACGGATTATAGAAAACACTGTTGGATGTTTCATCGTCGTGAAGATCCATATTTGTCATATGTTGAGGCGGATTGTAGACATGACTATGAGGTATTGGTGGTGGTTGATCATCATCTTCATCGTCGTTGTTCAGCATGTGATCAACCTGTATCTCGGTCTCCTCTTCTTCTTCATCAACGACGTCCACTTCTGCTTCTGCTTCTGGGTTGACGTGATCTGACCATTGTCGATCATCTTCACCAGATTCATCCTGACCGGTTAGTTGAGACTGTGAGATGGTATACATGGTTGAAGAGTAATGTACAACTCAATACAGTTGCAGCCTGAATGTTCATGACTGAAAAATATGTATTCAACATCTTCATCGTCTCGTACCTTAAGGGGGAAATACTTGCATTGACCATTCTCAAAAAATATTAGATTTTGATATGTGATCTTTGACACAATACCCGATCCTATAAAGGATTGTACTCTTTTTTTCAAATGCAAGAAGGTTGCATTTCTCTTTATCGTGAGTCTAATGGTATCGGTGTTTCGAAAACAAAAACCATGTATCTCAGACTCGTATGTTTCACCGTTGCAGTGAACGTTGACACTATATAATGATGAAGATGACATTGTGCAGATGAAAACTATTTTCTTACTGCAGATGAATGTAAGTGAAGTGTCTTGGATGTTGATAGTAAGACACTTAAATAGAGGAGTGAAGTGTCTCACATGCTAGCTAGTTCGGAGTGACGTGTTGCACATGCAAGCTACTCCGAAATGACGTGTCGCACATGCAAGCTACTCCGAAATGATGTGTCAACCATGCAAGCTACTAAGAAGTGACATGTTCAACATGCAAGAGACAAGACAACCACGTGTCAGACATGCAGACACACACTCCAAATGAATTGGCGCCCCACTCATTCCTTGCACATGGGCGCCAATTCAAGGGGAGACACCATGCATTCAGACCTGGAAACCAAGCAATCAGACCTAGGTCTTTCATGCATGTCCCTATGGAGGCGCCAATTTGAATGGCGGCCCCTCTTAAAGGTTGTACATGGTCGCCAATTCAAGTGGAGACACCATGCAAGCACAACTTTTCATGCTCCCATCCATTTGCCTATAAATACATCCACTCCATCAACACTTCTTCCACACCATCACTCTCACTAATTCTTCTACAATACTTCTTCTACAATTTCATCTACAACAACTTCTTGTAGTTTCATCTACACCAACCCCCCGACAAAATGTCTATCCTCACAATGGGCGAAGCACATAGAGGAACGGTTGCAAACATCGCAACATATGTAAGTTTTTTCTTTTGTTAACTTTTTATCTTTCATCTTCACCAACCCCCTTTTATTTTGACATACCAACTTAGTCAAGTTTTTTATTCTTTCTTTTATAGGATGTATCAAGGTTCCGAACTCGGGTCCACGAATATGTCCATATGGACCAGATGATTCAACCTTATGTTGAACTCGCCGGTTTTGGTCATATTAGCAAGATTTTGTCTTGGTCCATAAATAAAAAATTCATTCTAGCTTTATACGAAAGATGGAGACCAGAGACACACACATTTTGGTTCCCAACCGGTGAGTGTACTGTGACATTAGAGGACGTCTACATGCTTTTAGGACTACCCATTAAAGGTAAGGTTGTTAATGGTAAGACCAACTATGCAAATTCAATTTGCATGGAGCTCTTAGAGACTGATTTGTTAGATGATAATGCAAGAGATCAAGGTATACTACTCTCATACCTTAAGTCGTACTATAATAGTTTATACTTAGATGAGCATTCTACCTAAGATGCTCGAATAATAAAAACTAGGTCTTACATTATGTTGTTAATTGGCTCGTTTTTATTTCCCGAAGGTAGTGGTTCTAGCATGCATATTATGTACTTACCTTTACTTAGACATGTAGATAGAATAGGAAGTTACAGTTGGGGATCTGCTTGTCTAGCCTATCTCTATAGCTCCTTGTGCAAAAACTCACACAAAGACACATCTACATTTTCTGGATGTGCTGTTTTGCTACAAGCATGGGGTTGGTCAAGACTACTGTCTCTAGCACCCGTCAATAACAACCCTTTCACATTTTCGTATGCACAAAAGTAAGTTGTTTAAATTGCTATATCTTTACTTACTTCTTCAAAGATTATTACCTCTAACTAATATTTTTTTACTTTTTGGTGTAGATGGTTTGCACGTGGTATGAGTTACAACAGATGTCCAAGACACTGTATTACTCAGTATCGCAACCTGTTGGATCACCTTCGACCGACAGACGTAAGGAAAATAACTTAATTATTTCGTTATATTTTGTTAACTTCTTCTACATTGACTATAATCCTATCTTCTTTCACATTTCAGTTCATTTGGTGTCCATATCTTAATTTGGATCATGACCATGAGGTCAACGCTGAAGACGCGGCCGTATGGACTGCATGCACACCGATAATACGGTTCACAATTGTGGAGATGCACAACAGTGATCGTTTCAAGCTGCAGTTCGGTATGCTCCAAAATATCCCAGATCCTCCAGCTAGCCTAGGAGAATGGCATCTGCGCAAAGTTAACGATCAATGGAACTTCAATCCATGGCAAAGCTTCGTAAGATCGGAGTGTCGCAAATGGAAGCACCGTCATGGCCATGTGTTAACTGACGTAGTCATGCCAACTGAAGAAAAACCAAGTCGTACTTATATGGCTTGGTACAGATCAGCTGGTTTTCAGTTCATCGCCGAGGATATGTACTTGTACGACCCACGCCAGATGACTTACACACCTGACACCTCAACATCAAACCCTCAACAACAGTGTCAGACCGGATACACACAACCCCCTGTCCGTCAAACGTTTCGTTCAACCAACACACAAACATACAACCAAAACATTCCATACACCCAACCCCAATACCAAGAGCATACCCCATACCACCAGCAACAAATTGACAATCAACCTGAGACTCAACATCGCTTCTCACCCACCCCATCACCCTACCAAAGTCGCCTAAGCTAGAACACCCAACGATCATTCAACACCAACCGCCCCTCCTCCTATCGTAGCCAAGAAGCCCAAACCTCACAAAACCAAAACATCCAACAACCCTATCTCTACCAAACACCCCAACAACCTTTCCAACCTTTCCTCGACGCATCGTTCACACCCATGTCTCCCTTCAACCGTCCCGGTCGTCCATCAATGAGTCAACCACATCCCAACTTCTCTGGCATGGGTCATGAGCTCAGCTACGGCGGTACACCATCGATGCATACTGAAGACTATGCTGAATTGTCTGACTACCTCAACAGACCTTCTCCTGTAGTTGGTAGTGACGCTCCTGGCCCCTCAGATGATCAAACACCGGTACCGAATCGTCAACGTGGGTTAGGGCCACGAGTTAGAGTAGCTAGAGGATGTGGGACCGGAGGTCGGTTAGGTGATCCCGGTCATCACCATTAGATTTCTTTGTGTAAACGGCAAATTTTATTAATATCAAGTGGTCTTATATCAAATTTATCTATCACTTATACCATAAAACACAAAAAAATGCATTTTAGAAGGAGTCTTCAATTGAAGTTGCGACTCCTCTTAAAACCTACACAGGGGCGCCAATTGGATTGGCTAGGGCAACTGCTAGTTGCCCTAGCCAATCCAATTGGCGCCTCCATTCAAGTGTTAAGAGGAGTCTCCAATTCAATTGGCGACTTCTCCTAAAAGTGGGGTATTTTGGGAATATTTTTGAAACCAGAGATATTTTAGGAATTTTCTTGAAAAAATGAGTTATTTTTGTAAAAAAAAACCATTAAATGTCTCTTAAATATATCAAAGTGTTATGTTTGTCTCTTTAGTATTTTTATTATAGAGGTAACTTAATAAACTTGCTAATCACTAGAGTTCAATTTTTTTAGTTAACTTTTCAATTTTGATGATAGAAAATTAGGAAAATATAAAAAATAAAAAAAATAGTTGGAACATGATAAAATTATGGTCCGAATAATGCACGTTCGATGTGACAACATAATTATACACAAATTCAATGTCTTGTAGGACTTTTTATGTATAGTAATTTAATCATACATAATGGGATATAAAATTTTGATGTTGCGTGATTTTTTCCAAAATGAGTGTAAAATTATGCTATTACATGATATTTCCAAAATTCTCATAGATGAACTACTATAAGTACTTAACTTTTTAGGGATTTTTCTACAAATTCTCCGGTAGATTATACATATATATTTCTTCAAGAAAACTTTCTTCTATGAATTTTTCTGTCGATTCTAACTCTCAACTCAAACCATCCTGAATAATTATTATAAAAGGTAGAGCATATACGTAGAAAATATTCGAAAAATGTAATTTGCTTCAAAATTTATAAATTAGAGAAAAGAACAAGAGATATTCATTAAGAATGCCTCTAAAAGAACCAATATGTGATATAACTAATATTCTATAACTGTAGTGAGCTTTCTAACATCAATTCCCTCAATAATGATCTGTTATGGAACTAGAAATAGAGTGAGATGAGGAAGCTGCGACGAAGTACAGCTTCTGCGGTGGAGCGGAGGTGTACCTACAAGGTTAACACTCGAACGCTCAAGTCAGTATGTAAACTTGTTATCTGAAATGGCGGCATTCCCTATATAGGGGAGAGGAAAAATGTCCTCATTATTTTTCAGGCGTGAAATCCGGAGGATCATTGGATGTATTTGATGTGTAAATCTCTTGTAGTGAGGTACATGATAACCCAATAGTCAGAAGAAGATAGTAGAAGTGTGATGGAGCAGCCGGTCGATTGACACGTTTTCTGTCTGTAGTGTATATCCCAGGGTGATCAGATATATAGTGTTGGTATAAGCCCTAGAGGCCAATATTTTTGGTACTTGTATCGAATTATTTATTAATAATAAAAGGTTTTTTCTTTGTTATGTTTGTTTAATAAAGTCCCCAGAATAGCTAGTCCGTTTAATGTATCAAGTGTGACTTAATCATGAGATCACATTAAACATAAGGACCCTATTCTTAAAGTATCTGTAGTCGAGCTTTATTGTGAAGTGGGATAACATTAAAGCATTAAGACTATTATGTATATAGACTGATGATCACATCTCATGGATCATGGAAAATGAGTTATCAAATCTTAAACATATGTATGAATATTAAGAGTAATATTTATACTAGATTGACCCGCTATGAGAATACTATATAGAATGTTATGCAAAGTGTCATAAGTTATTCTCATGGTGATAATGGTGTATACCACCCTTCGACCTGAAACCACTATGGACCCTAGATGTAGAGTCGAGTGCCTTATTGCTGATCAAACGTTGTCCGTAACTGGATGACCATAAAGACAGTTGATGGGCACTCCACGAAGCATGCTAAGGGACATGAGTGACCTAGATGGAATTTGTCCATCCTGCGTAACAAGATAAATGTCTATGGGCCCAATATTGAACTGGACAAGGATGACACGGTATATGTCTTGTGTTCAATATAGACATAAGGGCAAAAGGGTAATTGTACACATAAGTATTATCACAAAAGGATTTGTCAGATCACATGACTTATTCGTGTCTTGGGTAGCAGTGATGTGTTGCTAGATACCGCTCATTGTTTATTATGTTAAATACGTGATTTAATATAATTGTCAATGCCGCGAAAACCTACAGGATCACACACAAAAGGACGGATTGATGAGAGATAGAGTAACTAAGGAACACCGTAAGGTACGATGCACTTAAGTGAATTGTAGAACATCGTAAGGTACGGTGTACTTAAGTAGAATACGAAATATGGTAAGGTACCACGCGCTTAAGTGATTTTGGCATATTATAAGATATGGGACACACACACTTAAATGGACTTTTTAGCTTGTAGCCCACACAAGTGGTTCTATAAATAGAATCCTTGTGCAGAAGCACTTATGCAGTTGAAATTTCGTTTCTCTCTTTCTCTCTCTCACACTCAAAGCCTTCATTCGTAGCAGCTAGCGTTGAGATTGAAGGAATCTGTTCGTGTGGACTGAGTAGAGGCGTTGTCATCGTTCAACGTTCATGATCGCTCGGTAGATCTGCATCAAAGGTTTCAATCGTCACAAGAGGTAACGATTCTATTACTGATCATGCCCATTCGTAAGGATCACTAAAGGAGAAAATTTTAAATTCCGCTGCGTTTTGGATCGTTATTCTCCTTCAGTGGTATCAGAGCCACTTACAAAACCGTGCATCTGATAGCTATTTATTTTCTTTATTAATATGATTAAAAGACAGAATGAATCAAAGAATAAACGAGTAATTAAATTTGGCATCATGTGTGTACGATTTGGATGATTGATGTTGACTATGCTTTGGAATCCGACATTAGTATGGTGAAGCAACGATACATCGATCGTCCATAGGTTACGCAATTGAGATCGATCAAGTTATATATATGATATAAGTAATCCTAATGCAAAATACGGTATATATGATATATTGTTTCTGTTTCGTTCATTCAAACACTTCATGGTTGTTTTCCTTTGAGCGATCAATGATCGTTTGGTTCTTGATCCGACATTAGTATGGTGAAGCAATGACATGTTGATCAATCATACTGAATCAACAATCGAGGTGTGTTTGACGGTCTGAAATTGGTGCATTAGGGTTAATGAAGGCACAAGGGTTGTGCTGTCAAAGAGTTATGCCATTAGGGTTGTGACGGAGCAAGAGTTATGCTTTAAAGTATTAAGTGTTGATGCAAAAAACGACGTCGATTTTAAATGAATTGAGGGCATGTTGGGTCGCTTCTGTTGACAGTTTCAAAGCGCTGGTTTTGGCCACGTGACGTTCGTGACAGGCCTGTGACGGTCGTGACAGGTTGGACGTGATGGTCGTAACATGCTTTGTGACGGTCGTCACATTCACAAAGTCTGTATTCTCTGTTTTTCTGTTTTTTGACCGGGAAGCGGAACCTCGACTAACTCTGCGTAGTGTGATCGGTCGCTGAAATTTAATTTGGTTTTAATTAATTAAAAGAATTAAAATTAATAATAATAATGTGTTTATTATTATTGTCTTGTGGTGATCGGTTATGGCCTTAGTTTTCCTTTATTTTGTTTTGGGATTTTAAAATACGACCTGCGTGTCGTGCCTCTCTTTTAATCTCTTAATGTAACTTCTTTTCTCATCTCACTCCCTCGTATGTAAAATGAGTTTCTTTTATATAATATAATGTTATGAAGAAAGAGAAGAATTCAATATCAAAGGAGGACAACCTTGAAGATCTTGCTTGGAGAAGCTTAGATCGTTATTAGGTTAGCTTAGGTTCTCTCATTGGCTTGGGAGAACAATTGCGCTAGGGGCCATAACTATTTCATTATGTATGTTGATGCATGTGAATGTATGTTGATGCATGTGAGAGACGATTTATATGATAAATAAGCCGGTGAGATCAGAATAATTGCAAATTCCCTCTAATTAAATATTAAGTTTATGCTTTCCAAGTTTTAGCATTCATCAAGACTAGTATCGGATAATGTAGGTTTCGCCTACGCGAGGTGCATGTTCCATATTAGTAAGGTGTGATGGGATGATTGTAATATCCAATTGTTAAAACAATGGGTCAAACTTAACTAAACAAATTATAATAAGATTATATATGTTTAGAAGCAAGAGTTGGAAATGATCCATGTGATGGATTGGAATAAGGAGTTATTCACCCAACTAAAATATTCGAGAGTTGTATTAGATACAATTGGAAGGAGTTCCTACCTAAATAACCTAGTTTTGTGTAATCCGCCTACGCGGACTTAAAACAAAGTGAAATGTGGATCTCGACCCACTAGAAAATATTCTAACGGGATTTTCCGAATCAAATGGTGAGGGTCATTTGTTTTGAGTAAAATAGTGGGAGCATATTTAATTAAAGGCCCAATTAAATATGTTATTGATACTTATATTTTCATTATTTTCATGTAGTTTACCAAGACAACAAACACCTCTAACAACATTTTACGATCAATCCTTGATAAGGAAAAATTGTCTGGGACAAATTTTCTGGATTGGCACCGAAATCTGAGGATTGTCCTCAAACATGATAGAAAGTTGTATGTCTTGGAGAAACCTGTTCCTGAAGAGGAACCTCCTAGTTCTGCACCTAAGGCAGAAAGAGATGCTTATAAGAAGCATGTCGATGATGCCAATGAAACTTCTTGTCTCATGCTAGCTACCATGAACTCGGAGTTGCAAAAGCAACATGAGAACATGGTAGTGTTCGATATGATCGAACACCTGAAGATGCTCTATCAATAGCAAGCAAGACATGAAGGGTTTTAACTTTCAAAAGCCCTTTTTCAAGGCAAGTTAGCTGAGGGAGCCCCTGTAGGTCCCCATGTGCTCAAGATGATTGAGTATGTGGAAAACCTTGAGAGGTTGGGTTTTCCCCTTGGAAATGAACTTGCGACTGATTTGATCTTGCAATCGTTGTCAGATAGATTCAGTCAATTTGTCCTAAATTTCAATATGAATGATATGGACAAAGCTCTTCCTGAACTTCTAGCCATGTTAAGAAATGCTGAGCAGAATCTGAAGTCAAAAGGGAAGTCCATTCTGATGATCGGAAATGGAAAGAGACAGAATAAAAGACCCACCAAGCAGGGTGATAAAGGGAAAGGCAAGGAAGTTGCCAAACCCAAACCCATTGTTGCTGCTTTGAAGCCTAGTGGAGGCATAGCAAAGGAAGGCACCTGCTTCCATTGCGGTAAGACCGGACACTGGAAGAGAAACTGCCCAAAGTACCTAGAAGATAAGAAGAATGGACTAGAGACTTCAACTTCAGGTATTTTTGTTATTGAAATTAGTTTATCTACTTCTGCATCATGGGTATTAGATACTGGATGCGGTTCTCACATTTGTACCAATGTGCAGAGGCTAAAAAGGAGTAGAGACTTGGCAAAAGGTGAAGTTGACCTACGAGTTGGCAATGGAGCAAAGGTTGCTGCTTTAGCCGTAGGAACTTATGTATTGACTTTACCTAGTGGTTTAATAATTCAGTTAGAGAACTGTTATTATGTATCTGCAATTAGCAGGGATATTATTTTCATTTCTTGTTTGGACAAGTTTGGTTTTTCATTTATAATAAAGAACAATTGTTGCTCAATTTATTTGAATGATATATTCTATGCTACTGCACAAATGAACAATGGACTATATGTCCTTGATCTTGAAATGCCTATTTATAACATTAATACTAAAAGGATAAAACCTAATGAGTTAAATCCAACTTACCTTTGGCATTGTCGATTAGGCCACATAAATGAGAAACGCATTTCCTAACTCCATAAAGATGGACTCTTGGACTCTTTTGATTATGAATCATATGAGACATGCAGATCTTATTTAATTGGAAAGATGACAAACTCTCCATTCACAGGAAAAGGTGAAAGAGCTAATGATCTTTTGGCCCTCATTCATACTGATGTATGTGGACCACTGAACATACCAGCCAGAGGAGGTTTTCAGTACTTCATCACATTTACTGATGGTTTCAGTAGATATGGTTATGTGTATTTAATGAAACACAAATCAGAGTGCTTTGAAAAGTTCAAGGAATTCAAGAATGAAGTACAAAACCAACTAGGTAAGAATATTAAAACTCTTCGATTAGATCGAGGTGGTGAGTATTTAAGTCTAGAGTTTGATGACCATCTGAAAGAGTGTGGGATCCTATCCCAACTTACTCCTCCTGGAACACCCTAATGGAATGGTGTATCTGAGAGAAGAAATCGAACCCTGTTAGACATGGTCTGATCCATGATGAGTCACGCCGATCTTCCAAACTCCTTTTGGGGACATGCACTATTGATAGCAGCTTACACACTTAACCGTGTTCCATCCAAAAGGGTTGAGAAGACACCATATGAGATATGGAGTGGTAAGAAACCACATATGTCTTACATGAAGATTTGGGGTTGCGAAGTTTATGTGAAACGACAAATTTCAACTAAGCTTGAGCCCAAATCTGACAAATGCTTATTTGTGAGGTATCCTAAAGAAACAAGAGGGTATTACTTCTACAATCTTTCTGAGGGCAAAGTGTTTGTCGCTCGAACTGGAGTTTTCCTAGAAAAGGATTTTATTTCCAAAGGAATAAGTGGGAGGAAAGTAGAGCTTGAAGAAATTCAAGAATCACAAAGCATTGATACACCTATGGAGGAATTAGAGCAGGAAACACAAGTAGTTGTGGAAGAGAAACCTACTCAAGTAGAACAAGAGCAGCGTAGGTCAAGCAGGATACGTCACCTATCTGAGAGATATGGATATCTCATAAGTGATCAAGGTGATGTATTACTCATGGATCAAGATGAGCCTGTGACCTACCAAGAGGCCATAACTGGTCCCGAGTCTGAGAAGTGGCTAGAAGCCATGAAATTTGAAATGGATTTCATGTACACAAACCAAGTTTGGACCTTAGTAGAGCCTCCTGTAGGAGTTAACCCTATAGGATGCAAGTGGGTCTTCAAAAAGAAGACTGACATGGATGGTAAGGTAGATACCTATAAGGCAAGACTGGTTGCAAAATGATATAAACAAATTCATGGGGTTGACTATGATGAAACCTTTTCACCAGTTGTAATGCTTAAATCTGTTCGGATTTTACTTGCTATCGCTGCATATCATGATTATGAAATACGGCAGATGGATGTCAAAATTGCTTTCCTTAATGGGAATCTTCTTGAGGATGTGTACATGACACAACTTGAAGGATTTGACATACCAGAAAAAGCCCAAAAGATATGTAAGTTACAAAGATCAATCTATGGATTGAAGCAAGCTTCCAGAAGCTGGAATCTTTGTTTTGATGAAACAGTAAAACAATATGGATTCATCAAGAATGAAGATGAGCCTTGTGTCTATAAGAAGGTTAGTGGGGGCATGATCGTTTTCCTTGTATTATATGTAGATGACATATTACTCATTGGAAACGATGTCCCTACCCTACAACAAGTAAAGTCTTGGTTGGGGAAATGCTTTTCTATGAAAGACCTAGGTGAAGCAGCCTATATATTAGAAATCAGAATCTATAGAGATAAATCACAAAAACTGATTGGCCTAAGTCAGAGTACATACATAGACAAAGTGTTGAGACGCTTTAATATGCATGATTCCAAGAAAGGATTCATACCTATGCAACATGGCCCGTGTCTATCAAAAACACAATCCCCTTCAACTAAGGAAGAAAGGGATCACATGAATAAGATTCCATATGCATCTGCAATAGGATTTATCATGTATGCCATGTTATGTACTTGACCAGATGTCTCGTATGCTTTAAGTGCAACGAGTCGGTACAAATCTGATCCTGGTGATGCTCATTGGGTAGATGTCAAGAATATCCTTAAGTATTTGAGAAGGACTAAGAACTCGTCCTTGATATATGGAGGTCAGGAAGAGCTGGTTGTAATTGGATACACCGATGCTAGCTTCCAGACAGATAAGGATGACTTTAGATCGCAATTTGGTTATGTGTTTTGCTTAAACAGTGGCGCTGTGAGCTGGAAAAGTTCAAAGCAAGATACAGTTGTTGATTCTACAACCGAGGTCGAGTATACTGCTGCGTCAAGTGCAGCAAAGGAAGCTGTTTGGATCAAAAAGTTCATTAGTGAACTTGGCATAGTTCCTAGAATTGTGGATCCCATTGGTCTCTATTGTGATAACAATGGTGCTATCGCACAGGCTAAGGAGCCTAGATCTCACCAACGATCCAAACACATACTTAACTGTTATCACCTCATTCGAGAGATAATAGATAGAGGAGATGTGAAAATATGCAGAGTACCTACACTTGACAATATTGCTGACCCACTGACAAAGCCTCTTGCGTAGCAGAAGCATGACGGCCATACTAGATCTATGGGCATTAGGGGTATGCCTATATGGCTCTAGTGCTAGTGGGAGATTGTTGGTGTAAGCCCTAGAGGCCAATACTTTTGGTACTTGTATCAAATTATTTATTAATAATAAAAGGCTTTTTCTTTATTATGTTTGTTTAATAAAGTCCTTAGAATAGCTAGTCTGTTTAATGTATCAAGTGTGACTTAATCATGAGATCATATTAAACATAAGGTCACTATTCTTAAAGTATCTGTAGTCGAGCTTTATTATGAAGTGGGATAACATTAAAGCATTAAGACTATTATGTATATAGACTGATGATCACATCTCATGGATCATGGATAAGGAGTTATCAAGTCTTAAACATAGGTATGAATATTAAGAGTAATATTTATACTGGATTGACCCGCTATGAGAATACTATATAGAATGTTATGCAAAGTGTCATAAGTTATTCTCATGGTGATAATGGTGTATACCACCCTTCGACCTGAAACCACTATGGACCCTAGATGTAGAGTCGAGTGCCTTATTGCTGATCAAACATTGTCCGTAACTGGATGACCATAAAGACAATTGATGGGTACTCCACAAACCATGCTAAGGGACATGAGTGACCTAGATGGAATTTGCCCATCCTGTGTAACAGGATAAATGTCTATGGGTCCAATATTGAAGTGGACAAGGATGACACGATATATGCCTTGTGTTCAATATAGACATAAGGGCAAAAGGGTAATTATACACATAAGTATTATCACAAAAGGATTTGTCAGATCACATGACATTTTTGTGTCTTGGGTAACAGTGATGTGTTGCTAGATACCGCTCATTGTTTATTATGATAAATACGTGATTTAATAAAATTGTCAATGCCGCGAAAACCTACAGGGTCACACACAAAAGGACGGATTGATGAGAGATAGAGTAACTAAGGAACACCATAAGGTACGGTGCACTTAAGTGAATTGTAGAACATCGTAAGGTACGGTGTACTTAAGTAGAATATGAAATATGGTAAGATACCACGCGTTTAAGTGATTTTGGCATATTATAAGATATGGGCCACATACGCTTAAGTGGGTTTTTTAGCTTGTAGCCCACACAAGTGGTTCTATAAATAGAATCCTTGTGCAGAAGCATTTGTGCAAGTGCAATTTTGTTTCTCTCTCTCTCTCTCTCACTCAAAGCCTTCATACGTAGCAGCTAGCACTGAGATTGAAGGAATCCGTTCGTGTGGACTGAGTAGAGGCGTTGTCATTGTTCAACGTTCGTGATCGCTCCGTAGATCTGCATCAAAGGTTTCAATCGTCACAAGAGGTAACGATTCTATCACTGATCATGCCCATTCGTATGGATCACTAAAGGAGAAAAATTTTAAATTCCGCTGCGTTTTGGATCAATATTCTCCTTCAGATAAGCGTATGACCGACCTAGAACAGTTGTATTATACCCCAAATTTGTTCCATCCCTCATGCAATTATCTGGCTTATAGCTTCTTGGATTCATTTGCATACATTTACCCCAATCACTCAATTTTAGTCAAGGTCATTCGTCCATATGCACACAACCATTCATTTTCACCATTTATTTGCATAAGGTAATATCATTGGTTTAAAGGGTCCATAATGTGTAACACCTTAAATCCCGTATACAATTTTAACGCATAATTTTAATAGAAATTACGATCAGATAGGGTGTCACTCACATTAAACTTATCATGCTCCGTAACACAAGTTACAAAACAATAATTTAATACACACATTAGTACCTGGGATGTTTACACGACATCAAACTGATATGATATGTACTTGAGATTTTTACATGACATCCAACTCATCTGATGTTTAAGGTGTCATCGTAGCAGAATCATTAATAAAGAAATTAATCATCAATATTGCAACTCACAATATATATTCTCATAAAAGTTAACTTCATAGCATAAGTAAAAGGAGTTTATAATAGTCAACTCAAAATAACTTAGAAAATCTCAACAACATAAATAGTCTCGAATTCAAACATAAACGACATAAGAATCAATCAAGCATTTATCCCTCAACCCGATGTTACATGATCAGAGTAAGGCACCACTAGTCAAAGCGATAAAGTAAAAAACTAACTCCAAGATCTATCTTCTACTTACTTCAGCAATGCTACTCCTGAGTATCTGCACGATGCTCATGTAAAACCAACATTCAAACAAAAGAGCTGAGAAATACATTCAAATAATTTAGTGGTGCATAACAATCAGATTAGATTAAATACAATATAGTTCAAACATAATCCACTATGCACCACAATACATGTATTCAAGTTTCACCCACTTCATAATAATTCACAATCATTATGCAAATGTGACTCTTAACAACATCAACAGACCCATATGCATGTGATACCAATCTCAACAATGATTCCAATTACGACTCGGGTCCCAATCAATTGCGAACCCATGGGCTTCATGTAACACCCTAAATTTTTTCCGCGTAATTTAAAACATTTATCAGAGTAAAATAACTCAACATGCAATTTAGGATGCTACACTACAATATACAATCAACCTGCTCAGTCGAAAAGACATGTAACACTTGACAATTATAAAAATAGTAGTAATAATCACATGTCTGAATGTTAAATTTTATTAAATAGCAGCGGAACAACAACAACAAACAGTTAACTCAACATATTCAATGTCAACATAACATGTCATAAAAGAAATATTAAAACATAAAGAAAGACACATCATTCCAATTCCCCAGTGTTACACATTAGAGCAGACGCTGACACAAAAATAAAACGGAAGACTTGATCTTCCACTCACATCTGAGATCCTACTGCGGATTATCTGCATATCATCCACGTGGAGGAAACATTCAAACAAAAAATGTGAGATATCATAATTATATAAAGGAAAGCATCATAATAAGTAAGCATTAGATTATCACATGCACATCACCCAGTCCACAACACAATTCCACATAATTCGTACAACAAATATTCATATATAATAGCAACATCGCAACCATCCAACCCATAACAACATAGTTAATTATCCACACAATATCAAATGCAGCCAATATACATTGCAATGAGACACAATAACTCGACTCAATGCATGTAGTATAAATACATGAACACTCAGGTTCACCACTTCGATCCTCACCTCTTAGGATCAAAGTCATTAATCCATTACCATCACCTCCGATAACATCTCACTGATTCCATCACCTCCAAAATCAGCTACCGGCCCAATCCATACAATGGGATTTGAGGCTCACCAACAACTGATCATCTATCCAACAACATGAATGCATGCAACATACAATACAGGCAACCACAACATCATGCAAAAAGACCCACCTCCATAGTCAATGTACACCTCCAATATTAGCCATCATGCATCAAACACATGTTATACAGCTCAACAACAGCAACATACAACATAATAAGCAACACCAATGCATTTAAGATTATGTCACACCACCACATGAAAAGTACAATGAATATAAACACCATCATTCATAAAAATATTCAATTTCAGGTACTGAAACCAATTTTAAATGATAGTACGCGCTCTCAGCTTTCCGACACTTCAAATGGTACTCGAACCGGAGACTCGGAACAAAAACTAAGATTTTTTTTTAAGTTTTTAAGAAATTACTCCCAGTGTAACCGGTTACCCCTAAACCAGTAACTGGTTACACCACGACTAGTGGCGCAACTCACATTGTCGCACACACGGTAACTAGTTACTCAAAACTGGTAAGCGGTTACACCCTCTTTCCAGCCCCTGTGTGGCCTCTGTTACACAGGGTAATCGGTTACTCAAAAACCAGTAATCGGTTACACTCCTCAAAGTTTTGCCCAAAAACGTATTTTTTAAGTAGTGTAACCGATTACTCCAATTCTGATAATCAATTATGTTATTGCAAAAACACTTTTCTACAATTTTTCCAAAACGAAAATCATCTAATATTCATCACAAAATCCCATTTTTCTCCCAAATCGTTTATACCACATTTTTACATGAAAATCACTTTTTCAAAGTTCAAAACCCCAACTTATTTACCCCAAAAACGTTTATAACTCTGTTCCGACTCTGACCCGAGACAACATCAATTCACACAACATTAACAAACGATAATCCAATTGAATTTCATGACTCTAACATCAACAATTCATCATTCACACAATTCAACATAGAGAAGAAAATACAAAATCTACATGGCATAATCTACCCACCATCATCATGTTAACTCTTAGATAATCAAAACCTCATTCTTACCTTAGAGTTCTTAGCAATAGATTCTTTAACCTTCAACAATGGTGAATCTCCCCTTGAACCCTAGTCTCTTCTTCTCTCTTTCTCTGCTTCTCATATTTTCTCCCAAAAGATATGTACTCTGAGTTTCTATCCCAAATCTTTTTTTTATATTTTTTAATTCTAATTCCTATTATTTTATTAACTTATTATATTATTACTATTTTCTTAATAATAATAATAATAATAAAAATAATAATCCACTTAAATTAAATAATTAATATTCATATTCATATAATATTATTTAATTAAATAAATAATAACTAATATAGTTAATTAGCTTTACTCACTACACCACTATTTTTACACTTTTGCTTACACACACCCAATACTGTGATTTATATAATTCTAAGACAACCACCTCACATCTAGGGTAACACAACACACGAAAACATCAATCAACACAACACAAACACAAATATCACATGATTAAATTACGAAAAATACTTTAAATAAAATTGGGGCGTTACAACTCTCCTCCACTTAGAACATTTTCGCCTTCGAAAATCACCTGAGGAGAACAACTCTGGATACGACTCTCGCATCCTGCTTTCCAACTCCCAAGTCATATTTCCTCCGCCAGCGCTTCCCCACACAACCCTCACGAGAGCAATCTCTTGGCCTCTCAACTGTTTTAGTTCTCGATCATCAATCTTATGGGCAGAGCCTCAACTATAAGGTTATCCCTTACCTACACATCATCCATTGAAATCACATGCGACGGATCCATAACATACTTTAGAAGTTGTGAAATATGGAACACGTCATGTAGGTTTGATAAATTCGGTGGCAACACCATTCTATAAGCAACAGGTCCAACTCGCCCGGATATTTGATACGGACCAATAAACCTAGGAGTAAGCTTATTCGACTTCAAAGCACGTCCTACACTGGCCACCAGAGTGACTCAAAAGAATACATGATCTCCTTCTTGAAACTCAATATCCTTTATCCTCTTATCATGGTAGCTTTTTTATCTACTCTGCGAAGCTTTCATCTTCTCCCGAATCAGCTTCACCTTCTCAGTAGTCTGTTTGACAATCTCAGGTCCAAGCATTACACTCTCACCAGATTCATGCCAACATAAAGGTGACTTGCACCTTCGACCATACAAGGATTCAAAAGGTGTCATTCCAATACTAGAATAGAAACTGTTATTATTCGTGAACGCAATCAATGGTAAATGACTATCCCAAGCACCTCATTGCTCGAGAACACAAGCTCTTAACAAGTCCTCTAATGACTGGATGGTCCTCTCTGTTTGACCATCGGTCTGCAGATGATAAGTTGAACTCAACCTCAACTTTGAACCCAAAGCTTCCTACAAACTCTCCCAAAATCTGGAAGTGAACCTCAGATCTCTATCTGACACAATACTCAACGGAACTCCATGCAATTTCACAATCACACGGATATATATCTCTGCCAACTTCTGCATAAAAAAACTAATGTTAATCGGAATAAAATGAGTAGACTTCGTCAATCTATCAAAAATTACCCAAATGACATCATGCCCTCTTGGAGTATTAGGCAACCCCGTCACAAAATTCATATAAATGCTATCCCATTTACATTATGAAATATCCAATGGTTGCATTAATCCTGCAAGTTTCTAATGTTCAAACTTTGACTTCTGACAACTAAAACAAGCATAAACAAATTGAGCCACATTTCGCTTCATTGCAGACCACTAAAAGATCTTCTTCAGATCCTGATACATCTTAGTAGCTCCTGGATGAATACTCAAGCTACTTCGATGACTTTATTCTAAAATCATCTTCTTCAACCCAACTTCGTCAGGAATACAAATTTTGTCTCTGGACCTTAACACACCTTGTTCATCCACTTTGAAATCATTACTTTCAGTCAGATTACTTCCAACCATCAAGTCCACCAACTTCACATCCAACTTATGACTCTCTTTAATATTATTAAGAAAATCATTATTGATCTTTAGCAATACCCAATATCACACTCTGTGATATCAGCTCACAAACCAAACTCAAGTCTCTGAATTGTTCAATCATTTCCAACTCTCTAACCATCATAGCAAACATATGCAAAGACTTCCGACTTAAAGCATCAACCACGAAATTCACCTTATTAGGATGATAATTCAAGCCAAAGTTATAATCCTTTAATAATTCCAACCATTTGTGTTGTCTCATATTTAATTTTCTCTAATCAAACAAGTATTTCAAACTCTTATGATCACTAAACGCTTCACGTCCGGAACGATAGAGATAATGCCTCCAAATTTTTAGCACATGCTATGGGTTTGTACCTATGGTAGGTTGGGAAGAACTCATTAAGCTTAATATGGTCAACATTTGGGTCCCATAGTGGTCCTAACATATCATGAGTTTTTCCAGAAATAGATATAGGGATCAATACCTGTGACTGGAAAATTCTTCTTTGTTCTTCAGTGAGAGGCTCAGGTACATATTGTTGATTACCTACAGTGTTTGAGCCTAATATCTTGTCAGCAAGAGGAAGACCTGAAGATTTCTTAGAGTCTTTCATGTTCTTTGTTTATTCTTTGGTAGTTTTTATGGATGATGTCGTTGTTGCAGAGAGATTGAAAGAAGAAGAAAAATGGGTTTTTGTTTGAGAAAGATGAAGAATGGAAGAAATTGTTCTTGAGGAAGTTCGGAATGAGGAAAAAGTTGGAAAAACTGTTGACTATACCTATTTATAAGCTCCTGAAGTGGAAGCGGTTTTTTCAAACATTAATGGTTGAAAAGAAAGTGGGACACATGTCAGTCGGAGAATCCATGATGAACGGTGGTAGTTAAAGGCTAACCACGATCTCTTAGGGACTAGGAGGCGTGATGTTTTCACAAAGATTATCACGTGGGTTTTGAAGATACGTTTTGTAAAAGTTGTCATAATAGATGTGACGTCATAACAGGTGAACAGTTTGTGACGTCAAATTGGATTTTCAAAAATGCCTTTTTCTTCGTTATGTCGAAAAAGACATTTTTGGGGGGCAATTTGTTAGCTGGAAGTTTCGACGTCAAGCTTGATTCAATATAATGAGCAAAAGAAAATATCTTTGAAGATGTTATGGACTTCGACATAAAAAGCATTGTTTCAAAAGTCTAGCCGAAGTGATTTTTGCGTAAGAGGGAAATGTTGTATGAGACTTAGAAATATTTCTAAGTTTAAAGTGGTAATTTGACGGAGGCAACATTAAGGTTGTGTTCGACAAAGATGTTTGAATTTGAATAAAAGAAGGATAACTGTATTTTGTCCTTATCCAGTTTCAAGAAAAGACACGTGGAACGTTATGATGGATTGAAGACATTCCGAGCGCGACGTGTCATTGTCTGGGAGAAAAGTCGTTGGTAGCAGTTATTTCAACTTAGTGTATATAGGGGTCTTAGTGTTAGGATTTCTGTATGTTCAATTGTTGTACAAATACTTAAAATTATTCAAAATATCTAGTGTATTGAGAAAAGAGTGGCATTGAGAATGTACGTTTGATAACACCATTTTTTACATTTTTATTGAAGTTTATTTATACTTTTCCAAAATTTATCTTCCATTGCAAGTTATTTTCAAGCACCTTTATTGAACTTTCCTTTATATTCTGCAATTCATCTCTTTAAAAACCTTTTAAACGAACAATCTCAAACATGAATGTTGTCAAAGTGTTCATCATTTTCCAAATATAATTTCAACAATATCACATGTCCTAGGATCAATCTGGTCTATCCTGTGAGGAACCAATGTTTTTTTTATTTGGAAGGCCAACGGTTGTTTACTAATTTCAACTTAAAGTTTTTTTACAAAATTTAACAGATATGACCAACTTGACGAACATAATAGTTTGAAGGGACTGACTTGTAATATTTTTTAGATAAATGACTAAAGTGAAACATTAAATTAAATTAAATGACTTCGTGACTAATTATGTCTAAGAATAACATTTTTTTCAAGAATATTTTTTTTCTTCAAAATTAATAATAAAATGACCTTGTGACCAACTTGACTAACATAATAATATTTTGAAAGGACTGACTTGTAACATTTTTTAGATAAATGACCAAAGTGAAACATTAAAATTAAATTAAATGATTTAGTGACTAATTATGTCTAAGAATAACAATTTTTTCAAATATATTTAATTATTTTTTTCAAAATTAATAATAAAAGGGTTTGACCTTTTCTATATAGTTTTATTTTAATAAAACTCATAAAAGTTTATTTTTCATCATGTAATTTTTCCTTTTATTCATTTTAGTCAATCAAATTTTCATTATTAAAGAATAATCAAAATCAAGTTATTATTTTTTTCATAAGGAAAAATATAATTTATTTTTATTAAAGGAAACAAATCTCTTTACCTAAAACCATGTTTAAAAAACATTAATAATTTTGTTTGCATTAACCCTCAAAAAATAAATATTAATTAATCAAATAAAAAGAATAAAATAAATAAATATTCTCTTATGTAAGTTGCTACAATTTTAGCCTTCTTTTATAAAACCAGAAACGATTATGCTACAACCATAGATTAAAATCACAGTTTTTAAAGAAGAGATTAATTATTAAGCATTAGTATAAAAATATTTATATTGTCAATTCATCACCATCATCTATTTATATTATTTTATAAATAATTAAAATAAAAGTCAATTTTTTTTCAATATCCAACGTTTATGATTAACTCACGATATAAAATTCTTTTATACTGATTAAATTTTTTAAAGAATACACAACAAATAAACTTGACAATAAATATGTTCAAAACCAAGTGGCACAATAAAAAACTGTTAATTAAATCGGGCCGAACCGAAAACTGCACAAAAAAATAACATTTTGTTCGGATCTGTTTGAACAATTTTCTAAGAAAACTGCTCGATTCGATTCGATTTACAATTTGTATTCTTCAAAACAAAACAAATCAAACCAAACTGTATTATATTAGAAAATCTTACCCACCATTATATATTCTTTTAATTCTTTAAGGAAATCAACAAGTACAATATATATATTATCGTATTTTTTTATGATATTTATTTTAATTTATATATAAAAAAATCATTTATTTATAAATAATATTATTTTTATTTAAAATAAAATTATTATATTTTTTTTCATTTTTAATTTATTCACATTGATAAGGATAAGATTAGAACAAAAATTTAAATATTGATAGTAATAAAAAAGATTATAATATTAGTGGATGCATTCACTTGTTTACGAATGCAATTTTAAGTGTGTTGTTCTTTAAAAATAAGATAAGATAAAATTATAAGATATAATTCATATTCATATTCATATTCATGTATCAAATTATAAATTTATTTTGACAATTATAAATTTATTTTATCAATATATGAATGACTAAACATAAACTATGTTATCCTCTATATATGTATGTATGTCTCACTAAATATTTTATAAAAGTGGACCGAACCAATCCAAACCGCATTAGTTTAGTTTCATTTGATTCGATTTTATCCCTAAAAATTAATTGAACGACATTTTTTTTCTCTTACAATTCGAATGAGTTTTAACATTAATACCGCACAAACCGCATTGTAAATCCCCTTACCAAACAGCCAGATAAGTAAGACTTGATTAACAACAAGTACGAAAGTGTTGTCTGATAACCTATAAACTAACAACAAGTAGGATAGTGTTGTCTGGTAACCTTTAGATACGCTTTTACGACAATTGTTTATACTGTCGTAATCTAAAGTCTTAAATGTTGTAGCGGGTCTTCTAATATCCTTGCTGTAACGCCATTCTTATCATAAATATCTTAACTTTTTAGACTTTCTTTCTATTATAAATTCCTTCTCAATGAGCCACTTTTAGAATGAGACCGGATAGAAAAAATAAATAAACTATAAAAGAGGACTCATTGCTGACTTTGTATAGTTATAAAAATTAATACTCTCAGAATTTGAAAGATGATGGTTTCATTTGACTAAAATAAAGCATAAATAAAGGAGATAATAAAAGCATTTAACAAAGAATATATTAGTGACAGATTCATTTTTTTTTATAATTATTAAGTATAATCATTTTTTTTTAAATTTTTTTTTATTATTTTGAAACTTTCACACATATGTTAAGAAATATAAATATTTTTATATAAAAATTATGATTTTGAATTATTTTATATATTTATTATTAATTAATAATATGAAAAAGATAAATTAAAAAATTATAAAAATGGAAATAATAAAGACATATAATTGAAATTTGAGAAAGTAGATACCATTAGGAAAAAAAATAATGAATGATGTATTCAAAAGTCAAAAATTTATTATTTTTTAAATAATTTTATTTACCAACAGCCAAATTATTTTTAATAAAGAAAATATATCAATTTATATATTATATCTTTGAATTTTTTTGGTTTTATTTAAATAGTGCATTTAATACATTAAAAGTAAAAAATTCCTATTCAATGTATTTTTTTATCATCTGCATCTATATAAATCTATCCCAACCAGAGGCTATGTACAAGAACAAGAGTGATAGGCAAAACAAACTACAATGGCTAAACTTATTTTCTCATTTCTTCTCATGATTATTTTTACTTCAGTGATCCAAGATGTCTATGTAAGTGATTATATCTCTCCTTTTATTGTGGATCTTTGAGTTTATTGACATGTATAACAATGACATCAAATTAACTCAAAAAATGCATATGTATCATTTGTTATCCCTTTAAATTATTCAATACTAATACATGTTTATTTTTCTTGATTTTTCATAGGCCGGTGGAGAAGGATCACTTCGTTCAGACCGTACTAATTCTAACTAATACTTGTTTTATTATTCTTTTAAAAATTCTACTTTGATTTACTAATGTTATTCATATTCAAACATTATTATTTTTTTTCAGAATGTGCGGGTGCATGTGATGTTCGTTGTTCAGCAACTATGTACAAGAAGGCGTGTTTAACCTATTGCAACATTTGTTGTGCAAAATGTTTGTGTGTTCCATCAGGAACATATGGTCACAAGGAAGAATGTCCATGCTACAATGACTGGAAAACTAAGAGAGGAACACCCAAGTGTCCCTAGATTTTCTATTGCTCATGCATAAATCTATGTCAAAGTATTTTTTGTGTTTCTTGATTATTAATAAATAAAAATATTAATATGTTGAAATAAAATTTTCATATTATATACTTTATGTTGGCCGTGAATAATTTGTAATTATAAAGTTGTTACATTACACCTAATTATTCTAAATCAATATGACTTTCAATTAAAAGCCTTTTTTCAAACCTGTTAACATCACCCGCTAATATAACTTGAATAAATCAAAGAAATTAAAAAACATGGTATGGTAACTTTTACATCCTTCGGAAATATCAATGTCATGAAACACTTTAATTTTGTTTGCAATGTAATCGGGGACTATATGATTGAACAAACATGCATGCTTTGGAAATGGATCATAATAATGATAGACCCAATACAAATTTTATACTTGATCGAAGAACCCTACCTTCATTTATCTCAATAGTGGTATTAAGGGTCTATGACTTTCTTAGGGCTGAGTGTCCTTTTTTTAGTGGAGATTTCTGTTCTGATTACTTGTGTTCCTTGCTACTCAGATCTAGCTGCAATATTCTTGGAGAGTAGTGTCCTCTTTTGTTTTTCTTTGTTGGTTGTGATTAATGTTGTTGTTCTTTAGGTTTTTTTCATTTTGGAACCTCAAGTTCCAATCAAATCTCAGATTTACCAATCACATTTATTGTCTTGATCTAATCTTCACCTATAAATAGTCTTACTTTCTGCACTAATTTGATCATCCACATTTTATAAAAATCACATATCCTAAAATTGTTGTTCTTTCCTGATCTAAGCATCATAAATCTTCTTCCCTATAGGTTGGTGTTTCATTCATGTTTATATGGTTACAATAAAATTTGGTTGTTGTTGTGTCTTGTTGTCTTAGTTTATTCATATAATGCTTATGATAATAACTTATTTAAAAATACATAATCACGTTCTAAACAAATCTAAACTAAAATCATATAACAACGTTTTAATATCATGAAGAACTTTGTAAAAATTATTTTTATTTTTTCTTTCAATTTTTTTAACAATTTTTTAATATCATGAAGCAAATCATTTAAAAATCAATTTTTCTTTTAAATCATTTTTTTAAACAAAAAAAAAACTTTTTTAACTAATATCATGAAACAAAAAATCAAATTAATTTTTTTAACTAATATCACAAATAACCTTTCTTTAACAAATGCCATGAATTAAAATAATTTTTTTAACATGAATCAAAGTTTTTTTTAACAAAACCATAATATATTCAAATCTAATAAAACTAATACCTTGGTTAAATTTCAAACTCAAACATCATAATTTCTTTAAGTTAAACCCAAACCATATTTCAAATCATCTAAAACACAATTTCAGATTTTTTTTTTTAAAATATACAATTTTTAAAAAAAAAATCCAAAAATACCCCCATTTTCAAAAAAATTATAAAAATGGCCATTTTTTGCCCTAAATTGGCCTTAGGCGCCACCCTAGTTGGCGCCTACCCTTAAATTTAGGGCAAGTCGCCACTAGGAGTGGCGTCTACCCTTATTTTTATTTTTTATTTTTTATTTTATTTTTATTTTTTTTATTTTATTTTTTATTTTTTTAAATTTTTTTTTAAATTTTTTTTAAAGTTATTTTAAATTTATTAATTTATATTAATACATATATATAAATATTATTATTTACAAGATATATATATATATATATATATATATATATATATATATATATATATATATATATATATATATATATATATATATATATATATATATATATGAATTTATATATATATTAATTTAATTTATGAGTAATTAATATTATTTATAAATTTTTTGGAGAATTAGGGTTAATCATGTTAAGGTTAAGTAATCAATTATAATTAGGGTTTATTGATCGGTTATAATTAGAGTTTGGTAATTATGACCTAATTCAAACCCTAATTCCCCATAAGAGTAATTAATCAAGTGCGACACTAATTAGGGTTAAGTAGATTGGTGTACAACCTAGATCTTTTCCTATAAATAAAGTGCTATTTCCTTGCATTTTCTGCACCACTATTTCCTATCACTTTCTCTATCAAGTTGAGTTCATGGCATCCCCAAGACCGTCGTCATGGCAGCGAACATCATTAAGGCGGCCGAATCCTGAACCAGTAATCTTAAAAAGGGATGGGCATGTTATTTTCTCGCATGTGAAACCCCCAATGGAGATGAAATTTTGGAACATCCGTTCGTTGGACCAACTAAAAAGGTCCTTGATGTCTTGGTTAGAGGAAGATTACGAACCTGGTGAAGTCATCAGAAGGATTCAGAGGCTTAGAAGAAGTAAATCATTTGAAACTGGAGAAACGGTATGTTCGTGGGTTGAAGTTGAAAGCGACATTGATTGCATCCAAATGATGCATGGATCAGACGACATAGTGTTAACTGTTGTAATTTCTTAGATTTTAATGGTTGTTTGTGTTGTTGTTGTTGTATTTGTTATTGTTATAGTACTTGTTCTTGTTTTAGTACTTGTTTTTGTTCCAGTATTTGTTTTTGTTTTAGTAATTGGTGTTGTAATGTTAGATGTTTGTGTTTATTGTTCCAGTGTCATCTTCTATTTGGAATAAAAAGTAAACTTTAATGATATATAGCATTGGTACACAGATTTATGAATATGAAAACTAAGTTGTGGAACTAGATCCACGATATGGACATTTGTTCTTATTATGCCCTAGTTGTCTACATATGCTACACTTCCTCTGCATTTTCTCTGCGACGTCCATTTCAGTTCTAATGCGCCTACTATTTGGGCGACCACTTTTATTCCGCCGCATCGATTCGTTGTGCCAAACAATTTCCCCGTCATACTCTGGCCAATATGCCTCAAATACTACCACCGGAAAGGGATTGTCGTATACATTTAGCAATGTTGCAACTTTGTAGATGGGAGACACTAGCGACAATGTATCGAAGTGGCTGTGTGAACACGCTGCAATGACATGGGAACAAGGCATACGATAGGCCTGAAATTGACCACAGTCGCACCAACAGTCTGGTATTAGGACCCTATTCTCTTGTCTGGGAAGCCCCTGGTTGTGGTCAATTGTTTCCTTGACACTAAAAGTGTGGCCATGGCGGTCGAATTCCGTAACCCGATGGCTGCTGGCTTTGGCAGATTCCTGCCTCATAAACTTCATGCAGGCATCACTATATACTTGACTCGTTTGTAACACTTCATGCCAGCGCTTCCCTCTTGTTACGAACAACGTTGCCATCCGAAAATAGGTTGCACTCACCAAAGCGGTTACTGGGAGGTTATGTATGCCCTTAAAGACGTCGTTCATTGATTCCACAAGATTTGTTGTCATGTGGCCCCACCTCACCCCCATCGTCGTATGACCTAGTCCACTTTGCTCTGTCGATATTATCGATCCACCTCCCTGTATCAGAATTTTCCAACACTATTTCCCGGCGGTAGTATTGGAATCCAGGTTGGTTTAATGCATACCCCGCGTTTATCAAATTTTGCTTCAAGAAATTATCTTTGAACTCCCACACAAAATTTTGAGCAATATGCCTGATGCAGTAGACATGCGTAGACGGGGGGTCATGCCAACCATTTGCTGGATTATTGTATGCACTGTCTATAGAAGCGTGCTTGTCAGAAATCACACAGATGCCAGCTTATGGAGTCACATGCGTTCGGAGATTCTTAAAGAAGAAACTCCAAGCAGCAGCCGTTTCTCCTTCAACCAATGCAAAGGCTATTGGGAAAATATTAGAATTTCCATCTTGTGCGACCGCCATCAGTAACGATCCTTTGTATTTCCCATACAGCCAAGTTCCATCGACTTGAATAAGTGGCTTGCAGAATGTGAAACCGATTATGCAGGGACGGAATGCCCAGAAAAGTCTATGGAATATTCCATTACCTTCTAGACGAGTTCCGTCAGGGGATTGTGCCGGCAAGGTCTCTATTATAGAAACCGTCCCAGGTGAATACAAATGTAGTGCAGCCAGGTAGCGCGGAAGTTGTTTGTATGATTCCTCCCAATTACCGTATACCAGTTCAATTGCCATGGTTTTCGCTAACCAAGCCTTTCTGTACGACGGTGTATATTTGAAAACAGCCACACAATGGAAGATAATAGTTTTGACCTTGAGTGACAGGTCAGCCTCAACAAGAGGTATTATGGAATGGCAGATCATATCATGGCTAAGTTTGCGATGATCCTGTGCCATGTTTGTGTTGACGCAAGTGTGAGCTTGAGAAATGGACCCTATCACCCACGCATTATGTTTCTTCTTGTACGATGCCATCAACCTATACCCACACTCCGGATTTTTGCATAAAATAACGTATCTTTCCGGATTTGATTTGTGAACATCGTAGTCAACACAGTTTTTCAAGTGCCAGTTTTTTATTGCTAACAGACACTCTTCCTTGGTCCGAAATTGGTCACCCTTCTTTAATTCCTCATCAGACCTCATATAAGGGTTGTAGAACATATCTGATGAGGGCTCATCCTCGCCCAAGTTAAGGGTTGTGAAGTGCGCAGGCGTTGAGTAGCGTTGCGCTATAGGTATTTGAACTTGGTCTTCGTCTTCGGAATCACGGTTCACCAAGTCATCAACCACGTCTTCTGCATCATCAACCACACCGTCTTCAACGTGGTGTTCAACATCTTGTTCGTCATCATCCACAGGATCAATAACCTGTGACTGGATATTTTGAGTTGGTTGAAATTGTTCCAACATAATGTACAACACTATATATTTGTAACCAGAATACTCATGGTTACGAAACATGTATTGTGCCTCCATGTCATTTTGAATCAATGACTTATAAAACCTGACTGAGTTATTTTCAGAAAAAAAAGGTTGTTGATAAAAAATTTGGGACACGGGTTGTCTAAGTTTGGACTCAATCTTTTTTTTCAGATAAGAGAAGTTAGCTCCTCTATTTAGACAAAAACGAGTGCAATCGGTGTTTCTAAATAGGAAGCCAAACATATCACATTCATAAGTCTCACCATTGACGTGAGCTTTGATTTTGTATTGTGATGAAGATGCCATGATATGTGAAGGTTTTGTGAAGATATTGTGAAGATATATGTGAAATATATTTTGAAGATATTTGTGAAGATATTGTGAATACCTTTGTGAAAATGTTTGTGAATATTTATACTACCACCAAGTCTGCAAGATTCCCACACATCTTTGCATGCATGTCTTCAACCAAGCTTTCCCCAAGAGTAACACATGCAAAACTTGGACACGTGTAACGCATGCAAAAATTAGGGTAGGAGCAACGCATGCAAAGTTGGCTGAGAATCTTGCAGGCTAGGTGGAGCTGCATGCATGTCTTCACATAAGACACGTCTACTGCATGCATCAGTAGGTCAGGATAAGACATGAACTCGCCACTCTAGGTGGCGAATACATTAAGGTCTTGTCTTGTCTGAGAATCTTGCAGGCTAGGTGGAGCTGCATGCATGTAATAATTTTGACACGCCTACTGCATGCATCAGTAGGTCAACAATAGTTGTAATACTCATATAAATGAATAATGCATGTAAAAAATTTGCTTTAAAATTGTAACTAGATTTCCCAATAATTATGACAGCAATGCTTAAATGGATACTTAAATATTTAGTTAAATCAATTCAATTGATAACTGGAGAAAAATTATACGAAGGTTGGGAGTCCAAATCTAAATACTTAATGAATTATACTACCACCAAGTCTGCAAGATTCCCACGCATGTGCAAATTGAAAGTGAATAACTCCATAGCGAAAAGTTAAACTTCTTGAACTTCCAATACTGAATATCACGCTTCAAACAAATTGGAAGCCATAACAAGTGAATGAAATAAAACATCTACTTAACAACTTGTGAGCCAGAGGAGCAGGATACAATGTTATTCAACTAGCCTAGCTTACACCTAGTCTGCAAGATTCCCACGCATGCCTTACACGTGTCACATCTTTGCATCATCAGGTTCCACCAAGCCTTCCTCTAGACAAGACAAGTGCAACCTAATCTGTACCAATGCATGCCAACCTATCCACCTAGCCTGCACCTAGTCTGCAAGATTCCCACGCATGCCTTACACGTGTCACATCTTTGCATCATCAGGTTCCACCAAGCCTTCCCCAAGACAAGTCAAGTGCAACCTAATCTGTACCCATGCATGCCAACCTATCCATCTAGTCTGCAAGATTCCCACGCATGCCTTACACGTGTCACATTTTTGCATATTCATACTATTTGAAAACGGGTATAAATAGAAGGTCATTCTTGCAAGTTTTCATCAACCACTAACACTTTTATTCAGAGAACTTCGGCAAAACTTCTCAACCACCAAGCTTCGTTCTACATTGCAATCATGTCTCTTCTTACCATGGGCCAAGAACACAGAGGCACTAGGGCAAACATTGCCTCATTCGTAAGTTTTTCTTGAACATTGCCTCTTTTGTATGTTTACAATTTATTTTTTAAAAGTCCAATCTAATGATTGTTTATATTGTTTGTTTTTAAAGGATCCCAAGAAATTTCGTCAACGTTCACACCCTATGCCTTATCCAGACCCATGGTGCGTACCTTACATAGAGCGTTCGGGGTTCGGTCATGTTATGCATGTCGTAAATGCCACAATTGATGTTAAATTTATTCTTGCTTTGTGTGAACGTTGGAGACCAGAGACACACACTTTTCACCTACCAATCGGTGAATGTACCGTCACACTAGAGGACGTGTACATGATTT
Organism: Lathyrus oleraceus; assembly: GCF_024323335.1. Lineage (NCBI taxonomy): Eukaryota > Viridiplantae > Streptophyta > Magnoliopsida > Fabales > Fabaceae > Lathyrus > Lathyrus oleraceus. The sequence goes on along the minus strand of NC_066580.1, from coordinate 197,630,795 downwards.
TGGGTCTTCGAATAGATGGTAAGCCTGTGATTGGAAATGTTCAACAGCCCAACGAACTATGTGTTCAAATGTTGGGCGTAGATCTGGTCGAGGGTGAGGGATCTGCAAAAGCAAGGGGCAGGGTATTAAACTATCGAGCCTCCAATTCTACCACGACTCTATAAATTTGACTAAGGATTCGTCCGAAGAAGAAAAAATCATAAAAACAAGGGTTTACATTATGTTATTGTTTGGGAACTTGCTATTTCCCGAAGGCACGGGAAATAGCATAAACTTTATGTACTTGAGTTTGCTCGAGGACATTGATAGAATAAGCACGTATAGTTGGGGTTCTGATGTATTGGCTTTCCTATATAGCTCTTTGTGTAAAAATGCACAAAATGACCACTGTACATTTTCCGGATGTGTTTTTTTGCTCCAAACATGGGGGTGGTGGAGATTGCCGAGGCTAGCCCCAGAAAATCCTAACGTCTACTCCTTCCCCTACGCAACTAGGTAAATTTATGATGTTATTTCATTTTGTATATTTATTCTATAAATATTTGTAAATAATATTATTTATCTTTTTTTGTTTAGGTTCATTACAACCAGACTAGATTACAGTCTTACCCCGAAAAATAAAATAATATTTTATCGTCAACTCTTGGATCGTCTCCGAGCACAAGATGTATTACCACTAAATCACTCATCTTCTAACTGATTTATTAATATCAAGCATTCTCAATAAATAACATATTTACTTTTTTCTTTGCAGTTTATTTGGAGGCCATATTTGGGATTGGAACATCAACCCAACCCCGAAGATGCAGTTGTTTGGACAGCAAAAACGGCTATAATGCGGTTCACCACTGTGGAGATGCACCAAAGTGACCGTGTCAAGCTGCAATTCGAAATGCATCAAGAAATCTCAGGGGCCCCAATGTCTTTGGAACCTTGGCATCTTAAAAAAGTCAGCCACCAGTGGTATGCCCAAAACTGGAAGGAATTTGCAAAGGAGTTCCGTAAAATGTGGAAAGACCGTGCCCATTATGTTCTACAATTTCCGGTGGCGCCCAACGAAATGAAGCCGACAAGGGAATATGTGGATTGGTATAGAGCAAATACAAATCCAGAAATGATTGTGTCTGACCCGTTCTATTTGGACGATCCCCGGATGCAACAACCATATTTCCAACAACAATTGCACCACAATATTCCCAACAACAACCACCACCACAGTATTACCAATAACAATAACCACCACCACCTTATTACCAACAACAACCACCACCACCGTATTACCAACAACAACCACCGCAACACATGTCCACCCCCCAACCAAATCAACACTACATACCACAAACTCAACCCCAAATACCATGAAGATTACCAACACCAACCTCAATATTCCCACCACCATCAACAGTCCCAACACCTACCACAATATCAATCCCCCCACATCCCCCAATCCCAACACTTCCATCACGACGATGTCCCGAGCTCTTCCAGTCCTCCACCTAGCCCCGACACGGGTATACAAGAGGATTACCAACAAGACTACTACTTACCACAATAAACATTGTTCTTTAGCCAACCCGATTCAACCCTCAACTACCAAAGGCCACATTTCGAGGGCGCACCCAACAGGAGTCAGTTTGTCCCACCGAGACAAAGCTTTGAGAGCGCCGAGGGCACCCGCCTTTCCTACAGCATTGAAGGGACATCGACCCAACCACAACGGCAAACGGAAAGGGGACGCATTAGAACTAGGGGTGGTAATAGGGAAGCACCACCACCACGTGAGCCGTCTAGGCGAGTAGTTAGACCTCCCCCGTGCGGATCGTACCAGGGCCGCATCATATGTGATAAATCCCAAATTAATAATGCATTTTAATCATATCTTTATAATATTTGTCTTGTGTATTATTTTAATAAAAATATATTATGTTTATTATCTTTATATCTTTATCTTTAAAGATATTGTGTATCATATCTTTATATATATATATATATATATATATATATATATATATATATATATATATATATATATATATATATATATATATATATATATATATATATATATATATATATATATATATATATATATATATATATATATATATATATATATATATATATATATATATATATATATATATATATATATTAATTTACATGTATATAAATATTTATTTACACGTATATAAATTAATCTTTTTCCAAAAATTTATAAATAATATTAATTACTTATAAATTAAATTAATATATATATAAATTAATATATATATATATATATATATATATATATATATATATATATATATATATATATATATATATATATATATATATATATATATATCTTGTAAATAATATTATTTATATATATGTATTAATATAAATTAATATAATTTATAATAAATATAAATTAAGAAATTTAAAATAATATAAAAAAGATTTAAAAAAAAACATATTAAAAATAATTATAAGAATAAAAAAAAATAAAAAATAAAAAATAAATAAAGGGTAGGCGCCACTCCTAGTGGCGACTTGCCCTACCCTTAAGGGTAGGCGCCAACTAGGGTGGCGCCAATGGCAAAATTAGGGCAAAAAATGCCCATTTTTGTAATTTTTTTGAAAATGGGGGTATTTTTGGATTTTTTTTTAAAAAATTGTATATTTAAAAAAAACTTCACAATTTCAAACCTTAAAACAAATATTATAAACCTTAGCAAATATCATAAAATCTATATCATATATCATTTTTTTTAACTAACAACATCCTGTTTCAAAACCACGAAATTTCTCAATAATATACATACGCCAGATTATACTAAATTGAATAAAGTTAAAAAAAATAAAGTTTTAATTATTTATAATTTATATTAAGAAAAAGAAAGGGAGATGTTTAGTTTCTATTTAACAACATCCTGTTCCAAAACCACGAATTTCGTGCCTGAAGGCTTTGCGCCTACTTTTTCTTCTATGTCGACATTTAGCCCGGTCATGTCTACGCCACCTCCCGTTGTGCACACCTTACCTCGTGTAGAGGATACCATTTATCATTCCGAGCCATCTGAGGGCCCGAATGTTTATGAGAAAATGGATGAAATGAAGGATTGGTTTCTTGAGATGCGCAAGGAATTGAAGACGTTGAGAGGCAAGGACTTGTTTGGGAAAAGTGTTGCTGAGTTATGTCTGGTGCCGAATGTGAAGATTCCGGTGAAATTCAAAGTGCATGAATTTGAAAAATACAAAGGGAACATGTGTCCTCTCAGTCATCTAGTGATGTATGCCCGCAAGATGTCTACCCAAACGGACAACGATCAACTGTTGATACACTACTTCCAAGACAGTTTGATCGGTGTTGTGCTCCGTTGGTATATGGGGTTGGACAGTGCAAGTATTCCCACTTTCAATGACTTAGGAGAGGATTTTATCAAGCAGTATAAGTACAACGTCGATATGGCGCCTAATAGAGACCAGTTGAGGTCTATGTCTCAGAAGGATAAAGAGACATTCAAAGAGTACGCGCAGAGATGGAGAGAATTGGCTGCTCAGATCACTCCTCATTTAGAGGAGAAAGAGATGACAAAAATATTTTTGAAGACCCTAAGTTCATTTTATTATGAACGTATGATTTCCAGTTCCCCCAGTGACTTTACCGAAATGGTAGATATGGGGATAAGGCTTGAAGAAGGTGTTAGAGAAGGACATTTGTCAAAGGAGGAAGCATCATCAAGTAAGAGATATGGTAGTAGTTTTGGGAAGAAGAAAGATAGCGAAGCTAATGCAATTTCTAGTGGGAGGCAGAGGAGGCCTCAGATTAGAAGGAATCAACCATCCCGTCAACACCATCATCAAGTATCTTCAGTCATTCCTGTATTCTCGAATAATCAAGCAACACCAATTCAGCAACAATAACAACATCAACAACAACAACAACAATGCACAAACACCTATAACAACAACAATACCAAAAATCACCATCAACAAAACTTTGAGAGGAAGAAGGTCTCTTTTGACCCGCTTCCTATGACTTATGCAGAGCTTTAACCATCTTTGGTTCTCAAGAACCTACTCCAACCAAGAAACCCACCACAAATTCCAGAACCACTTCCATGGTGGTACAAGCCTAAACTTCGTTGTGCTTTTCACCAAGGAGCACCCGGACATGACATAGAGAATTGCTATCCGCTCAAGTATGAGGTTCAGAAGCTAGTAAAGAGTGGAATAATGTCCTTTGAGGACCGTGCGCCAAACGTGAAAGAAAATCCATTGCCCGCTCATGGGAATTCTTCTGTTAATATGGTGGACGATTGTCCTGGGGAGTTTAAAATGTTTGATGTTTGTTTTATTCATAGGTCCTTAGTGACGATGCATTAGGACATTTGTATGGTGAGTGATTGTGAGCATGATCATAATGGTTGTGCTATCTGCAGTGTCAACCTGAAAGGTTATGAGGTTATGAAAAGGGACATCCAGCGGTTGATGGATGAAGGCATGATTCAGATTGTTCAATCTCGTCATGTAGATGATGATGTGAATGTCATAGTGTAAGACCCCAATTTTGGGCCCTAAGATCCCTCATGGCCCATATCATATCATATCATAACCTCAAGGATCATTGCATGCCTTTGTCCCCTTCTAGTGGATAGTTTGCCTTGTGGGTTTGTTTCTTGATCACCAAGCATACTTTGCATTTGTATATCTTTGCTTTCATATGTTTATCATTCAAAAAGTACAAAAATATTGTCTGTTTAACCTTGTTGCTTGCAGTGGAAGCAATCATCAGCAATTAGGTCAAAGACAGTCATTGATCAGTCAAAGCAATGGATGGTGGCCATTCTTGCAGAATTTGGGCACCATGATCACTAATCAAAGGTTCATACATCTTGAAACATCATTTGAAGACAAGTTCTCAAGGAATTAGGGTTTGGAATTCATCAGAAGTGCATCAATCAGTCCAAAACCCTAGAAAAGTCAAACTTGGTCAACAGTTGATTTAATCAGAGATTTGATGGATAGAATTGATTTGAAGGAGTTCATTCATGCTTGTATAAGCCTCATATATCATGTCCAACCTCATCATGGAAGAAAATCAAGTCAATCAGAAAATTTTCCAGAAATAGAAAGTGGACCTGTAATTTCAACTGCCAAAAATGGAAACTTCTTGATCTTAAACTTACATCATGATACAAGCTTCAAATGAATTTTTGCCCAACATGAAAGTTGAAGATCTTGTTCTCCCATTTTCAAAAAGTCCAAGAACATCAAAATCCCATGTGTGGTTGTCAAGATATGATCAAATCATTTTCACCAAATTTTGAACTTCAACAAGCCATAACTCTCAAACCATAAGGCCAAATTTGGTGGGGTTTTTTCCTACACACCACATTTTTCATCCTCTTTCCAAAAATATAAATTTCATGACCTAAAACCTTGCCAATCAAAATGGCATTTTTGGACCTTTCTCATTTAAATTCAAAGTTTGACCAAACTTTGACTTTTTGAGTTTTTGACTTTTTCTTGATTTGGTCAATTGGGAAATGTTCCATACATCATTTGTGATTTGCTCCAAACCCTAAACCATCATCATATCACCATTTTCCTACCATTTTGGACCAAGGTACTAAGTTGGCATTTTTATGCATTTTGGTTCATTGAGCAAAAAACCAGTACAGCATGCTAGTACAGAGTAAAAACAGCAAAACATAATGGTCTGTAGGCAGCCTGTAGCAGGCCCAAAAACGTGCAAGTAACATACCTCCATTTCACTTGTGCACATGATTAGCAAAATGCAAATGGTTCTCATTAAACTAAACCAATTTAGCACTCCCTAATCCAACTCTAAACAGGTGATATATAAGTCATTTTCTGACATTTGTGGAACCCTAGACAGTTTTGCAGCAGCCACAACCAGAATTCCCTCTCACTCTCACATAGTGCATTTTGCTCAAAGTGATTTTCTGCAAAAATCCTAAAACCCTCGAGTTTCCTCTTGTTTCCTTCATCGTCCATCATCATAGTAAGCCCATTCCAAGTGTGAAACCACACCTGTGCAGCTCCCTCTTGGCTTCTGTTTTTCAATGGGCATGACAATGGTGAACTCAAGATTTGAGAGTTTCAGGCAAGGGTGAGCTGGCTTTCTTCAAACATTCAGCATTACCAAGCATAAGAGCCCGCTGTTTGCACTCATATCATCATAAGCATCACTGTTTCACAACTTGCTTCAAAAACAAGTAAGTTTTCGAGTACCTTCTTTCTCCATGCCATGCTATATTTTAGCTAGTTTGTGTTGTACTGATTCTCATGAACTTCAAATGGTGTGAAATGTTTGAGTATGCTGTGAGAAAATTGAACTTCTTTGTTTGTGCTCAAATGAGTTTTGGTTCGATTTGGTTTGTTTAAGCTGACTTCGTGAAATCCATTACTGAAATGTTGATATACATGATATGATGATTCTATTGGTGTACTTGATTGAGTGTTCTGGGCATTTCGAAATTTTCTTGTTTGAATAGTGATGAATGAATACTGCTGCTGTTATGAGGATGTGATGTTCATGGTACCCTGCTACAATTTTGGAACATGTTGCTGCTTTTGTTTGTTCAATTTAATATGATGATTGATGAACATGATGCTATACCAGGCTGTTATGATAAACCCTCATGAGCTGCATTTGAATGTTGTTGTTTGGTTTGTTGTTTGAATCATGATGATGAATACCATGCTGCTACACCCTGCTAGCTAAAACCTGCTGTTGTTATTTAAACCACAAACCATGACTAGAAACTCCCATGATTATGTTGTTTGCTGTTAGCTAGGCTTGCTAAAATGATAAATGATCATTACCATTGCTGTCTGCTTGATGCTGTTATGATAAGTACATGATGATGAATGCATTGTGCTGCTGTTGTTAGTATATGCTGTTGGTCTTTTTTTTTGCTTGGCTTGATTTTAATGTTGTTGTTTTTTGAACATGATAACCATGCTGAACCATGCTGATTAAACATTGCTGCTATTTTAATCCCTCGAGCCTGCTCAGAAAAAACCACATGATTATGCTATGCTGTTGTTTGTTGGCTGTGTGAGCATCACCATGATATCATGCTGCAGTTTGGAAAACCCTCATGAACTGCATTTGAATGCTATTGCTTACTTGCTGTTTGAATGATGATGATTGTATGCTGCTTTTAGAATACTTGTCCTGTCCAAACTTTTGCTCGAATGTTGAATGAGTGCATGCTGTTCTTGTTAAACTCTGCCCAGATTTTTACCATGGTTGATGTTTGTTTGGTTATTGGTTGATGTTGTTGGATGTTCATTATGCCATGCCATTGTGTGTTAGTGCTTGAAACGTGTTTAATGTTGATGAACCATAAACATGAATTTGATGCTGCTTTTGCTGTTTTGAACTTGGCACAGAAATACATGCTGTTTATATACTGTCATGTGCTGTTGTTTTGTTTATGAACATTGAGCTATGCCAAGCCATGCTGCTACAATCCTGTTGATGTCTTGAACTCGCCATGAAAAATCCATTTGATGAACTTATGCTGTTGCTTGCTGTTAGTTATGTTTGCATGATGATAACATGATGAACACGATGCCATGCTGTTATGTGCTGCTGTTTTGATTACATGATAATGAATGCTGTTCTTGATTAAGCCTGCTGCAGTGTTTGAAACTTTAGGCACATGCTCAGCAAAATCCATGTGAAATATATATTGTATGCTGTTACCATTGAAATGTTGAATGATGATGATTACATGATGATGATAAAAATGAATGTGCTGCCATACTGTGCTATGCTGCTGTTTTGCTATTTTCTAGGCTGCCAAGAAATCCTCATGAAATAGGTTGTGTGTGTTAGTGTCATGATGCTACATAAGTGCTAGTGCTATTGTCATTGTGTGTTGTTTTGATGTTGATGAACTATGAACATGAAATTCAAGCCCTGTTGCTTTTGTTTGATTTTGACTGTTTGATGAACACATGATACTATGCTATGCCCTGCTGTATTAGTTTGTGCTGTTGGATGCTGCATGATGACAATACGTTCCTTGCCATTGATTAATTGATTAATGCTTTTGACTGCTTGCTAGAACATTGCCAAAACATGTGCTGCCATGATTGATTTGTGATGCTGTTGGTTGACTGTTGTTCATGAGGATGAAGTCGATTGATGAAATGCTATGCTGTTATTTGCTTTGTTGGTCAAGTCTTGATGATGCTTCATATATACTGCTGCTGTTATGATGATGCTGCTTACTGCTATCAAACCATAAAACTTGTCCAGAAAAAATTTCATGATTATGTTATTTTGCTGATGGCCATATGCTGGTTTTGTTTTTGTTCATGTCCATGAATGATGATGTTTGAAAATACCATGAACCCTGCTTGCTAAAATCCTGCTGCAGTTTTAAAAAAATGAATGTTGCTGTTGTTTGGTTGTTCTTTGGATGATGATATTGGTTGTATGCTGTTGTTGGTTGATGATACATGGATTTGATTGCTGTTGTATGCTGGTCGAGCTTGTTGTCTTGCTGTTCTTGCAATGCCATGTATGTCAGAAACCCTAAGGGTTTATGTGAAAAACCAGCATTTTGCTCCATTGGCCGTGTCCACTGTTCCATTGGATTTGGACCAATGAGAACATTTCCTTTCCTCTGCCCAAAACGCAGAGTTTTAATTAGTGAGCTCAATATTACTAGAATGCCATTGTTGACATTGTTTGACCATGCACTTGTTCATACTTGTTCCAATTATTCACTCAACTTAAACAATTCATTTTAAATTCATTTTAACTCCAAAAATTGTGAGATTTTTTGCATTAAACTCATGAATGTGTCTAGTATTTTATGGTGAATTTTAATTAATTTTTCATGTTCTGGATTTTAAATGATAAATGATTTTCCAACATGTGTGCATAAATGATACATCTCACCATTTCAATTGTGAAATATTCATGTTATATCCAATGCCTTTGAATTTTTTTTGTGGTAAAACTAGACACATTGACCTTCATTTCCATATAAAGTTTGTGCATTTATCATTTGTGGATTGAGAGTTATGATTTTCTGAAGTTGTGTGTTGCATTTGGTGTCACACCATGATCATGCATTTTCATAATTTTTGTTCACATGCTTCCTCTTATCCAAATGACTCCAAATTTTGCATGAATGATCCCTTGTATGTCTAATTGATGTATAAATTTTCTTGGAATTAATCTTGCTGTTTTCCATTTGATTGAGAATTTTCTTCCATATGTGGTCATTTGTTGACTTTTTGTGCTATGCCTTGCCAAATCTTTTGTGAACTTCTCAAATCTTATTATATGACCATGAAATTTCATATGTGATAACTAGACACCTCAAGCTTTGCATTGGTGTTAATCTCATGCATTTCTCTTCTGTTTTCGAATTGATATGATTTTTTGAAGTTGACCCATGCTTGTTGACTTTCACCATGCTTGCTTGAATTTGATTTGACTTCATGATTTTATTTGACTGCCTTCCTCTCATCCAAATGCCATGAAATTTGACATGTATACCATGTTAGATGTTAGGATTGAGTGTGATTTATTTCATGATTTTTTGAGATTGTTTGAGTTGACTTTTGAATGAAGTCTTTGCTGTTGACTTTTGCATGCTTCCTTTGCTATGCTTTGCATTCTTTTGCATATGAAATGACTTTGATGCATGATATAAGTTTGAATCCAATTGTGTTTACTTTCCTACATGATTGAATTTGACTTTGATTGAACATTGCTTGCTGCCTTGACTTTTTCTTTCATCTTTGACCCTAGGCTAGTCCTAGTGGTCTCCTGAGCTTATGTTGAGTTCATCTGTTTCAGGTTAAGCATCAATGCCTTGAGGATCATTCTAATGTGCTTGATTTGAAATGTTTATATTGTGCTAACATTTGTTTTGTAGGTGACTCATATGCTTGAGTCTTTGTGCCTTGCACAATTGGTCCCTCTGTGGTTGACTATTTGGTTTATTTCCTTTGATTTTGACTGTTGACTTGTTTACTAATGAGTTTGACTTTTTCAGGTGCTTTAGTTGCTTAAGTTCTTTGAACTTGCTTGCTTGCTTTGCTTTTTAGCATTTGCTTTGAGGTATAATTACTTCTTCTTCATGTAGTCTGGAGACCCGGTCTGTTACTTGACCGGGCAAACTGTCTGAAGTCCTCCTTAAGAGGCAATGCCTGTGTTTGTTTATATTTGTCCTAAGCAGGAAAAGTCCTTCAAGTAAGGCAATTGGTGGAAGGTAGGGATAAGTAATCTATCCCCCACTATTCAGTGTGTCCTCTCTTTGCTCCCAGTACCTGGTTGAAGCAATGAGATAAATACCCAAGATCTAATCGAGTCAATAATGTGGAGAGAGTTCCTGCTTTCTGAACTCCCACACTTTCTTTGATGCTCTCTCTGATATGAGATTGAAGCAATGAGGCACACCCCTCATCTCCTTTTCATCTGCTTCACCTGAGCCCCTCAATGGCCAGGTTAAGAGCGACCTTTACCCATTACAGTGGACTTTTAAGGTCAAACCCTCTTGTGTGAGCCCCCATTGTTTGGCTATAGAGTGTGTTGCTTGCTATTCATTGATTGTTTGATTGCTTCATGTGAACTTGCTTGCTTATATGCTATGCATTTATCATCATCATCAATTGCCATTAATGCATGATCATCTCATCTGTTTTGTGATGCTATCATTTGTTGTTTGCCCATTGAGGACAATTGTAAGTCCATCTCTTTTGGCCTTTGCTCCTATGATATGGAAGGATAGAGTGTAAGACCTCATTGGTCACTCATATCTTCTGTTTATCTGTTTGTATGTGAGGATACAGTTGTAAGTCCCTGTAAGTTGGCATCTGTTATCCTGTGATCATAATTTGATCTGTTTGATGTTGTATGTGAGGTTGCAGTTATAAGTCCCTGTAAGTTGGCATCTGCTTTCCTGTGATCATAGTTTGTTCATCTGTTTGTGTGAGAGGTTGCAATTATAAGTCCCTGTAAGTTGGCATTTGCATTCCTGTGATCATATTGTTGCTTTTGTTCTTGTATGTGAGGATCCATTGTAAGTCCCTGTGATGTGGCATTGGATTTCCTGTGAGCATACTGTGGAGTTAACCTAAGTCCAGATAGATTGGCAGTTGACTTTCCTGTTTCATTTCTGTTTTCTTCTGAGGAGATTAGTGTAAGTCCATTGAGTGGCATCTGATATCCTGTTCTGTTTTAGGAGACTGGTGTAAATCCATATATTGGTATCCGGTATCCGCTTTTATTTCTTTGCCTGTGGAGATTAGTATAAGACCATTGAGTGGCATCTGACATCCCGTTTTGTTTTAGGAGATTGGTATAAGACCAGTGATTGGCATCCGGTATCCGCTTTTGCTTGCTTTATTTGTTTGTTATTATTAATTGCTTATTCCAAAGGACACACTTGAATCATCTCCCATATGATTTCAAGAAGTGAACCGCCTGAGAAGTTTTACTATCCATCCTTCATCCATTCATCATTCATTACGTCTTAGAACCTTTTCACACTTTATCTTTTAAAACTTGACATAAGTGTTGTGCAAACATCTTCATGTTTTCTAACTAAAAACCTGGACTCAAGTCCTTGACCTTTTTCCAAAATCCATTTCATAATACTTATTTGAATTGATCTTAATTATACTTTGACTTCATTTTCATAATCATAATCAGTAACTCCACTCATTCACTTGTTTTGGCTTTGTCTATTAATCTTTTCGTACATGAGCTATAGGTTTGATTTATCTTAGTGGTTGATGTTAATCTCACCTTCTGTCTTTAGTGATTGAATTGTAAGCCTTCCTCGCCTATTATAGGGTTAACCCCTCTCTGGCCAGTTGAAGCTGTTCTCACATGGTGGACGTTGTTGTCTGTATAAGGTTGAGTTTTCTCCCGTGGATAACGTAAGACCTAGGGTTTGTGTTTAAAATTGAACCCAACCCACTTTTGGAAATCTTTTAGCCGAACTACGGCGTTCTGATCCTTACCTTTGATGGAAGGTACGTAGGCAACGGGTTCATCCGTTCGAACCCAATAATAATAAAATTGTATATTCTTTTCTCACCATCCCAATCATGTTTGCACAATCTTTTGTCATAATAAATAATAATTTAGCATAACAAGTGTGAAAAGGGCTCCCTAGGAGTACCTAGGACGTAGTGGGTGCCTAACACCTTCCCATTGCGTAATTTACCCCTTACCCAGAATCTCTGATCTTTTTATTAGTTTTCTACGTGTAAAACTTCTTAGGCTTTTGTTCGCTTTTTAGCCAATCCTTTGGATAAATAAAAGTGCGGTGGCGACTCGAAATATTTCAATGTATCTCCTAGCTTATGATTTAATCGATAGATCATATAGCGACGAATACACCGCTACAGAAAAGTGGCGACTCTGCTGGGGATAGAACCCAGAATCTCTGGTTGTATTGCCTACTTTTCACCCTTGTTGTGCTATATTGTTATTGTTTATCTGACATATTTTTGTACAATTTGGGATGACTGTATTGATTGTAATGTGTGAATTGCTTGATATACATTTGCTGTTTGCTTTGGTGATCTGTGAGATGAGTTCTATACCCGAACTCGAGTGCTCTCTAGGATAGGAGAATGGCATAGTCTTGTTGATTGGTGTGGAGTAGTCCTTAGCCAGTTGACTTGCGAGACCATTCACTTGGTGGAGGTCATGTTGAACTAATAATGTCACACAAGTTATTTGTGGTTAGGCATTATTCTTTCAATCATGTTCCGCAGAAGCCAAGGACCTTAGTTTACCAAACCCATCTTGGCCTATTTTTAGGACCGTAGTGCGGAGGTCGTTCAGATGTCAGTTCTGATACGATTGTTACGCGATACTACACTCATAAGAGTTTCTCTTGAGAATATTCTTGGAATACGAGTATTCGTTCCTCCGATAATATTCGAAAGATGGAACGATGATTATGGGAACCTCTGATAGAACATGTCTGGCAGGTTTAAACCCTAGTACACTCCCTTTGGGTGGTTCTTAACCGAGACTCCATGCTCGTGACTCTCAACAAACCCGTGATTCGTGGTTGAGTCGTTCAAACATTGTTAATATCAATGGATCCCGGATCAGGTGTAAAACCTAAAATCCATCAAAGCGGCTGGTTGATATTAGGAATGTTCGAACCGGTTCATGTACCGTTAATATTAATGGAACTTGGGTGTTGATAAGGTGAAAACCTAAATCCACCAAAATGGATGATTGATATTAGGGATACATAGAGCTTTCCCACGACCTTTGTTTGGTGTGCTTTGCTTGATCCTTGAGTGTGTTTGTTGCATTCATGCATTCACGCATTCATCCGCATTCATGTCATCAAAAGAGAAAATTTTCAAGGAACTTAAAGGGTTATTTGCAAAATTTTCAGACATGGAAAGACCGAAAAGGCATACAAAGAAGTACAGCTTCAAGCAGCCTGATGTCAAAGAGTTAAGGAATCTGACATCATATGTATTAGATCCCTTGGGTTTCAAGGCTCGATATGGGAAGCTTCTGCCGTTGTTGACTACTCAAGTGGATGAGGGATTGATGAGCACTCTTGCTCAGTTCTATGATCCGCTCTATCATTGCTTCTTATTTCCTGACTTCCAGTTGTTGCCAACTTTGGAAGAATACTCTCACCTTATTGGGATTCCGATTCTGGATCAAGTGCCGTTCAGTGGCTTAGAGAGTATTCCATCTGCTCGAGAGATTTCTAGTCTGTTGCATATAGATGAGGATCTGATTAGAGCTAATCTGACTACCAAAGGCGGAATTCAGGGTTTTCCTTCCGAGTTCCTCATTGCCCAAGCTACCTTTTATGGGAAGGCCATGAGTGAGGATGCCTTTGAGGCTCTATTCGTATTGCTTATCTATGGATTGGTGCTGTTTCCCAACTTCGACAAGTTCGTCGACATGAATGCCATTAGGATTTTTTCAGTCCTTAATCCAGTTCCGACCTTGTTGGGTGATGCTTATGTCTCTATGCATTTGAGGAATATGAAGAATGGAGGAGTCATTGTCTGCTGTTTACCCCTGCTGTACAAGTGGTTTATTTCGCACTTGCCGCAGACAGTTGCTTTCCAGGAGAACAAGGGATGTCTACGGTGGTCTCAGAGACTTATGTCTCTCACCAATGATGATATCACCTGGTATGATCGCGTGTATGATACCGTTCAGATCATTAATTCTTGTGGGGAATTCCCTAATGTGCCTCTTCTTGGTACATGTGGTGGGATTACCTACAATCCTACGCTTGCACGTCGTCAGCTTGGGTTCCCCCTAAAGGATAAACCCCATAACATTCTGTTAGAAGGTGTGTTCTTTCAGGAGGGTAAAGATCCCCAAGGCCTGAAAGCCAGATTTGTCCGCGCTTGGCGCAATATTCGCATAAAGAGTAGGAATGAATTGGGTCCAAAGAACTGCATTGCTTTGGAGCCATATACCTCTTGGGTCAGACAGAGGGCTGCTACCTACCTGATGCCGTATGATCATCCGAGACCTACACTGTTGGATGTGGCTGGGCCTTCAACCCTCCCTACCCAACGTGTAGAGGAGTTGAGAGAAGAAGACCTTTCGCGTGCCTGGATCCGCGAGAGAGAGGAATTGCTGCAGCAGCTCAAGGAGAAAGATGATATGATTGAATTTCTCGAGCACCGAGTGATCGATGATCCGAACGACGCTTGGACTTCTCTGCTTCCTCAGTCTTCCAAATTCTGGAAAAGGAAGTATGATCAACTTGCAAAGGAGAAGGCTGATATGGAGGCTGCCTATGAGAGAGAGATCAAGAAGTTGTACACTTCTCGTCTTCCAGCATCCCGAGCTAATAGGGATCCATAGGATGTTATTTACCTTTTCTCTTTGTAATATTTAAAAGAATGCTGTACTTCTTTGTCTTAATATTTTGAATGAAATACTTTCCATGAGCAATCAAAATGTTTAAAATTCAAAAATATTGCAAATGAATACCCTAAGGGTTCCTTGAAAATTAAAGCATTTGCACGAGCATTTCATGCATCATTCCTGCATAAACAGGTACCCATTTTTCTGGTCTTCTGGTTCTAACCCTCTGCTCTTCATTTATTTTGAAGACAAGCTGACTCACCGGTATTATACGCGAGTCAACTCTGCAAGGATTATGGAGCAATTGGAACAAGAGAATCAGAGTTTGAGAGATGAAGTCGCCAGACTTGGCGCTCTGATGGAGCAACTTCTTGCTGCCCAGAATCAGCCTGCTCCTCAACAGCCAGCAACTCCCGTTCAGCGGACGGTTATATCTGAGATCGCTACTTCATCGGTGCCAGTCAGTGCCCATCAGCCGAATGCCATGCCTCCCGGTTTTCCTTGGGGGATGCCTCCTGGCTTTATGCCCGATCTGCCAGCTCCAACGTTTGCTCAAATGCCGGCATCTAGCCCGGTCCCTATACCTGTTCCTCCTGTCGTGCATACCATGCCGAGGGTAGACGACACCATTTATCACTCTGAAGCGTCTGAGGGCTCAGATGTACATGAGAAAATGGATGCAATGAACGATCAATTCCTCGAGCTGAGAAAGGAATTGAGAACTCTTAGAGGCAAAGATCTCTTCGGCAAGTCAGCAGCCGAACTTTGTCTAGTTCCCGGTGTGAAGATACCAGTTAAATTCAAGGTCCCAGACTTTGAAAAGTATAAAGGGAACACTTGTCCTTTGGCACACTTGGTCATGTATGCCAGAAAGATGTCCACACAGACCGACAACGATCAACTCTTGATCCACTACTTTCAAGACAGCTTGTCTGGTGCTGCCCTCCGTTGGTACATGAGCCTGGACAGCGTCAACATTCGCTCTTTCAATGACCTTGGCGAAGCTTTCGTCAAGCAATATAAATACAATGTTGACATGGCGCCTGACAGAGATCAACTCAGGTCTATGTCACAAAAGGACAAAGAGACGTTCAAGGAGTACGCCCAGAGATGGCGTGAGCTGGCAGCTCAAATCACTCCACCATTAGAAGAGAAGGAGATGACCAAGATCTTTCTGAAGACTCTTGGGTCATTCTATTATGAGAGAATGGTGGCTAGCGCTCCCTCTGATTTCACCGAGATGGTGAACATGGGGATGCGACTTGAAGAAGGCGTCCGCGAAGGACGGTTAGCAAAAGATGATGGTTCTTCCTCTAAACGATATGGGGCGTTTAAGAGGAAAGAAGGCGAAGCGCATGCTGTGCAGTCTCAGCCGAAACATAGAAGACCCTCTGTTCAGAGGAAGCCTGCACATCGTGCCGGACATCAGCATCAGGTGGCTAGTGTAGCGCCTGTATTCAAGGATAATGCTCAGCAGTATCAGCATCAGCAGCAATATCCACAACCGCAATATCAACAGCAACAGCAGCGTCCACAGCAACAGGCTTACCAGCCTCGTGGAAGTACAACCAATCAAGCAAACATGAACTATGATAGGAAGAAGGTCAGCTTCGACCCTATTCCGATGACATATACAGAGCTTTATCCCTCCTTGTTGGAGAGAAAGTTGGTTTCACCCAGGGATCCTCCTGCTATTCCTGCAAACCCGCAATGGTGGTACAAACCAGACCAGCATTGTGCCTATCATTCCGGTGCTCCGGGCCACAACGTTGAGAACTGTTTCCCGCTGAAGAATAAGGTTCAAGACCTCATGAGAAGCGGAATTCTGAGTTTTGAAGACTCCAACCCTAATGTTACCAGGAACCCATTGCCTTCGCATGGGAAATCCGTGAATATGATTCAGGAAGACCTTGGGAAGTACAAGGTGAAATATGTCAGCCACATCAGGCAATCGTTGGTTGATTTACATAAGATGCTGTGTCAGCACAGTCATTTGAAGCATAACCATGACCAGTGCCGCGTCTGCTCGGTCAATCGTTTGGGTTGTGACCAAGTACGCTTTGAACTTCAGAAGCTGTTGAATGAAGGTACCATTGAGATTCTCCAGAATCGCAATGTGGATGTAGTTGAGCCCGAAGTGAGTGTCATCTCCCCGGTGTTCAAGCTTCCAGAGCCCGTTGTTATTCGGTATAATAGCAACAAGCCTAAAGCTTCGCCTTCTCTGATTATCAAGCCAGCTGGCCCTGTGCCGTATTCATCTGATAAGGCCGTACCTTTCCGGTACAATCCTGTTGCTGTTCAGGATGGGGTTGAAGTACCTTTGCCGTCTACTTCCGTGACCACTGTTGCTGATGTCAGTGGATTGACCCGGAGTGGTCGCGTCTTTTCCGCGCCTGCTAAGGCTGTTCCTTCTGATACTGTTGAGCACCCGGTAGGGAATGCTGTGAATGTTCAGAATCCGGCACTTGATGTTGCCAAATCCTCCTCGTCTGTACAAAAGACTCCTGTTTCTTCTGTTGGCCCGAGTGGCATTGTTGATGAAGAATCTGATGAGATGCTGAGGCTCATCAGAAAGAGTGAGTACAATATTGTAGACCAGCTTCTACACACGCCCTCCAAGATCTCCATTCTTTCTCTTTTGCTGAATTCAGAGCCTCATAGGGAGTCTCTGCAGAAAGTCTTGGACCTGGCGTACGTTGATCACGACGTCACCTTGGAACAATTTGATAGCATTGTTGCAAACATTACCGCTTGCAACACTCTGAGCTTTTGTGACGCTGATCTCCCTGAGGAGGGAAGAGACCACAACATGGCTTTACATGTCTCTATGAATTGCAAATCTGATGCGATGTCCAATGTGCTGGTGGACACTGGATCGTCCCTTAATGTATTGCCAAAATCCACACTCTCTCGTCTGTCATATCAAGGTCCTCCTATGAGGCAGAGTGGGGTTGTTGTTAAAGCTTTTGATGGGTCGCGTAAGACCGTGATTGGGGAAGTGGATCTCCCAATCAAAATTGGACCAAGTGATTTCCAGATCACTTTTCAAGTAATGGATATTCACCCATCATACAGCTGTCTCTTAGGCAGACCATGGATTCACGAGGCTGGCGCCGTGACATCCACCCTACACCAAAAGTTGAAGTTTGTGAAAAACAAGAAATTGGTTGTAGTAGGGGGAGAAAAGGCTCTCCTGGTCAGTAATCTGTCTTCTTTCTCGTACATTGATGCAGAGGATGAAGTTGGAACTCAGTTTCAAGCTTTATCTATTGATAAACCAATCGAGAAGAAGTCTCCTTCATTCACTTCCTACCGTGATGCTAAGCTGGCCATTGAATGTGGTGCAGTTGCTGGATTAGGGAAAGTGCTTGAACTTGAAGATAACCGTTCCCGGGCTGGCATTGGCTATGGTTCTGGGGCATGCAATGAGCAAGGTCTGTTCACCAGTGGAGGATTCATCCATGCTGATCAACCTGCAGAAGAGGAAGCTGCTGCTATCATTGAAGAAGAAGATGCAGAAGATTTGAACAATTTTGTTATTCCTGGTGGTGTCTGCCACAATTGGGTCGCTGTGGATGTTCCTACAGTTATCCATAGATCAGAGTAATTGTTCATTTTGTTTAAAACCCTTCTCCCATGCCAAAAGGAGAAGTGATGACATTGTTGGCAAAGCATATATACAATGATATTTTCATTCAATTTTTGCATTGTCAAAACATTTGTTTTTCCTTTGTTTTCACTTTTTGCTTTTCTTTATGAAATCAGTGATCACAAAAAACATAAAAACAAAAATAAAAGCTGTAAAAGCAACATTCTTTCATCTGCATAATGATTTGCTTGCTTAAATTCTGAAGTTTTTCTTAACCAAAATCATTATGCAGGTTGATCCTAAAACCCATTGAACATAATGATCCAACGCCATCTCCCAACTTGGAATTCCCTGTATTTGAGGCAGAGGAAGATGATGTTGAAGAGATCCCTGATGAGATCACCCGTCTCCTTGAGCACGAAGAGAAGATCATTCAGCCGCATCTCGAAGACTTGGAAACAGTCAACTTGGGATCTGAAGATTGTGAGCGCCTGGTGAAGATTGGGGCACTTCTTGAAGAGTCTGTTAAGGAAGATTTGATCAGCTTGCTACGAGAATATTCAGATATCTTTGCTTGGTCCTATGAAGACATGCCGGGTTTAGATACAGATATTGTGCAACATTTCCTGCCTTTGAAGCCTGAGTGCGTGCCTGTGAAGCAGAAGCTCAGAAGAACTCATCCAGATATGGCAGTGAAGATCAAAGAGGAAGTTCAGAAGCAAATTGATGCGGGGTTTCTGGTGACTTCGACATATCCTCTATGGGTGGCCAATATTGTGCCTGTTCCTAAGAAGGACGGAAAAGTCCGTATGTGCGTTGACTACAGAGATTTGAATAAAGCTAGCCCAAAAGATGATTTTCCTCTACCACACATTGACATGTTGGTAGACAATACAGCTAAATTCAAAGTCTTTTCCTTTATGGACGGATTTTCCGGATATAATCAAATCAAGATGGCACCAGAGGATATGGAGAAGACAACATTCATCACACCTTGGGGAACATTCTGTTATCGAGTGATGCCCTTCGGTTTGAAGAACGCCGGAGCCACGTATCAACGAGCTATGACTACCTTGTTTCATGACATGATGCACAAGGAGATAGAAGTCTATGTTGATGATATGATTGCTAAGTCCCGAACGGAAGTTGAGCATATTGAGCATTTGTTGAAGCTTTTTCAGCGTTTGAGGAAATTCCAGCTTCGTCTGAATCCGAACAAATGTACTTTTGGAGTCCGTTCCGGAAAGTTGTTGGGTTTTGTGGTAAGTGAAAGAGGTATTGAGGTTGATCCTGCAAAGGTCAAAGCAATACAAGAGATGCCCGCACCCAAAACTGAGAAGCAAGTCCGAGGTTTTCTTGGCCGCTTGAACTACATTTCCAGATTTATATCCCACATGACTGCCACATGTGCGCCGATATTCAAGCTCCTCCGGAAAGATCAGTCTCATGATTGGACCGAGGATTGCCAGAAAGCTTTCGACAGTATCAAGGATTATCTGTCTGAACCTCCGATTTTGTCTCCGCCAGTAGAAGGAAGACCTCTGATTATGTACTTAACAGTTCTTGAAGACTCGATGGGTTGTGTACTCGGTCAACAAGATGAATCAGGGAAGAAGGAGTTTGCTATATACTACCTCAGTAAGAAGTTTACTGATTGTGAGTCTCGGTACTCTATGCTTGAGAAGACGTGCTGTGCTTTAGCTTGGGCAGCTAAGCGTTTGCGCCAGTACATGATAAATCATACAACTTGGTTGATATCCAGAATGGATCCAATTAAGTATATCTTCGAGAAGCCTGCTTTAACTGGGAGGATTGCCCGTTGGCAGATGCTGTTGTCTGAGTATGATATTGAGTATCGAGCTCAGAAAGCTATCAAAGGTAGTATCTTGGCTGACCATTTAGCACACCAGCCAATTGAAGATCATCAGTCTGTTCAGTATGACTTCCCTGATGAGGAAATTCTGTATTTGAAGATGAAAGATTGCGATGAGCCTACACTTGATGAAGGTCCAGAACCTGGTTCCAGATGGACGATGGTGTTTGATGGCGCTGTTAATCAATATGGAAATGGAATTGGGGCAGTAATTGTTAATCCCCAGGGTTCGCACATTCCATTTACAGCAAGGCTAACTTTCAAATGCACGAATAACATGGCGGAGTATGAAGCCTGTATTATGGGACTTGAAGAATGCATTGATTTAAGAATCAAGTATCTTGATGTCTATGGTGATTCAGCTTTGGTTGTCAATCAGATCAAGGTGAATGGGAGACGAATCAACCAGGTCTCATCCCATACAGAGATTATGCAAGGAGAATTTCAACTTTCTTCACAGAAGTCGAATTTTATCATATTCCTCGAGAGGATAATAGGATGGCAGATGCCCTTGCTACGCTTGCTTCCATGATAGTTGTCAGATGGTGGAATGATGTTCCCAACATTACTGTGATGCGCTTGGACAGACCCGCTCACATATTTGCAATTGAAGACGTGAAAGATGACAAGCCTTGGTATTTTGATATCAGGAATTTCCTCCAGAACCAGGTCTACCCGCCTGGGGCATCTGTGAAAGATAGGAAGACTTTGAGAAGGTTGTCAGGCAGTTTCTACCTCAGTGGAGAAGTGCTGTATAAAAGAAATTTCGATATGGTTTTGCTCAGATGCGTGGATAGACACGAAGCAAACCTGTTGATGACTGAGGTCCATGAGGGTTCATTTGGTACTCATTCCAATGGACATGCCATGGCTAAGAAGATGTTGAGAGCAGGCTACTATTGGCTGACAATGGAGTCTGACTGTTGCAAGTATGTGAAGAAATGTCACAAGTGTCAAATTTATGCGGATAAGATTCATATTCCTCCGACACTCCTGAATGTGATTTCATCACCATGGCCTTTCTCTATGTGGGGAATTGACATGATCGGTATGATTGAGCCGAAAGCGTCCAATGGACATCGATTTATTCTCGTAGCAATTGATTACTTCACCAAATGGGTTGAAGCCGCTTCGTACGCGAATGTAACCAGGCAGGTGGTTGTGAAGTTTATCAAGAACCAGCTGATTTGCCGTTATGGTGTGCCAGAGAGGATCATTACTGATAATGGATCCAATCTGAATAACAAGATGATGGATGAGTTGTGCGCTGAATTCAAGATTGCACACCATAATTCCTCTCCTTACAGACCTAAGATGAATGGGGCTGTTGAAGCTGCTAACAAAAATATCAAGAGAATTATCCAGAAGATGACTGTCACGTACAAAGATTGGCATGAGATGCTGCCATTTGCTTTGCATGGATATCGTACGTCTGTACGCACTTCAACAGGGGCAACCCCTTTCTCTCTTGTTTATGGCATGGAAGCCGTTCTCCCAGTAGAGGTGGAGATCCCATCAATGCGAGTCTTGATGGAAGCCAAGTTGACTGATGCTGAATGGATTCAGAGTCGTTATGACCAATTGAACTTGATTGAAGAGAAGCGTTTAACTGCCATGTGCCATGGTCAGTTGTATCAGCAGAGAATGAAGAAGGCATTCGACAAGAAGGTCAAGCCTCGTGTGTTCCGAGAAGGTGACCTTGTGCTCAAGAAAGTTTTGTCTTTCGCGCCCGATTCCAGGGGCAAGTGGACTCCAAACTACGAGGGTCCATATGTTGTTAAGAGAGCCTTTTCAGGCGGTGCTTTAATGCTTACAACAATGGATGGGGAGGATTTCACTCGTCCTGTGAATTCAGATGCAGTTAAGAGATACTTTGCCTAATGAAAAAAAGTATATGCAAATGAAAAAAAAAAATGAAATGAAAAAACAGAATAGCTCGCTAAGTTGAAAACCCGAAAGGGCGGCTTAGGCAAAAATGAGCGTCTCGGTGGAGAACCCGCAAGGGTAATCCAGGCAAAAATTAGAGACTTGGAAAAAAAAGATATATTTGTATCCCGCTAGATTGAGTACCTCACCCTGGGGCAAACTAGGCAAAAATTAGGGATTTGGCAAGTAACTGCATCCTGACAAGACTTTCTGTTCATCAGTCGTCATTTCGTCAGAAGATTCTCGATTCGTCGTCAACTGAAGCTTCGGATACATCGAGATTCAAATTGGTAGAGAAAGGATCATTATGTTCAATGTAGCCCTCTTCCAATATATATCACTGATTTCAAATTTGTACAGATCTATGGAGTCTTGCCATTTGCAGACTACCATTCCATCAAATCAATTTGAGCTTTTATCCAATTTATTTGCACTCTTATTTGTTTCAATTCGACAAATGTTTTGCATGTTTTAAATTGATAAAATGTCATTGTTTTAAACAAATCAAATTTTTTCAAAATTTGTTGTTTTATACAAAGTGAACATTCACAAGATTGAAAGGATACTCAAGAATATCTCAGTGCTCTCCCGAGGGTGGCATGATTCCCAACAGGTAAGACATTTGTTCATATTCCTGGTTTGGGTGTATCTTCTTTCTCCAGACCTTTGTTGAGGTTATCCCTCAAGCAGAGTTGTTGTTGGGGTTGTTCCCCAGTACAGTCGCAAGTGGTTTGTTGTTGAAGACTTCGTTCTCTCCAGCAGCAGTTTTCCCTAGCATGGGTGTTTTCTTGTGAAGTTTCGGTGGTTGATGGTTTGTTACCTTGGTGCCCCGTTACTTTCTCCAGTGGGTTGTATCCCCAGACTTTATTTGTCTCCTCAGCGCAGTCGTGAGTATAACTGGTTGATTGATACTCCCCTCGAAGTCGCGAGTAGAGCTGTTATTAATATCCCCATCAGGGTTGCAAGTGGAGTTGTTACCACTTTTCCCCATGCAGTGTGCCAGCAGGATTGGTCTGTTTCCTCAGCACGTTTGCTTTCTTTTTGAAGACTTGGTAAGTCAGTGGTTTGATACCCGGTACTTTACCTTTTCCCCAGCGAAGTCGTCTGTGGAATTGTTGCTATCTCTCCATCAGAGTTATTCTCTCCAGCAGAGCAGGATTTATTTTCCTGAGCAGTTTTGATTTGGGTTGATATCCCAGTATTTCAATCATCTTTTCCTCAGCTTAGTCTGCAGAATGTTTGTTGTGGCAGTTTCGCCTGTTGAATACTCTTTCAATCCCCAGTATGGTCGGATGATGGCTCTAGCCTCCAGTGAACGGATTTGATTTCCTGACCGTCGGTGATCCTCAGTAGAGTGGCTTGTATTGTAGAATCTACTTGTTGTGATCAGTTTGCTGTGTATATTCTCCCCGAGTGGAGTGGTTTATTGCAGGATATACTTGTTTGATCTGTCCTCCCTCAGTGGTTTGTTCCCAAGAGAGTAGCCGACAGTTTTCCCCAATAGAGTTGCTTATGCAGTCAGATTCTATTTGGATGATATCATTCTCCCTCAGTGGGTTTTCCCCCAGCGGAGTTTTGTGGACTTGCTTCTACAGCAGTTTGTGCTTGTGTAACGCACCCTTTGTTTCTCAGTTGACACTGGGATCCCCTGCAGATACTTCGGGACCTCTCTTGTTCCCCTACAGATTTGTCTTGGTGGCTGTCTTGCCCGTTGTGACTTTCTGTACCCTGTTTGGGATGTTTCCCGATATCTCTGATTCTCTGCTTCTTCAGCAGTGCTTGCAGATCTTTGCTTTACAACACGTAGATCTCTGCAGATTGGCTCTCCAGCTGGTTTTTCCCTGGAAGTATAACACCGGACGTTCGGTTCCTGAACCTGTTGTGTTAGAATTGTCTGTTTTGTCAGCATCCATCAAACATAAATCACGCATATTCATGCATATTCATAAAACATTCAGATATTCATGTTGCATTTCTTGCCATATATCCTTTGTTTGTCGTGTCTCCTGCTATGGTGATATAGATCTCTTTACAGATCTCCCCAAGCAGATGTTGGGTGTTTAAAATCTCTCCATATAGAGTCAACCCCATAAGCAGAAAATAGGTTGTCTTTCCTTCTGCAATTCCCCACTGAGATATATCCTCGTGGATGACGGTTTCTTCCGTTTCCTCCCAACACATATATTGGGATGGATTTTCCTATTTGAGTTATATCCTCATTAGGACGTGTCTTGATTCAGTCCGTCTTGTCGGATCATTCCCGAATTGACTATTTGTCAGATATCTTGTGCTTCCCAGTGGGTTGTTCCCCAGCGGAATGTTTTTTGGGCCTCTACCCTCATAGCCGGTAGTTGTAAGTCCTATCTTTTCCTGGCTTTCTTAACAGAATTTGTGGTTATACACCTTTTATTCTCCAGCCAGAGTTTTGGTTTTCTACCCGTATACCCGGTAGTTGTAAATCCTATTTTCCTGCTCTTCAGCAGTTTGTGGTTTGTTAAAAACCCTATTTTGGTTTCCCGTGCGGATTTGTGATTTGTTCTATCCCCACGCGGAGTTTTTGGTCTTCTACCCCGTATTCGGTAGATGTAAACCCTAATTTTGTGGTTATCTTCATTCAATATTTGATGTTGATTTTCCTTTGCTTGTATAAGTTGCTCAGATCAGCACTTATATCCCTAGCAAGTCTTTTGTGGATAATTGCCGTATGCTAGCAATTTTATCCCCAGTGGGTCTTTTCACCGTATGCTAGTGATTTGTTCCCCGGATCATTGGTTGTATACCAATGCATCCCCAGCTAGTCTTCTTTGGATAATTGCCGGATGCTTGCAATTTATCCTCAGCAGTTCGCCTTTCATTTACCCTTTTGTTGGTAATGTCTGTTGCTCCTTTTGATTGGTCATCATTATATACCTAGTTTGGTATCCCGATGCCTTTCTGTTCGGTTGATTTATCCTTTGTTAACCCAGTAACCGGTTGTGGATAATCTTCCATGCGAGTATATTATTCACGATCTGCCGGTAATGAATAGTATATCTCATGCACTCTTCAGTCGAAGCCTTTTGTGTTTCCCCGGTCGAGTAAGATTCGTTATTTCCCTTTGTGGAGTCAAATATTCTTGTTGTCGGATAATTGCCGGATGCTTGCAATTTATCCTTTGAGTTGTCTTTCGTTTACCCGTATGCTTGGTATCGATTGTCTCTCTTTTTGGATAGTCACCTATTATATACCCAGTAACCGGTATCTCTGGTGTCTTTTCCTTTCGAGTGTATTATTCACGGTCTGCCGGTAATGAATAATATATCTCATGCGCTCTTTAGTTGGAATCCTTTGTTGATTTTCCCCAACTGAGCAAGATTCGTATTCTTTGTAGAATCGAATGTCCATCCTTTAACCAGTTTGTGTTTTGGATGATGAGTGTTTTGGAAGTGAAAACCAATTCACGTTTTCGGTAGATCACCTATTACATACCCAGTAACCGGTATCTCTGGTGTTTCTTACCATGCGAGTTTATTATCTACGTTCTGACGGTAATAGATAATACATCTCATGCGAGTATCTTATCCACGGTCTGCCGGTAATGGATACTATATCTCATGCACTCTTTGGGTTTGTGTCCCCATTTGAGTAAGATTCGTTTTCCTGTTGTGGATTCGAATGCCCATCCTGTAAGTCGATTTGCTTTTTCACCTTTCGGATGATGAGTGTTTTGGAAGTGAAAACCAATTCACGTCTTCGGATTTTATCCTATAAACAACCCAGTAACCGGTTCAGGATAATTTTCCTTTCGAGTATATTATTCACGGTCTGCCGGTAATGAATAATATATCTCATCTGAGTATTTTATCCACGTTCTGACGGTAATGGATATTATATCTCGTTCGCTCTTGAGTCGATCTTTCGATTGTTTTCCCCTCAGAGTAAGATTCATTTTCCTTGTGGAATTGAATGTCCATCCTATAAAAAGTTTGCTTTTCTAGCTTCTTCAGGATGATGAGTGTTTTGGAAGTGAAATCCAATTCACGCTTTGGTCGGTCACCTATTATATACCCAGTAACCGGTATCCTTGGTGTTCCTTCCTTTCTGCTCCCTATTATGACCTCGGTTCCCCTGTGGAGTCAGATTTTCCTGAGTTTGTTATCCGTATGCCTGGTAACATCTCATTTGCTTTGTTACTTCCCCAGTGGAACTTTCTGTTGCTTCTCCCCAGGAGTCAGCTTGGGTCTCTCCAATGGATTTATTTTCCATTTGGAATTCCTTCCCAGTGTGAGTCCTTCACTCCCCAGTGAGTTCTCCGGTCTGTTTTTCTGTTTTCTTTAATCAGAGTCGTGTTTTGTTCACGTTATGTCAGTTTTGTGTTTCCCCAATTTGGAGTCGTGACTTGTTCACATTTCTTTTTTCTTTTATTATCCCCATAGAGTCTTGTTAGAGTCTCTGTTCCTGGTGAGTGTATTACTCCGATGGATCGTCTTTTCTTCTGTGTGAACCATATTCCCCACAGAATTTGTGTCTTTTGCATACATACATCTGCATCATGAGGTCTCTTAGGGACCAAAATTTGTCTCATTACTGTTATTTAAGCCCATTCTACCGCGTCGAGATGAAGATTTCTAAACTTCACTTCTCCGGCTAGAATGACCTTAAATAGGGGCATCTGTAAGACCCCAATTTTGGGCCCTAAGATCCCTCATGGCCCATATCATATCATATCATAACCTCAAGGATCATTGCATGCCTTTGTCCCCTTCTAGTGGATAGTTTGCCTTGTGGGTTTGTTTCTTGATCACCAAGCATACTTTGCATTTGTATATCTTTGCTTTCATATGTTTATCATTCAAAAAGTACAAAAATATTGTCTGTTTAACCTTGTTGCTTGCAGTGGAAGCAATCATCAGCAATTAGGTCAAAGACAGTCATTGATCAGTCAAAGCAATGGATGGTGGCCATTCTTGCAGAATTTGGGCACCATGATCACTAATCAAAGGTTCATACATCTTGAAACATCATTTGAAGACAAGTTCTCAAGGAATTAGGGTTTGGAATTCATCAGAAGTGCATCAATCAGTCCAAAACCCTAGAAAAGTCAAACTTGGTCAACAGTTGATTTAATCAGAGATTTGATGGATAGAATTGATTTGAAGGAGTTCATTCATGCTTGTATAAGCCTCATATATCATGTCCAACCTCATCATGGAAGAAAATCAAGTCAATCAGAAAATTTTCCAGAAATAGAAAGTGGACCTGTAATTTCAACTGCCAAAAATGGAAACTTCTTGATCTTAAACTTACATCATGATACAAGCTTCAAATGAATTTTTGCCCAACATGAAAGTTGAAGATCTTGTTCTCCCATTTTCAAAAAGTCCAAGAACATCAAAATCCCATGTGTGGTTGTCAAGATATGATCAAATCATTTTCACCAAATTTTGAACTTCAACAAGCCATAACTCTCAAACCATAAGGCCAAATTTGGTGGGGTTTTTTCCTACACACCACATTTTTCATCCTCTTTCCAAAAATATAAATTTCATGACCTAAAACCTTGCCAATCAAAATGGCATTTTTGGACCTTTCTCATTTAAATTCAAAGTTTGACCAAACTTTGACTTTTTGAGTTTTTGACTTTTTCTTGATTTGGTCAATTGGGAAATGTTCCATACATCATTTGTGATTTGCTCCAAACCCTAAACCATCATCATATCACCATTTTCCTACCATTTTGGACCAAGGTACTAAGTTGGCATTTTTATGCATTTTGGTTCATTGAGCAAAAAACCAGTACAGCATGCTAGTACAGAGTAAAAACCGCAAAACATAATGGTCTGTAGGCAGCCTGTAGCAGGCCCAAAAACGTGCAAGTAACATACCTCCATTTCACTTGTGCACATGATTAGCAAAATGCAAATGGTTCTCATTAAACTAAACCAATTTAGCACTCCCTAATCCAACTCTAAACAGGTGATATATAAGTCATTTTCTGACATTTGTGGAACCCTAGACAGTTTTGCAGCAGCCACAACCAGAATTCCCTCTCACTCTCACATAGTGCATTTTGCTCAAAGTGATTTTCTGCAAAAATCCTAAAACCCTCGAGTTTCCTCTTGTTTCCTTCATCGT
Source organism: Lathyrus oleraceus (assembly GCF_024323335.1). NCBI lineage: Eukaryota > Viridiplantae > Streptophyta > Magnoliopsida > Fabales > Fabaceae > Lathyrus > Lathyrus oleraceus. The sequence goes on along the minus strand of NC_066580.1, from coordinate 197,602,424 downwards.
CCATCATCATAGTAAGCCCATTCCAAGTGTGAAACCACACCTGTGCAGCTCCCTCTTGGCTTCTGTTTTTCAATGGGCATGACAATGGTGAACTCAAGATTTGAGAGTTTCAGGCAAGGGTGAGCTGGCTTTCTTCAAACATTCAGCATTACCAAGCATAAGAGCCCGCTGTTTGCACTCATATCATCATAAGCATCACTGTTTCACAACTTGCTTCAAAAACAAGTAAGTTTTCGAGTACCTTCTTTCTCCATGCCATGCTATATTTTAGCTAGTTTGTGTTGTACTGATTCTCATGAACTTCAAATGGTGTGAAATGTTTGAGTATGCTGTGAGAAAATTGAACTTCTTTGTTTGTGCTCAAATGAGTTTTGGTTCGATTTGGTTTGTTTAAGCTGACTTCGTGAAATCCATTACTGAAATGTTGATATACATGATATGATGATTCTATTGGTGTACTTGATTGAGTGTTCTGGGCATTTCGAAATTTTCTTGTTTGAATAGTGATGAATGAATACTGCTGCTGTTATGAGGATGTGATGTTCATGGTACCCTGCTACAATTTTGGAACATGTTGCTGCTTTTTTTGTTCAATTTAATATGATGATTGATGAACATGATGCTATACCAGGCTGTTATGATAAACCCTCATGAGCTGCATTTGAATGTTGTTGTTTGGTTTGTTGTTTGAATCATGATGATGAATACCATGCTGCTACACCCTGCTAGCTAAAACCTGCTGTTGTTATTTAAACCACAAACCATGACTAGAAACTCCCATGATTATGTTGTTTGCTGTTAGCTAGGCTTGCTAAAATGATAAATGATCATTACCATTGCTGTCTGCTTGATGCTGTTATGATAAGTACATGATGATGAATGCATTGTGCTGCTGTTGTTAGTATATGCTGTTGGTCTTTTTTTTTGCTTGGCTTGATTTTAATGTTGTTGTTTTTTGAACATGATAACCATGCTGAACCATGCTGATTAAACATTGCTGCTATTTTAATCCCTCGAGCCTGCTCAGAAAAAACCACATGATTATGCTATGCTGTTGTTTGTTGGCTGTGTGAGCATCACCATGATATCATGCTGCAGTTTGGAAAACCCTCATGAACTGCATTTGAATGCTATTGCTTACTTGCTGTTTGAATGATGATGATTGTATGCTGCTTTTAGAATACTTGTCCTGTCCAAACTTTTGCTCGAATGTTGAATGAGTGCATGCTGTTCTTGTTAAACTCTGCCCAGATTTTTACCATGGTTGATGTTTGTTTGGTTATTGGTTGATGTTGTTGGATGTTCATTATGCCATGCCATTGTGTGTTAGTGCTTGAAACGTGTTTAATGTTGATGAACCATAAACATGAATTTGATGCTGCTTTTGCTGTTTTGAACTTGGCACAGAAATACATGCTGTTTATATACTGTCATGTGCTGTTGTTTTGTTTATGAACATTGAGCTATGCCAAGCCATGCTGCTACAATCCTGTTGATGTCTTGAACTCGCCATGAAAAATCCATTTGATGAACTTATGCTGTTGCTTGCTGTTAGTTATGTTTGCATGATGATAACATGATGAACACGATGCCATGCTGTTATGTGCTGCTGTTTTGATTACATGATAATGAATGCTGTTCTTGATTAAGCCTGCTGCAGTGTTTGAAACTTTAGGCACATGCTCAGCAAAATCCATGTGAAATATATATTGTATGCTGTTACCATTGAAATGTTGAATGATGATGATTACATGATGATGATAAAAATGAATGTGCTGCCATACTGTGCTATGCTGCTGTTTTGCTATTTTCTAGGCTGCCAAGAAATCCTCATGAAATAGGTTGTGTGTGTTAGTGTCATGATGCTACATAAGTGCTAGTGCTATTGTCATTGTGTGTTGTTTTGATGTTGATGAACTATGAACATGAAATTCAAGCCCTGTTGCTTTTGTTTGATTTTGACTGTTTGATGAACACATGATACTATGCTATGCCCTGCTGTATTAGTTTGTGCTGTTGGATGCTGCATGATGACAATACGTTCCTTGCCATTGATTAATTGATTAATGCTTTTGACTGCTTGCTAGAACATTGCCAAAACATGTGCTGCCATGATTGATTTGTGATGCTGTTGGTTGACTGTTGTTCATGAGGATGAAGTCGATTGATGAAATGCTATGCTGTTATTTGCTTTGTTGGTCAAGTCTTGATGATGCTTCATATATACTGCTGCTGTTATGATGATGCTGCTTACTGCTATCAAACCATAAAACTTGTCCAGAAAAAATTTCATGATTATGTTATTTTGCTGATGGCCATATGCTGGTTTTGTTTTTGTTCATGTCCATGAATGATGATGTTTGAAAATACCATGAACCCTGCTTGCTAAAATCCTGCTGCAGTTTTAAAAAAATGAATGTTGCTGTTGTTTGGTTGTTCTTTGGATGATGATATTGGTTGTATGCTGTTGTTGGTTGATGATACATGGATTTGATTGCTGTTGTATGCTGGTCGAGCTTGTTGTCTTGCTGTTCTTGCAATGCCATGTATGTCAGAAACCCTAAGGGTTTATGTGAAAAACCAGCATTTTGCTCCATTGGCCGTGTCCACTGTTCCATTGGATTTGGACCAATGAGAACATTTCCTTTCCTCTGCCCAAAACGCAGAGTTTTAATTAGTGAGCTCAATATTACTAGAATGCCATTGTTGACATTGTTTGACCATGCACTTGTTCATACTTGTTCCAATTATTCACTCAACTTAAACAATTCATTTTAAATTCATTTTAACTCCAAAAATTGTGAGATTTTTTGCATTAAACTCATGAATGTGTCTAGTATTTTATGGTGAATTTTAATTAATTTTTCATGTTCTGGATTTTAAATGATAAATGATTTTCCAACATGTGTGCATAAATGATACATCTCACCATTTCAATTGTGAAATATTCATGTTATATCCAATGCCTTTGAATTTTTTTTGTGGTAAAACTAGACACATTGACCTTCATTTCCATATAAAGTTTGTGCATTTATCATTTGTGGATTGAGAGTTATGATTTTCTGAAGTTGTGTGTTGCATTTGGTGTCACACCATGATCATGCATTTTCATAATTTTTGTTCACATGCTTCCTCTTATCCAAATGACTCCAAATTTTGCATGAATGATCCCTTGTATGTCTAATTGATGTATAAATTTTCTTGGAATTAATCTTGCTGTTTTCCATTTGATTGAGAATTTTCTTCCATATGTGGTCATTTGTTGACTTTTTGTGCTATGCCTTGCCAAATCTTTTGTGAACTTCTCAAATCTTATTATATGACCATGAAATTTCATATGTGATAACTAGACACCTCAAGCTTTGCATTGGTGTTAATCTCATGCATTTCTCTTCTGTTTTCGAATTGATATGATTTTTTGAAGTTGACCCATGCTTGTTGACTTTCACCATGCTTGCTTGAATTTGATTTGACTTCATGATTTTATTTGACTGCCTTCCTCTCATCCAAATGCCATGAAATTTGACATGTATACCATGTTAGATGTTAGGATTGAGTGTGATTTATTTCATGATTTTTTGAGATTGTTTGAGTTGACTTTTGAATGAAGTCTTTGCTGTTGACTTTTGCATGCTTCCTTTGCTATGCTTTGCATTCTTTTGCATATGAAATGACTTTGATGCATGATATAAGTTTGAATCCAATTGTGTTTACTTTCCTACATGATTGAATTTGACTTTGATTGAACATTGCTTGCTGCCTTGACTTTTTCTTTCATCTTTGACCCTAGGCTAGTCCTAGTGGTCTCCTGAGCTTATGTTGAGTTCATCTGTTTCAGGTTAAGCATCAATGCCTTGAGGATCATTCTAATGTGCTTGATTTGAAATGTTTATATTGTGCTAACATTTGTTTTGTAGGTGACTCATATGCTTGAGTCTTTGTGCCTTGCACAATTGGTCCCTCTGTGGTTGACTATTTGGTTTATTTCCTTTGATTTTGACTGTTGACTTGTTTACTAATGAGTTTGACTTTTTCAGGTGCTTTAGTTGCTTAAGTTCTTTGAACTTGCTTGCTTGCTTTGCTTTTTAGCATTTGCTTTGAGGTATAATTACTTCTTCTTCATGTAGTCTGGAGACCCGGTCTGTTACTTGACCGGGCAAACTGTCTGAAGTCCTCCTTAAGAGGCAATGCCTGTGTTTGTTTATATTTGTCCTAAGCAGGAAAAGTCCTTCAAGTAAGGCAATTGGTGGAAGGTAGGGATAAGTAATCTATCCCCCACTATTCAGTGTGTCCTCTCTTTGCTCCCAGTACCTGGTTGAAGCAATGAGATAAATACCCAAGATCTAATCGAGTCAATAATGTGGAGAGAGTTCCTGCTTTCTGAACTCCCACACTTTCTTTGATGCTCTCTCTGATATGAGATTGAAGCAATGAGGCACACCCCTCATCTCCTTTTCATCTGCTTCACCTGAGCCCCTCAATGGCCAGGTTAAGAGCGACCTTTACCCATTACAGTGGACTTTTAAGGTCAAACCCTCTTGTGTGAGCCCCCATTGTTTGGCTATAGAGTGTGTTGCTTGCTATTCATTGATTGTTTGATTGCTTCATGTGAACTTGCTTGCTTATATGCTATGCATTTATCATCATCATCAATTGCCATTAATGCATGATCATCTCATCTGTTTTGTGATGCTATCATTTGTTGTTTGCCCATTGAGGACAATTGTAAGTCCATCTCTTTTGGCCTTTGCTCCTATGATATGGAAGGATAGAGTGTAAGACCTCATTGGTCACTCATATCTTCTGTTTATCTGTTTGTATGTGAGGATACAGTTGTAAGTCCCTGTAAGTTGGCATCTGTTATCCTGTGATCATAATTTGATCTGTTTGATGTTGTATGTGAGGTTGCAGTTATAAGTCCCTGTAAGTTGGCATCTGCTTTCCTGTGATCATAGTTTGTTCATCTGTTTGTGTGAGAGGTTGCAATTATAAGTCCCTGTAAGTTGGCATTTGCATTCCTGTGATCATATTGTTGCTTTTGTTCTTGTATGTGAGGATCCATTGTAAGTCCCTGTGATGTGGCATTGGATTTCCTGTGAGCATACTGTGGAGTTAACCTAAGTCCAGATAGATTGGCAGTTGACTTTCCTGTTTCATTTCTGTTTTCTTCTGAGGAGATTAGTGTAAGTCCATTGAGTGGCATCTGATATCCTGTTCTGTTTTAGGAGACTGGTGTAAATCCATATATTGGTATCCGGTATCCGCTTTTATTTCTTTGCCTGTGGAGATTAGTATAAGACCATTGAGTGGCATCTGACATCCCGTTTTGTTTTAGGAGATTGGTATAAGACCAGTGATTGGCATCCGGTATCCGCTTTTGCTTGCTTTATTTGTTTGTTATTATTAATTGCTTATTCCAAAGGACACACTTGAATCATCTCCCATATGATTTCAAGAAGTGAACCGCCTGAGAAGTTTTACTATCCATCCTTCATCCATTCATCATTCATTACGTCTTAGAACCTTTTCACACTTTATCTTTTAAAACTTGACATAAGTGTTGTGCAAACATCTTCATGTTTTCTAACTAAAAACCTGGACTCAAGTCCTTGACCTTTTTCCAAAATCCATTTCATAATACTTATTTGAATTGATCTTAATTATACTTTGACTTCATTTTCATAATCATAATCAGTAACTCCACTCATTCACTTGTTTTGGCTTTGTCCATTAATCTTTTCGTACATGAGCTATAGGTTTGATTTATCTTAGTGGTTGATGTTAATCTCACCTTCTGTCTTTAGTGATTGAATTGTAAGCCTTCCTCGCCTATTATAGGGTTAACCCCTCTCTGGCCAGTTGAAGCTGTTCTCACATGGTGGACGTTGTTGTCTGTATAAGGTTGAGTTTTCTCCCGTGGATAACGTAAGACCTAGGGTTTGTGTTTAAAATTGAACCCAACCCACTTTTGGAAATCTTTTAGCCGAACTACGGCGTTCTGATCCTTACCTTTGATGGAAGGTACGTAGGCAACGGGTTCATCCGTTCGAACCCAATAATAATAAAATTGTATATTCTTTTCTCACCATCCCAATCATGTTTGCACAATCTTTTGTCATAATAAATAATAATTTAGCATAACAAGTGTGAAAAGGGCTCCCTAGGAGTACCTAGGACGTAGTGGGTGCCTAACACCTTCCCATTGCGTAATTTACCCCTTACCCAGAATCTCTGATCTTTTTATTAGTTTTCTACGTGTAAAACTTCTTAGGCTTTTGTTCGCTTTTTAGCCAATCCTTTGGATAAATAAAAGTGCGGTGGCGACTCGAAATATTTCAATGTATCTCCTAGCTTATGATTTAATCGATAGATCATATAGCGACGAATACACCGCTACACATAGTGCACGTTTTCATGAATCCCAAGAGAGTGGTGACTCAGTACGACAGCAGTAATAGTAACAGCGTCAGCAACAGATCGGTATCGCCGTTGGTTATACGGCTAGCGGGTCCAGTCCCGTATTCATATGATAAATATGTTCCGTATCAGTATAATGCAACAATGTTGAAGGATGGTCAAGAGATCCCGTTGCCTACGACCAGTTCTGTAGTGAGCATTTTTTATGTTACCAAGGTGACCTGCAATGGTCGTGTGTTTGGGCCGGTGTTCCCAAAAGACAAAGAAGAATCAGTTGTCAGTAAGGAGGTGGAAGTGTCTGCTGTAGATCTGGTTAGTGCTTCAAAGCGTCAGTCTGGTGAATCCAACAATTTGAAGACTAATGATGATGATGAGGTACTTCGTCTAATAAAAAAGAGAGAGTTCAATATGGTGGAGCAGCTGCTCCAAACCCCCTCAAAAATTTTAGTATTGTCTCTGCTTATTGTAGTGGGGTATTCGTTACCTTTAGATTTATTGACTAAATCAAAAGTAAGCATACAATTCGAGTCACTACCGCACTTTTATTAGTCCAAAGGAAAGGCTAAAAAGCGAACAAAAGCCAAGTAAGAAGTTTTATCAAATCAAAAACTAATAAAAATGTCAGAGATCTGGGTAAGGGGGTTGGTTATGAAATGGGAAGGTTTTAAGCACCCAAAACATCCTTAGTACTATAAGGGAGCCCTTTTTGCAAATGTGTATTGTAGGTTGGTATTTGTGAAAAGATTTATGCAAACAAGATTGGGGAGATGAGAAAAGAATATACATATTATTTACAATTTTGTTGTTTGAATGGATGAACCCATTGCCTACGTACCATCACAAAGGTAGGATCAAAACCTCGTAGTTCGGGGTAAAAATATCAAAAGATTGGTGAATTGATTTGATCAAAAGCCTTAAGGTCTTTTGTTATCAAAGGGAGAAAACTCAACCTAAACCAACAATCCACCATGTGAGGAGAGCTTCAACATACTAGTGAGGGGTTAACCCTATAATAAGTATGGAAGACTTATAGTCCAATCACTAAGGATAAGGTGAGGTTTACATCAACCACTATGATAACTCAAACCTATGACTAATGTTTATGAAAAAGTTTTAACAAAGGTGGTCATTGGAACCACAAAAACAACTTGAAGTGAGTTGGATTTACAAGTTAGAAGTATTTACAAAATGAGGTCAAAGTTGACTTAAGGTTCATTCACAATGAGTATTAATGAAAAGAGTTTGAAAAAAAATCAAAGGCCTAAAGCCTAGGTTTCTAGTTTGAAAATAATGTCAAAGTTTGTACAAAATGAGTTTAGCTTGGGTTAGAGTGGAGAGAAGAAGAGAAGGGCTAGTCCTAAACATGCAAAGATAAGAGAAGAGATAAAACCCTTGGAGTTCCTTTTCTTGAGATCATAAAGATGATTCAAGATGCTCCTTTCCTTTGGACTTAGCAATCACTCCAAGCTCCTAGGATCTCCATTTGGCTTGTCTCTCTTAACTTGGCTACTCATGACAATGGTCCTTCTTATCATCTCAAGATGGAATCCCTATCACATAAGAACAAACATCAAAAAGTTCACAACACAATAAGAGGAATGGACAAAGAATGAGTTTAGATTAGGGGTCCTTTGAAGTCAACTTTTAGATTTTAGCATTCTAAAGGCATGAGGCCTAGTTACTCTTCAATAAGTTTAGCATTCTAAAGGCATGAGGCCTAGTTGCTCTTGAACTCCTTTAAGCATAGGTAAGGTCCTAATTCTAAGTCCTTTCTCCTTTTTGCATTAGGTTCACACAAACAAAGACAAAACAATCACAAAGCAACAATATATTTATATACAATAATGAGCTCAAATAGGTAAAAGGAAAATGGCATAAACATAAAATATGAGCTCAAGTGAGCAAAGTAAAAAGCAATATGAATAAATGAGCAAGAAAATAAATTACATTAAAGTAAATTGCAAGAAATTAAATGCTTGAATTAAAGTTAGTAGTTAATGGTTAATATTAGTATGTCATAAGACAATTTAGCGCTATGTTAAGCAATCGTAAGTGGACTAATGTAGTAGTCACAACTATCTGAGGCCGGTCAATAAAACTATAGGCAAATAAACACAAGTTAGAGATCATGACTAGTAAGCCAAGCTCCTACAACTTGTCATGCCAAAAGAAAAGAGGAAAGGCCTTGTATGGATTTTAGGTTTTTTGCTTGACCAAGAAGCAACCTATCTTGGACACAAAGCAACTCACTTGATCTTTGATCAAATTGAGTTTGATTTGGATCAAAGAAGGTTAAGCCTCTCATATGTCAAGACTAACCACAAATTATTAACTCATTAGCCAAAATAAAAATAAGAAGATGAAGATGAAATGAAATGGATAAAAGGAGAATTCAAATGACATAAACAAAACACAATGATCAAATGTGAATTAAATCATCATCAACCAATGTAAAACAGAAGAGGGATGAAGATTAGAAGTCAACAAAGTCAACACATATTTTTGGTATTTTTGAAATTAAAATAAATGCAAAATTAAAATGGACAAAATATGGTCAAACCTCAAATTCAATTCAAATCAACCTCAACAAGTCCAATTGAATCATCATAGGTTTAACATGGTCAAACAAGGTTTGACAAAAAATTTCAACATTTTTTTGAAATCAGAAACTATTTAAAATCAATTAAAAACAATAAAATATAACACAAATGAATTAAAATCTCAAATAAATCTCAAATCAATTAAAAAATTGATGAGAATATTTTTCATAGAAAAATATTTTAAATGATCCATATGTGTTAAGAAAATATTTTTTTGAATTTTCAGATATCAAAAAGTATTTTAAATGAATTAAAAACTATTAAAAAACAAAATAATTCACAAAAAATATTAAATGAAGTTACAAATATAGTTAAAAATCAGATTCTGAAACTAGATTTTTCAAGAAATTTTTTGCCATTGGTCTCATATTTTTGTGACCTCAAATAAAATAGTTATGAATTTTTGAAAATAAATGGAATTAAAAGAAAATAAAACAGAAAATAGAAAATATGAAAAATCAGCGCCCCTTGGATAAATTTCATTAATTGACGTGGCAACATCCAAGAGCTCAGAAGCGTTATCCTACCATAGGCCTTGGTCAAGCGCGCGACACACTGAATTAAAATAAGTCAAATGAATCAAAGGCCATGATTTAAACGTTGGAGAGAGATCTGAAGGTCGTGATGCATCCACGTGGGGATGGTGGTGGAAACCACCATTTTCTCCGGCCAGCAAACAAATTCCGGCCACCGCGCGCAGGTTTTTACAACTCAATGAAAATAAATAAGTGTGGTACCAAAATGAAGTTAGGGTGATGTACATCACCCCTGTAACCTTGGATTGTGCTCAATGTTTCTATTAAGTGAGAAACCTGAGCTGGAAATTCAAGGTATGCAAACACAAATGGCTCAAATTAGGAAATCAAGACCACCACTAGCCTGCCTCTTGCTCGAGGACTTCAGAAAACAGTTTGAACACAAGCAATTCACATCATGGAGCAAGATTCAGATCAAAACAGTTTGATAATATACCTTTGAAGAGAAACTTTGAACATCACGATTCCTTCAACTTCTTGCTTCCAATTTGATTAGGAAATGATGAGGATGCAAGGCTTAGGAATTGAAACTTGAAGATCAACTGATTGTGTTGAAATTCAAGTTTGAATTTGAGAAATGAAAATCAGAATTCCTTTGAGTGAGGTTAGGTTTTGATTTTAGCAGAGCCTCATATCACCATAAAGTTGATTTTTGAATGAGAATGGCAATGTATTTATAGCTGAGCTTGATGCCAAGTGAGGAAATACTCGTGTGCACGAAGCTTTGGGTCCTCCATGCATGGGCCTGTACAGGCGCATGTGATTCAATGTGAATTGCATAATTGAACCTAAATATTCATCTCTTCGAAAGTCCCATATGGAAAATCCAAACATGGTCATGTGAGTAACGGTTGGAAAGGTATTGACATAAGGAACAAAATCTATGTTGGGCAAAAATCCATTTGGAGTTTGAGGTACAAAATATGTCTTTGGAAAATTTGCCAAAAATGATCAACTTCAAGCCCTTCTGTTTCAATGATTCAAGCCTCAAATGGAAAAACCCTCAACATCAAAGTTGTATATCTTTTCAAGGTGATAAATTTGGACTTAAAGTTTGCATCATTTGGATTTTTTATGAGAAAGTTATGGGCACTTGAAGTTGGACATTTTTCACATTCAATGGTTTTGGTCCAAAGTGACCTATAATGTTTTGTATTATCACATGTGTTTCTTTTAGGATTATGAAATTTTGTCCAACATAAAATTTAAGTAGACATCTTAGTATTTCCAATGCAATTGGTCTCACCTCAAAATCATAAAAATTAAAGAAGTTAGGTCTTTGGGAAGTTGACCCAAAATTAGGGTTTCAGTCAAAATGACCTATAATGTTTTGAAATGAATGATGACCTTCCAAGTTTCAAATGTATTTTTGATGAACATTAAAGTTGTTCATATGGTTCTTAATAACAGTTTTTCTCTTGGGGTCATCTTCAGTTGACAAACACATAAAAAGTTAGGTCTCAGTGATCTTCAGTTTAGTCAGATGACTTGACTGGTCAACTTCTCAAGGTCAAACTTCAAATCTTGATGAATGAATGACTGAGGATACTCACATAAGCTAATATATGCATAAAATAATGAATGAAAGAACTTCCCTTGATTAAATTTGATCATAGGTTGAGGTTGCTTCATAAGCAAGGCACAGTCAATGCATAGTTGAATTAGGGTTTCCTTGGGAAACAATCCTCAAGCCCCCTTGGGTTATCTTGATCAAATTGGAAAATTGAGATACTTGGGAGACATATATGATGATTGAGAGCTTTTTGAACCATTTTCATGTTTGCTTTCATCTTCATTTAGCCACTTCATTGAGCATAGGAGCCTCCTAAGAGCAGGGGATCTCATGATTACTTGAGCTTCAAAACAAAAGAGTTAGTGACATATTTTTGTGCTTTTGGTTAGTAGACAAAATAAGAAAAGCAATAATATACAATTCAAGCATGCTTGGTGGTCTCAAACCAACTCACACAATTCCCAACCCTAGGTTAAAGGAGTCACACATGCTATGATCCTTGAGGCAATGCAAAGAGCAATGATATGATGCCATGAGGGATCTTAGGGTCAAAATAAGGGTCTTACAGATGCCCCTATTTAAGGTCTTATAGATGCCCCTATTTAAGGTCATTCTAGTCGGAGATATGAAGGTTAAAATCTTCGTCTCAACGAGGTAGAATGGCTTTAAATAATAACAAAGAGTTGAATTTTGGTCCCTAAGAGACCTCATGATGCAGATGTATGCATGCGAAAGTTAATACTCTGTGGGGAAATATGGCCACAAAGGAAAAGAAATCAGGAGAAACTGAAAATCCATAGGAGTAGCGCACTCACTAAGGAGACAGAGACTCTGGGGAAAAATAGGGTAAAATGCGTGAGCCGGTCACGACTTGAAAACTTGCTGGGAGACACGAGAGGGGTTCAATTGAAAATAAATCGATGGAAAGACTCGAGCTGACACAAAGATGCATGTATTGGGGAATGTGCCAATACAGCGAAACTATCCACAAAGGATACCTTAGAGAAAAATATGGACTCAGGCGGGGATGTCCACAAAGGATCCAGCTGAGGAAGAAAAACGAGATATTACCGGTTACTAGGTAATAAACTCAAAGAGAGACACATTATCAAGACACTGGTTACTGGGTGAAAGATCAACATGCTCAGGAAGAGAGAATATCTAAGACCAGTATAAGGGTGAGAGATATCAATCATCTGAAACATCTGAGGAGGACCTAAAAGGCATATCTCAACTCAGGAAAGTCTGACTCCACAGGGGACAAAAAGTCATAATAGGGAGCAGAAGAAAGGAACACCAGGGATACCTGTTACTGGGCATATAATAGGTGACCAACCAGACATGAATTGGGAACATATCCAAGACACTCATCATCTGAAAGGGAGGGCTGAAAAAGCAGACTCGACTTACAGGATGGACATTCGATTCCATAAGGAAATATGAATCTTACTCAACTGGGGAAGGAAAGACTTCGACTGAATAGCGCATGAGATATATTGTCTATTACCGTCAGAACATAGATAATATACTCGCATGGAAGATTATCCACAATCGGTTACTGGGTTAATAAAGGATAAATCGACCGAAAAGAAAGGACATCGGGATATCGGTTACTGGGTATAAAATGATGACCAATTAGAAGGAGAAACATTCATTACCAAACAAGGGTAAATGAAAGCTGACTCACGGGGGATAAATTGCTTGACAAAAGCAATTATCCAAGAGATATATCACGGGTTATTGGGTGGTATACTCAAAAATGAAGGAATATCCATACCGAATATTAGATAAGGATAACCAACAAAGAGGGGATTACATCTACCGGATACTAGGTAGAAAACCACAGAAATAGGACTTACGACTACTGGTTACTGGGTAGAAGGCCACAAAGTTCCACTGGGGAAAAGAATGAACAATCACTAGTTACTGAGCAATTGAACACTAAACCACATGGAAAAGCAGGGGAAATAACAAGAAAGGAGTCAATATAGGTACAAACTAGAGAGATACAATGAAACAAGACTCAACCCAATGAGGATATAGCTCAGGGGAGTAATTCCATCCCAATATATAATTAGGGGGGAAACTGAAACAATAATCATCCACGAGGACATAACTCGGTAGGGAATATAGAAGGAAAGATAAACACTTTCTGCCTATAGGGCTGACTCTATATGGAGAGATCAGACACCAACATCTGCTTGGGGAAGAACATTTCACCAACAGTAGGAGATAACAAGTAAAGATATATGGCAAAAAATGCAACATGGATATCTGAATGCTATAATTATGCATGTATATGCGAGGTTTATGTATGATTAATGCTGACAAACAGACACATCTAACACAAACAGGTCCGAGAATCAATGGACGGACATCCGGTATAACATCTCAAAAGAGAAAGGCCAGGCCCACATGAGAAATCAAATCTGGTGGGGAGCATCAAATACCAGGAGATACCAATCGCCGCTGGGGACAAAGACCATTGTTGGGGATAGGCAAAGTCTCAGCCGGGGGGAACATGCAGAGATATCAATAAGATCTATCGTATAAAAACTCTACTGGGGATCTTATCAGGGGAAAATGTGAGACTCTGTGGGGGAACAACCACAAAACAGATACACATCAATCAAGTATTCTCTTCTAACAGCTGAAGAGACATCTCTGCTACCAGGAGAAGGGACAAATTACTCCGCTGGGGAAGAAAACAACACATCTTCCTCAAAATTCCTCAATACTGGAAAATGTCTTCCACTCAAAGAGGAACATACAAAGTCACTACCAGGGATTTGCTGTTGAACAGACATAAAATCCAACGTAGAGGAAACTCTATTGGGAGCTCAACACGGATAAGATCCGTCGTAAAAGAAACTCTACTGGGGAACTTATCAAGGAATGATATGAAACTCTGTGGGGAACAACCACCAAACAGAAGTTTTATCAATCAAAACACTCATTCTCATCTGCTGGAGAGACATCTCTGCTAGGAGGAGAGAGAACCATATGCTCCGCTGGGGAATGAAAGAACATCTTCACCACCAGCTCAACTTAGAGGAAACTTTCCAATACGGAGGGGAAAACAAATTATTAGGCTTTGATCAGGCAACTCCACTGGGGAAAGACTGTAGGCGATCCAACTGGGGATAATCTGCTGTGAGCAACCCTAGTTGGGGATGAGTTGTAAGCCAACTTGCTAGGGATAACTACAAGTACCTCCAGAGGAACTGTCCTGGCTGAGGGAATCGAAAACGAATCATACTCCAACATGCCATGCTAGGGATGAAAAGGGGAACAAACCTTTCACCAAATGCTCTTAAGCAACTACAGCTGAGGAGATATCAGAAAGATAGCTTTGCAGGGAACACGTGCTCACTCCTGCTGAGGACTTCTACTCATGCTGGGAATTTCTGCTCACCGGGAAAAGACAAACTTCCTCATGAATAGATAGCATATCAACTTTTATCAATCTATAAGGGATTTTAGGTCAATCCACACAAGGGATGACAACCATATAGTTGATAAAACACAAATGCTAGACTCAGACTCTCTGGGGAGTTGAGGATGTTTAATTCTTTCGGCGCTCGTCGGGGAGACAACCTGAAAGATGATGAAAAGGATACAAACATGCCAGAATGTGAACAAATGTCTTAACCTTTTGGAGATCGTACTATCCTTGGGAGAGCACTGAAGACATTCCATTTATCCTTTCAGTCATTGTGAATGTTCACTTTGTTTAAAAATAGTTTATAAAAACTTTATTTGTTTAAAATAATGATATTTATCAATTAAAACATGCAAACATTTTGTTAAACAGAAAAAAATAAGAGTGCAAAGAATTGGATAAAGGCTCAAATTTATTTGATAGAATGGTAGTCCGCAAATGGCGAGACTCCATGGATCTTTACAAATTTGAAATTGGTGATATATATTGGAAAAAGGGCTACATTGAACATAATGACCATTTCTCCACCAACTCTGAATCCAATGTATTTGAAGCTTTAGTTGACGAGAACTGAGCGATAATCTTTGACAGATGACAGCTGAAGAACAAAGTCTTGTCAGGATGCAGTTACTTGCCAGATCCCTAATTTTTGCCTAGATTGCCCCAGGGTGAGGTACTCAATCTAGCGGGATATATATATATATATATATATATATATATATATATATATATATATATATATATATATATATATATATATATATATATATATATATATATATATATATATATATATATATATATATGTATATATATATATATATATATATATATATATATATATATATATATATATATATATATATATATATATATATATTATATATATATATATATATATATAATATATATATATATATATATATATATATATATATATATATATATATATATATATATATTCATTTTTTTATGTCTCTAACTTTTGTCTGGACCGCCCTTTTGGGTTTTCAATCCACCGAGACTCTCATTTTTGCCTAAGTCGCCCTTTCGGGTTTTCAACTTAGCGAGCTATTCTGTTTTTATTTTAGGCGAAGTATTTCTTGACTGCATCTGAATTCACAGGACGAGTGAAATCCTCCCCATCCATAGTTGTAAGCATCAAAGCACCGCCTGAAAAGGCTATCTTAACAACATATGAACCTTCATAGTTTGGAGTCCGCTTGCCCCTGGAATCGGGCGCGAAAGACAAAACTTTCTTGAGCACGAGGTCACCTTCTCAGAACACACGAGGCTTGACCTTCTTATAAAAGGCTTTCTTCATCCTTTGCTGATATAACTGACCATGGCACATGGCAGTTAATCTCATCTCTTCAATCAAATTCAGTTGGTTATAACAACTCTGAACCCATTCAGCCTCAGTCAACTTGGCTTCCATCAAGACTCTTATTGATGGGATTTCAACCTCCACGGGGAGAACAACCTCCATGGCATATACAAGAGAGAAAGGGGTTTCCCTTGTTGAAGTACGGACAAATGTGTGATAGCCATGCAAGGCAAATGGCAACATCTCATGCCAATCTTTGTACGTAACAACCATCTTCTGAATAATCTTCTTGATGTTCTTATTAGTAGCTTCAACAACCCCATTCATCTTGGGTCTATAGGGAGAAGAATTATGATGTGCAATCTTGAACTCGCTACACAGCTCTTTCATCATCTTGTTGTTCAAGTTAGATGCATTATCAATAATGATCTTGTCTGGCACACCATACCGTCATATAAGTTGATTCTTGATAAACATCACAACCACCTGCCTGGTCACATTCGCATATGATGCCGCTTCAACCCACTTCGTGAAGTAATCAATAGCTACAAGAATAAAACGGTGACCGTTCGACGCCTTTGGCTTTATCATGCCAATCATGTCAATTCCCCACATGGAGAAAGGCCATGGTGAGGAAATAACATTCAGAAGTGTCGGGGGAATATGAATCTTATCCGCATAAATCTGACACTTGTGGCATTTCTTCATATATCTGCAGCAGTCAGACTCCATTGTTAGCCAATAGTAGCCTGCTCTTAACATCTTCTTTGCCATAGCATGTCCATTGGAATGAGTTCCAAATGAACCCTCATGGACTTCAGTTGTCAACAGGTCTACTTCACGTCTATCCATGCATCTGAGCAGAACCATGTCAAAATTCCTCTTATAAAGTGAAATTCTGGTATCATATATGAGATGTCGAAGGTAATGTCACGACACTAATATCTGATTAATGCAAACAGAATAAAGATAGAGAATAGTAATGCAAGATACACAAGCAATTGTTAACCCAGTTCGGTCCAACTCACCTACATCTGGGGGCTACCAAGCCAGGAAGGAAATTCACTAAAATAGAATCAGTTCAAAGACTCTCTGTAAACTTCAACAAGTTACAGTCTTTCTCACCTAATCTCTACCCGTGCAATTTCTATCTAAGCACTCTTAGATATGAGAACCCACTCACTTCCCTACAATCACACCTGTGATCTTAAACAACAATCCCTTGAGAAAAGAAAACACTTTTCAATAACACACTCTTGATTTTACTTCA
Source organism: Lathyrus oleraceus (assembly GCF_024323335.1). Classification (NCBI taxonomy): domain Eukaryota; kingdom Viridiplantae; phylum Streptophyta; class Magnoliopsida; order Fabales; family Fabaceae; genus Lathyrus; species Lathyrus oleraceus. The sequence goes on along the minus strand of NC_066580.1, from coordinate 197,585,319 downwards.
CAGTTTCAATCAAGAAGACACGCTCTTAATCTTGCTTCACAACTTTGATCAAGAAGACACACTCTTAATCTTGCTTCACAGCTTTGATCAAGAAGACACACTCTTAATCTTGCTTCACAGCTTTGATCAAGAAGACACACACTTGATCTTGCTTCACAGCTTTGATCAAGTAGACACACACTCTTGCTTAATAGCTTTAGAGTGACAAATTACAACCACAAATCAGTCCAATTCAATTATCAAAAGATGACTTGAATGGCTTACAAGTCTTACGACTAAACAGACACAACCCCTAGCTCTCTCTCTATATTTCGCTCAGTATTGGTTGTGTGTTCTAAAACAGGTTTTCTAAGTCCCTTTTTATAGAAGCTTTCAGCTGGGCTTGGACATCTTGAAAACCCTAAATCTATTTTCGAATTAAATCTTCTTATGACAGCTGGTTAGATCTCTTTGGAAAATAAGTAAATCAGGTTGTAATCAATGATTGAATGCGCCTGTAAATTAGATCTTCAATCATACAAAGATTGCCATTAATTATGCAATCTCAAAACACCAGACATTCATATTGAATGTTCTGTGTACAGGGTGTCATGACATCGGGTCTGACATCCTGGAAAAATCCTGCATAATTCCATAATTCCTTTTATAACTTCCAGCAGGTACAACCATATCAGATGCCATGACCTTGTGTATGACATCTTGAAACAATCCTGCATGAACATGTCTTTCATTTAAGCTTCAGCAGGTACACATACATATCAGATGCCATGACCTTGTGTATGACATTCTGAAATAATCTTGCATGAACATGTCCTTGAACTTCAGCAGGTACATAGGATATCTCATGTTAAGACATCACACATAACATCTTGTGAACACTCTTTGTTTTACCAAAATTGCTGCCAACATTTAGAATCAACAAACTCCCCCTTTGGCAAAGTTTGGCTAAAACATATATCTGTCCTTTTTGTTCACAAGAGAAACTATCAGCAGTTAAACAACAGTTTAAACAGCATCAGAAGCAAACACAATTACTAGAAATAGATACTAGTAATACACACATGCACAAGGGTACTTCTCCTCCCCTTAAATATGTGCAACAAAAATAGAACTACTAGTTATGGATGCAACTAGTAAGACACACAAATGCACAAGGGTACTCCTTCTCCCCCTAAATCTGTGCATACATCAAACATCTTCCATGAACATAACAGCTACTGTAACCACAGTACCTATACCATCCAGAATGTCATACTGACATCTGCTTCAACATCAACACTTGTGCACCATATCAGACATCCTCTTTGACATCTGTAAACAGAACAACATTCTATTTTAACACTTGTGCACTTCCTTCAATAATAGTTGTCCTTCAGTTCGGCTACAACTATATACATCTCACAACTGCTTCCACATCAACACTTCTCCCCCTTTTTAGTCAAAATTGACCAAAGGTGACCAATTAGACAAAATAAATGTCAATTAGCCTAACAGAGAATGTCAGATCAGATGTTATAACATTAGAAATGTTAAAACATAAAAGTTAGGCAATACAAACCATCATTATACACAGCTGTGATAGCTGAGATAATGAACAAGTCCAAGGAACTCATTAAGAGCCCAAAATATTACAAACAGGCATCAATGAGGACTGCCACACAATACACATTTTCAAAAACAACAAAAAACTTCAGCATCCAAACAGCAGAACCAAAACAGCTTCCAAAACATCAGTCACAACAGCCACATAGTCTTCATCTTCAGTCTTCAACACAGAGGGGGGGAACCATCAATCAGAGGAAGAAGTATCACCTTCACCTTCAGAACCTTCAGAGCTTTCAGAGCTGCCACTGGATTGAGCATTTGATCTCTCACTTGAAGTATTTGCATCTGAGTCTTTGGTCTCACCATCCTTCTCCACCTCTTCCTTCTCTAGGCCACGAATAAGAGCCTCCAAGGCCTCTTTTCTTGCTTTGGAAACCCTAATACCATTCTCCAGTTCTTTGCAGGTTTCCTTCAACTGATCAATTAAACTCCCTTGAGATGCAGGCTCCCTTCTGGCAGATGTCATGATAACATCATTGACATGACTTCCCTCAAATAGCTTATAATGAATGGATAGAGGGGGTTTTCTTCTGCTTGGCATGTCCTTTGTATTAAGAATGCCTGGTTGTTGACTCAAGATAATCCCACAAATAATGGATGGGAAGGCAATGGGCAACTTCACAGCATTTGTGGAGGCATGTCTGATGGTTTGATCAAATATAAACTTTCCAAAGTCATAGTTTATCTTGGTTCCAATTGCATGAATGATTCTTCCAAGACCAATGGAGATGGTAGAGATATGATTAGTAGGCACCCAGTTGGCTGAACCAATCTTGTGTAAGATGGCATATTTGACAGTGAGCTTGCCAACTGATAAGTGATTCCTACTAGGCCATTCCTTAACTTGGCCAACTGTAATAATCCTACAGACCTCATTGTCTGTAGTCTCTAGGTCCACTCCTCCATCAGTTCCTCTTCCTAGGAACTTGTTGATAATGCTTGGTAAGAATTTCACACATTTTCCCCTTACAAACACCTTGCAGAACTCCCTGCTGCTCTTTTCATAAATATCCTCAGGGATATTCACAATAAACTCTTTTACCAACCCCTCATAACATTGGGGTAGAGCTACCACAGTCTTCATTAGTCCAGCATTTTTGATCAAATCAATTACTTCCTTTACCTCTACAGCCTCTTTTCCAAGCTCTCTTTCAACAGCTATCCTCCTCTGAATGACAAATTTCCATTTTGCAGCACCATCTTCTAAATGAAAGGAGATATTGTCAAGGTGCACAACAACAGCTTTGCCAGGAGACTTCTGATTAGCCTACCTTTTTGCAGGGGAGATGTCTGGGACATCGTCTTCGACATCCTCATCAAAGTCAGAACTGTCTCTTTCTTTCCTTTTCCTAACCTCAACTTTACTCCAGGTTTTTGAGGGTCCTACACCAGCAGTCTTTTTCACTCTCCTTGATGTTCTCATTTTAGCCACACTTTTCCCTTTTCTAGTCCTCAGTTTCTCAGCTACACTCGGTTTTACAAGATGGACCAAAGAGTCATCCTCTTCTTCAGAGCTTTCTTCCTCTAGATTAATAACATTCTCCTGAGAAATATTTTCTGGTTTCTTGCTAGGTTGTTGTAACACCTCAAAATTTGCCCTCCTCTCTTGGGACTAGCTTAACATATTGCATATCATTTTTTAGGTCATTAGGCATTGCATTTTGCATATTATGTGGCCACATTGAGCAAGTCATCCTCCTAGGTCTTGATCAGAGGATAAAGAGGTTGAGGTGCAAGCTAGGGTTTCATTGGATTGATCATTGGCCATCTGAGGGTTGGTGCTTCAAATTAGGGTTTCATGGTTCTTCAAAGAGGTTGAGCTTTATCTTGGTAGCAATGGTACATCATCATCATCATGGTCTTGTCATCACCAAGAGATTCATTGAGCTTGATCAGATTCCTTGAGATTAGGGTTTTGACCTCTGGTCAACCCTAATCATCTGCATTGTGCCAATCAGGGCTTGTCAAGGAGATGAGGTTTTCAATGGATATGGGGATCATCATATGGTTATATTGAGCTTATGGAAGCTATAGTTTCATCATTGAGCCATTTCATCAGGAGTTTGAGGCTCAAGTTCATCAGTCAAGCTGAAATTCATCTATCAGTCAGCAAAAGTCAACCACAAGTCAACTGATGGATTTGGAGGTGGGAGAGGGTTAGAGACACTTCATTCATGTCTAAACAAGTTTCATTTGACATTTCAAACATCAAGAATGAAGAAAATAAAGTCAGATGGAAACTTTCCAAAAATGGAAAGTGACTTGTAATTCAAATTTGCCAAAAATGGAAAGGTTTTCACCTCAAAATTACATGTCTAAAAATGCTTCAAATGAAATTTTGTTCAACATAAAAGTTGTAGATCTTGCTCTCACCTTTCCAAAAAGTCCAAGAACATGAATTTATCATTTGTGGTTGGCAAGTTATGGATTGATCATTATCAAGAAAAGTTGAATTTCAAAGTTGCATAACTTTTGATTCACAAGGCCAAATGGAGTGAGACTTTTTTGAGCAAAATTCTTTTGATCCCCTCTATCCAAAACAAGCATTACCTGTCATGAAAACTCATCACATAAAAAGTCCATTTTTCAAGTGAACCAATTTTAAAATTTGGAGGGAAAAAGGTGTTTTTGAGAAATAAGCCTTGTTTTCACATGATTCCACTTGCATCAGCTCACAAACATGTTTTAAAACTTGCTCAAACCAGAAATTGGCACTGTTACATTGCATTGCACATGTGTGGGTGAATTGACCAAATTGCCATTTAGCATGAAAACTTGATTTTCACTAATCCATTGTAATTACACTAATCATGATTACTAACATGTTTAACAATGCATATATAAACTAAATTGTAACTGTTTTCTGATTAGCAACAACAGAATCAAGATCTAGATCTGAAAATCTCCAAAATTCTTCAACTTCTTCTTTCATTTTTTTTGCAATTTCCTCACAAGCCTTGCGAAGATCTTCATCCATTCATCATCTACATGCATTTTGGAAGCTAATTGAAGCAAGATTTCATCACTATCAAGCCAAATCGTGGACTGTTAAAGTGAGGTGCAACAATGGCAAATGGAGATTTCATCAAGATCGTGCGTAATTGAGCAACAAACCTTGTTCCATTCACCTATCCAAGCATCATAGAAGTTCTGTTTTCACATTCCAAGGCTTGATACGCGCGATTCAACACCTGTGCTTCAAAGAAGGTCAGATTTCGAGTTTGATAATTCATGAAATTGTTTGATGCTTCTTGTAGGTCTTTCTTAGTAGGTCATTCTGCACTTTGTTCCATTAAATTTGGTTGAGAAACGAACGAGTTATGTTGATTTGAAGTTTCATGCATGATAATGTTTTGCTTCGAATCTCTTTAATTAGCAAGAATTAGGTTAATTAAATTATGGATTCATGATGTACGTTGAGAGATCTTTCCAATGGTATATGATTTGTTGATTTTGGTGAGGATTTGTTCTTGAGCTATGAATGTATGAAGAACGCGTATGAAGCTTGAAATTTTTTCCAGAAACTGTCTTTTGATCCGTATTAGCGCTACTGTGCATGAAATTTGGTGTTAGCGCGCGCTTCAGTTTTGAACATGGACACGCTTCGATTCCGCTAGATGACATTTTCTCTTTTGGCATTTGTAATTTTCTTCATGCTTGCTTCCATATTTCACCATGCCTCTACATTCATTTTTTTATTTTTTCATGCCATTAGATAATTCATATCTCATGAAATAATTGTCCAAATTAACTGAAATTTTTTTCACCATGATCCTTGCCATGTCTAGTATTTTTTGATGATTTTTATGGAAATTGTGCACGTGTGGATCTCTGTTTTGGCTAGGGTTTATGTGAACATGTCATTTGTTACACCTTGTTTACCATTTTGATCATGAAATGATGATGCTTAATTGGAAATTCCTGAAATTTTGTATGCATATTCTAGACACCTTAAGGAGCATTTTGGTATGTGGTTTGTGATTTTTGAGTTTCTGGATTGTGAGATATGCTATGATCTTTAGAGGTGTATGAGCTTGTTTGAACATGCCTTGACTTTATGAATTTAATTGACTTGCTTCCCTTTTTCCGAATGGCCTGAAATTTGGTGTGTAGATCATGTTGTGAATGCTGTTTGACCATGAATTCTTTGGGAATTTATTGAATTGTTTTGGTTTGGATTTGAATTGGATCTTTCTGTTTGGTCCTATGAGGTTCTAAATTGCATGCTTTGCACTAAATGCTTGATGAAATGATAATGGTTGATGATATGAATGTGAGACCAATTGGATTTGATTATTAATTGATTGATCTGGATTTTGGATAAGTTTCATGTTCTATTTTGACTTATTGATCCTATTTTGACCCTAGTCTTGTACTAGTGGTTTGTGTTCTCACATTTGAGCTTTGTTTCAGGTCAAAGAGCACAATTGCTTATGCTTGATGATGTGCACTCAATTAGGATTGGTTTATTGCTTGCTTATGACTAACTTGAGTTTGTTTTGTAGGCATTGAGACTTATGCTTAGGCCTTGTGGCTTGCACCTATGTGCATTGATGCTTGTTATCTGTCTGTGTTGTGGACTTGTAATTTTCTGTTTGACTTTTGTTTGTCTGGTGTACTGATTATGTTGGATTGATTTCAGGTACCTTAGTTGCTATAGTTCATTTTGAACTTGCTTGTGTTGTTGCTTGGTTGTATAAACCAATTGAGGTATAGCATCACTAACTCCATGTAGTCTGGAAGACCTGGCCTGTTACTTGGCCATGCACCTGTCTGAAGTCCTCCTTAAGAGGCAATGCTTGTGCTTGTTTATCTTTGTCCCCAAGCAGGAAAAGACCTTTGTTAAGGCAATTGGCAGACACAAGAGATGTGCAATCCATCTCCTGCTAATCTGTTGAGTCATCCCTTGGCTCACATCACATGTTGATGCCTTGTGGATCCTAACCCAAGATCCTTATACAGTTGTACAGTTGAGTCAGTGTCATAAGTGTAGAAGGGTTCCCACTTTCTGAACCCACACTTCTTTGTCTAAAGCTCTCCCTGGCCAGGGATAAGAGCTGTGAGGCACACCCCTCACCTCCTATTTCATCTGCTTCACCCCGACTCTCAATGTCAGGGTTAAGAGCTAATATCACCTGATACAGTTGGTTTACTTTTGCAGCCTAACCCTTTGTTTGAGCCCACTTTGTCTGGATATAGTGTGTGCTAATTGTGAATGTTTGCTTTGTTTTGATTATGCTTGCATGCTTTGCTTTACCTGTTTAGGATTAGCTTGCTGCCTGTGCAAGTTAGGATAGAAACCATAACTTAGGGATGATATGCATGATAACATCTAGGCTCGAGTCCAGCTCCCTAGTAGTGTGTCTCCCTTTGTATCTGGTTAGGTTAGAATTTCTTTCCCGTTCAGGGGAACTACGTCGCCCTGATCCTCATACCAGATAAGGCACGTAGGCAGGAGACCGTGCGAGGTCTCTCCGGGCACCCTTTTTCTTTTTGTGTGTGTTTGCTTGACAGTTGCTAGGCTCGAGTTCCCGACTCCTTAGTAACTTGTTGCTTGTTCCTTCTTGTGTGTGTAGGAGATGGATGTAAGCCCAGCCATTGGCATTCCGTATCCTCTTGTTGTGTGCTTGGAGTCCGGTATAAGTCCATCAAGTGGCATCTGGTTTCCAGTGTGGGTTTGTTTGGTTCGGAAGCTGATGTAAGTCCAGCGATTGGCGTTCGGGTTCCATGTTTGCCTTTTTGCGTGTGTTTTGTTTCGACGTGCGTGAGCCGAACTACGGTAGCTCTGATTCTCGTTCCAGACGAGATACGTAGGCATAGGATGCGATATCCTATCGAGCCCTCTCCTCTCTTCCTCCACCTGTGTTGTCTTCAGTGTGTGTGTGTGTGTGTGTGTGTGATGTTTGTTTTAGCAACCTTTTCTTTCTTTTAGAGCGTGGATCCCGTCGAGTACGACGGATGCGTAGGGGTGCTAATACCTTCCCTTCGCATAACCGACTCCCGATCCCATTCTCTTTGGTCGCGAGACCATGCTTTTCCCAGGTTTACTTCGAGCGTTTCCTTTCCCTCTTTGGGATAAATAACGCACGGTGGCGGCTCTGTGTTGTTTTGTTTTAGCCCGCCGGTTATTTTTCGCGGATGCGACAGCTGGCGACTCTGCTGAGGAGTTAGAAGTTGACCTATTGTTGGTCCATCTTCCCTAAGCGAGTCTCTCCTAGCGTTCTAGGATAGTTTAGGTTGCTTGTGCTGCTATTTATTGCATTTATTATTCTGTTGTGTATATATTTGCATAAATATTTGCATGCATCATACTATCATGTTGTTGTCCTCTGTACAGGTGGTTCCTCTGTTTTAGGGTGGGTGTTCTGAGTGGGGCTAAAACCTCGGCCCGAGTATACACCTAGGATTAGTGTGGTCTCACGTTCCTCACATGCTGGTTGGGCATGTTGTTGCGACGTGACATACCACAAGCCGGACGAGGTTCATCTGAGAGTGCTCTTCCTCAGTGGGGTTTTCTACTTTGGTTGGGTTACCTCTTTTAGACTATTGATTTCGATGACCGATCTTTCCCGGATCTTTGGTTTAGACGATCTCAGGAGAGCTACAATGGCACACCCGAAAGGGCAAACCCATTGAGTATCTCTGCCCGAATGTCGAGACTATTATTCGCCTTAGGATGACCTGATTAGAATTTACCTGTGAGGGGAGGGTGATTCTTACAGATGCATGTTCAGATGGTGACTTTGATGGTGACTATTGGTTCCGTTGATCAGAGTCCTATTTATAAGTCGGATTTATGGGCATTTATTTCAGAGACGCCGGAGTTCCGTCCGTGATATTTATCAGTGGGGATCCGTTTATTTCAGGATACCCCGGGCCGATTCAGAGATTATTGTGGCTATCTGCTCAGAGTTTGTCTGGTGATGATGGTGATGTATCCTTCAGTTCCGTTTATTTCGGAACCCCAAGTCGGATTTGTGGTTACGTATTCCTTCAGATGGTTGTGATCAGTTCAGAGGCCGTAACTCAGCGCAGTAAATATTCAGATGACTTGGAGGATGGCACAATGAATTGCATTCATACATCTGCATCATTCTCATTTTGCATTCATCTGCATCAAACCTATGCCTAGCCATATGGGGAGTATTACTGATTAAGAATCTGGTTGAGAGACATCCGGATGTCAGAATGTTGCATTCATGCATGTTAACCTGTTTGCTGTTTTGTAGGTATCAATATCTAACCGGTGCGCACAGCTTTTCCGCCCAGATACCCTCCCAGAATCAGCAAATCCGAACTGATGGATCCATCCAACGCCGATATTCTCGAACTGAAAGAGATGATGAGGGAGTTGTTCAAAGTCGTGCAGGGGCTCGCCTTGGGGCAGAAAGCGATCGCCGAGAAGGTGGAGAGGATTGAAAAGTGGCTGAGAATGGGTGAAACCTAGGGAGATGCTCTGTCGTCTGGAGTAAAGAAGCCCTCTGGCAGTATTCAGCACAAGAAGGAGGTTAAGTCAAGTGATGGGCATGCCAAAAGGGGTAAAGATCGTTATCACCCGTATGCTGCTGCATTGACTATTCCTGCTGGTAATTCATCTGTACTACAGCAGCGGCGGTCACCTCAATTGAGAACACAAAGAGCTGGGGGCCAAGTGAGAAGAAGGACGACAGACCGTCATTTCAATAGGCCGCCTGTGACTTACGCCTCGCTGTTTAAAAGGTTGAAGGATATTGGGTTGGTGCAGCCGAGGATATTGGTTCCAGGGAAACCAGATCAGAGAGTTGCCAGTTATGATGAGAATGTCAGGTGCAAGTTCCATGCTGATGCACCCGGACATCACATTGAGGATTGCAAAGCTTTTAAGCATGTGGTCCAAGATTTGGTGGATTCTAAAGCCATCAATTTTGCGCTGATGTCGGATGTTAATGCTAACCCCATGCCGATGCAGGGCCCTATGGGGGTGAATGTGATGTCCAAAGACGAGAGGAAAATGGATGAAACGAAGGGGGATCAGTTAAAAATGCCGATGTCTGTGGTCCCAAAACGTCCAACGAAAAATGGAGCTTCCCCTCGTGTTGATGATTGTTGTGCGGCTGTCACCACAAAGGGGTGTGTAGTGATAGGGGAATCGGTCCAGAGAATGATGAAAGTAGAAATGGACGATATAAGATGTAAAGCACCCAGTCTGGCAGTTGAAACCGTCAAGGTGGAAAATGCCATTGGGGTTGAGAAAGAGAAAAAGCCGTCCATTTCTTCTTACAAACAGGCCGTGGAAGTGGTGAGAAATGGAGGGATCCCAGGCTGGGGAAAGATCATAGGCATTATGGTAAAGGCGGATATGTTTGGGGTTGGCTATCAGCCAGATCAAGAGTCGTCTAGACAAAACAGAGGACGTCGTCCACCGTTCACATTTGTCAGTGCTGGAGTGCTGGATCCAGGTCACGCCTATACAGTGGGTGAAGAGAGTGACAACGACCGCGAGCTGGAGTCGTGGATAAAATCGTGCGTACCAGGGAACTGGAAGGCCTGAAAAAAATCAGCACTGTCACTCATCCGGAAGAGTAATATTTCTTGTTTCTCAATACTGTTTGCATGAAAGCCTTATGTGTTGCCCGACACGTAATGGTTCATTGTAAGGGCCACCTCATGTTTCATTCTGCAATATTTTGCATCATAAATAAATGGATGTTTTTCAATTAAAAGCGGTGTTCCTTGTTTTTTATTTATTTTTGCAGTTTAAAAACAAATAAAAATGGCAATGTTTGTTTTCATTTTTCTTTCCTTGCGTTTTGTCTCGTTCCGACTTCGAAAAATAATTCTCCGGATCTCATTGATAACAATTGGGTTACACCTCATATGACTTCGACAATCCGGTCTATCATGCCGAAAAAGAAGGCGAAGAAGATTGTGATCTGCTGGAATTAGCCAGGTTGTTGAAACAAGAGGAGAAGGTGATTCAGCTGCATGAAGAGCGAATTGAGATTGTTATTCCAGGCACCGCCGAGGTCAGAAAGGAAGTGAAAATTGGGAGCCGCTTCAGAGGCAAGTCGAGAGCAGAATGGTAGCCCTGTGGAAAGAGCATGTGGATACATTAGCCCGGTTGTGTCAGGATATGCCAGGATAGGAGACTGTCCTCTAGAGAAGCAGAACACCGGTGCCAGCCATGGTGACTTTGTTTCATGATATGATTCATCATGAAATTGAATGCTATGTTGATGACACGATAGCAAAGTCCCAAACAGAAGAGGGGCATCTGGTGGATCTGGCCAAACTGAGTGGACCAGTTGAGACAATTCAAACGGAGGTTGAATTCAGATAAGTGCACTATCAGAGTGTGGTCCGGTAAGGTGTTGGGGTTCATTGTAAGAGAGGAATCGAGGATTGATCCTGCTTAAAAAAAAAGAAAAAAGAAAAACAAGAAGTGCCTGAACCGAGAACAAAAAAGAGGTTCGTGGTCTATTAGGTAGATTGAACTACATGTCATGGTTCACATCTCCTCTAACATCCACGTATGAACTCATATCAAAACAGATCAAACGGTCAGGTGAAATAATGATTGCCAAGGGGCATTGAGAAATAAAAGATTGAGTTGCAGGAGCCTCCGATTTTGTTTCCTCCCTATGGAGAGAGACTGTTAATCTGGTACTTGACAGCCCTCGAGGGGTCTATAAGGTGTGTACTGGGGCAGCATAACGAGTCTTGTCGAAAAGAGCATGCAATTTACCTTAGCAAAAAGTTTATCGACTGTGAAACAATACATTCACTGCTCGAGAAAACTTGATGTACTTTGGCATAGGCTGCTCGCCGACTTAGACAATGTATGTTGGTTCATACCACTTTGTGGATTTCCAAGATGAATCCGATCGAGTATGGGTTTGAGAATCCAGCAATGACCGGACGGGTTGCAAGAGGGCAAATGATTTTGATTGAATGTGATATTCGGCATACTCCTCAGAAAGCAACCAAGGGGAGTGTATTGTCTGATTACCTCGCCCAGTAACCCGTAGAGAATTATCAATCGAGGAAGTTTGAGTTCCCTGATGAGGACATCTCGAGGTGCTCAAATCGAAAGATTGTGAGGAACCGATCCCGGAGGAGGGGCCTGACCCTAAATCCGAACGGATTCTGATGTCTGATGGGGCCATTAACATGAATGGAAACGGAGTTGGTGCTGCTTTGGTTACGCCAAAGAGATCCCCACATTCCTTGTGCTGCCTGACTAGCATTTGAATGCACCGACGGTGTGATTGAGTATGAAGCTTGTATCCCGGGTATTGTACCTCGGTGCGTGCATCTACTGGGGAAACGCCTTTCTCTCTGGTATATGGAATGGAAGCGGTGCTACCGATTGAGGTTCAGATTCCCTCTTTGAGAGTCCTGATGGACGTGAAGTTGCAAGAGGCTGAATGGGTAAGGACCCGGTACGAGGAGTTAAGCCTGATCGAGGAAAAGAGGCTGGCAGCCATCTGTCATGGGCAGTTGTATCAGCAACGGATGAAACGTGCTTTTGACAGAAAGGTACGACCTCGGGTATATCACGTAGGTGATATGGTGCTGAAAAGGATCCTTCCTCCTCAAAACGATCATAGGGGCAAGTGGACACCCAATCATGAATCCCCGGCATGGTCAAGAAGGTTTTCTCTGGCAGAGCCTTGTTGCTAACGACCATGGATGGCGAAGATTTTCCATCCCCTGTGAATGCGGACGCAGTTAAAAAATACTTCGTATAAGAGACCCGCTGGACGAAAAGAATAAAATAGTCCAGGCAAAAATGGGCATCCCGGCGAACCAAAAAACAGAAAGAAGGGTTCGGGCAAAAATTAGGGATAAAAAGAAAAAATTGTACACCCGGCAAGTCGAAAACCTGAAAAGGTGACTTGGGCAAAAAAGGGTATCCCGGTGGACTGAAAACCCGAAAGGGCGGTCCAGGCAAAAGAGGGATTGAAACGAACAACTGCGTCTGGCATGATCGTTTGCGCTTTAGTTAAAGCATCATGGATAATACCCGGTAGGGATCGGTCGGAATCGTCTTGTTCAGAAGGCAGAAAGTAAGGAGAGTCTGAGGACATATGGGGTGTAACCGAGTTGGAACTCATTGAGATCACGGGTTTCACATTGCCATTAGGATAGATTTTTCCTTTTGTGCGCAATTACCTCTTTTCAGGAATTGCTTCCTTTGTATTGCTCAGTTTGAGCCACACCTTTTCAGTCAATAAAATGCATATTCAGTCAAATAATTTTGTTTTTGTTTTTCATTACCGCTTTGATTGCAAAAACATCCGGTTGTTTGTGATAAAGAATTTTGCATTTTAAGACATACAGGTCCCTTCCAATGTATGTTTATAAGATTGAAAACTTGAAATCTTATTCGGAAAGTTGAGTGACCCAAGTGTTGAAATCTTGACACGCTTGGGGCACGGTTTTATCTAACGATCTCTTTTGCAGGTGCTGTTAGATATTTTCCCTCACTTGCAGGTCGTGATGTGGAAGCTTTGGACAAAACAATCCCCATGGAGTCCAATCAGGGACAAATGAATGGAAGAACAGTGAAGAGACGATGACAAGGCGTACGACGATCCTGGAAATTAATCAAGAAGACTCTTCAAAGGCTGAAAATTGAAAAGTCTGTGTAAATCCCAGGAGTTCGATCTCCGTCGAGTACGGAGCGGTCGGGAATACAAGGTGATGAATCAGAAAAGTCCAGACGAGTCTGGGAGTTCTCAAAATTGGAAAGCCGACAGTGGATTTGGATGATGAATACCAAGGTTCGACGAGTCGACGGGTGTTCTGTACTAGATTTTCCTCATCTCCAAGCAGAGTTATGAGGACTAATTCCCCAGCAGATCCAAGGTCTGTGACTTCCCTAGTAGGGTCAGGATGGTTATCCCCAGCAGGTTTCGGATCGATGCTTCCCCAGTCGCTAGGCCTGAAGGTTGCTAGTTCCCAGTGGAGGTTTTCCCTGGCAGAGTCGGGAGTGTTGTATCCCCAGCAAGTCAAAGACTGTTGTATCCCCACAGAGTGCGTTGGTGGTTCTTATCCCCAGCAATTCCCCAAGCGGATCGGGTGCAAAGGAGGTTATCCCCAGCAAGGCTGGCCTTTTCCCAGCAGCAGCGCTATTCCCCAGCAGGGTGGAATCGGAGTGTTGTCGAGTTCCTCAGCAGAGTGTCTCGAGCTCCCCAGAAGAGTCCCCTGAGGGGGATACCTTTTATGCATGCATCATGTAGAATAAGCATAGCATATTGCATAATAAATCGCGTAGCATTTCCATAATTATGGAGCATTACGCTAAAAATCATCATGCATCATCATAGCAAGCATCAGCTAGTCTCAAGTCGAGGTCGGCGTTTGAGATTTATGTTTCGCCAGTGGGTGAAGGTGTTACTCAAGCTGTGGTTACCGTTTGAGAGGTGGTTTCGCTGGTTGGAAGATCAACATCAGCATTGCAAGCATAAGTTAACCCCGAGCCGTGGTTACCATCCGAGAATGGGTTTTGCCGGTCAGTGAAGATGTTACTCTGAGGAGTTTAGCATCATGACGTCAGGTCAGCAATGTTCCCCAGTAGCGCGATACTGGAGGAAGATTTCGGTCGTGCGAGACGGAAGTTTGAAGATGTTACTCTGAGGAGTTTAGCATCATGACGTCAGGTCAGCAGTGTTCCCCAGTAGTGCGATACTGGAGGAAGCTTTTCCGTCGGGCAGAGATGGAAATGAAGATCGCGATCAGCGCGACTCGAGTCGTGGTAACCGCTTGAGATTTGGTTTCGCTGACGGTGAAGGTGTCACTCTGAGGAGTTCAGCCTCGTGATTTTGGAGCAACAGTATTTCCCGGTTAGTCCCCGGCAAGCGTCTGCCTGGTTTTGACATATGTGGATGTCATCCTTGCGATACCAGTAAGTGTCATGTCGATCTCCGTAAGGTCGATTTTTCTTTGGTGTCAGTAAACATCATTGTTCGATGTCCAGTAAACGTCGAGTTTCCTCCCGGTCATTGGTTAATGTCTGGTCGAGTTTTCTTTGGTGTCAGTAAACATCATTGTTCGATGTCCAGTAAACGTCGAGTTTCCTCCCAGTCATCAGTAAGTGTCTGGTCGAGTTTTCTTTGGTGTCAAGTAAACATCATTGTTCGATGTCCAGTAAACGTCGAGTTCCCTCCCAGTCATCAGTATATGCCTGGTCGAGTTTTCTTTGGTGTCAGTAAACATCATTGTTCGATGTCCAGTAAACGTCGAGTTTCTTCCCAGTCATTAGTCAGTGTCTGGTTGAAAGTGTTACTCTGAGGAGTGTAGCATCATGACGTCAGATCAACAATGTTCCCCAGTAGTGCGATACTGGAGGAAATTTTTCCGTCGGACGAAGATGGAAATAAAATCAAAGGACGTTACGCGATCAGCGCGACAATCGGGGTTCAAATGAAGAAAGGGAAATGTCGAGGCATTTTCTAGAGATCGGGGTTCAAATGGAGAAAGGGAAATGTTGAGGCATTTTCTGGAGAGCGGGGTTCAAATGGAGATTGGAGTTGAAGATTATATCCGGGATGAGGTCCTCAGGATTATCTTCTGTTCATGTGTCACCTTAGACTTTGGCTGAGGCCAACAGAGGTCGTTATGGGTGTCTTCTGAGGAAGAGATGCACATGTTACCTTCCTTTGGTGAAGGTGTACCTTCTGATATGTCGCCATCAGAGTGGTGTTTGGTGTTATTTCCGACGTTGCCAGCGGAATTATCACAAGAAAGCGGAGAACGGGGTCCACATGGAGAAAGGGAAATGTTGAGGCATTTTCTGGAGAACGGGGTTCAAATGGAGAAAGGGAAATGTTGAGGCATTTTCTGGAGACTGGGGTTCAAATGGAGAAATGGAGAAAAGGCATTTTCTGGAGACTGGGGTTCAAATGTTGAGGCATTTTCTGGAGACTGGCCATGGTTATCCCTGCGTTACCATTTATTTTGGTATCCAGGTCGACACTCTGTTTCGGTATTCCGGCCGACTTTCTCCGTGCCAGCCGGATTCTTCTCAAGATTGTTTCTTTGCCGATTCTGACAGGCACTGTTAATTATTTTCCCATCAGAGTGCAAATTGTTCGTCTGTTCTTGGTATTCAATCACTCTTCATCTTGATCATCTGAAAGCCGAGGCTATTCATATCGACAGGTTCACAGTGGATTCAATAGGGGCAGCTGTAACACCTCAAAATTTGCCCTCCTCTCTTGGGACTAGCTTAACATATTGCATATCATTTTTTAGGTCATTAGGCATTGCATTTTGCATATTATGTGGCCACATTGAGCAAGTCATCCTCCTAAGTCTTGATCAGAGGATAAAGAGGTTGAGGTGCAAGCTAGGGTTTCATTGGATTGATCATTGGCCATCTGAGGGTTGGTGCTTCAAATTAGGGTTTCATGGTTCTTCAAAGAGGTTGAGCTTTATCTTGGTAGCAATGGTACATCATCATTATCATGGTCTTGTCATCACCAAGAGATTCATTGAGCTTGATCAGATTCCTTGAGATTAGGGTTTTGACCTCTGGTCAACCCTAATCATCTGCATTGTGCCAATCAGGGCTTGTCAAGGAGATGAGGTTTTCAATGGATATGGGGATCATCATATGGTTATATTGAGCTTATGGAAGCTATAGTTTCATCATTGAGCCATTTCATCAGGAGTTTGAGGCTCAAGTTCATCAGTCAAGCTGAAATTCATCTATCAGTCAGCAAAAGTCAACCACAAGTCAACTGATGGATTTGGAGGTGGGAGAGGGTTAGAGACACTTCATTCATGTCTAAAAAAGTTTCATTTGACATTTCAAACATCAAGAATGAAGAAAATAAAGTCAGATGGAAACTTTCCAAAAATGGAAAGTGACTTGTAATTCAAATTTGTCAAAAATGGAAAGGTTTTCACCTCAAAATTACATGTCCAAAAATGCTTCAAATGAAATTTTGTTCAACATGAAAGTTGTAGATCTTTCTCTCACCTTTCCAAAAAGTCAAAGAACATGAATTTATCATTTGTGGTTGGCAAGTTATGGATTGATCATTGTCAAGAAAAGTTGAATTTCAAAGTTGCATAACTTTTGATTCACAAGGCCAAATGGAGTGAGACTTTTTTGAGCAAAATTCTTTTGATCCCCTCTATCCAAAACAAGCATTACCTGTCATGAAAACTCATCACATAAAAAGTCCATTTTTCAAGTGAACCAATTTTGAAATTTGGAGGGAAAAAGGTGTTTTTGAGAAATAAGCCTTGTTTTCACATGATTCCACTTGCATCAGCTCACAAACATGTTTTAAAACTTGCTCAAACCAGAAATTGGCACTGTTACATTGCATTGCACATGTGTGGGTGAATTGACCAAATTGCCATTTAGCATGAAAACTTGATTTTTCACTAATCCATTGTAATTACACTAATCATGATTACTAACATGTTTAACAATGCATATATAAACTAAATTGTAACTGTTTTCTGATTAGCAACAACAGAATCAAGATCTAGATCTGAAAATCTCCAAAATTCTTCAACTTCTTCTTTCATTTTTTTTGCAATTTCCTCACAAGCCTTGCGAAGATCTTCATCCATTCATCATCTACATGCATTTTGGAAGCTAATTGAAGCAAGATTTCATCACTATCAAGCCAAATCGTGGACTGTTAAAGTGAGGTGCAACAATGGCAAATGGAGATTTCATCAAGATCGTGCGTAATTGAGCAACAAACCTTGTTCCATTCACCTATCCAAGCATCATAGAAGTTCTGTTTTCACATTCCAAGGCTTGATACGCGCGATTCAACACCTGTGCTTCAAAGAAGGTCAGATTTCGAGTTTGATAATTCATGAAATTGTTTGATGCTTCTTGTAGGTCTTTCTTAGTAGGTCATTCTGCACTTTGTTCTATTAAATTTGGTTGAGAAACGAACGAGTTATGTTGATTTGAAGTTTCATGCATGATAATGTTTTGCTTCGAATCTCTTTAATTAGCAAGAATTAGGTTAATTAAATTATGGATTCATGATGTACGTTGAGAGATCTTTCCAATGGTATATGATTTGTTGATTTTGGTGAGGATTTGTTCTTGAGCTATGAATGTATGAAGAACGCGTATGAAGCTTGAAAAAATTTCCAGAAACTGTCTTTTGATCCGTATTAGCGCTACTGTGCATGAAATTTGGTGTTAGCGCGCGCTTCAGTTTTGAACATGGACACGCTTCGATTCCGCTAGATGACATTTTCTCTTTTGGCATTTGTAATTTTCTTCATGCTTGCTTCCATATTTCACCATGCCTCTACATTCATTTTTTTATTTTTTCATGCCATTAGATAATTCATATCTCATGAAATAATTGTCCAAATTAACTGAAATTTTTTTCACCATGATCCTTGCCATGTCTAGTATTTTTTGATGATTTTTATGGAAATTGTGCACGTGTGGATCTCTGTTTTGGCTAGGGTTTATGTGAACATGTCATTTGTTACACCTTGTTTACCATTTTGATCATGAAATGATGATGCTTAATTGGAAATTCCTGAAATTTTGTATGCATATTCTAGACACCTTAAGGAGCATTTTGGTATGTGGTTTGTGATTTTTGAGTTTCTGGATTGTGAGATATGCTATGATCTTTAGAGGTGTGACAATTTGTGTCACACCATTTCATGTCCAACTTCCTGATTTTTGTTGCCATGCCTATTGAATTTGAATTGAGCTGAGTTTTTACATGATGATGGTTGGGGAATGTTAGGATGTCTTGTGAATTTTCCTGGAATTTTTGAATGCATTTCCTATTTGTTTGAGAATTTCCTTTCTGTTTGACCAAATGTGGACCTTTTGTGAGTCATGATCTCATATGTTTTGTGAAATTCTGGTGGTTTATTGGATGGACTTGAAATTTTGCATGTGTATTGTAGACATCTGGAAGTTTGTCATGGCTTTGATTTGGTTCATTTATCATGTGTAGTTTCTGTTTTATGCTTGCTTGAAGTGGATACATGATTTGGTGCCTTGTATGAGCTTGTTTGAACATGCCTTGACTTTATGAATTTAATTGACTTGCTTCCCTTTTTCCAAATGGCCTGAAATTTGGTGTGTAGATCATGTTGTGAATGCTGTTTGACCATGAATTCTTTGGGAATTTATTGAATTGTTTTGGTTTGGATTTGAATTGGATCTTTCTGTTTGGTCCTATGAGGTTCTAAATTGCATGCTTTGCACTAAATGCTTGATGAAATGATAACGGTTGATGATATGAATGTGAGACCAATTGGATTTGATTATTAATTGATTGATCTAGATTTTGGATAAGTTTCATGTTCTGTTTTGACTTATTGATCCTATTTTGACCCTAGTCTTGTACTAGTGGTTTGTGTTCTCACATTTGAGCTTTGTTTCAGGTCAAAGAGCACAATTTCTTATGCTTGATGATGTGCACTCAATTAGGATTGGTTTATTGCTTGTTTATGACTAACTTGAGTTTGTTTTGTAGGCATTGAGACTTATGCTTAGGCCTTGTGGCTTGCACCTATGTGCATTGATGCTTGTTATCTGTCTGTGTTGTGGACTTGTAATTTTCTGTTTGACTTTTGTTTGTCTGGTGTACTGATTATGTTGGATTGATTTCAGGTACCTTAGTTACTATAGTTCATTTTGAACTTGCTTGTGTTGTTGCTTGGTTGTATAAACCAATTGAGGTATAGCATCACTAACTCCATGTAGTCTGGAAGACCTGGCCTGTTACTTGGCCAGGCACCTGTCTGAAGTCCTCCTTAAGAGGCAATGCTTGTGCTTGTTTATCTTTGTCCCCAAGCAGGAAAAGACCTTTGTTAAGGCAATTGGCAGACACAAGAGATGTGCAATCCATCTCCTGCTAATCTGTTGAGTCATCCCTTGGCTCACATCACATGTTGATGCCTTGTGGATCCTAACCCAAGATCCTTGTACAGTTGTACAGTTGAGTCAGTGTCATAAGTGTAGAAGGGTTCCCACTTTCTGAACCCACACTTCTTCGTCTAAAGCTCTCCCTGGCCAGGGATAAGAGCTGTGAGGCACACCCCTCACCTCCTATTTCATCTGCTTCACCCCGACTCTCAATGTCAGGGTTAAGAGCTAATATCACCTGATACAGTTGGTTTGCTTTTGCAGCCTAACCCTTTGTTTGAGCCCACTTTGTCTAGATATAGTGTGTGCTAATTGTGAATGTTTGCTTTGTTTTGATTATGCTTGCATGCTTTGCTTTACCTGTTTAGGATTAGCTTGCTGCCTGTGCAAGTTAGGATAGAAACCATAACTTAGGGATGATATGCATGATAACATCTAGGCTCGAGTCCAGCTCCCTAGTAGTGTGTCTCCCTTTGTATCTGGTTAGGTTAGAATTTCTTTCCCGTTCAGGGGAACTACGTCGCCCTGATCCTCATACCAGATAAGGCACGTAGGCAGGAGACCGTGCGACGTCTCTCCGGGCACCCTTTTTCTTTTTGTGTGTGTTTGCTTGACAGTTGCTAGGCTCGTGTTCCCGACTCCTTAGTAACTTGTTGCTTGTTCCTTCTTGTGTGTGTAGGAGATGGATGTAAGCCCAGCCATTGGCATTCCGTATCCTCTTGTTGTGTGCTTGGAGTCCGGTATAAGTCCATCAAGTGGCATCTGGTTTCCAGTGTGGGTTTGTTTGGTTCGGAAGCTGATGTAAGTCCAGCGATTGGCGTTCGGGTTCCATGTTTGCCTTTTTGCGTGTGTTTTGTTTCGGCGTGCGTGAGCCGAACTACGGTAGCTCTGATTCTCGTTCCAGACGAGATACGTAGGCATAGGATGCGATATCCTATCGAGCCCTCTCCTCTCTTCCTCCACCTGTGTTGTCTTCAGTGTGTGTGTGTGTGATGTTTGTTTTAGCAACCTTTTCTTTCTTTTAGAGCGTGGATGTAACACCCCAAATAAAGTAAAAGAATTATTTAATTAAGTTAATAATATATTTAATAATTTAATTAAATAAATTGAATTATTGGATTATTATTGTTATTATTATTTTGGAATAATAATTATTATTGGAAAATATATAAGTGGAATAAGAGAAAAAGGTTTTCATTTTGGAAAAGGTTTTACGTGAAAACTGAGAAGCTGCAGAGAGGAGGAATAGGGCAAAGAGCTGTAGAGCAAAGGTTGGAGAACGGAAAAGCTTGAAGCTCGAAGAGTTGCCGGATTGTTAAGGTAAGGGGGGTTTATCGTCGTTTAATGGGTATTATCGATTAACATGTAATGGGTAGTGATAAGCCGTCGATTGACCCTAATTGGGATTTAGAATGCTGAGAAATTATGTTGAATAAGTTGTATTAGAGCTGAAATTTAATTGTGTTTGAGTGTATTGTGAATTTCTGAGCGTATAGCTTTTTACGGAAGTTGAATCGGAGGCCCGGAAGTCCTCCGACGGCGGAAAATGCGGAAACTCTGCATTCTGCCTTGTGTTAGCGCAGGAACTGCTGTTTCGCCTGCGTTAACTGGTTAACCCAGGGTGTTAACCGGTTAACACTGTTATAAATTGAGAAAATGTTGAGTTTTGCCTGCGTTAACCGGTTAACCTATAGCGTTAACCGGTTAACACTGTTGCAGTATGTAAAAACGGTTGATTTTTTTATGATGTAAGTGTAATTGGTGATTGGCCTATTGTACCCAATTGTGATAAATAAATTCGTGGAGTCTATGTTGTGAAATGTTGATACAAATATGTCGATAAGTTGTTTTGTGGAAAATATTAAGTTGTAGGCTGATGAGCCAAAGTTGAATATAAGTTGTTTTGTTGAAAATGCTGAGTTGTAGGCTGATGAGCCAAAGTTGATTTTTAAGTTGTCGTTGCTGAAAAACTGTTATGTTATCGTTGTTATTATGTGTAGCGGTGTATTCGTCGCTATATGATCTATCGATTAAATCATAAGCTAAGAGATACATGAAAATTTTCGAGTCGCCACCGCACTTTTATTTATCCAAAGGATTGGCTAAAAAGCGAACAAAAGCCTAAGAAGTTTTACACGTAGAAAACTAATAAAAAGATCAGAGATTCTGGGTAAGGGGTAAATTACGCAATGGGAAGGTGTTAGGCACCCACTACGTCCTAGGTACTCCTAGGGAGCCCTTTTCACACTTGTTATGCAAAATTATTATTTGTTATGACATAAAGATTGTGCAAACATGATTGGGATGATGAGAAAAGAATATACATTTTTTATTATTGGGTTCGAACGGATGAACCCGTTGCCTACGTACCTTCCATCAAAGGTAAGGATCAGAACGCCGTAGTTCGGCTAAAAGATTTCCAAAAGTGGGTTAGGTTCAATTTTAAACACAAACCCTAGGTCTTACGTTATCCACGGGAGAAAACTCAACCTTATACAGACAACAACGTCCACCATGTGAGAACAGCTTCAACTGGCCAGGGAGGGGTTAACCCTATAATAGGCGAGGAAGACTTACAATTCAATCACTAAAGACAGAAGGTGAGGTTAACATCAACCACTAAGATAAATCAAACCTATAGCTCATGTATGAAAAGATTAATGGACAAAGCCAAAACAAGTGAATGAGTGAAGTTACTGATTATGATTATGAAAATGAGGTCAAAGTATGATTAGGATTAATTCAAATAAGTATTATGAAATGGAGTTTGAAAAAGGGTCAAGGACTTGAGTCCAGGTTTTTAGTTAGAAAACATGAAGATGTTTGCACAACACTTATGCCAAGTTTGAAAGATAAAGTGTGAAAAGGTTTAGGACATAATGAATGATGAATGGATGAAGATGGATAGTAAAACTTCTTAGAAGGTTCACTTCTTGAAATCATATGGGAGATGACTCAAGTGTGTCCTTTGGAATAGCAATTAATAATAACAAACAAGCAAAGCACAGAAAGGCGGATACCGGATGCCAATCAATGGTCTTATACCAATCTCCTAAAACAGCAACGGATATCAGATGCCACTCAATGGACTTACACCAATCTCCTCGAAAGAAGAACAAAGATGAAACATGGAAATTAACTGCCAATCTATCTGGACTTAGGTTAACCTCACAGTATGCTCACAGGAAATCCAATGCCACATCACAGGGACTTACAATGGATCCTCACATACAAGAACAAAAGCAACAAAATGATCACAGGAATGCAAATGCCAACTTACAGGGACTTATAATTGCAACCTCCCACACAAACAAATGAACAAACTATGATTACAGGAAAGCAGATGCCAACTTACAGGGACTTATAACTGCAACCTCACATACAAACAGATAACAGAAGATATGAGTGACCAATGAGGTCTTACACTCTATCCTTCCATATCACAGGATCAAATGCCAAAGCAATGGACTTACAATTGTCCTCAATGGGCAAACAACAATGATAGCATCACAAAGATAAATGAGATGATCATGCATTAATGGCAATTGATGATGATGATAAATGCATAACATATAAGCAAACAAGTGCATATGAAGCAATCAATCAATCAATGAATATCAAACAGCACACTCTATAGCCAAACAATGGGGGGCTCACACAAGAGGGTTTGACTTTAACAGTCCACTGTAATGGGTAAAGGTCGCTCTTAACCTGGCCATTGAGGGGCTCAGGTGAAGCAGATGAAAAGGAGATGAGGGGTGTGCCTCATTGCTTCAATCTCATATCAGAGAGAGCATCAAAGAAAGTGTGGGAGTTCAGAAAGTAGGAACTCTCTCCACATTATTGACTCGATTAGATCTTGGGTTTTTGTCTCATTGCTTCAACCATGTAATGGGAGCAAAGAGAGGACACACTGAATAGTGGGGGATAGATTGCTTATCCCTACCTTCCACCAATTGCCTTACTTGAAGGACTTTTCCTGCTTAGGACAAATTTAAACAAACACAGGCATTGCCTCTTAAGGAGGACTTCAGACAGTTTGCCCGGTCAAATAACAGACCGGGTCTCCAGACTACATGAAGAAGAAATATTTATACCTCAAAGCAAATGCTAAAAAGCAAAGCAAGCAAGCAAGTTCAAAGAACTTAAGCAACTAAAGCACCTGAAAAAGTCAAACTCATTAGCAAACAAGTCAACAGTCAAAACCAAAAGGAAATGAACCAATAGTCACACAGTGGGACCAATTGTGTAAGGCACAAAGACTCAAGCGCATGAGTCACCTACAAAACAAAGGTTAGCACATCATATAATTCAACTCAAACAAATATTTGAATAATCCTCAAGGCCATTGGTGCTTAACCTGAAACAACAGCTCAATCATAAGCTTAGAAGACCACTAGGACTAGCCTAGGGTCAAAGATGAAAGAAAAAGTCAAGGCAGCAAGCAATGTTCAATCAAAGTCAAATTCAATCATGTAGGAAAGTAAACACAATTGGATTCAAACCTATATCATGCATCAAAGTCATTTCATATGCAAAAGGATGCAAAGCATGGCAAGAGAAGCATACAAAAGTCAACAGCAAAGACTTCATCCAAAAGTCAACCCAAACATTTTCAAAAATCATGAAATAAATCACACTCAATCCTAACATCTAACATGGTATACATGCAAAATTTCATGGCATTTGGATGAGAGGAAGGCAGTCAAGTAAAATCATGAAGTCAAACCAAATTCAAGTAAGCATGGTGAAAGTCAACAAGCATGGGTCAACTTCAAAAAATCATATCAATTTGAAAACAGAAGAAAAATGAATGAGATTAACACCAATGCAAAGCTCAAAGAGTCTAGTCATCACATATGAAATTTCATGGACATACAATATGATGTGAGGATTTCACAAAGGAAATGGCAATGTGTAGCACAAAAAGTCAACAAATGACTAAGCATGGAAGAAAATTCTCAATCAAATGGAAAACAGCAAGATTAATTCCAAGAAAATTCATACACACACTAGACATGTAAGAGATCATTCATGCAAAATTTGGGATCATTTGGAGGTAGGTAAGTATGTGAACAAAAATTGGAAAAATGCATGATCATGACATAGCACCAAATGTAACACATAACTTCAAAAATTCAAAGCTCACAAACCACAAATGGGAAATGCACAAAGTTTATATGGAAATGAAGGTCAATGTGTCTAGTTTCACCACAAAAAATTTCAAACTCATTGGATATAACATGAGAATTTCACAATTGAAATGGCAAAGGGTATCATTCATGCACACATGTTGAAAAAATAATTACCATAAAAAATCCAGCCAATGGAAAAATCATTAAAATTCATAATTAAATACTAGACTCAATTGTGAACATCATGGAAAAAGAATCATAATTTTTGGATGAAAAATGAATGAGAAAATAATTGTTGGAGTTTGGATGAAATTGGGTGAAATATGAAACAAACTAGCAAGGCAAGTGGTCAACACGAGGGTCAACCGTGGCATTGTGGTAATATTTGCCTTCATTTAACGAAACGACATCGTTTCAGGGGCGCCCAGGAAATGTCCTGATTGGCTCGCCCCAATGAAACAGTAACCAAAGCAATAACAACCAAACACCTTCATATTTTCTGGGGATTTCATGCAATAAACTCTAAGGTTTCTAACAGCCAGGCAATAGCATTCCCAAGCAAAAATCAAAGCAAACACAACTCCAAAATAGCACGCAGTCAACATGGTGACGATGCAACCATACTCAACGCACGTCCAACAGCAACAACCATACACATTTAAACAAAAATCTGGCAAGCTCTATGGTTTATAACAGCAGGGCAAACTTCAAACTCATGCTCATGAACAACAACCAACAAACAGCATCAAACATGGCCAGGAAACAAATGTCACCATTAAGCAATATTAACCAACAGCAAACCAGCAAAATCACGCATCATCAGCCAACACCAACATAGTATAATCATGAGATTTTCTGGAAATGATATGGTTTAAATACAGCATTATGGCATTCAGGTATTCATCAATCATCATGCAGCAACTAAACAACAGCATTCAACATAACAGCAGCAGCAACATTCATCATTCTTCATCAACAGATCACACAACCCAAAACAATAGCATGGCATACTCATCATCATCATGCAGCAACTATACAAACACAACAGGTGGAATTCCTGGGCAGTTCATCATAATAGCAAGCAATATCATCTTCATGTAAACAGAAATCGAAACAAGGTATCATTCAAAAGCAGCATGGTAATGGTATGGCAACATCAAGCAACATGAACAACAGCACACAACAACATGGATTTAGCAAGCAACCAACACATCATGGATAGGAATTATGGAAAATATGAGGGCTCATGAACAGCAGGGCATAACAGCATGATTAGCAACATGGTATTCATCATCATGTTTCATCATCAATTTGCAGTATGGTTAATAGCATAACGGCACTTATTTTCAAGCAGCATCATTCATGGACATGAACAAAACAAAACCAGCATATGGCCATGAACACTGACAGCAAAACAACATAATCATGAAATTTTGGTAGGTTTCAAAACAGCAGCAGCATGATTCGGCAATAGCATAATGTGTTCATCAAACATCTCAATCAGCACACAACAGCATGGATATTATGAGCAAGTTTATGATTCATACTCAACAGCATAACATTTCAACATTCGAATATCAACCAAACAACACCATGGCATTCAGCAAGCAGACAGCATTCATCATTATTTATCAACCAAACCAAATAAACAACAGCATGGTATAATTATGGACAAGGTAATTGGTTCAAATAACAGCAGCAACAAACCATACACAACAGCAACAATCAACAACATTCAACACATTCAGCAACAATAATCCAACAGGCCCTGCAACAACTATCATTATAGAACATCAACCAACATTGGAACAAGCATGCTCATGTTGTCACCAACATCAAACAAAATGTCTCGACCAAAACACACAATCAACACAGCATTCAAGCATCATTCCCAAGCTCAATATCAATTGAAATTCGAACAAGGCAACAACAGCAGCAAATAATCAACCATGAACAAAATAAAACTAACCAGCCTCAATGCTCATGCAACAACTAATCATCAACTAACATCACTCAACAACAGCATAAGCACAATCATGGGGATTTCATAGGCAGAGTTCTAGGTTCAAGCATAAACAGCATCATTGGCATTTGCAGCATGTGTTCATGTTCATCATGTAATCAAACAAAACAAAACAACAGCAACAACATGTTTCAAAATTGCAGCAGGGTATCATGAACATCAACATCCTCATAACAGCAGCAAGCACACATTCATCATTAAATGTCCATCAACAAACCAAGCAAAACAAACAATAGCATATAGCAGCATAGCCTTGAACATTAATGTTTCTCATTCATCCAACACAACATGGTAGTAGTAAGGCAAAACAAACAAATCAAGGGTATTTCAAAACAAAACAAGCCCATCAACAAAACAAGCTCAGTTCATGCGAAATCTTGGTGAAATCTGAGGTTTAAACACAGCAGCCATATGGTATTGAACATGTAACATAGATTTTCTAGGCAGGGTCAGCAGAGCATGGAAATCAATCATAATCAGTTGAAATTCAACATAACAGCAAATACAAACAACAATAACAGGCAACAATAGCAGTATTCATCATTCAATATTTAACATGGAAATTTCGAAATGTCCAGAAGTGAAAATCAACCATGCTAGTAGCATCATCAAACAACAAACAACAAGAATATAGCAATGGTTTCTCTCGAATCAACCAAATGTGAGCAAATCGATTGGAAACAACCTCAAGCATGCAAAATGAAAACCATGTTTCTCTCAGCATAACCAACCGTTTCAAACCATTTAAACTTCATGATAATCAGCACAACTCAAACTAGCTAAAGCATATCATGGCATGGAGAAAGAAGGTACTCGAAAACTTACTTGTTTTTGAAGCAAGTTGCGAAACAGTGATGCTTTTGATGATATGAGTGCAAACAGCTGGCTCTTATGCTTTATGTTGAAGGATGTTGAAGCTTTTCTAGCTCGAGAACACTTGGAGCTCTTCAAATCTCATCTTGCCATTAAAGGTCCTTTGTAAAACAGAGCTTGAAAATATTGGTCCAGCTAGGATTTTTCAATTGGAAAGCAGTCTACAAGGATGATGAATGATGAAGAAAGCCAAGAAAGCTCGAGGGTTTACAGCTTTTTGCAGAAAATCTCGGTCAAGCCAAAATGCAAGATGAGAGAGTAAGAGTATTTTCTGTGTGGTGGCTGTCAAAATTAGGGTTGGAATCAGAAAATGAAAGCTTAAATACCATCTGTTTAGCATCACTTAATCCAATGGTAAGTTGGTTTTGTGTGTAATGATGCATTTGCAAATTGCTAAGTGTGAGCAAATGGAAGTGGAGGTGTGTTTTTTCTGCACAATTTTGGGCTTACAACCAGGCTGTAGACAGACCACATTGCTGCTGCTTTGATTGTACATATGAAAACTGTACTGGTTTTGCTTTTTGAACCAATATGCATAAAAATGCCAACTTTGCATTTTGATTCAAAATTGTGGTATGGTGATGGAATGTGCATGAATTAGGACTTGAGGCAAGTTTCAAATGTGATTTAAAGCATTTCCCAATTGACCAAATCAAGAAAAAGTCAAAAACTCAAAAAGTCAAAGTTTGGTCAAACTTTGAATTTAAATGAAAAAGGTCCAAAAATGCCATTTTGAATGGTAAGGTTTTAGGTCATGAAATTTATATTTTTGGAAAGAGGATGAAAAATGTGGTGTGTAGGAAAAAACCCCACCAAATTTGGCCTTATGGTTTGGGAGATATGCCCCTTTGAAGTTCACAAATTGATGAAAATGATTTGATCATATCTTGACAACCACACATGGGATTTTGATGTTCTAGGACTTTTTGAAAATGGGAGAACAAGATCTTCAACTTTCAGGTTGGGCAAAAATTCATTTGGAGCTTGTATCATGATGTAAGTTTAAGATCAAGAAGTTTCCATTTTTGGCAGTTGAAATTACAGGTCCACTTTCTATTTCTGGAAAAATTTCTGATTGGCTTGATTTTCTTCCATGATGAGGTTTGACATGATAGATGAGGCTTATACAAGCATGAATGAACTCCTTCAAATCAATTCTATCCATCAAATCTCTGATTAAATCATCTGTTGACCAAGTTTGACTTTTCTAGGGTTTTGGACTGATTGAACTTCTTCTGATGATTTCCAAACCCTAAATCCTTGAGACCTTGACTTCAAATGATGTCTCAAGTTGTTTGAACTTGTGATTATTGATCATGGTGCCCAAATTCTGCAAGAATGGCCATCATCCATTGCTTTGACTGATCAATGACTGTCTTTGACCTAATTTCTGATGATTGCTTCAACTGCAAGCAACAAGGTTAGACAGACAATATTTTTGTACTTTTTGAAGGATAAACATATGAAAAGCAAAGATATACAAATGCAAGGTATGCTTGGCGATCAAGAAACAAACCCACAAGGCAATCTATCCACTAGGAGGGGACAAAGGCATGCAATGATCCTTGAGATTATGATATGAATGATATGGGCCATGAGGGATCTTAGGGCCCAAAATTGGGGTCTTACAGATGCCCCTATTTAAGGTCATTCTAGCCGGAGAAGTGAAGTTTAGAAATCTTCATCTCGACGCGGTAGAATGGGCTTAAATAACAGTAATGAGACAAATTTTGGTCCCTAAGAGACCTCATGATGCAGATGTATGCGTGCAAAAGACACAAATTCTGTGAGGAATATGATTCACACAGAAGAAAAGACGATCCATCAGAGTAGTACACTCACCAGGAACAGAGACTCTAACAAGACTCTATGGGGATAATAAAAGAAAAAGATGTGTACAAAACACGACTCCAAACTGGGGAAGATAAGACTGACATAACGTCAATAAGACACGACTCTGATTAGAAAAAATAACGGAAAACAGACTGGAGAACTCACTAGGGAGTGAAGGACTCACACTGGGGAAAAGAATTCCAAATGGAAAATAAATCCATTGGAGAGACACAAGCTGACTCCTGAGGAGAAGCAAAAGAAAACTTCACTGGGGAAGCAACAAACAAATGAGATGTTACCGGGCATACGGGTAACAAACTCAGGAAAATCTGACTCCACAGGGGGACCGAGGTCATAATAGGGAGCAGAAAGGAGGGAACACCAAGGATACCGGTTACTGGGTATATAATAGGTGATCGACCAAAGCGTGAATTGGATTTCACTTCCAAGACACTCATCATCCTGAAGAGAGTCAGAACAGCCGACTTGTTTATAGGATGGACATTCAATTCCACAAGGAAAATGAATCTTACTCTGAGGGGAAAACAATCAAAAGATTGACTCAAGAGTGAACGAGATATAATATCCATTACCGTCAGAACGTGGATAGAATACTCAGATGAGACATATTATTCATTACCGGCAGACCGTGAATAATATACTCGAAAGGAAAATTATCCTGAACCGGTTACTGGGTTGTTTATAGGATAAAATCCGAAGACGTGAATTGGTTTTCACTTCCAAAACACTCATCATCCGAAAGGAGGGCTTGAAAAAGCGAAACAACTTACAGGATGGGCATTCGAATTCACAACGGGAAAACGAATCTTACTCAAATGGGGACACAAACCCAAAGAGTGCATGAGATATGATATCCATTACCGGCAGACCGTGGATAAAATACTCGCATGAGATCTATTATCTATTACCGTCAGAACGTAGATAATAAACTCGCATGGTAAGAAACACCAGAGATACCGGTTACTGGGCATATAATAGGTGACCTACCGAAAACGTGAATTGGTTTTCACTTCCAAAACACTCATCATCCAAAACGCAAACTGGTTAAAGGATGGCTATTCGATTCTACAAAGAATACGAATCTTGCTCAGTTGGGGAAAATCAACAAAGGATTCCAACTAAAGAGCGTATGAGATATATTATTCATTACCGGCAGACCGTGAACAATACACTCGAAAGGAAAAGACACCAGAGATACCGGTTACTGGGTATATAATAGGTGACTAACCAAAAAGAGAGACAATCGATACCAAGCATACGGGTAAACGAAAGACAACTCAAAGGGATAAATTGCAGGCATCCGGCAATTATCCAACAACAAGAATATTCGACTCCACAAAGGGAAATAACGAATCTTACTCGACCGGGGAAACACAAAAGGCTTCGACTGAAGAGTGCATGAGATATACTATTCATTACCGGCAGACCGTGAATAATATACTCGCATGGAAGATTATCCACAACCGGTTACTGGGTTAACAAAGGATAAATCAACCGAAAAGAAAGGCATCGGGATACCAAACTAGGTATATAATGATAACCAATCAAAAAAGGAGCAACAGACATTACCAACAAAAGGGTAAATGAAAGGCAAACTGCTGAGGATAAATTGCAAGCATCCGGCAATTATCGACAGAAGACTAGCTGGGGATGTATTGGTAAACAACCAATGATCCGGGGAACAAATCACTAGCATACGGTGAAAAGACCCACTGGGGATAAGATTGCTAGCATACGGCAATTATCCATAAAAGACTTGCTGAGGATATAAGTGCTGATCTGAGCAACTTATGCAAGCAAAGGAAAATCATCATCAAATATTGAATGAAGATAACCACAAAATTAGGGTTTACATCTACTGAATACGGGGTAGAAGACCAAAAACTCTGGCTGGAGAATAAAAGATGTATAACCACAAATTCTGCCAAGGAAGCCAGGAAAAGATAGGACTTACAACTGCTGGTTTGTAGGCAGAGGCCCAAAAACATTCCGCTGGGGAACAACCCACTGGGAAATACAAGATATTTGACAAATAGCCAATTCGGGAACGATCCGAAAAGACAGACTGAATCAAGACACGTCCTAATGAGGATGTAACTCAAATAGGAAAATCCATCCCAATATATGTGTTGGGAGGAAACGGAAGAAACCGTCATCCACGAGGATATATCTCAGTGGGGAACTGCAGAAGGAAAGACATCATTTTCTGCTTATGGGGTTGACTCTATATGGAGAGATTTATAACACCCGACATCTGCTTGAGGAGATCTGTAAAGGGATCTATATCACCATAGCAAGAGACACGATAAACAAAAGATATATGGCAAGAAATGCATCATGAATATCTGAATGTTTCATGAATATGCATGAATATGCTTGATTTATGTTTGATGAATGCTGACAAAACAGACAATTCTAACACAAACAGGTTCAGGAACAAACGTCCGGTATTATACTTCCAGGGGAAAAAAACCAGCTGGAGAGCCAATCTGCGGAGATCTACATGCTGTAAAGCAAAGATCTGCAAGTACTGCTGAAGAAGCAGAGGATCAGAAATATCAGGAAACAACCCAATCAGGGTACAGAAAGTCGCAACGGGCGAAACGGCATAACTCCGCTAGGGATCCACCTACTGAGGGAGAATGAAATCATCCAAATAGAATCTTACTGCATAAGCAACTCTATTGGGGAAAACTGTCGGCTACACTCTCTTGGGAACAAACCACTGAGGGAGGACAGATCAAACAAATATATTCTGCAACGAACCACTCCACTTGGGGAGAATATACAGCAAACTGATCACAACAAGTAGATTCTGCAATATAAGCCACTCTACTGGGGATCACAAACAGTCAGGAAATCAATCCGTTCACCGGAGGCTAGAGCCATCATCCGACCATATCGGGATTGAAAGAGCAATCAACAGGCAAAACTGCCACAACAAACATTCTGCAGACTAAGCTGAGGAAAAGATGGTTGCAAATACTGGGATGTCAACCCAAACAACCACCGAGTGGGAAAATAAATCCTGCTCTGCCGGAGAGAATAACTCTGATGGAGAGATAGCAACAATTCCGCAGACGACTTCGCCGGGGAAAAGGTAAAGTACCGGGTATCAAACCACTGACTTACCGAATCTTCAAAAGAGAGAACAACCGTGCTGAGGAAACAGACAAATCCGCTGGCAACCTGCATGGGGAAAAGCGGTAACAACTCCACTTGCAACCCTGGTGGGGATATTAATATCAGCTCTACTCGTGACTCCGAGGGGAGTACCAATCAATCAGTTATACTCATGATTGTGCTGAGGAGACAAATAAAGTCTGGGGATATGACCCACTGGATAAAGTGACGGGGCACCAAGATGACAAACCATCAACCACCGAAACTTCCATAAGAAAACACCCATGCTAGGGGAAAACTGCTGCTGGAGAGTACGAAGTCTTCAACAACACATCACTTGCGACTGTACTGGGGAACAACCCCAACAACAACTCTGCTTGAGGAACAACCTCAACAAAGATCTGAAGAAAGAAGATATCACCAAATCAGGAATATGAACGAATGTCTTACCTGTTGGGAATCATGCCACCCTCGGGAGAGCACTGAGATATTCTTGAGTATCCTTTCAATCTTGTGAATGTTCACTTTGTTTAAAACAAAAATTTTGAAAAATTTGATTTGTTTAAAACAATGACATTTTATCAATTTAAAACATGCAAAACATTTGTTGAATTGAAACAAATAAGAGTGCAAATAACTGGATAAAAAGCTCAAATTGATTTGATAGAATGGTAGTCCGCAAATGGCAAGACTCCATAGATCTGTACAAATTTGAAATCAGTGATATATATTGGAAGAGGGCTACATTGAACATAATGATCCTCTCTCTACCAATTTGAATCTCGATGTATCCGAAGCTTCGGTTGACGACGAGTCGAGAATCTTCTGACGAAATGACGACTGATAAACCAGGAAGTCTTGTCAGGATGCAGTTACTTGCCAAAATCCCTAATTTTTGCCTAGATTGCCCCAGAGTGAGGTACTCAATCTAGCGGGATGCAAATATTCTTTTTTCAAGTCTCTAATTTTTGCCTGGATTACCCTTGCGGGTTCTCCACCGAGACGCTCATTTTTGCCTAAGCCGCCCTTTCGGGTTTTCAACTTAGCGAGCAATTTTGTTTTTTTTCATTCTTTTTTCATTTGCATATACTTTTTTTTTTTTTTTTTAGGCAAAGTATCTTTTAACTGCATCTGAATTCACAGGACGAGTGAAATCCTCCCCATCCATTGTTGTAAGCATCAAAGCTCCGCCTGAAAAGGCTCTTTTAACAACATATGGACCCTCGTAGTTTGGAGTCCACTTGCCCCTGGAATCGGGCGCGAAAGACAAAACTTTCTTGAGCACAAGGTCACCTTCTCGGAACACACGAGGCTTGACCTTCTTGTCGAATGCTTTCTTCATTCTTTGCTGATATAGCTGACCATGACACATGGCAGTTAATCTCTTCTCTTCAATCAGATTCAGTTGGTCGTAACGACTCTGAATCCATTCAGCATCAGTCAACTTGGCTTCCATCAAGACTCGCATTGATGGGATCTCCACCTCTACTGGGAGAACGGCTTCCATGCCATAAACAAGAGAGAAAGGGGTTGCCCCTGTTGAAGTGCGTACAGACGTACGGTATCCATGCAAAGCAAATGGCAGCATCTCATGCCAATCTTTGTAGGTGACAGTCATCTTCTGGATAATTCTCTTGATATTCTTGTTAGCAGCTTCAACAGCCCCATTCATCTTAGGTCTGTAAGGAGAGGAGTTATGGTGTGCGATCTTGAACTCAGCGCACAACTCATCCATCATCTTGTTGTTCAGATTGGATCCATTATCAGTAATGATCCTCTCTGGCACACCATAACGGCAAATCAGCTGGTTCTTGATAAACTTCACAACCACCTGCCTGGTTACGTTCGCATACGAAGCGGCTTCAACCCATTTGGTGAAGTAATCAATTGCTACGAGAATAAATCGATGTCCGTTGGACGCTTTCGGCTCAATCATACCGATCATGTCAATTCCCCACATAGAAAAAGGCCATGGTGATGAAATCACATTCAGGAGTGTCGGAGGAATATGAATCTTATCCGCATAAATTTGACACTTGTGACATTTCTTCACATACTTGCAACAGTCAGACTCCATTGTCAGCCAATAGTAGCCTGCTCTCAACATCTTCTTAGCCATGGCATGTCCATTGGAATGAGTACCAAATGAACCTTCATGGACCTCAGTCATCAATAGGTTTGCTTCGTGTCTATCCACGCATCTGAGCAAAACCATATCAAAATTTCTCTTGTACAGCACTTCACCACTGAGGTAGAAACTGCCTGACAACCTTCTCAAAGTTTTCCTATCTTTGTTTGATGCCCCAGGCGGGTAGACCTGGTTCTTGAGGAAATTCTTGATATCAAAATACCAAGGCTTGTCATCTTTCACTTCTTCAATTGCAAATATGTGAGCGGGTCTGTCCAAGCGCATCACAGTAATATTGGGGACATCATTCCACCATCTGACAACAATCATAGAAGCAAGCGTTGCAAGGGCATCTGCCATCCGATTATCTTCTCGAGGAATATGATAAAATTCAACTTCTGTGAAGAAAGTTGAAATTCTCCTTGCATAATCTCTGTATGGGATGAGACTTGGTTGATTTGTCTCCCATTCACCTTTGATCTGATTGACAACCAAAGCTGAATCACCATAGACATCAAGATATTTGATTCTCAAATCAATGCATTCTTCAAGTCCCATAATACAGGCTTCATACTCCGCCATATTATTCGTGCATTTGAAAGTTAGCCTTGCTGTAAATGGAATGTGCGAACCTTGGGGATTAACAATTACTGCCCCAATTCCATTTCCATATTGATTAACAGCGCCATCAAACACCATCGTCCATCTGGAACCAGGTTCTGGACCTTCATCAAGTGTAGGCTCATCACAATCTTTCATCTTCAAATACAGAATTTCCTCGTCAGGGAAGTCATACTGAACAGACTGATGATCTTCAATTGGCTGGTGCGCTAGATGGTCAGCCAAGATACTACCTTTGATAGCTTTCTGAGCTCGATACTCAATATCATACTCAGACAACAGCATCTGCCAACGGGCAATCCTCCCAGTTAAAGCAGGCTTCTCGAAGATATACTTAATTGGATCCATTCTGGATATCAACCAAGTGGTATGATTTATCATGTACTGGCGCAAACGCTTAGCTGCCCAAGCTAAAGCACAGCACGTCTTCTCAAGCATAGAGTACCGAGACTCACAATCAGTAAACTTCTTACTGAGGTAGTAGATAGCAAACTCCTTCTTCCCTGATTCATCTTGTTGACCGAGTACACAACCCATCGAGTCTTCAAGAACTGTCAAGTACATAATCAGAGGTCTTCCTTCTACTGGCGGAGACAAAATCGGAGGTTCGGACAGATAATCTTTGATACTGTCGAAAGCTTTCTGGCAATCCTCGGTCCAATCATGAGACTGATCTTTCCGGAGGAGCTTGAATATCGGCGCACATGTGGCAGTCATGTGGGATATAAATCTGGAAATGTAGTTCAAGCGGCCAAGAAAACCTCGGACTTGCTTCTCAGTTTTGGGTGCGGGCATCTCTTGTATTGCTTTGACCTTTGCAGGATCAACCTCAATACCTCTTTCACTTACCACAAAACCCAACAACTTGCCGGAACGGACTCCAAAAGTACATTTGTTCGGATTCAGACGAAGCTGGAATTTCCTCAAACGCTGAAAAAGCTTCAACAAATGCTCAATATGCTCAACTTCCGTTCGGGACTTAGCAATCATATCATCAACATAGACTTCTATCTCCTTGTGCATCATATCATGAAACAAGGTAGTCATAGCTCGTTGATACGTGGCTCCGGCGTTCTTCAAACCGAAGGGCATCACTCGATAACAGAATGTTCCCCAAGGTGTGATGAATGTTGTCTTCTCCATATCCTCTGGTGCCATCTTGATTTGATTATATCCGGAAAATCCGTCCATAAAGGAAAAGACTTTGAATTTAGCTGTATTGTCTACCAACATGTCAATGTGTGGTAGAGGAAAATCATCTTTTGGGCTAGCTTTATTCAAATCTCTGTAGTCAACGCACATACGGACTTTTCCGTCCTTCTTAGGAACAGGCACAATATTGGCCACCCATTGAGGATATGTCGAAGTCACCAGAAACCCCGCATCAATTTGCTTCTGAACTTCCTCTTTGATCTTCACTGCCATATCTGGATGAGTTCTTCTGAGCTTCTGCTTCACAGGCACGCACTCAGGCTTCAAAGGCAGGAAATGTTGCACAATATCTGTATCTAAACCCGGCATGTCTTCATAGGACCAAGCAAAGATATCTGAATATTCTCGTAGCAAGCTGATCAAATCTTCCTTAACAGACTCTTCAAGAAGTGCCCCAATCTTCACCAGGCGCTCACAATCTTCAGATCCCAAGTTGACTGTTTCCAAGTCTTCGAGATGCGGCTGAATGATCTTCTCTTCGTGCTCAAGGAGACGGGTGATCTCATCAGGAATCTCTTCAACGTCATCTTCTTCTGCCTCAAATACAGGGAATTCAAAATTGGGAGATGGCGTTGGATCATTATGTTCAATGGGTTTTAGGATCAACCTGCATAATGATTTTGGTTAAGAAAAATTCACAATTTAAACAAGCAAATCATTATGCAGATGAAAAAATGTTGCTTTTACAGCTTTTATTTTTGTTTTTTATGGTTTTTTTTTTGTGATCACTGATTTCATAAAGAAAAGCAAAAAGTGAAAACAAAGGAAAAACAAATGTTTTGACAATGCAAAAATTGAATGAAAATATCATTGTATATATGCTTTGCCAACAATGTCATCACTTCTCCTTTTGGCATGGGAGAAGGGTTTTAAACAAAATGAACAATTACTCTGATCTATGGACAACTGTAGGAACATCCACAGCGACCCAATTGTGGCAGACACCACCAGGAATAACAAAATTGTTCAGATCTTCTGCATCTTCTTCTTCAATGATAGCAGCAGCTTCCTCTTCTGCAGGTTGATCAGCATGGATGAATCCTCCACTGGTGAACAGACCTTGCTCGTTGCATGCCCCAGAACCATAGCCAATGCCAGCCCGGGATCGGTTATCTTCAAGTTCAAGCACTTTCCCTAATCCAGCGACTGCACCACATTCAATGGCCAGCTTAGCATCACGGTAGGAAGTGAATGAAGGAGACTTCTTCTCGATTGGTTTATCAATAGATAAAGCTTGAAACTGAGTTCCAACTTCATCCTCTGCATCGATGTACGAGAAAGAAGACAAATTA
Organism: Lathyrus oleraceus; assembly: GCF_024323335.1. Lineage (NCBI taxonomy): Eukaryota > Viridiplantae > Streptophyta > Magnoliopsida > Fabales > Fabaceae > Lathyrus > Lathyrus oleraceus. The sequence continues at coordinate 197,547,587 of NC_066580.1, read as the reverse complement.
CTGACCAGGAGAGCCTTTTCTCCCCCTACTACAACCAATTTCTTGTTTTTCACAAACTTCAACTTTTGGTGTAGGGTGGATGTCACGGCGCCAGCCTCGTGAATCCATGGTCTGCCCAAGAGACAGCTGTATGATGGGTGAATATCCATTACTTGAAAAGTGATCTGGAAATCACTTGGTCCTATCTGGATTGGGAGGTCAACTTCCCCAATCACGGTCTTGCGCGACCCATCAAAAGCTTTAACAACAACCCCACTCTGCCTCATAGGAGGACCTTGATATGACAATCGTGAGAGTGTGGATTTTGGCAATACATTAAGGGACGATCCAGTGTCCACCAATACATTGGACATTGCATCAGATTTGCAATTCATTGAGATGTGTAAAGCCATGTTGTGGTCTCTTCCCTCCTCAGGGAGATCAGCGTCACAAAAGCTCAGAGTGTTGCAAGCGGTAATGTTTGCAACAATGCTATCAAATTGTTCCAGGGTGACGTCGTGATCAACGTATGCCAGGTCCAAGACTTTCTGCAGAGATTCCCGATGAGGCTCTGAATTCAGCAATAGAGAAAGAATGGAAATCTTGGAAGGCGTATGTAGAAGCTGGTCTACAATGTTGTACTCACTCTTTCTGATGAGCCTCAGCATCTCATCAGATTCTTCATCAACAATGCCACTTGGGCCAACAACTGAAGAAATGGGAGTTTTTGGTACGGAGGAGGGATGGGCAACAGCAAGTGCCGGATTCTGAACATTCACAGCAGTCCCCACAGGACGCTCAACAGATTCAGAAGCAACAGCCTTAGCAGGCGCAGAAAAGACACGACCACTGCGGGTCAATCCACTAACATCAGCGATAGTGGTCACAGAAGTGGAAGGCAAAGGTACTTCAACCCCATCCTGGACAGCAACAGGACTATATCTGAAAGGTACAGCTTTATCAGATGAATACGGCACAGGGCCGGCTGGCTTGATAATCAAAGCAGGGGAAGCCTTCGGCTTGTTGCTATTGTAGCGAATAACAACGGGCTCAGGCAATTTGAACACCGGGGAGATGACACTCACTTCGGGCTCAACTGTATCAACATTTCGATTCTGGAGAATCTCAATGGTACCTTCGTTCAACAGCATCTGAAGTTCTCTGCGAACCTGGTCGCAACCCAAGCGATTAACAGAACAGACGCGGCACTGGTCATGGTTATGCTTCAAATAGCTGTGCCGACACAGCATTTTATGTAATCCAACCAATGACTGCCGGATATGACTGACATACTTCACCTTGTATTTCCCAAGGTCTTCCTGGATCATATTCACGGATTTCCCATGCGAAGGCAATGGGTTCCTGGTGACATTAGGATTGGAGTCTTCAAAACTCAGAATTCCGCTTCTCATGAGGTCTTGAACCTTACTCTTCAGCGGGAAACAATTCTCAACGTTGTGGCCCGGAGCACCGGAATGGTAGACACAATGCTGGTCTGGTTTGTACCACCATTGCGGATTTGCAGGAATAGCAGGAGGATCCCTGGGTGAAACCAACTTCCTCTCCAACAAGGAGGGATAAAGCTCTGTATATGTCATCGGAATAGGGTCGAAGCTGACCTTCTTCCTATCATAGTTCACATTTGCTTGATTGGTTGTACTTCCACGAGGCTGGTAGGCCTGTTGCTGTGGACGTTGCTGTTGCTGATATTGTGGTTGTGGATATTGCTGCTGATGCTGATACTGTTGAGCATTATCCTTGAATACAGGCGCCACACTAGCCACCTGATGCTGATGTCCGGCACGATGTGCAGGCTTCCTCTGAACAGAGGGTCTTCGATGCTTCGGCTGAGACTGCACAGCATGTGCTTCACCTTCTTTCCTCTTAAATGCTCCATACCGTTTAGAGGAAGAACCATCATCTTTGGCTAACCGTCCTTCACGGACACCTTCTTCAAGACGCATCCCCATGTTCACCATCTCGGTGAAATCAGAGGGAGCGCTGGCCACCATTCTCTCATAATAAAATGACCCAAGAGTCTTCAGAAAGATCTTGGTCATCTCTTTCTCTTCTAATGGTGGAGTGATCTGAGCTGCCAGCTCACGCCATCTCTGGGCGTACTCCTTGAACGTCTCTTTGTCCTTTTGTGACATAGACCTGAGTTGATCTCTGTCAGGCGCCATGTCAACGTTGTATTTGTATTGCTTGACGAAAGCTTCGCCAAGGTCATTGAAAGAGCGGATGTTGACGCTGTCCAAGCTCATGTACCAACGTAGAGCAGCACCAGACAAACTGTCTTGGAAGTAGTGGATCAAGAGTTGATCGTTGTCGGTCTGCGTGGACATCTTTCTGGCATACATAACCAAGTGTGCCAAAGGACAAGTGTTCCCTTTATATTTTTCAAAGTCTGGGACCTTGAATTTAACAGGTATCTTCACACCGGGAACTAGACAAAGTTCGGCTGCTGACTTGCCGAAGAGATCTTTGCCTCTAAGAGTTCTCAATTCCTTTCTCAGCTCCAGGAATTGATCGTTCATAGCATCCATCTTTTCGTGAACATCTGAGCCTTCAGAAGCTTCAGAGTGATAGATGGTGTCGTCTACCCTAGGCATGGTATGCACGACAGGAGGAACAGGAATAGGGACCGGGCTAGATGCCGGCATTTGAGCAAACGTTGGAGCTGGCAGATCGGGCATGAAGCCAGGAGGCATCCCCCAAGGAAAACCGGGAGGCATGGCATTAGGCTGATGGGCACTGACAGGCACCGATGTAGTAGCTACCTCTGATATAACTGTTCGCTGAACCGGAGTTGCTGGTTGTTGAGGAGCAGGCTGATTCTGGGCAGCAAGAAGTTGCTCCATCAGAGCGCCAAGTCTGGCGACTTCATCTCTCAAACTCTGGTTCTCTTGTTCCAGTTGCTCCATAATCCTTGCAGAGTTGACTCTCGTATAATACCGGTGAGTCAGCTTGTCTTCAAAATAAATGAAGAGCAGATGTTAGAACCGGAAGACCAGAAAAAATGGGTACCTGTTTATGCAAGAATGATGCATGAAATGCTTTGTGCAAATGCTTTATTTTCAAGGAACCCTCAGGGTACATTTGCAATATTTTGAACATTAAACATTTTGATTGCTCTTGGAAAATATTTCATTCAAAATATTAAGACAAAGAAGTACAGCATTCTTTTAAATATTACAAAGAGAAAAGGTAAATAACATCCTATGGATCCCTATTAGCTCGGGATGCTGGAAGACGAGAAGTGCACAACTTCTTGATCTCTCTCTCATAGGCAGCCTCCATATCAGCTTTCTCCTTGGCAAGTTGATCATACTTCCTTTTCCAAAATTTGGACGACTGAGGAAGCAGAGAAGTCCAAGTGTCGTTCGGATCGTCGATCACTCGGTGCTCGAGAAATTCAATCATATCATCTTTCTCCTTGAGCTGCTGCAGCAATTCCTCTCTCTCGCGGATCCAGGCACGCGAAAGGTCTTCTTCTCTCAACTCCTCTACACGTTGGGTAGGGAGGGTTGAAGGCCCAGCCACATCCAACAGTGTAGGTCTCGGGTGATCATATGGCATCAGATAAGTAGCAGCCCTCTGTCTGACCCAAGAGGTGTATGGCTCCAAAGCAATGCAGTTCTTTGGGCCCAATTCATTCCTACTCTTTATGCGAATATTGCGCCAAGCGCGGACAAATCTGGCTTTCAGGCCTTGGGGATCTTTACCCTCCTGAAAGAATACACCTTCTAACAGAATGTTATGGGGTTTATCCTTTAGGGGGAACCCAAGCTGACGACGTGCAAGCGTAGGGTTGTAGGTAATCCCACCACATGTACCAAGAAGAGGCACATTAGGGAATTCACCACAAGAATTAATGATCTGGACGGTATCATACACGCGATCATACCAGGTGATATCATCATTGGTGAGAGACATGAGTCTCTGAGACCACCGTAGACATCCCTTGTTCTCCTTGAAAGCAACTGTCTGCGGCAAGTGCGAAATAAACCACTTGTACAGCAGGGGTAAACAGCAGACAATGACTCCTCCATTCTTCATATTCCTCAGATGCATGGAGACATACGCATCACCCAACAAGGTCGGAACCGGATTAAGAACTGAAAAGATCCTAATGGCATTCATGTCGACGAACTTGTCGAAGTTGGGAAACAACACCAATCCATAGATAAGCAAAACGAATAGAGCCTCAAAGGCATCCTCACTCATGGCCTTCCCATAAAAGGTAGCTTGGGCAATGAGGAACTCGGAAGGAAAACCCTGAATTCCGCCTTTGGTTGTCAGATTAGCTCTAATCAGATCTTCATCTATGTGCAACAGACTGGAAATCTCTCGAGCAGGCAGAATACTCTCTAAGCCACTGAACGGCACTTGATCCAGAATCGGAATCCCAATAAGGTGAGAGTATTCTTCCAAAGTTGGCAGCAACTGGAAGTCCGGAAATAAGAAGCAATGATAGAGCGGATCATAGAACTGAGCCAGAGTGCTCATCAATCCCTCATCCACTTGAGTAGTCAGCAACGGCAGAAGCTTCCCATAGCGAGCCTTGAAACCCAAGGGATCTAGTACATATGATGTCAGATTCCTTAACTCTTTTACATCAGGCTGCTTGAAGCTGTACTTCTTTGTATGCCTCTTCGGTCTTTCCATGTCTGAAAATTTTGCAAATAACCCTTTAAGTTCCTTGAAAATTTTCTCTTTTGATGACATGAATGCGGATGAATGCGTGAATGCATGAATGCAACAAACACACTCAAGGATCAAACAAAGCACACCAAGCAAAGGTCGTGGGAAAGCTCTATGTATCCCTAATATCAATCATCCATTTTGGTGGATTTAGGTTTTCACCTTATCGACACCCAAGTTCCATTGATATTAACGGTACATGAACCGGTTCAGACATTCTTAATATCAACCAGCCGCTTTGGTGGATTTAGGTTTTACACCTGATCCGGGATCCATTGATATTAACAATGTTTGAACGACTCAACCACGAATCATGGGTTTGTTGAGAGTCACGAGCATGGAGTCTCGGTTAAGAACCACCCAAAGGGAGTGTACTAGGGTTTAAACCTGCCAGACATGTTCTATCAGAGGTTCCCATAATCATCGTTCCATCTTTCGAATATTATCGGAGGAACGAATACTCGTATTCCAAGAATATTCTCAAGAGAAACTCTTATGAGTGTAGTATCGCGTAACAATCGTATCAGAACTGACATCTGAACGACCTCCGCACTACGGTCCTAAAAATAGGCCAAGATGGGTTTGGTAAACTAAGGTCCTTGGCTTCTGCGGAACATGATTGAAAGAATAATGCCTAACCACAAATAACTTGTGTGACATTATTAGTTCAACATGGCCTCCACCAAGTGAATGGGCTCGCAAGTCAACTGGCTAAGGACTACTCCACACCAGTCGACGAGACTATGCCATTCTCCTATCCTAGAGTGCACTCGAGTTCGGGTACAGAACTCATCTCACAGATCACCAAAGCACACAGCAAATGTATATCAAGCAATTCACACATTACAATCAATACATTCATCCCAAATTGTACAAAAATATGTCAGATAAACAATAACAATATAGCACAACAAGGGTGAAAAGTAGGCAATACAACCAGGGATTCGATGTATCCCCAGCAGAGTCGCCACTTTTCTGTAGCGGTGTATTCGTCGCTATATGATCTATCGATTAAATCATAAGCTAAGAGATACATGAAAATTTTCGAGTCGCCACCGCACTTTTATTTATCCAAAGGATTGGCTAAAAAGCGAACAAAAGCCTAAGAAGTTTTACACGTAGAAAACTAATAAAAAGATCAGAGATTCTGGGTAAGGGGTAAATTACGCAATGGGAAGGTGTTAGGCACCCACTACGTCCTAGGTACTCCTAGGGAGCCCTTTTCACACTTGTTATGCAAAATTATTATTTGTTATGACATAAAGATTGTGCAAACATGATTGGGATGATGAGAAAAGAATATACATTTTTTATTATTGGGTTCGAACGGATGAACCCGTTGCCTACGTACCTTCCATCAAAGGTAAGGATCAGAACGCCGTAGTTCGGCTAAAAGATTTCCAAAAGTGGGTTAGGTTCAATTTTAAACACAAACCCTAGGTCTTACGTTATCCACGGGAGAAAACTCAACCTTATACAGACAACAACGTCCACCATGTGAGAACAGCTTCAACTGGCCAGGGAGGGGTTAACCCTATAATAGGCGAGGAAGACTTACAATTCAATCACTAAAGACAGAAGGTGAGGTTAACATCAACCACTAAGATAAATCAAACCTATAGCTCATGTATGAAAAGATTAATGGACAAAGCCAAAACAAGTGAATGAGTGAAGTTACTGATTATGATTATGAAAATGAGGTCAAAGTATGATTAGGATTAATTCAAATAAGTATTATGAAATGGAGTTTGAAAAAGGGTCAAGGACTTGAGTCCAGGTTTTTAGTTAGAAAACATGAAGATGTTTGCACAACACTTATGCCAAGTTTGAAAGATAAAGTGTGAAAAGGTTTAGGACATAATGAATGATGAATGGATGAAGATGGATAGTAAAACTTCTTAGAAGGTTCACTTCTTGAAATCATATGGGAGATGACTCAAGTGTGTCCTTTGGAATAGCAATTAATAATAACAAACAAGCAAAGCACAGAAAGGCGGATACCGGATGCCAATCAATGGTCTTATACCAATCTCCTAAAACAGCAACGGATATCAGATGCCACTCAATGGACTTACACCAATCTCCTCGAAAGAAGAACAAAGATGAAACATGGAAATTAACTGCCAATCTATCTGGACTTAGGTTAACCTCACAGTATGCTCACAGGAAATCCAATGCCACATCACAGGGACTTACAATGGATCCTCACATACAAGAACAAAAGCAACAAAATGATCACAGGAATGCAAATGCCAACTTACAGGGACTTATAATTGCAACCTCCCACACAAACAAATGAACAAACTATGATCACAGGAAAGCAGATGCCAACTTACAGGGACTTATAACTGCAACCTCACATACAAACAGATAACAGAAGATATGAGTGACCAATGAGGTCTTACACTCTATCCTTCCATATCACAGGATCAAATGCCAAAGCAATGGACTTACAATTGTCCTCAATGGGCAAACAACAATGATAGCATCACAAAGATAAATGAGATGATCATGCATTAATGGCAATTGATGATGATGATAAATGCATAACATATAAGCAAACAAGTGCATATGAAGCAATCAATCAATCAATGAATATCAAACAGCACACTCTATAGCCAAACAATGGGGGGCTCACACAAGAGGGTTTGACTTTAACAGTCCACTGTAATGGGTAAAGGTCGCTCTTAACCTGGCCATTGAGGGGCTCAGGTGAAGCAGATGAAAAGGAGATGAGGGGTGTGCCTCATTGCTTCAATCTCATATCAGAGAGAGCATCAAAGAAAGTGTGGGAGTTCAGAAAGTAGGAACTCTCTCCACATTATTGACTCGATTAGATCTTGGGTTTTTGTCTCATTGCTTCAACCATGTAATGGGAGCAAAGAGAGGACACACTGAATAGTGGGGGATAGATTGCTTATCCCTACCTTCCACCAATTGCCTTACTTGAAGGACTTTTCCTGCTTAGGACAAATTTAAACAAACACAGGCATTGCCTCTTAAGGAGGACTTCAGACAGTTTGCCCGGTCAAATAACAGACCGGGTCTCCAGACTACATGAAGAAGAAATATTTATACCTCAAAGCAAATGCTAAAAAGCAAAGCAAGCAAGCAAGTTCAAAGAACTTAAGCAACTAAAGCACCTGAAAAAGTCAAACTCATTAGCAAACAAGTCAACAGTCAAAACCAAAAGGAAATGAACCAATAGTCACACAGTGGGACCAATTGTGTAAGGCACAAAGACTCAAGCGCATGAGTCACCTACAAAACAAAGGTTAGCACATCATATAATTCAACTCAAACAAATATTTGAATAATCCTCAAGGCCATTGGTGCTTAACCTGAAACAACAGCTCAATCATAAGCTTAGAAGACCACTAGGACTAGCCTAGGGTCAAAGATGAAAGAAAAAGTCAAGGCAGCAAGCAATGTTCAATCAAAGTCAAATTCAATCATGTAGGAAAGTAAACACAATTGGATTCAAACCTATATCATGCATCAAAGTCATTTCATATGCAAAAGGATGCAAAGCATGGCAAGAGAAGCATACAAAAGTCAACAGCAAAGACTTCATCCAAAAGTCAACCCAAACATTTTCAAAAATCATGAAATAAATCACACTCAATCCTAACATCTAACATGGTATACATGCAAAATTTCATGGCATTTGGATGAGAGGAAGGCAGTCAAGTAAAATCATGAAGTCAAACCAAATTCAAGTAAGCATGGTGAAAGTCAACAAGCATGGGTCAACTTCAAAAAATCATATCAATTTGAAAACAGAAGAAAAATGAATGAGATTAACACCAATGCAAAGCTCAAAGAGTCTAGTCATCATATATGAAATTTCATGGACATACAATATGATGTGAGGATTTCACAAAGGAAATGGCAATGTGTAGCACAAAAAGTCAACAAATGACTAAGCATGGAAGAAAATTCTCAATCAAATGGAAAACAGCAAGATTAATTCCAAGAAAATTCATACACACACTAGACATGTAAGAGATCATTCATGCAAAATTTGGGATCATTTGGAGGTAGGTAAGTATGTGAACAAAAATTGGAAAAATGCATGATCATGACATAGCACCAAATGTAACACATAACTTCAAAAATTCAAAGCTCACAAACCACAAATGGGAAATGCACAAAGTTTATATGGAAATGAAGGTCAATGTGTCTAGTTTCACCACAAAAAATTTCAAACTCATTGGATATAACATGAGAATTTCACAATTGAAATGGCAAAGGGTATCATTCATGCACACATGTTGAAAAAATAATTACCATAAAAAATCCAGCCAATGGAAAAATCATTAAAATTCATAATTAAATACTAGACTCAATTGTGAACATCATGGAAAGAGAATCATAATTTTTGGATGAAAAATGAATGAGAAAATAATTGTTGGAGTTTGGATGAAATTGGGTGAAATATGAAACAAACTAGCAAGGCAAGTGGTCAACACGAGGGTCAACCGTGGCATTGTGGTAATATTTGCCTTCATTTAACGAAACGACATCGTTTCAGGGGCGCCCAGGAAATGTCCTGATTGGCTCGCCCCAATGAAACAGTAACCAAAGCAATAACAACCAAACACCTTCATATTTTCTGGGGATTTCATGCAATAAACTCTAAGGTTTCTAACAGCCAGGCAATAGCATTCCCAAGCAAAAATCAAAGCAAACACAACTCCAAAATAGCACGCAGTCAACATGGTGACGATGCAACCATACTCAACGCACGTCCAACAGCAACAACCATACACATTTAAACAAAAATCTGGCAAGCTCTATGGTTTATAACAGCAGGGCAAACTTCAAACTCATGCTCATGAACAACAACCAACAAACAGCATCAAACATGGCCAGGAAACAAATGTCACCATTAAGCAATATTAACCAACAGCAAACCAGCAAAATCACGCATCATCAGCCAACACCAACATAGTATAATCATGAGATTTTCTGGAAATGATATGGTTTAAATACAGCATTATGGCATTCAGGTATTCATCAATCATCATGCAGCAACTAAACAACAGCATTCAACATAACAGCAGCAGCAACATTCATCATTCTTCATCAACAGATCACACAACCCAAAACAATAGCATGGCATACTCATCATCATCATGCAGCAACTATACAAACACAACAGGTGGAATTCCTGGGCAGTTCATCATAATAGCAAGCAATATCATCTTCATGTAAACAGAAATCGAAACAAGGTATCATTCAAAAGCAGCATGGTAATGGTATGGCAACATCAAGCAACATGAACAACAGCACACAACAACATGGATTTAGCAAGCAACCAACACATCATGGATAGGAATTATGGAAAATATGAGGGCTCATGAACAGCAGGGCATAACAGCATGATTAGCAACATGGTATTCATCATCATGTTTCATCATCAATTTGCAGTATGGTTAATAGCATAACGGCACTTATTTTCAAGCAGCATCATTCATGGACATGAACAAAACAAAACCAGCATATGGCCATGAACACTGACAGCAAAACAACATAATCATGAAATTTTGGTAGGTTTCAAAACAGCAGCAGCATGATTCGGCAATAGCATAATGTGTTCATCAAACATCTCAATCAGCACACAACAGCATGGATATTATGAGCAAGTTTATGATTCATACTCAACAGCATAACATTTCAACATTCGAATATCAACCAAACAACACCATGGCATTCAGCAAGCAGACAGCATTCATCATTATTTATCAACCAAACCAAATAAACAACAGCATGGTATAATTATGGACAAGGTAATTGGTTCAAATAACAGCAGCAACAAACCATACACAACAGCAACAATCAACAACATTCAACACATTCAACAACAATAATCCAACAGGCCCTGCAACAACTATCATTATAGAACATCAACCAACATTGGAACAAGCATGCTCATGTTGTCACCAACATCAAACAAAATGTCTCGACCAAAACACACAATCAACACAGCATTCAAGCATCATTCCCAAGCTCAATATCAATTGAAATTCGAACAAGGCAACAACAGCAGCAAATAATCAACCATGAACAAAATAAAACTAACCAGCCTCAATGCTCATGCAACAACTAATCATCAACTAACATCACTCAACAACAGCATAAGCACAATCATGGGGATTTCATAGGCAGAGTTCTAGGTTCAAGCATAAACAGCATCATTGGCATTTGCAGCATGTGTTCATGTTCATCATGTAATCAAACAAAACAAAACAACAGCAACAATATGTTTCAAAATTGCAGCAGGGTATCATGAACATCAACATCCTCATAACAGCAGCAAGCACACATTCATCATTAAATGTCCATCAACAAACCAAGCAAAACAAACAATAGCATATAGCAGCATAGCCTTGAACATTAATGTTTCTCATTCATCCAACACAACATGGTAGTAGTAAGGCAAAACAAACAAATCAAGGGTATTTCAAAACAAAACAAGCCCATCAACAAAACAAGCTCAGTTCATGCGAAATCTTGGTGAAATCTGAGGTTTAAACACAGCAGCCATATGGTATTGAACATGTAACATAGATTTTCTAGGCAGGGTCAGCAGAGCATGGAAATCAATCATAATCAGTTGAAATTCAACATAACAGCAAATACAAACAACAATAACAGGCAACAATAGCAGTATTCATCATTCAATATTTAACATGGAAATTTCGAAATGTCCAGAAGTGAAAATCAACCATGCTAGTAGCATCATCAAACAACAAACAACAAGAATATAGCAATGGTTTCTCTCGAATCAACCAAATGTGAGCAAATCGATTGGAAACAACCTCAAGCATGCAAAATGAAAACCATGTTTCTCTCAGCATAACCAACCGTTTCAAACCATTTAAACTTCATGATAATCAGCACAACTCAAACTAGCTAAAGCATATCATGGCATGGAGAAAGAAGGTACTCGAAAACTTACTTGTTTTTGAAGCAAGTTGCGAAACAGTGATGCTTTTGATGATATGAGTGCAAACAGCTGGCTCTTATGCTTTATGTTGAAGGATGTTGAAGCTTTTCTAGCTCGAGAACACTTGGAGCTCTTCAAATCTCATCTTGCCATTAAAGGTCCTTTGTAAAACAGAGCTTGAAAATATTGGTCCAGCTAGGATTTTTCAATTGGAAAGCAGTCTACAAGGATGATGAATGATGAAGAAAGCCAAGAAAGCTCGAGGGTTTACAGCTTTTTGCAGAAAATCTCGGTCAAGCCAAAATGCAAGATGAGAGAGTAAGAGTATTTTCTGTGTGGTGGCTGTCAAAATTAGGGTTGGAATCAGAAAATGAAAGCTTAAATACCATCTGTTTAGCATCACTTAATCCAATGGTAAGTTGGTTTTGTGTGTAATGATGCATTTGCAAATTGCTAAGTGTGAGCAAATGGAAGTGGAGGTGTGTTTTTTCTGCACAATTTTGGGCTTACAACCAGGCTGTAGACAGACCACATTGCTGCTGCTTTGATTGTACATATGAAAACTGTACTGGTTTTGCTTTTTGAACCAATATGCATAAAAATGCCAACTTTGCATTTTGATTCAAAATTGTGGTATGGTGATGGAATGTGCATGAATTAGGACTTGAGGCAAGTTTCAAATGTGATTTAAAGCATTTCCCAATTGACCAAATCAAGAAAAAGTCAAAAACTCAAAAAGTCAAAGTTTGGTCAAACTTTGAATTTAAATGAAAAAGGTCCAAAAATGCCATTTTGAATGGTAAGGTTTTAGGTCATGAAATTTATATTTTTGGAAAGAGGATGAAAAATGTGGTGTTTAGGAAAAAACCCCACCAAATTTGGCCTTATGGTTTGGGAGATATGCCCCTTTGAAGTTCACAAATTGATGAAAATGATTTGATCATATCTTGACAACCACACATGGGATTTTGATGTTCTAGGACTTTTTGAAAATGGGAGAACAAGATCTTCAACTTTCATGTTGGGCAAAAATTCATTTGGAGCTTGTATCATGATGTAAGTTTAAGATCAAGAAGTTTCCATTTTTGGCAGTTGAAATTACAGGTCCACTTTCTATTTCTGGAAAAATTTCTGATTGGCTTGATTTTCTTCCATGATGAGGTTTGACATGATAGATGAGGCTTATACAAGCATGAATGAACTCCTTCAAATCAATTCTATCCATCAAATCTCTGATTAAATCATCTGTTGACCAAGTTTGACTTTTCTAGGGTTTTGGACTGATTGAACTTCTTCTGATGATTTCCAAACCCTAAATCCTTGAGACCTTGACTTCAAATGATGTCTCAAGTTGTTTGAACTTGTGATTATTGATCATGGTGCCCAAATTCTGCAAGAATGGCCATCATCCATTGCTTTGACTGATCAATGACTGTCTTTGACCTAATTTCTGATGATTGCTTCAACTGCAAGCAACAAGGTTAGACAGACAATATTTTTGTACTTTTTGAAGGATAAACATATGAAAAGCAAAGATATACAAATGCAAGGTATGCTTGGCGATCAAGAAACAAACCCACAAGGCAATCTATCCACTAGGAGGGGACAAAGGCATGCAATGATCCTTGAGATTATGATATGAATGATATGGGCCATGAGGGATCTTAGGGCCCAAAATTGGGGTCTTACATTATGTTGTTGAACTTTCAAGTCGTACATGCCATATACATTCATATGCATTAAGTCGGGGCTTTTGCTCACACCACGTTGGCCTGGATTGGCAAAAATTATGGGGCTTTTGCTCACACCACGTTGGCCTGGATTGGCAAAAAATTTTAAGTTGAAAGTTGAAGGCTTATGCCTTGATGCCCACTAAACTGGCAATGATTTTAAGTTGGGAGTTTTACTCCGAATGGTACCACATGCATGAAGAGTCGAGTCTCATTTGAGTTGCATTTACGTATGTTTGAATATGATGATGAGTTGAATATGCTGATGCCGAATGCATGATATGATGTGGGTGATTAACGTGTAAAGTTACTTAACATAACATGATGATTTATAATATTTGTTATATCGATTGAGGAACTCACCCTTACAGTTATATTTTTCAGGTAACGAGCAGTGAGTGAGTAGAAGCTAGTACTTGAAGTATAGAGTGGTTTTTAGTGGGTCATGCTCTGATAGATGTAACATCGGGACGGGATGTTTTATTTGTTGAATAGATGTTAACTTTAAGATATTACCGATGTTGAATGATTTCTATCCGCTGCGTAATTTTAAAGAAGTGTTTATGTCGAATTAAATAATGAGTATGACTGATTTTATGTTGAATTTTGTGAAGAAGTTGTTATGTGACACCCTTGAGTTGCAATATTTACTCTGATATGTATGATTTAATTGTTGTCGTTTTAATTAAATATTTGGGGTATTTAGAAGGGTGTTACAGTGGATCCCGTCAAGTACGACGGATGCGTATGGGTGCTAATACCTTCCCTTCGCATAACCGACTCCCGATCCCATTCTCTTTGGTCGCGAGACCATGCTTTTCCCAGGTTTACTTCGAGCGTTTCCTTTCCCTCTTTGGGATAAATAACGCACGGTGGCGGCTCTGTGTTGTTTTGTTTTAGCCCGCCGGTTGTTTTTCGCGGATGCGACAGTTGGGTTTTACCTAAAGAACATAGTCCCTCAGCAGCCACTTCCTATTCTGATCTAGATGAGTCATCATCTTTCTCAGCTTGGGGTTCCTCCTCAGGAGAGGGGTCCCTTCTGGACAGAGAGGTAGAAACCCCCTTTACTTCATGCCCTTCACTTAGAATCCTAGTAACTAGGTTCCTAATGGCACGATCAGCATAATGCATGTCTTTTGGAAGAGGAGATTTATCAAGGATATTACCTTGTTGGTTTCCAGCCATGGAAGAGGACCCTGGGGTGTCACCTGGTATCACGCACAGGGGAGTAACGTCTAGCACGTCTTCATCTAGAAACTCCATGGAGGGAGTCTTTGCATGGTGAGAGGGTTTTGAACCAGATGATGATGGATGTTGGGACATGTTGTAGAACTTTTGAGAGAAATTTCTTTTCCCTAGCTGAGTTTCTCTGAGAAGTTGAATGGAGATGGAGATTGTTGTGTTTAGGTAGCGTGTGTTGAGGGCATAGATGCTATTTTCAATGCTAGGGAATGATTTATCATTAATGTGGCTCTTTCTTTTAAGAGGGCAGACACTATTTTTATTTCCTTTTCTTTTCCCCTTTAATTGCCATAATTTCATAAGAGTCCAAATCCCTAATTTCCCTCTCTCATATTCAATTTGAATTTCACCCAAATTCCTTGCAACCTTGTCTGCTAGTTCCAGTCCATGCTTTAGACCTCTGAATTTGTCTTCCACGAATTTTCTAATGGAGTGATAATAGCAAAAACAGTACTTTGTCCATCTGTGTTAAATCTGATTTTTGGACCTAGTTTCAGCATTCAGGTTGTCATAATACAATGTCTAAAGGTGAGAAAAACAAGAAAGGGGGGGTTTGAATTGTTTTGGAAAATAAGCGCTTTTTCAGACAAAGACCACACAAGGAATTTATACTGGTTCGCTTATAACACAAAGCTACTCCAGTCCACCCGGCCAAGGTGATTTCGCCTTCAATAAGGACTTAATCCACTAATCTTGAAAGATTATTACAACCAACGTCTAAGAGAAAGATCTCTTAGTCCTCTCAAGTATGCAGACTGCGTAGAGTCACTTGAGGAAATAAAGTAATAGATGAAAAGGACTTTGTAATCTAGAGTGCTTCTAGGATAAAGCAAATATTACAACAGTAAGAGCAAATAGAATGTTTCACGTTCTAAGCAAAAGCTTCGTGAAGGATTGAGAGAGAGAGAGAGAGGAAAAGGTTTATGTGCGTTAGTGTCTCTCAATGATGTTTGCTGTCCTTTATATAGAGGTGAAAGGACCGTTGAAATTGATGGCAGATAATTTTGTCTTGATTAGGAATCAATACCATAACTTCTGTTGTTTCTTGCCAAAACAAATTTTTCTCCCTGAATAACTTCTTTCCAGTAATAGTTCCTTTCCATTTAAATTCGAAGTTGACGTTATTCTTTCTGAATTAGGAAATCCATTATCAGAGTCTACGTAACTCTGTTAATCTGAGATCTTGCTATGTGGCTTCAGAGCTTCTGATGATTTTGATCGCTTAGAGTTATGATGGTGACTTCAGATACTGTTGTGAGCTTCTGGAATTTGATATACCGTTGTTCAGAGTCAGATCTTCTAGAGCGTACTTCTTCTTCAGATGCTTCTGATATTCTGATCTGCTGTAAGCTCAGAGTCAGAACTTCTAGAGCGCATTTCTACTTCAGATGCTTCTGATCTTCTGATAATTTGTATCTGATTTGATTCTGAATCTGATGACGTAGTCAGATTCCTTTTAGAGTCCTGCACACTTAGAAACTTTTCTTTAGAGTGCCATTTTTGGTTTCATCCTTTGTTATCATCAAAATCCTGGAATCTGTTGTAGAACAATTTTTGTTCTTACAATGTCATGACATCGTGTGTGACATTGTATACAATCATCAGTAGTTTCATCCAACCCAGTTGAGCCCAACTGCTTCCATCTTCTATATGAACACCATTTTTACCTTTCACGTGTGTAGGAGAAGGTGTTATCCCAATCTTCTCCACATTGTTCTTGGCATTTTTGCTTTGAGACAAACACATAGTCCCTTGTGGCCTAGTTCCAACAATGCTTTCTTCAGTTCCAGACTGCCTATGACTGGTCACATGTCCACCTATTTGATCTAACCTCTTAGTTGTTTGAGCCATCATAACCTTTTCTCCTATGAAAGTGAGGTTAAGTCTGAGCTTCTGGTGTGACATCCTTGTCTGACATTTCCCACAGACTTGTCTTTCATCACTCTTGAGGGTTCTTCTAGCATCTATACTCATCTTCATCCCTTCCTCTTTGACATAGGAACACTTTAAGGAATAATCTTTTTGAGAGCTCCACATATAGCAGTTGTCTTTGGTCCTGATTCCTTTCATAATCACTTCACTATCTTTGTTAAAAATTAGACATTCAATTTTGGTGAAGTTAACATTCAGACCTTGATCACATAGTTGACTGATGCTTATTAGATTTGCAGTCAAGCCCTTAACAAGTAGAACCTTGTCAAGTTCAGGAACTCTAAGACAATCAAGCTTACCTGTTCCCTTGATTTCACCTTCTGCTCCATCTCCAAAGGTTACATGGCTTATGGTATGATGCTGCAGGTCAGTTAGCAGGTCTTGGTTTCCAGTCATGTGTCTGGAACATCCACTATCAAAATACCACTCTTCTTTGGCTGAGACTCTGAGGGGAATGTGAGCCATTAGACTTGTAACATTAGTCTTAGGAACCCATTGCTTCTTGATGATAGGCCTGTGTTGTTTGGGTCTGGATTGATGGTGGTTCTGATGTTGAGCAGGCCTAGGATAACCATACAGTTTATAACAGAAAGGCTTCAGATGACCAAATTTCCCACAGTGATGGCATCTCCATCTTTGGTGTTTCCCCTTCTGCTGTTTTCTCCTCTGGTGTTGTGACATATGATGTGACATCACAGGTTTAGTTTTATTATGGATGCACTTGGGTTTGGCTTGAGGTTTGGCACCAGTGTAACTGCTCTCAGGTTTTGAGTCATTATACCCAATGCCAGATTTGTCTCCAGTCATTTGTCAAGTTTGGAGAATCTTGTCTAAAGAGTCAGATCCATTGCTTAACATCCTTACATACTTGGTCATCTCTTCTAGTTTAGAATTTAGGAACATGGCTTCAGTTTTCAGCTTAGAGATGGTTTTCACATGGTTTGCCTTCTCACTTTCCAGCTGTGCTATCTTCTGACTTTCAGCTTGTGGATTTTCAACTAGCTTGGCATTCAGAACCACTGCTTCTGTTTCTAATTTGGAGATTGTTTCCAAGTATTCGACCTTCTCATTCTCAAGTTGAGTCATTTCCTTCTTCTGGCTTTCAACCTGTTTGCACAACTCTACACTTTTGTGACACAAATTTCTATAGGTATAGGCCAATTATTCAAAGGTTACTTTATCATCACTTGAGTCTTCATCAGATCCCCATCTTCCTGTCAAGGCAGTCACAAGATTTGCAGCCTCCTCTGTTTCACTCTCATTAGACCAAGTGGCAGCAAGACTCATCTTCTGCTTCTTGAGGTAGGTTCCACATTCAGTCCTGATATGTCCATACCCATCACATTCATAGCATTGTACCTCTTTTCCTTCTTTGAGCTTCTCATCTGATCTTGCTCTTCTTCCAGCATTGTTGGATTTATTGATGTCAGATGAGATGTTCCTGACATTTGCCTTAGATCTTACATCCATCTTTTTCAACAATTTATTGAACTGTCTTCCCAGCATTGCTACTTCATTGACCAAATCTTCATCGACCTCCTGACTCTTTTCCTCTTCTGTGTTTGACATAAAAGCCATGCTCTTGGTTTTCTTTTCAAAACCATCATTTAATCCCATCTCAAATGTTTGGAGGGAACCAATTAGCTCATCAACCCTCATATTTGAAATGTCTTGAGACTCTTCTATGGCAGTCACCTATATAGCAAATCTCTTAGGGAGTGACCTGAGTATTTTCTTACCAGTTTTTCATCTGTCATCTTCTCTCCCAGGGCTCCTGAGGCATTAGCAATTTCAAGGATACTCATGTGAAATTCATGAATGTTTTCATCTTCTTTCATCCTTAAATTTTTAAACTTGGAGGGGAGCAGCTGAAGTCTAGACATCTTTACCCTAGAGGTGCCTTCATGAGTGGTCTTGAGAATGTCCCAAGCATCTTTGGCCACTTCACAATTGTTTACCAACCTGAAAATATTCTTCTCTACCCCATTGAATATTGCATTCAATGCTTTAGAATTTCCAAGGGCTAGATCATCCTCCTCCTTGGACCATTGTTCTTTAGGCTTTTTGTCAGTTGTGGTTACTCCTTCCTTAGTAATTACTGGATGAACCTATCCTGTTAACACAGCCTTCCAAGCCTTATTATCCAGAGATTTTAAGAAGGCTACCATTCGAGGTTTCCAATAGTCATAGTTAGATCCATCCAAAATAGGTCGCCTGTGAACAGATCCTCCATCTCTCTCCATTGTACCAGAAAGTATTGCCCCTAGATCTCACCCAGAACCAGAGCAGGATGCCTGCTCTGATACAAATTGAAATTCTGGTATCAGATATGAGATGTCAAAGGTAATGTCATGACACTAATATCTGAGTAATGCAAACAGAATAAAGATAGAGAATAGTAATGCAAGATACACAAGCAATTGTTAACCCAGTTCGGTCCAACTCACCTACATCTTGGGGCTACCAAGCCAAGAAGGAAATTCACTAAAATAGAATCAGTTCAAAGACTCTTCGTACACTTCAACAAGTTACAGTCTTTCTCTACCCGTGCAATTTCTACCTAAGCACTCTTAGATATGAGAACCCACTCACTTCCCTAAAATCACACATGTGATCTTAAACAACAACCCCTTGAGAAAAGAAAACACTTTTCAATAACACACTCTTGAGTTTACTTCACAGTTTCAATCAAGAAGACACACTCTTAATCTTGCTTCACAACTTTGATCAAGAAGACACACTCTTAATATTGCTTCACAGCTTTGATCAAGAAGACACACACTTGATCTTGCTTCACACCTTTGATCAAGTAGACACACACTCTTGCTTAACAGCTTTAGAGTGACAAATTACAACCACAAATCAGTCCAATTCAATCATCAAAAGATGACTTGAATGGCTTACAAGTCTTACGACTAAACAGACACAAACCCTAGCTCTCTCTCTATATTTCGCTCAGTATTGGTTGTGTGTTCTAAAACAGGTTTTCTAAGTCCCTTTTTATAGAAGCTTTCAGCTGGGCTTGGACATCTTGAAAACCCTAAATCTATTTTCCAAGTAAATCTTCTTATGACAGCTGGTTAGTGTAAGACCCCAATTTTGGCCCTAAGATCCCCCATGGCATCATAACATTGCATTTGCAAAGCCTCAAGGATCATGAGCATCTGGGTTCCCTTTGCCTTTGGGTGGGACCTCTTGTGAGTGGTTTGAGATCACCAAGCATGATTGAATTGTATATCATTGCTTTTCTCATTTTTATTTACTAATCAAAAGCACAAAAATATGTCACTAACATTTCTTGTTTGTAGCTTGAGCAATCACATGGTCTAAAGAACTTCTAGGAGATCCTTTGTACAATGGTAAAGTCAAGAGGAGATGAAAGCAAGTATGGTAATGGTTACCAAAGCTCTCATCCATAAAATATGCCTCCCTAGTATCTCAATTCATCATTTTGATCAAAGCAAGTCAAGGGGTTTGAGGTTTGTTTCCCAAGGAAACCCTAATTCATGTGTTCATCAACTATGCCTTGCTCATGAAGCAACCTCAACCCATGGTCAAATACAATCAAGGGAAGTTCTTTAATCCATTATTCCATGCATATTTTAACTTATTTTAGTGCCCTCAATCATCAATTCATCAATATTTGAGGCATGGACTTGACAAGTTGATCAGTCAATTCATCTGACTATTTTGAAATACACTAAGACCTAACTTTTTTTGTGTTGGTAAAATGGAGATGATCCCAAGAGCAAACATGTTCTTAAGGACAGTATAAACAACTTTAATGTTCATCAACAGTTTATTTGAGGCATGTAAGATCATCATCCATTCCAAGACATTATAGGTCATTTTGACTAAAACCCTAATTTTGGGTCAACTTCCCAAGAACATAACTCATTCATTTTTTATGATTTTGAGGTGGAACCAAATGAATTGGAAAGCTTATTGTGTCTACTTCAAATGTTATGTTGAGCAAAATTTCAAAATATCAAAATAAATACATGTGATAATGCAAAACATTATAGGTCACTTTGGGCCAAATGCATTGAAATGGAAAAAAAGTCCAACTTAAAGTGCCCATAACGTCTTCATCAAAACTCCAAATGATGCAAAATTTAAGTCCAAATTTATTTCCTTGAAAATATTTACAACTTTTATGTTGAAGGTTTTATCATTTGGAGCTTGCATAATGAAAACAGAAGGGCTTGAAGTGGGTTCATTTTGACAAAATTCTCAAAGGCATATTTTGTGCATTAAACTTCATGGCCTGTTTTCATAAATTTCCACACTCCAAATGAGCTTTTGTTCAACATAACATTTGTTCCTTATGTCAAGACCTTTCCAACCATTACCCACATGCCTATGTTTGGATTTTGCAAAGGGGACTTTCGAAGACTTGAAGCTTTGTGACCAATTATGCATTTCATGTTAAATCTCCATGCACAAGCCATTGCAACTCAGAATACACATCCATTTCAATTTAGTATGATATCAGCTTGCATTTGCACTTGATTTTGGGCCTCACATGCGCCTGTACAGGCCCATGCATGGAGGACCCAACTTCATGCACACACGAGTTCCTCACTTGCTTGCATCCATTTCAGCTATAAATACATGTCTTGCCTCATTCAAATATCATCCTGGAATCAACCTGAAGCTCTGCAGAAATTATTCCAAGCCATACTTAAAGGAATTTTCACTTTCTTCTTAAAAATTCAGATCTGAATTTCAACTACCTTGGTTGATTTCCAGACCTATAATTCCTTCGCCTCATCTCCTATCCACCTCCAGAGCAAGCAACAAGCAAGAGTGTTGAAGGATCGTGCTCCATAGATTTGCATTTTGAAGGTTGATGCTCAAACTTTTTTCCATCGAAACTCCCTAATTATTACTTGTTCCTTGTGTCTCTATGCTTGGTTGAAGTCCTCTCAACAGAGGCAACTTGTTTGTGCCCTTAATTTTACAAATCCATGAAGTTCAGTATAAACACCATGATTTTCTCACTCTGATTTCTCTCTCTATGAGGATCTAGAGGAGAAACCGATGGTACAGGGGTGATGTACATCACCCCAACTTTTCAATGATATGAGGATCGTCCCTTTTGGTTGAGGTTTTATGACCTGCAACTTTGGCCGGAAAATGCAAGCTCACCGGAGAAGACGGTGGCGCTGGCCACCGTCTCTTTGCCAGATCAATTGTGAGCCATTGGATCTCTTTTCCAGTTCGAATCCTGGTGCTTGGATGTTATGACTTTATTTAATGCATTGTACTTCTCAGTTGACTAATGCCTATGGTATGCGCGCACTCCTGATCCATTGGATGTTGCCACGTCAATTAATGAAGTCATCCAATGCTTCCTGATTTTTGCCATTTTCTAAATTTCTGTTTTATTTTCTTTAATTCCATTTTATTTCAAAAATTCATAACTCTCTCATTTTAATTCCAAAAAATATGGGACCAATTGTATTATTTCTCTTTTAATTTCTAGTTTCTAAAAATGATTTTTAATATTTTTTATTTTGTCATTTGCTATTTTTTAATAATTTTCTCTTTTCTGGTCATTTTTAATTCATTTTAAATAGTTTTTGATATTCAAAAAATACAAAAATATTTTCTCAACCTCTTTGAATGATGATGGATCTATGAAAAATATTCTCATCAATTTATTAATTGATTTGAGATTTATTTGAGATTTTAGTTCAATTAGGTTATTTTTCTTCATTTTTAATTGATTAAAAATAGTTTCTGACTTTTAAAAATGCTGAAATTTTTTGTCAAACTTTGTTTGACCTTGTTGAACTTGGGATAATTCACTTGGACTTTTCAAAGTTGATTTGAAGTGATTTTGAAGTTTGACCTTTCTTTAATTATTTTAATTCAAGTTTATTTTCAAATATTAAAATGCCAAAAATATTTTGTTTATTTCTTGACTTCCAATCTTCATCTCATTTCTGATTTTATGGTTTGACCTTGATCTTCCCTATCTTTGGTCAACATTTATGGATTGGTACATTCCTTTTCATTTGATGCATTTTATTTTCTTCTTTTCCATTATCCATCTTCTTCTTATTCTCCTTCTTTTCTATTTGATCAATGAGCTAAAGGTTGATAAGTTAGCATTGATTAGGGAGGTTTAATCTTCCTTGATTCAAATCTAATTCATCTTGATCAAATGATCAAGTGAATGATTTTGCATTAAGGATAGGTTGCTTTCTAAATCATACAAAGGACTTAAACCAATACAAGATCATTTCTCTTCCTCTTTTTGGCATGGCAAGTTGTTGGAACTTGGTTCACTAATCAAGACTTCTAACTTGTGTTGTTGCCTACATTATTATTGACCGGCCTCAGATAGTTGTGACTTCTACATAAGTCCAATTACGATTGCTTAACATAGCGCTAAATTTGCCTTATGGCACACTAACTACTAACATTAACCATTAACAATTAACATTTACTTTTTGCCCTTTACTTTTATGCAATTTACTATTCTTGTACATATTATTCATTTGCTTTTTTTTCCTTTGCTCATTTGAGCACATGTTTATGTTAATGCAATTTGCCTTTTGCTCACTTGAGCACATAATTGTATATATATATTATTGTGCTTGTACTTTTGTTTTGATTATTGTGGACCAAAATGCAAAGAAATGGACAAATGGACTTAGTTTCTAGGACTTCCCCTATGCAAATTGGAGTAAAAGGATCTTAATGTAAAGATGGATTAGAAGGACCAAACCTCTAAACTCACTCTTGTCCATTCTTGATTTACTTCATGGAACTTTTTGATGTGTGTGCTTTTGTGCTAGGGAATCCTATTTGAGCCAAAATGAAGAACCATCACCATGCCCATCCAAAGTGAAAGATACAAGAGCCATTGGGGATCTTCTAAGAGCTTGCTTGATTAATTTGATTGCTTGAGCTTTTACTTATTTGCTTGCACATTCCAAAGGATGGGAGCTACTTGGATCATCAATATGATCTCAAGAGAGGAACTCCATTTGTGGTCTTGTTTCTTATCCTTCATCTCTTGTATGATTAGGACTCTAGCCATTCTTCTTCTTCCCTCCACTCTAACCCAAGTCAAAACTTTTTGTGCAAACCTTAACACTTGTTTTCAAACATTAGAAACCTGAGCATTATGCTTTTGATTTTCCAACTTTCTTTTCATAACACTTATTTTAAATTGAATCTTTAAGTCAACTTTGACTATATTTTGTAAATACTTTTCATTGGTAAATATAACCCATTCAAATGTCTTTTTGTGGTTTCAATGGTCACTTTCTTAATCAAACTTTTCATAACCTTTAGCTATTAGGTTTGAGTTATCCTTGAGGTAGATGTAATACTCACCTATATCCTTAGTGATGGACAATGAGTCTTCCATGCTTATTATAGGGTTAACCCCTCACTAGCATGTTGAAGCTATCCTCACATGGTGGATTTGTGGTTTTTTTAGGTTGAGTTTTCTCCCTTGGGTAACAAAAGACCTTAAGGCTTTTGGACCAATCAATTCACTAACTCATTTTGAGATTTTTACCCCGAACTACGAGGTTTTGATCTTAATCTTTTTTTTTAAGATGGTACGTAGGCAATGGGTTCATCCATCCAAACACAAAAATGTAAATAAACTTGTATATTCTCTTCTCATCTCTTCAATCATGTTTGCACAAAAAAAAATCACAAAATACCAACCTTACAACAAGTATGAAAAGGGCTCCCTAGGAATACCTAGGATGTTTTGGGTGCTTAAAACCTTCCCATTGCATAACCAAACCCCTTACCCCGATCTCTGACATTTTTACTAGTTTTTCATTTGATAAAACTTTTAGGTTTTTGTTCGCTTTCTAACCATTCCTTTGGATAAATAGAAGTGCGGTGTATCGCAACCTGAAAAATGGAATGCGAAAAAAAACAATCGGCGAAGAAAGACAGGAGAGTCGCCACCGTGCGTTATTTATCCCAAAGGAGGGAAAGGAAACGCTCGAAGTAAACCAGGAAAAAGGAAAGGACAAGACAGGGTCTCGCAACCAAATCTTGGGTTCGGGAGTCGATTATGCAAATTGAAAGGTATTAGCACCCCTACGCATCCGTAGTACTCTACGGGATCCACTTTTATAGTTCTTGTCTAAAGGGTGTGGGTTTATCTAATGTGTTATTTACTAAAAAAAAAGGGTCAAAAGAAAATGACTCGCACGGATGTCGCATCCACTGCATACGTATCTCATCTGAATATGAGAATCAGAGTCTTCGTAGCTCGGCTACCTAGGGGTTAAGGGTAATTGTGCTCGCTAAGACATCGCGTCTTATGCCTACGTATCTCATCTGGAATGAGAATCAGAGCAAACCGTAGTTCGGCTAACTACGGGGTTAAGGATTGGGTTTTGGACGAACGACGTTACTAAGCAATCTACCGGATGCTCGACCTTTGGAGACTTACTCGCCTGTAGTAGAAGGAGTTAACATGTTCTTAGGAGAAGAAAAATCAATGAGTTGGTAGGGTTAGGGATGCTCATGCAAAAAGGGTAATGAGGATAAGACCTCATAGCTCTTAACCCTGGACAGGGTGAGCTCATGACAAGGCGTGGGGGTTCAGAAAGGGGGAACCCTCTCCACTGACTGACCGGACAAAAGATCTGGGGTTTTTGTTCAGAAGCATCGACACGTAGTGTGATCTTAAAGAACGACGCACTGAATAATTGGGGATTGACTATTGATCCCTTTTATCCGTCAATTGCCTCTTCAGGGAGGTCTTTGGGCAAAAAGTAGTGAAATACGGGAAAGATAAAGGGGGTTAAGAGATCTACCACACGGATAAAGATCTGAAGCAACAGAAAATAAAGAGATAAGAAACCCAAAGATCTCTCAAGCTAGCACCATCAAAGAAAGCGAGTCAGTACAGGTAATCGGAATAAACCTCCAGGTGGTATCCCACAAATAAAGTGGAACACCAGGCAAACCATCTCTGCAAGAGTCATATGAGCCCTCACAAAAACTCAACAAAAGGGTTAGTGAAACACGATAAGCATTTTTTTCATGGATAACAGTATGGTTTCAGAAACCTCAAACCCTGTGGCATACACTTCAGAAATTAAACGATTAAGCATTCAAGGCATTATTTATACATTTATACATAATTATGAACCCGTGGGCAAAAACCTAATGAAATTCATCCATCATACCTCAAACATTCAGAGTATTCAACTTCAAAGCACAAAGGTAATGGGAATAAGGGCAAACCTGATTGGAGAGCTTGATTGAAATTGAGTTGCACCCGTGAGGTTTACAAAACAATCTTTAGGGTTTATGTGAGGCATGTGATTCTGTGGAAATGAGTTTCCTTCAGGGTCTGGAGGTTGCTCTGAACTCTGTTAGGTTTCTCTCCAGGTTTTGTCCAGGGTTTTGTTCCAAGGAAACCTCAGAGTGTTTTGCTTCTCTCCCTTTTTCTGTCTGTTCTCCCCCTTTTTTCTCAAATGAAGCCTTGGTATTTATAGACTGAATTTCATGGCTTTGTGGGCTCAAATGAGAGAGACCCAAGTCCAAAATTTATTTATTTATTTAATTAATTTTTATTTTATTTTTTTATTTTTATTTTTTTTGTTTTTGTTTTTGTTTTTTTTTAAATAAAGTTTCTTGGATCTGATTCTGATTGACATGATGAAATGTTAAATGACCTAAAAATGAATGCATGAATGAGGAGGGCAAATTTTTGGGTGTTACAGCTGCCCCTATTCAATCATCAGTTAACCCGAGCAGGATGAAAGCGAACAGCTTATCAGACAAACAGGGTGAGCTGTGGTTGAATACCAAAGACAGACCGAAAATTTGCGCTCTGAGAATACCACAAAAATGCTGAAATACACCGCGTTGTTTATTTCTCTTCCGATCCTCAGGCTGAATCTGAATCAGTCTTCTGACTTAATTTGGAGTTTCGATCCTCTGGCTGAATCTATACTCAATTTAGTCCTCTGGTTGCATGTTAATTTTGATCCTCGGGCTGGATACGGTTTCAATCTTCTGGCTAGATCTTCTTCGATCTTCTGGCTAGATCTTCATCGATCTTCTGGCTAGATCTCCTTTGTTTCGATTCTCTGGATGAATCTATTTTCTTTGATTCTCTGGCTGAATCTACTTCGATCTTCTGGCTAGATCTGAATTGTTTCGATTCTCTGGCTGAATCTATTTCCGGTCTTCGGGCTAGACCTGACTTCGATCTTCTGGCTAGATCTTCTTCGATCTTCTAGCTAGATCTTCTTTGTTTCGATTCTCTGGCTGAATCTATTTTCTATGATTCTCTGGCTGAATCTACTTCGATCTTCTGGCTAGATCTGAATTGTTTCGATTCTCTGGCTGAATCTATTTCCGGTCTTCGGGCTAGACCTGACTTCGATCTTCTGGCTAGATCTGAATTGTTTCGATTCTCTGGCTGAATCTATTTCGATCTTCTGGCTAGATCTGAATTGTTTCGATTCTCTGGATGAATCTATTTTCTTTGATTCTCTGGCTGAATCTATCTATTTTTCGGTCTTCGGGCTAGACCTGACTTTGATCTTCTGGCTAGATATGGATTGTTTTAATGATAAATTCCCATCATTAGGATCTCGTATCTGGGGCATGCGCTGGTTGACCCTCTTTCGAAATCTACAGTCTTCATGTTAGATATGCAGCTTCGAGAATATCCCACTCTTGGGCTTCGTACATATTCTTCAGGCTAGAACATGTTATAACGACTCTTCGATTAGACTTTGTTTTTTTAATGCGATCTGCGGGCTGGATCCTCTTGTAGGTTGATTTTCTTTGAGCTGTCAATCTATTCCTCCAGCTGGCTTGCTGGGGAAATAATGTTCGTAGTCGACTCTCTGGCTGAATCTTCAAAACGAACCTTAGGCTGACTCTTGGGAAAATGATTCTCAGGCTGAATCTTCAAAAATGACCCTCAGGCTGGATCACTGGAAAACGATTCTCAGGCTGAATCTTCAAAAATGACCCTTAGGCTGGATCACTGGAACAACGATTCTCAGGCTGAATCTTCAAAAATGACCCTCAGGCTGGATCACTCACACTTGATCCTCTGGCTGGATCTCATGACTCTGGTTGTAAAGTAATTCTTCAGTCTGCTTTGAAGGACCTGTTTATCAGCTTATGTGTATGCTTGATATGATATACATGCAAATGTGAATATTATGCATGGTGTGAAAAGAAATCTGCTTGGGGAAGCAAACTCTGGTAGGGAGCGGATCGCTGTATCGATCCTTGAATGCTCTGTGGGGAACGATCCGTCTGTCGGGACCGGGGAGCCACCGAAAATAAATCGACCTTTTTTTAAAAGTTGACCTTGCTGGGGAAGTATCAACTATGGAAACTTTGCTTGGTGAGGCTCTGCGAGGAGAGTCTGCGAGGAAAGCACTTCCTGGGGAAATGTCGTAGGAATCGACCTTTGCTGGGGATATGAACTTGCTAATCATCCTCAGGCTGGGGAGTATAACAAATCTGTTAGAAATAATCTGCTGGGGGAATGAGATGAACACTGGGAACACCACCCTCTTGTCTGTTGGGTATGTGACTACTCCGCTGTTGCTGGGAAGATACAGTCTGGCACTATCAACTCCGCTGGGGATATATAGTCTGGATACTGTCATCTCTACTAGGGATAGGCTCTGCTGAGGAGAGACTTTGTCAACCGCTTGGGGATGAGGATTCATGACTTGGCATCCGGTTCCTGTGACCTGTAACCAAAAAATACACGTATGCCCCGGGGAATTACTCGGTTTGAATTCACCGTCCGGGATTAAGCACATTCAAAGCAATTTTGACTGTTTTCCTGCGCAAGTCATCTGCAAAAGCCACCATTACATTCAGATGCAATATGTTTCCTCAAGAATTCAAACATCTTTTGCAAACAAACTGATAAATGAAAAGTAAAGAGGCTTTTTAACTGAATTATTCGACTTTTGTTGGTTGAAAAATTTGTGCCAAGAATAGGCGAGTACATCAGGAAGCTGATCCCTGGAAAGAGGTGATTGCTATAAATTGAACAAGAGAAACTATCCTAATGGCAATGTGGAAACGGGGTCTCACCGAGTTTCAACTCTGCTATGGCTCGTATGTCCTCAAGACGCTCTACTCATCTTGCTTTCTGAAGTGGATGATTAGTCGATCTTTAACCTTCGGAGATTGCCGGATTGAATGAAACGGTGATATAACACAGGTGAACTCAGATTGCAGTCATTCGCTTATTCCCTAACTTTTGCGTGGACCGCCCTTTTGGGTTTTCAATCCACCGGGATACCCTTTTTTGCCTGAGCCGCCCTTTCGAGTTTTCGACTCACCGGGTGTACATTTTTTTTTATATCCCTAACTTTTGCCCGAACCTCTTTATTCTTTTTTTTGGTTCGTCGGGATGCCCTTTTTTGCCTGGACTATTCTTTTTACTGTCCAGCGGGTCTATTTTATGCGAAGTATTTTTTAACTGCGTCTGAGTTGACAGGGGACGGGAAGTCTTCGCCATCCATGGTTGTTAGCATCAGAGCTCCGCCAGAGAAAACCCTTTTAACCACGTATGGACCCTCGTTGTTCGGTGTCCATTTGCCCCTGTGATCTGTGTTGGGAGGAAGAATTCTTTTGAGTACCAATTCACCGACTCGATACTCCCGAGGGTGCACTTTCTGATCAAACGCTCTCTTCGCCCGTCTCTGATATAGTTGGCCATGGCATATAGCTGCTAGTCTCTTTTTCCTCAACTAGGCTTAGCTGATTGTATCGAGAACGGACCCATTCTGCTTCGTCCGGCTTCATTGTTGGTGCAGGGAAAAGTTATTCTGGCACAAAATGGCATAAGAACCCCCTCCGGTGTGATCAACACTGCACCAACTCCGCGACCATTGACGTTGACCACCCCATCAAACATCATAATCCATTTGGATTCAGGGTCAGGCCCCTCCTCCGGGAGTGGTTCCTCGCAATCTTTCGATTTGAGAAACATGATGTCCTCATCAGGAAAGTCGAACCTCATAGGTTGGTAATCATCAATCGGTTGCGCGGCAAGATAGTCTGACAAGACACTTCCTTTGATGGCTTTTTGTGAAGTGTATTGGATGTCATACTCTGTCAACATCATTTGCCACCTAGCTACCCTGCTGGCTTTTCAAAAATATACTTGACTTGATCCATCTTTGATATCAATAGAGTCGTGTGAGTCAACATATATTGTCTTAGTCGGCGAGCAGCCCATGCCAAAGCGCGGCAAGTTTTCTCGAGCAGTGAGTATCTTTGTTCACAGTCGGTAAACTTTTTGCTAAGGTAGTATATTGCATGCTCTTTTCGACCTGACTCGTCATGCTGACCGAGCACACAACCCATTGACCTTTCTAACACAGTCAAGTACATGATCAACGGTCTTTTCCTCTCGGCCTGTAGACTGGCCCCGATCTTGATCTCTTTCTTGTCGTCTTTGGTACCAATGTTGATGGTCTCAACCACCTCCTGATAAGGTGTGATAGCTCGGTCCTCCTATTTCAACAACCTGGCTAACTCCTCAGGCAATTCACAATCTTCCTCAACCCCTTCTTCGGCTTGATAGATAGGATTGTCGAAGTCATACTTGGTCATAGCAGTGTCGTTAGTAGTGAGATCCGGGTGATAGTTTTACGAGGTGTTTTTTGGAAAGAAAAACGAAAAAGAAACATGAAAAAGAAACATTGTCGTTTTTGTAAAAGTAAAAATAATTGAAAGAAAGAGAACCCAAAATTGTTTGCAAAAGCTGTCCTTTATCGATGATGAAAATAATTGTGAAATGTAACTAAATGGATGGCCCTACAGATGAGTCATTACACCTTGGTCAAAGTGTAAGACTTTGTTATGCATGTGATAAAAGGAAAACAATAAAAATTACTCCTTCAGTAGAGTAAACCAGACGACTTTTTTAGACGACCAATTGTCGAGCTTTTCTCCTAGGACACACGGGCGAATCCAGCTATCTAAGTCACAGTCGCTGTCAGCCTTGTCTTCATCTGCAACATTGACGGTGTGGGGAGAAACCAAACCCCTGCTGGAGAAAGTACCGACTTCATTCTTCTGAGACCCCAGAGTATACCCCAATCTAAACTTGTCTTCTTTTATGATTGGCTCCACAAATTTGCCCCATCCTTGGGCATTACCAGCCTTAACCACTTCAACAGCTTGCTTGTATGAAGAGATAGAAGTCCCGACCTTCTCAGACTCAGGTGAAAAGACAGTTTCGGGCGCGACCTCACTGATGTTTATGGCTTCGAAGCCCTGACACAGCATCTCATGCATCTCGCCATCCATCTCCATATACTTAAATGTAGACAGGTGGCTAACAAAAATATCCTCTTCACCACAGACGGTGATGATCTGACCTTCTAGTCCATATTTGAGCTTCTGGTGGAGAGTAGAAGTAACAGCACCGGCAGCATGAATCCAGGGTCGACCTAGCAGACAGCTATAGGCAGGCTGGATATCCATCACATAAAAGGTACTCTTGAACACCTGTGGTCCAATCTTAACTGGCAACTCGACTTCGCCACAAACAGCTCGCTTAGAGCCATCAAAAGCCCTTACAACTAAATTACTCGGCCTCAGGGTGGCGTCATCGCAATCCAACTTCGTTAAGGCTTTCTTTGGGAGAACATTCAGAGAAGAACCTGTATCAACCAAAACATGGGAAAGCACTGTCCCTTTGCATTCCATTGTGATATGCAAGGCTTTGTTGTGATTCCTGCCCTCAGATGTTAGGTCATAATCGGTGAAACCTAGCGCATGGCTAGTATGTACATTCGAAACTACCGACTCCAGTTGGTCAACAGTTATCTCTGGGGGAACATAAGCCATATTCAGTACTCTCAACAAGGTTGCTCTGTGAACCTTAGAGCACATCAATAGTGAGAGAATGGAGATCTTTGAGGGTGTCTGATTTAGCTGGTCGACTACCTTGTAGTCACTTTTCTTGATAATCCTCATAAACTCATCCACTTCCTTCTCGAATGCGGTCTTAGGAGGAGCTTCCTCGGTAGTAACCTCTTCGGTGGATACCTGTTTTCCTTTAGCCTTGGCAGCTGCCTCAGCTTCAGCATTCGTGCGCAATGTTGATGGTGCAAATAGGCGTCCACTGCGAGCGAAGCCACCAATTCCTCCAACATTGTCTACAACGGAGCTACCAATGTCAATGTCTTCTTCATTAACTTTCTGCCCCTGGCAGTAGATATCAGCCCCATAGTGCCATGGGATAGCACTGTCTTTCTCATACGGAACAGGTCCTGGTACCATGATGGTGACCGGATCAATCAAAGTCGGTTGAGGGTTGTCAGAGTAAATTGGTGCTGGACTTTCTGGGAAATATATTGTTGTCGGAGCGGGTCTCTCGGGAACATATATTTCTTCAGGAGTGAAATAAAACGTTACTGTCGACACATCATTCTTCACTGGACAAGTCTGATCGAACTGAAGACAACCTTCATCTATCAGTTGCTGAATACCCCTTCTCAAACTATCACATCCGTTCTTGGCGTCTTGACAATTTCTGCACTCTTCCCCACATCCCGGGAAAATCCGTCTTTTCAAGAGTCGGTCTTTGACCACCGATAGCGAAGTCTTCACTTTAGTCACATCAGAAACCAAATTCAAAGTTTCCCCACTATCAACAGCATTAATCATCTGCCCGCCGTGAGCTGGCATCGGGTTTTGGATAACATTAGGCACCGGAGAAAAATTGATGGCCTGGGCATCTCTCAAATCTTGTACCTTTAGCTGGAGAGCCTTGCAATTATCTGTAGTATGGCCAGGTGCGTTGGAGTGAAAAGCACATCTGGCGTTGACATCATAACCTCTAGGCAGATTGTTGGGATCGACTGGTGGGGCCAGAGTTCTCAACGTAACCAGATTCATGTCAATCAGCTTGGGAAGTAATACAGAATAAGGCATTGGGATTGGCTCAATGACCCGGTCCGCCTGCCTTGGACGTTGTTGATAGGGTCTTTGCTGACCCGGATTACCTCCTTGTTGTTGATTGTTGTACCTGGGTTGCTGTTGCGGATGATACTGCGGTTGAGGAACAGGTGTTGGAATAGTGACTGTGGCCACTTGATCTTGATAATAATTAGGGCGTCCTCTTCCCCTGCCTCTGCCGGCATATACAACGCTCGTCTCACCTTCTCTTCTTCACTGACCGTTACCAGCAAACGGTTTCTTGGGAACTGATGAGTTGGAAGCACTGTTGTCTTGAATTCGGCCCATCTTCAACATACTCTCGATCCTTTCTCAAGCAATCACTATCTCTGCAAAGCTGATTGACGGGAAAGCAGCCAATCTCTCGATATAATTGCCTTGAAGAGTGTTCATGAACATGTCCGCCATCTCCCTTTCAGACATAGGGGGTTGGACGGACGCAACAATCTGTCTCCAACGCTGAGCATATTCTCTAAAGGTCTCCTTGGCAGTCTGAGACATTCCTTGCAACAAGGTCCGATTTGGAGCCATGTCCAAGTTGTATTGATATTTCTTGACAGAAGCCTCTGCCAAGTCTTTCCAGCTCTTGATGGTAGTACGAGACAAATGAGAATACCATTCACGAGAAGCTCCAGTTAGACTGTCTTCAAAATAGTACATCCACAGCTTTTCATCTTCCGTGTGAGCTCCCAACCTTCCCACATAAGATTGGAGATGAGTGCGTGGGCAAGAAGCCCCATTGTATTTCTCAAAAGTAGGAGGTTTGAACTTGTGAGGGATCCTTACTCCCTGAACCAGACCAAGATTGGTGACATCAAAACCTAAGGAATTTTGAGACTCCAAATATTTGAGCTTCTCAGCAAGCTCATCCATACGGCGAGTGGTCTCGAGGGCCTCGTCGTGCAAAGAAAATTGATCATACTGACAATCTTCAGTAACGGGACGCCCGTTAATCCGAATCCCTTGATTCACATTGTACCTTCCGCCAATACCATTCCCAACATTTCCCGTGTTGCCAACATTACCCGGGTTTCCATCAACATTTGCGTTACCCGCGTTTCCAGTGTTCACAGGGTTATCAGTGTTCTCAGGGTTACCAGGGTTCCCAGGGTTACCAGGGTTCCCCTCAGCACTTGGTATTTCCACCTCTGGATCGGGCCTCGGTTGCTCAACCAATTCCCTCAGCTTTTCTTGGCCTGCTGCCATACCAGTCATCAATGTCATGAACTGATCCATCCTTTCACGCATATCAGCCAGTTCTTTCTGTATCTGGTCCATTGCTAGTCGTGGACGGTTTTCCTTTGTCGGGTACCTGTGAACTCGCTTGGGACCAATAACTGCCTGCAACAGGGAACAAACATTAGATACTGCGGTGACACCTGCAAAACAAACAAGGGCTAGTATATATGGTATGTGATGCACTGCTTATTCGATTTTAAGGCCCCCTCTTAAAAAGGGAATACCCTGCAAATGAATAAGCATGAGATGTTGGATGCAAATATGCAGATGATGTTATGCAATGCAATGGCATGTCAATCAGAATTGCTGGATCCGCTTGAACATCTATCAGGTTGCACTGCCTAGAGAGAAATTAAGAGGATCAAGCAAAGCACACCAAACAAAGGTCATGGGATGGATCATGTTATCCTTAATATCAACCATCCATTTTTGGTGGATTATGGTTTACACCTTATCAACACCCAAGTTTCATTGATATTAAGGATACCTGAACGGATCAACCATGAATCAAGGGTTTGTTGCAAGTCACGAGCATGGAGATTAGGTTAAGAACCACCCAAAGGGAGTGTACTAAGGTTTAAACCTGCCAAACATGTTCTACAAAAGGTTCCCATAGTCATAATCCCATCTTTCGGATATTATCGGAGAAACGACTACTCGTATTCCAAAAATATTCTCAAGAGAGACTCTTATGAGTGTAGTATCGCGTAACAATCGTATCAAATCTTACACTTGAACGACTTTCGCACTACGTCCTACGAATAGGCCAAGATGGGTTTGGTAAACTAAGGTCCTTGGCTTCTAAGGTCTATATTGGAAAAAGTAATGTCTAACCACAACTTACTTGTGTGACATTATTGATCCCAACATGACCTCCACCAAGTGAATGGGC
The DNA here is from genome assembly GCF_024323335.1 of Lathyrus oleraceus. Taxonomy (NCBI): domain Eukaryota; kingdom Viridiplantae; phylum Streptophyta; class Magnoliopsida; order Fabales; family Fabaceae; genus Lathyrus; species Lathyrus oleraceus. The sequence continues at coordinate 197,512,954 of NC_066580.1, read as the reverse complement.
TTGCAAGTCAACTTGCTAAGGAATAACTCCACACAAGTCAACAAGACTATGCCATTCTCCTATCCTAACTGCACTCGAGTTCGGGTATAGAACTCATCTCACAAACAGAACCAGCAGATACGGCAGTCATATGTACACAATGCAATAAAGCAGGTAAATTCTGAAAGATAAATAACTGTACAAAAGAATAAACACCCAATAAACAAACAACCTACAAAAGCTAGGAGGGACTCGCTTAGGGAAACCGGGTCCCCAGCAGAGTCGCCAGCTATCGCAACCTGAAAAATGGAATGCGAAAAAAAACAACCGGCGAAGAAAGACAGGAGAGTCGCCACCGTGCGTTATTTATCCCAAAGGAGGGAAAGGAAACGCTCGAAGTAAACCTGGAAAAAGGAAAGGACAAGACAGGGTCTCGCAACCAAATCTTGGGTTCGGGAGTCGATTATGCGAAGGGAAGGTATTAGCACCCCTACGCATCCCTAGTACTCTACGGGATCCACTTTTGTAGTTCTTATCTAAAGGGTGTGGGTTTATCTAATGTGTTATTTACTATAAAAAAAGGGTCAAAAGAAAATGACTCGCACGGATGTCGCATCCACTGCATACGTATCTCATCTGAATATGAGAATCAGAGTCTTCGTAGCTCGGCTACCTAGGGGTTAAGGGTAATTGTGCTCGCTAAGACATCGCGTCTTATGCCTACGTATCTCATCTGGAATGAGAATCAGAGAAAGTCGTAGTTCGGCTAACTACGGGGTTATGGATTGGGTTTTGGACGAACGACGTTACTACGCAATCTACCGGATGCTCGACCTTTGGAGACTTACTCGCCTGTAGTAGAAAGAGTTAACGTGTTCTTAGGAGAAGAAAAATCAATGAGTTGGTAGGGTTAGGGATGCTCATGCAAAAATGGTAATGAGGATAAGACCTCATAGCTCTTAACCTTGGACAGGGTGAGCTCATGACAAGGCGTGGGGGTTCAGAAAGGGGAAACCCTCTCCACTGACTAACTGGACAAAAGATCTGGGGTTTTTGTTCAGAAGCATCGACACGTAGTGTGATCTTAAAGAACGACGCACTGAATAATGGGGGATTGACTATTGAGCCCTTTTATCCGTCAATTGCCTCTTCAGGGAGGTCTTTGGGCAAAAAGTAGTGAAATGCGGGAAAGATAAAGGGGGTTAAGAGATCTACCACACGGATAAAGATCCGAAGCAACAGCAAATAAAGAGATAAGAAACCCAGAGATCTCTTAAGCTAGCACCATCAAAGAAAGCGAGTCAGTACAGGTAATCGGAATAAACCTCCAGGTGGTATCCCACAAATAAAGTGGAACACCAGGCAAACCATCTCTGCAAGAGTCATATGAGCCCTCACAAAAACTCAACAAAAGGGTTAGTGAAACACGATAAGCATTTTTTTCATGGATAACAGTATGGTTTCAGAAACCTCAAACCCTGTGGCATACACTTCAGAAATTAAACGATTAAGCATTCAAGGCATTATTTATATATTTATACATAATTATGAACCCGTGGGCAAAAACTAATGAAATTCATCCATCATACATCAAACATTCAGAGTATTCAACTTCAAAGCACAAAGGTAATGGGAATAAGGGCAAACCTGATTGGAGAGCTTGATTGAAATTGAGTTGCACCCGTGAGGTTTACAAAACAATCTTTAGGGTTTATGTGAGGCAGGTGATTCTGTGGAAATGAGTTTCCTTCAGGGTCTGGAGGTTGCTCTGAAATCTGTTAGGTTTCTCTCCAGGTTTTGTCCAGGGTTTTGTTCCAAGGAAACCTCAGAGTGTTTTGCTTCTCTCCCTTTTTCTGTCTGTTCTCCCCCTTTTTTCTCAAATGAAGCCTTGGTATTTATAGACTGAATTTCATGGCTTTGTGGGCTCAAATGAGAGAGACCCAAGTCCAAAATTTATTTACTTATTTAATTAATTTTTATTTTATTTTATTTTTTTATTTATTTTATTTATTTATTTTATTTTTTTTTTTCGTTTTCGTTTTTTTTTTCCGTTTTTTTTTTAAAATAAAGTTTCTTGGATCTGATTCTGATTGACATGATGAAATGTTAAATGACCTAAAAATGAATGCATGAATGAGGACGGCAAATTTTGGGGTGTTACACGGTGGCGACTCGACTTGTATGGTTTACCTTAGATTTAGTCAATATCTTTAATGGTAACGAATACCCCGCTACAGAAAAGTGGCGACTCTACTGGGGATCATTTTCCTAGTGGGTTTCGCCTACTTTTCATATTTGTTGTATTGTATTGTATATTGTTTTGTGACATATTTTTGTGCAATTTGGGATTACTGTATTGTATGTAATGATTGAATTGCTTGAATATTAATTCTTTGTATGCTTGGTGATCTTTGTGAGATGAGTTCTATACCCGAACTCGAGTGCACTTAAGATAGGAGAATGGCATAGTCTTGTTGACTTGTGTGGAGTTATTCCTTAGCAAGTTGACTTGCAAGTCCATTCACTTGGTGGAGGTCATGTTGGGATCAATAATGTCACACAAGTAGTTGTGGTTAGACATTACTCTTTCCAATATAGACCTTAGAAGCCAAGGACCTTAGTTTACCAAGCCCATCTTGGACTATTCTTAGGATGTAGTGCGAAAGTCGTTCAAGTGTAATATTTGATACGATTGTTACGCGATACTGCACTCATAAGAGTCTCTCTTGAGAATATTTTTGGAATACGAGTAGTCGTTTATCCGATAATATCCGAAAGATGGGATGATGACTACGGGGACCTCTTGTAGAACATGTTTGGCAGGTTTAAACCCTAGTACACTCCCTTTGGGTGGTTCTTAACCGAGACTCCATGCTCGTGACTTGCAACAAACCCTTGATTCGTGGTTGATCCTCTCTTGTGTATCCTTAATGTCAATGGAACTTGGGTGTTGATAAGGTGTAGACCATAATCCACCAAAATGAATGATTGATATTAAGGATGACTTGATCCATCCCATGACCTTTGTGTGGTGTGATTTGCTTGATCCTTGAGTGTGATTGTTGCATCCATGCATTCATGCATTCATACACATCCATATCATCAATAATAAGAAAATTTTCAAGGAACTTAAAGAGGTCTATTTGCAAACTTTCAGACATGGAAAGACAAAGAAGGAATACAAAGAAGTACAGTTTCAGACAATCAGACTTGAAAGAGTTAAGGAATTTGACATCCTATGTACTAGATCCCTTGGGTTTCAAGGCTCGTTTTGGGAAGCTTCTTTCTCTTCTGACTACTCAAGTGGACGAAGGACTGATGAGTGTATTGGCGCAGTTTTATGATCCCTTATACCGTTGCTTCACTTTTCCGGATTTCCAGGTTTTGCCTACGCTTGAGGAGTATGCCTACCTTGTGGGTATACCTATTCTAGACTAGTTGTCGTTCAGTGGCTTAGAGAGTATTCCTACTTCTCAAGAGATAGCTGATATGTTTCATATAGATGAATCTCTGGTTGGTGCACATATGACTACCAAAGGTGGAATTCAAGGTCTCCCTTCTGAGTTCCTCATTACTTAAGCTACTATGTATGGGAAGGCCATCAGTGAGGACGCTTTTGAGGCCATATTTGTACTTCTCATCTATGGACTAGTGTTATTTCCCAACATCGACAAGTTTGTGGACGTGAACGCTATTAGGATTTTCTCTACTCTTAATCCCGTTCCGACTCTGTTGGGCGACACTTACTTTTCTTTGCATATGAGAAATGCAAAGGGTGGTGGTGCCATTGTGTGTTGTTTACCTCTGTTGTATAAGTGGTTTATTTCTCACTTACCGTAGACGGTTGCCTTCAAGGAGAACAAAGGATGTCTACGGTGGTCCACGAGACTCATGTCTCTCACCAATGATGATATCTTTTGGTACAACCGTGTGTATGATGGTGTGCAGATTATCGACTCTTGTGGTGAATTCTCCAATGTGCCTCTTCTTGGTACATGTGGTGGGATTAACTACAACCCTATTTTGGCACGTCGTCAACTTGGGTTCCCCCTAAAGGACAAACCCAATAACATTCTGTTAGAGGGTGTGTTATTTCAGGAGGGTAAAGATTCCCAAGGCTTAAAAGGCAGGATGGCTCGCGCTTGGCGCAAGATCCATAGGAAAGGAAGGAAGGAGCTAGGACCGAAGAATTGCATTGCTTTGGAGCCTTATACTTCTTGGGTTAGGGGGAGAGCTGATGAATACCTCATGCCTTACGAGTATCCGAGGCCTACACCTTTGGTTGTGGTTGGGCCTTCAACCCTCCCTGACCAAGGAGTAGAGGAGTTGAGAGATAAAGACCATTCACGTGCTTGGATCCGTGAACGAGAGGAGTTGCTTCAGTAGATCAAGGAGAAGGATACTTTGATTGAATTCCTTGAACATCAGGTTATTGATGATCCTGATGATGCATGGACCTCTCTGCTTCCTCAGTCTTCCAGGTTTTAGAAGAGGAAGTACGATCGACTCGCCAAGGAGAAGGCAGATATGGAGGCAGCCTATGAGGAGGAGGTGAAGAGGCTCCGTGCATCTTATCTTCCAGTCTCTCGAGCATTAGATGATTGTTTCTAGAGATCCATAGGATGATCATTTTCCATCTCTCTTGTATTATATTCGGTTACCAAAGTTGTACTTCTTTGATGTAAAAATATTTTCCATATATTATTGATATTGTGTTCCATATGAGATGAATGTTTAATATTTCTAATATTTGCAAATAGGACTCTAAAAAGTTCCTCTGATAAGTGAAAATAAATCATAGGCACAAGCATTGCATGCATCATACGCATAAGCAGGTTTTGCTCCAGGCTTCTGGTCCTATGGTCTAACTCTGTGTTCTTCATTTATTTTAAAGACAAGCTGACTCACCGGTACTACACCATAGCCAACTCATCAAAACTGATGGATCATTTGGAACAAGAGAACCGCGAGCTGAAAGAGGAAGTAGCCAGATTGTGCCCTGATGGAGTCATTCATGGCTGCCCAGATCCAGTCTTCTCTGACACCCTCAACTCCTCCCCAGAGGACGGTAATTTCTGAGATCGTAACTTCTACTGTGCCTGCTGCAACAGCCCACTTTGTGCCATCTATGCCAGCTGGATTCCCGTGGGGAATGCCCGCCAATTTTGTGCCAGAGGATTTTGCTCCTACTCTTGCTTCTTTGTCGGCATCTAGCCCGGTCCTTTCAGTGCCACCTTCCGTTGTGCACACGTTACCAAGAGTTGAAGATACCATCTACCATTCTGAACCATTTGAAGGTCCAGATGTTTATGAGAAGATGGATGACATGAAAGATCAATTCCTTGAGCTTCGCAAGGAACTGAAGACTTTGAGGGGGAAAGACCTCTTTGGTAAAAGTGTTGTTGAGTTGTGCCTTCTGCCCAACGTGAAAATCCCTATTAAATTCAAAGTACCTGACTTTGAGAAGTATAAGGGAAACACATGCCCCCTCGGCCATCTTGTGATGTATGCTCGCAAGATGTCGATGCAAACTGACAATGACCAATTGCTCATCCACTATTTCCAGGACAGTCTGTCCGGTGCCGCTCTCCGGTGGTACATAGGTCTGGAAAGTTCGAACATCCGCTCTTTCAACGATCTTGGCGAGGCCTTCGTCAAGAAATATAAATATAATGTGGATATGGCTCCTGATAGGGACCAACTGAGGGCAATGTCCCAGAAAGAGAAAGAGACCTTCAAAGAATATGCCCAGAGGTGGCGCGAATTAGAAGCTCAGATAGTACCACCCCTTGAGGAGAAAGAGATGACCAAGATCTTTTTGAAGACCTTGAGTTCATTCTACTATGAGAAAATGATAGCCAGCGCTCCCTCAGACTTCACCGAGATGGTGAATATGGGAATGAGACTGGAAGAGGGGGTCCGTGAAGGACGTTTAACTCGAGATGAAGGTTCTTCAGCAAAGAGATATGGAAGTTTTGCAAAGAAAAAGGAGGGAGAGGCACATGTTGTGTCTTCCCATGCCAAGAGAAGACCCTCTATGAAGAGGAAGATTGCCCGCCCCATTAACAACCAGCATCAGGTAGCTCATATAGCACCTGTTTTCAGAGAAGCCCAACAATATCAACAACAACAATCTCAGCATTATCAGCAACAACAGCAGCGTCCACAACAACAGGCCTACCAACCTCGCAATAACAACAATACCAGCACCAGCTACGAGAGGAAGAGGGTCACCTTTGATCCAATTCCGATGACTTATGCTGAACTCTATCCATCTTTGATTGATAGAAAGTTAATCACTCCACGAGACCCTCCCGCCGTACCTGCTAACCCCCAGTGGTGGTACAAGCCTGAGCTTCACTGCGTATATCATTCCGGTGCTCCCAGACATGACGTGGAGAATTGTTATCCCTTGAAGACCAAGGTGCAAGACCTTGTGAGAAGCGGGATTTTATTTTTCGAGGACGTAGGTCCGAATGTGAAGAAGAACCCATTGCCCGAGCATGGGAAATCTGTCAATATGGTCCAGGGCTGTCCTGGAAAGTATAAAGTCAAATACGGTAGTCATATTCGACAATCGCTGGTCGAGATGCATCGTTTGTTGTGTGATTATAGCCATTATGAACATGACCACGATAGATGTCAAGTCTGTTCTGTTAATCAGAGAGGTTGTCGCCAGGTGCGCAAGGATGTTCAGGAAATGCTGGATGAGGGAGTCATTGAGATCCTTCAAAACATAAATGTTGATGAAGATGTTGTTGAAGTCAATGTAATTTCTCCAGTATTCCGGATACCTGAGCCTGTTATCATCAAGTATGATGGTAGCAAGCAGAAGGTTTCTCCTGCTCTGACTATTAAGTCGGCCGGTCCTATACCGTACTCTTCCGAGAAGGCAGTTCCCTATCTCTACAATGTTGTAGCATTGGAGAATGGGAAAGAGGTACCCCTGCCCTCTTCATCAGTTGTTAATATTGCTGACGTTAGTGGCTTGACCCGCAGTGGTCGTGTTTTCTCGGCTCCGCCGAAACCGCAAGCTGACGCTCGAAGGAATGACAATGTTGATTATGCTGAAATCCCGATTGGGAATGCTGTGAACGCTCCGAATCCGGCACTTGTTGCTAAACCTACTCCTACATTGAGAACTCCTGCTTCTGCTGGCCTGAGTAGCAATACGAAAGAAGACTGTGATGAGATGTTGAGGCTCATCAAGAGAAGTGAGTACAACGTAGTTGATCAGCTTCTACAAACGCCATCCAAAATCTCTGTTTTATCATTGTTGATGAATTCAGAACCACATCGAGAAGCTCTGCAGAAGGTATTGGATGTGGCGTACGTAGATCACGATATCACGATAGAGCAATTTGACAGTATTGTTGCAAACATCACCGCTTGTAACAATTTGAGTTTTTGTGACGCTCATCTCCCCGATGAGGGAAGAGACCACAACTTGGAATTACACATATCCATGAGCTGCAAGGATGATGTCATGTCCAATGTGTTGGTGGATACTAGGTCATCATTGAATGTATTACCAAAGTCCACTCTTACGAAGTTGTCATATTAGGGGCCTCCCATGAGGCAGAGTGGAGTAGTTGTGAAGGCTTTCGATGGGTCTCGCAAAATTGTGATTGGTGAGGTTGATCTCCCAGTCAAAATCGGACCAAGTGATTTCCAGATTACCTTCCAGGTTATGGACATTCACCCATCGTATAACTGTCTCCTAGGCAGACCATGGATTCACGAGGCTGGCATCGTGACATCCACCCTACACCAGAAATTGAAATTTGTAAAGAATAAGAAGTTGGTAGTGGTAGGGGGAGAAAAGGCTCTCCTGGTTAGCCATTTGTCTTCCTTCTCTTATATAGATGTTGAGGATGAAATTGGAACTCCCTTCCAAGCTTTATTTATTGTTGAACCTATTAAGAAAGGAACTCCTTCATTTGCTTCCTATAAAGATGCAAAGTTGGCCATTGAGCATGGTGCAACTGCTGGCTTGGGGAAAATGATAGAGTTGGAAGACAATAAGTCCCGGGCTGGCATAGGCTATTCTTCTGGGGTCTTCAACAAGCAAGGTTTGTTCAAGAGTGGAGGTTTCATCCACACTGGTCAAGATGAAGAGGCTGCAGCCATTCTGGAAGAAGACGAAGAGGATTCTGGCAATTTCATCATCCATGGAGGGATCTGCAATAATTGGGTCGTTGTTGATATTCCGACAGTTATCCATAAGTCAAAGTAATGTTCATTGTGTTTGAAAACCCTTCTCCCATGCCAAAAGGAGAAGTGATGACATTGTTGGCGCATAAATACAATGATGTTTTCATTCAATATATTCATGTTAAATGTTTGTTTTTCCAACTATTTTCCCTTTTCACTTTTGCATGAAATTGGTGATCACATAAAACCCTAAATAAGAATAAAATCAATCTTTTCATCTGCATAATGATTTGCTTTGTTTGAATTCTAAAATTTCTTTTATATCCAAAATCATTATGCAGGTTAATCAAACTCATTGAACATAATGATCCAACACCATCTCCCAACTTTGAATTCCCTGTATTTGAGGCGGAAGAAGATGATGTTGAAGAGATTCCTGATGAGATTACCCGTCTACTTAAGCATGAAGAGAACATCATTCAGCCGTATCTTGAGAATCTGGAAATAGTCAACTTGGGGTCTGAAGATTGTGTGCGAGAAGTGAAGATTAGGGCACTCCTGGAAGAATCTGTTAAGAGGGAGTTGATTGAGTTGCTACGAGAATATGTTGACGTCTTTGCCTGGTCATATGAAGACATCCCTGGTCTGGATACAGATATTGTGCAACATTTCCTACCTTTGAAGCCTGAGTGCGTGCCTGTAAAGCAGAAGCTCAGAAGAACTCATCCTGATATGGCAGTAAAGATCAAGGAAGAAGTTCAGAAGCAAATTGATGCGGGGTTTCTGGTGACTTCTACGTATCCTCAATGGGTGGCCAATATTGTGCTTGTGCCTAAGAAAGATGGAAAAGTCCGAATGTGTGTGGACTATAGAGACTTGAATAAAGCTAGTCCGAAAGATGATTTCCCTCTACCACACATTGATATGTTGGTAGATAATACAGCTAAATTCAATGTCTTCTCATTTATGGACGGATTTTCCGGATATAATCAGATTAAAATGGCACCCGAGGATATGGAGAAGACAACATTCATCACACCTTGGGGAACATTCTGTTATCGAGTGATGCCCTTCGGTTTGAAGAACGTCGGAGCCATGTATCAACAAGCTATGACCGCGTTGTTTCATGATATGATGCATAAGGAGATCGAGGTATATGTTGATGATATGATTGCGAAGTCAAGAACGGAAGTTGAGCATGTAGAGCACTTGTGGAAGCTTTTTTAGCGTATGAGGAAGTATAAGCTTCGTCTGAATCCCAACAAGTGTACATTTGGAGTCCGTTCCGGCAAGCTATTGGGATTTATCGTTAGTGAAAGAGGTATTGAGGTTGATCCTGCAAAGGTCAAAGCAATACAAGAGATGCCTGCGCCCAAAATTGAGAAGCAAGTCCGAGGGTTTCTTGGCCGCTTGAATTATATTTCCAGGTTCATATCCCACATGACTGCCACATGTGCACCAATATTCAAGCTCCTCCAGAAAGATCAGTCTCATGATTGGACCGAGGACTGCCAAAAGGCTTTTGACAGTATTAAAGAGTATTTGTCTGAGCCTCCGATTTTGTCTCCGCCTGTGGAAGGGAGACCATTGATTATGTATCTGACAGTTCTTGAAGACTCAATGGGTTGTGTCCTTGGTCAGCAAGATGCATCAGGGAAGAAAGAATATGCTATCTACTACCTGAGTAAGAAGTTCACTGATTGTGAGTCTCGATACTCAATGCTTGAGAAGACATGTTGTGCTTTGGCTTGGGCTGCTAAGCGCTTACGCCAATATATGTTGAATCATAGGACTTGGTTGATATCCAAAATAGATCCAATCAAGTATATATTTGAGAAGCTTGCTTTAACTGAGAGGATTGCCCGTTGGCAGATGTTGTTATCTGAGTATGATATCGAGTATCGGGCGCAGAAGGCCATTAAAGGTAGTATTTTGGCAGACCATTTGGCACATCAACCGATCGAGGAATATCAGTCAGTTCAGTATGACTTCCCAGATGAGGAGATTCTGTATTTGAAAATGAAAGATTGTGATGAGCCTACGCTCGATGAAGGGCCAGCACCTGGTTCCAGATGGAGTATGGTGCTTGATGGCGATGTAAATCAGTATGGAAATGGTATTGGGGCAGTGATTATTACTCCTCAGGGCACACATTTTCTGTTCACAGCAAGGCTAACTTTCAAATGCATGAATAATATGGCTGAGTATGAGGCCTGTATCATGGGATTGGAAGAATGTATTGATCTTAGGATCAAACATCTTGATGTTTATGGTGATTCGACCCTCGTTGTTAATCAGATTAAGGGTGAGTGGGAAACGAATCAGCCCAGCCTCATTCCATACAGAGATTACGCGAGGAGGATTTCGACGTTGTTTACTGAGGTTGACTTCCATCATATTCCTCGAGATGAGAATCGGATGGCAGACGCTCTCGCCACACTTGCTTCGATGATTATGGTCAAACTTTGGAATGAAGTTCCCAATATCACTGTGATGCGCTTGGATAGACCAGCTCATGTATTAGCAGTAGAGGAGGTGCAAGATGATAAGCCGTGGTATTATGATATCAAGTGTTTCCTTTAGAGCTAGATTTACCCGCCTGGGGCATCTGTGAAAGATAGGAAGACTTTGAGGAGATTGTCAGGCAGTTTCTACCTCAATGGCAATGTGCTTTATCAGAGAAATTTTGATATGGTGCTGCTCAGATGCGTGGATAGACACGAAGCAGACCTGTTAATGACTGAGGTCCATGAGGTTTCATTTGGTACTCATTCCAATGGACATGCCATGGCTAGAAAGATGTTGAGAGCAGGCTACTATTGGCCGACCATAGAGTCTGACTGCTGCAAATATGTGAAGAAATGACATAAGTGTCAGATCTACGCGGATAAGATTCATATTCCTCCGACACTCATGAATGTGATTTCATCACCATGGCCTTTCTCTATGTGGGGAATTGACATGATTGGCATGATAGAGCCAAAAGCGTCCAACGGTCACAGATTCATTCTCGTAGCAATTGATTACTTCACCAAATGGGTTGAAGCGGCATCGTATGCAAACGTGACCAGACAGGTGGTCGTGAAATTTATCAAGAATCAACTCATATGAAGGTATGGTGTGCCAGATAAGATCATTACTGATAATGGATCTAACTTGAACAACAAGATGATGAAAGAGCTGTGTAGCGAGTTCAAGATTGCGCATCATAATTCTTCTCCTTATAGACCCAAGATGAATGGGGTTGTTGAAGCTGCTAATAAGAATATCAAGAAAATTATCCAGAAGATGGTTGTTACGTACAAAGATTGGCATGAGATGCTGTCATTTGCTTTACATGGATATCGTACGTCTGTCCGCACTTCAACAGGGGCAACCCCTTTCTCTCTTGTTTACGGCATGGAGGTTGTACTCCCAGTAGAGGTGGAGATCCCATCAATGAGAGTCTTGATGGAAGCCAAGTTGACTGATGCTGAATGGGTTCAGAGTCGTTATGACTAGTTGAATTTGATAGAAGAAAAGAGATTGACTGCCATGTGCCATGGTCAGTTATATCAGCAAAGGATGAAGAAAGCCTTTGATAAGAAGGTCAAGCCTCGTGTGTTCTGAGAGGGTGACCTTGTGCTCAAGAAAGTCTTGTCTTTCGCGCCCGATTCTAGGGGCAAGTGGACTCCAAACTATGAAGGTCCATATGTTGTCAAGAGAGCCTTTTCAGGCGGTGCATTGATACTTACAACTATGGATGGAGAGGATTTCACTTGTCCTGTGAATTCAGATGCAGTCAAGAAATACTTCGCCTAAAGATAAAAAACAGAATAGCTCGCTAAGTTGAAAACCCGAAAGGGCGGCTTAGGCAAAAATGAGCGTCTCGGTGGATTGAAAACCCGAAAGGGTGATCCAGGCAAAAGTTAGAGACCTATAAAAAAATAATGAATATGTATCCCGCTAGATTGAGTACCTCACCCTGAGGCAATCTAGGCAAAAAAATAGGGATTTGGCAAGTAACTGCATCCTGACAAGACTTTGTTCTACAAACCGTCATCCGTCAGAGATTCTCACTCAGTCATCATCAATCGAAGCTTCAAATACATCAGATTCAGAGTTGGTGGAGAAATGGTCATTATGTTCAATGTAGCCCTTTTCCAATATATATCACCAATTTCAAATTTGTAAAGATCCATGGAGTCTTTCCATTGGCAGACTACCATTCCATCAAATAAATTTTGAGCCTTTATCCAATTATTTACACTCTTATTTGTTTCTATTCAACAAATGTTTTGCATGTTTTAATTGAGAAATATCATTGTTTTTAAATAATTAAACGGTTCATAACTAGTTTTTAAACAAAGTGAACATTCACAATGATGAAAGGATATTGGGATGTCTTCAGTGCTCTCCCAAGGATGGTAGGATTCTCGACAGGGTAAGACATCTGTTCATATTCCTGGCATGTTGGGATCCTCTTCCTCCGGAGCCTTTGTGTGGTTTCCTCTCCCGAGCAGAGTGTGTGGTAAAGGTATTCAGCCTCCTTCCTTCTCGGAAGGTGTGAGCTCTTGGTTTGGTGCCCATGGAAGCTTCTGATTGATGGTTGTATCCCCACAAAGATCCATCATCCCCTTTGATAATTTCCCCGGTGGAGCGGCTTCCCCAGCGAAACTTATTTGTGCCGTGAGCCTGTTCCTAGTTGGATTGGTTGTTGATTATTCCCCTGCAGAGGTCCGCGTACCCCTGATCCTCAACATATGGGATGTTCTCCACTGAGCCTGGCCTTCTCTCTTGAGATATAGTACCTGATGTTTATTCAATCCTCGAGTGGACTTGTTTGTGTTAGATATGTCTGTCCTGTCAGCATTCATCATACATAAATCACGCATATATGCATAATTTTAACATTCAGATATTCATGTTGCATCCTTTGTCATACATCTTTGTTTGTTATCTTCTGCTAGTCGGTAATATATTCCCCAAGCAGATTATTTGTGTCTGATCTCTCCATAAAGAGTCAGCCCCATAAGCAGAAAATGTTTATCCTTTCTTCCACATTCCCCACCGAGTTATGTCCTCGTGGATGATGGTTATTTCTATTTCCTTCCAGCACATATATTGGGATGGAACCCCCATTGAGTTATATCCTCATAGGGATGAGTCTTGTTTTATTGTGCATCTCTAGTTTGTTCCTAGATTTGGCTTCTGGAAATTATCCTTGCAGTTCCCCATAGTTCAGATGAATGATTGCTCAGTAACCAGTAATTATCCATCTTTTCCACGGCGGAGCCTGTGGTTTTCTACCCTCATACCGGTAGTTGTAAACCCTATTTTTTATCCCCTTGGCAGAGTTAACCTTTTATTCATCCTAACCGATGACGGTTACTTTTCCGTGGTTTTCTACCCAGTATCTGGTAGATGTAATCCACTCCTTGACGGTTATCATTATTCGACATTCGGTATTGATAGTCATTCACCCTTTTCGAGTATGTCTCCCGGATCATTGCCTTTGTCAATGTATCCCTGGCAAGTCATCTTTCATTGGCCGTTTATCGGTAATGATCGTTTCTCCCCTTGATTGGTCATCATTTTATACCCAATTTTTGGTATTCCCGATGCCCCTTCTTTTCGGTCGATTTATCCTTTATTAACCCAGTACCCGGTTGTGGATAATCCTCCATGCGAGTATGTTATCTACGTTCTGACGGTAATAGATAATATGTCTCATGCACTCTTCGGTCGAAGTCTTTGTTCTTCCCTAGTAGAGTAAGATTTGTATCCCCTTTGCGGAGTCGAATACCCATCCTGTTATCGAGTTTGCTTTCTAGCCCTCTTTTGGATGATGAGTGTCTTGGGAATATTCCCCAATTCACGCCTTGGTCGATCACCTATTATATGCCCAGTAACTGGTATCCCTGGTGTTCCTTCCTCTCTGCTCCCTATTATGACTTTTGTCCCCTGTGGAGTCAAATTTTCCTAAGCTGAAATATACCTTTTAGGTTTTCCTCAGATGATTTTGGGATGTTTGATATCTCTCACCCTTATACCGGTCTTAGATATTCATTCTCCCCGAGCATGTTGTTATTTCACCCTTATACCGGTGTTCGAATCACATGTCTCTTTGAGCTTATTACCCAGTAACCGGTAATACCTCGCCCTGGTGTTTCCCCGGAGGAGTCCTGTTGGATATTTCGCAGCAAGGTCCTTTAGTGGATTCTCCCCTATCTGAGTCCGTATTTTCATCTGAGGTATCCTTTGTGGGTAATTCCGATGTATTGGCATATTCCCCAATACATGTGCCTTTGAGTCAGCACAGGTCTCTCCATTTATTCATTATTTTGGGATTCTGCTCCCCAGGCTTTGAGTCGTGCCCTGCTCACGCAATTTATCCTTTTTTTTATCCTCATAAGAGTCCCAGAGTCTTTGTCCCATTGAGTGTGTTACTCATATGGATTATCAGTTTTTCCTGACTTCTTTTCTCTTTGTGGACAGGTATCCCCCACGAAGTATTACCCTTTCGCGTACATACATCTACATCATGAGGTCTCGTAGGGACCAAAATTCGTCTATTTGTTATTATTTAAGCCCATTCTAACTCGTCGAGACAAAGATTTTAACCTTCATATCTCCGGCTAGAATGACCTTAAATAGGGGCATCTGTAAGACCCCAATTTTGGCCCTAAGATCCCCCATGGCGTCATAACATTGCATTTGCAAAGCCTCAAGGATCATGAGCATTTGGGTTCCCTTTGCCTTTGGGTGGGACCTCTTGTGAGTGGTTTGAGATAACCAAGCATGCTTGAATTGTATATCATTGCTTTTCTCATTTTTATTTACTAATCAAAAGCATAAAAATATGTCACTAACATTTCTTGTTTGTAGCTTGAGCAATCACAAGGTCTAAAGAACTTCTAGGAGATCCTTTGTACAATGATAAAGTCAAGAGGAGATGAAAGCAAGCATGGTAATGGTTCCCAACGCTCTCATCCATCAAATATGCCTCCCTAGTATCTCAATTCATCATTTTGATCAAAGCAAATCAAGGGGTTTGAGGTTTGTTTCCCAAGGAAACCCTAATTCATTTGTTCATCAATTGTGTCTTGCTCATGAAGCAACCTCAACCCATGGTCAAATACAATCAAGGGAAGTTCTTTAATCCATTATTCCATGCATATTTGGACTTATTTGAGTTCCCTCAATCATCAATTCATCAATATTTGAGGCATGGACTTGAGAAGTTGATTAGTCAATTCATCTGACTATTTTGAAATGCACTAAGACCTAACTTTTTGTGTGTTGGTCAAATGGAGATGATCCCAAGAGAAAACATGTTCTTAAGGACAATATGAACAACTTTAATGTTCATCAAAAATTGATTTGAGGCTTGGAAGATCATCATTCATTCCAAGACATTATAGGTCATTTTGACTAAAACCCTAATTTTGGGTCAACTTACCAAGAACATAACTCATTCATTTTTTATGATTTTGAGGTGGAACCAAATGAATTGGAAAGCTTATTGTGTCTAATTCAAATGTTATGTTGAGAAAATTTTCAAAATCTCAAAATAAATACATGTGATAATGCAAAATATTATAGGTCACTTTGGGCCAAGTGCATTGAAATGGAAAAAAGTCCAACTTCAAGTGCCCATAACTTCTTCATCAAAAATCCAAATGATGCAAAATTTAAGTCCACATTGATTGCCTTGAAAATATCTACAACTTTCATGTTTAAGGTTTTATCATTAGGAGCTTGCATCATCAAAACAGAAGGGCTTGAAGTTGGTTCATTTTGACAAAATTCTCAAAGGCATA
Source organism: Lathyrus oleraceus (assembly GCF_024323335.1). Taxonomy (NCBI): domain Eukaryota; kingdom Viridiplantae; phylum Streptophyta; class Magnoliopsida; order Fabales; family Fabaceae; genus Lathyrus; species Lathyrus oleraceus. Next base: position 197,497,019 of record NC_066580.1, on the reverse strand, counting down.
TTTTGTGCATTGAACTTCATGGACTGTTTTCATAAATTTCCACACTCCAAATGAGTTTTTGTTCAACATAACATTTGTTCCTTATGTCAAGACCTTTCCAACCATTACCCACATGCCTATGTTTGGATTTTGCAAAGGGGACTTTCGAAGACTTAAAGCTTTGTGACCAATTATGCATTTCATGTTAAATCTCCATGCACAAGCCATTGCAACTCAGAATGCACGTCCATTTCAATTTAGTATGATATCAGCTTGCATTTGCACTTGATTTTGAGCCTCACATGCGCCTGTACAGGCCCATGCATGGAGGACCCAACTTCATGCACACACAAGTTCCTCATTTGCTTGCATCCATTTCAGCTATAAATACATGCCTTGCCTCATTCAAATATCATCCTGGAATCAACCTGAAACTCTACAGAAATTATTTCAAGCCATACTTAAAGGAATTTTCACTTTCTTCTTAAAAATTCATATCTGAATTTCAACTACCTTGGTTGATTTCCAGACCTATAATTCCTTGGCCTCATCTCCTATCCACCTCCAGAGCAAGCAACAAGCAAGAGTGTTGAAGGATCGTGCTCCATAGATCTGCATTTTGAAGGTTGATGCTCAAACTTTTTTCCATCGAAACTCCCTAATTATTGCTTGTTCCTTGTGTCTCTATGCTTGGCTGAAGTCCTCTCAACAGAGGCAATTTGTTTGTGACCTTAATTTTACAAATCCATAAAGTTCAGTATGAACACCATGATTTTCTCACTCTGATTTCTCTCTCTATGAGGACCTAGAGGAGAAACCAATGGTACAGGGGTGATGTACATCACCCCAGCTTTCCAATGATATGAGGATCGTCCCTTTTGGTTGAGGTTTTATGACCTGCAACTTTGGCCGGAAAATGCAAGCTCACCGGAGAAGACGGTGGCGTTGGCCACCATCTCTTTGCTAGATCAATTGTGAGCCCTTGGATCTCTTTTCCAGTTCGAATCCTACCGCTTGGATGTTATGACTTTATTTAATGCATTGTACTTCTCAGTTGACTAATGACTATGGTACGCGCGCACTCCTGATCCATTGGATGTTGTCACGTCAATTAATGAAGTCATCCAACGCTTCCTGATTTTTGCCATTTTCTAAATTTTTGTTTTATTTTCTTTAATTCCATTTTATTTCAAAAATTCATAACTCTCTCATTTTAATTCCAAAAAATATGGGACCAATTGCATTATTTCTCTTTTAATTTCTAGTTTCTAAAAATGATTTTTAATATTTTTTATTTTGTCATTTTCTATTTTTTAATAATTTTCTCTTTTCTGGTCATTTTTAATTCATTTTAAATAGTTTTTGATATTCAAAAAATACAAAAATATTTTCTCAACCTCTTTGAATGATGATGGATCTATGAAAAATATTCTCATCAATTTATTAATTGATTTGAGATTTATTTGAGATTTTAGTTCAATTAGGCTATTTTTCTTCATTTTTAATTGATTAAAAATAGTTTCTGACTTTTAAAAATGCTGAAATTTTTTGTCAAACTTTGTTTGACCTTGTTGAACTTGGGATAATTCACTTGGACTTTTCAAAGTTGATTTGAAGTAATTTTGAAGTTTGACCTTTCTTTAATTATTTTAATTCAAGTTTATTTTCAAATATTAAAATGCCAAAAATATTTTGTTTATTTCTTGACTTCCAATCTTCTTCTCATTTCTGATTTTATGGTTTGACCTTGATCTTCCCTATCTTTGGTCAACATTTATGGATTGGTACATTCCTTTTCATTTAATGCATTTTATTTTCTTCTTTTCCATTATCCATCTTCTTCTTCTTCTCCTTCTTTTCTATTTGATCAATGAGCTAAAGGTTGATAAGTTAGCATTGATTAGGGAGGTTTAATTTTCCTTGATTCAAATCTAATTCATCTTGATCAAATGATCAAGTGAATGATTTTACATTAAGGATAGGTTGCTTTCTAAATCATACAAAGGACTTAAACCAATACAAGATCATTTCTCTTCCTCTTTTTGGCATGGCAAGTTGTTGGAACTTGGTTAACTAATCAAGACTTCTAACTTGTGTTGTTGCCTACATTATTATTGACCGGCCTCAGATAGTTGTGACTTCTACATAAGTCCAATTACGATTGCTTAACATAGCGCTAAATTTGCCTTATGGCACACTAACTACTAACATTAACCATTAACAATTAACATTTACTTTTTGCCCTTTACTTTTATGCAATTTACTATTCTTGTACATATTATTCATTTGCTTTTTTTTCCTTTGCTCATTTGAGCACATGTTTATGTTAATGCAATTTGCCTTTTGCTCACTTGAGCACATAATTGTATATATATTATTGTGCTTGTGCTTTTGTTTTGATTATTATGGACCAAAATGCAAAGAAATGGACAAATGGACTTAGTTTCTAGGACTTTCCCTATGCAAATTGGAGTAAAAGGATCTTAATGTAAAGATGGATTAGAAGGACCAAACCTCTAAACTCACTCTTGTCCATTCTTGATTTACTTCATGGAACTTTTTGATGTGTGTGCTTTTGTGCTAGGGAATCCTATTTGAGCCAAAATGAAGAACCATCACCATGCCCATCCAAAGTGAAAGATACAAGAGCCATTGGGGATCTTCTAAGAGCTTGCTTGATTAATTTGATTGCTTGAGCTTTTACTTATTTGCTTGCACATTCCAAAGGATGGGAGCTACTTGGATCATCAATATGATCTCAAGAGAGGAACTCCATTTGTGGTCTTGTTTCTTATCCTTCATCTCTTGTATGAATAGGACTCTAGCCATTCTTATTCTTCCCTCCACTCTAACCCAAACCAAAACTTTTTGTGCAAACCTTAACACTTGTTTTCAAACATTAGAAACCTGAGCATTATGCTTTTGATTTTCCAACTTTCTTTTCATAACACTTATTTTAAATTGAATCTTTAAGTCAACTTTGACCATATTTTGTAAATACTTTTCATTGGTAAATATAACCCATTCAAATGTCTTTTTGTGGTTTCAATGGCCACTTTCTTAATCAAACTTTTCATAACCTTTAGCTATTAGGTTTGAGTTATCCTTGAGGTAGATGTAATACTCACCTATATCCTTAGTGATGGACAATGAGTCTTCCATGCTTATTATAGGGTTAACCCCTCACTAGCATGTTGAAGCTATCCTCACATGGTGGATTTGTGGTTTTTTTAGGTTGAGTTTTCTCCCTTGGGTAACAAAAGACCTTAAGGCTTTTGGACCAATCAATTCACTAACTCATTTTGAGATTTTTACCCCGAACTACGAGGTTTTGATCCTAATCTTTTTTTTTAAGATGGTACGTAGGCAATGGGTTCATCCATCCAAACATAAAAATGTAAATAAACTTGTATATTCTCTTCTCATCTCTTCAATCATGTTTGCACAAACAAATTTTCACAAAATACCAACCTTACAACAAGTATGAAAAGGGCTCCATAGGAATACCTAGGATGTTTTGGGTGCTTAAAACCTTCCCATTGCATAACCAACCCCCTTACCCCGATCTCTGACATTTTTACTAGTTTTTTATTTGATAAAACTTTTAGGTTTTTGTTCGCTTTCTAACCATTCCTTTGGATAAATAGAAGTGCGGTGGCGACTCGACTTGTATGATTTACCTTGGATTTAGTCAATATCTCTAATGGTAACGAATACCCCGCTACAGTTAGATCTCTTTGGAAAATAAGTAAATCAGGTTGTAATCAATGATTGAATGCGCCTGTAAATCAAATCGTCAATCATACAAAGATTGCCATTAATTGTGCAATCTCAAAACACCAGACATTCATACTGAATGTTCTATGCACAGGATGTCATGACATCGGGTCTGACATCCTGGAAAAATCCTGCATAATTCCATAATTCCTTTTATAACTTCCAACAGGTACAACCATATCAGATGCCATGACCTTGTGTATGACATCTTGAAACAATCCTGCATGAACATGTCTTTCATTTAAGCTCCAGCAGGTACACATACATATCAGATGCCATGACCTTATGTATGACATTCTGAAACAATCCTGCATGAACATGTTCTTGAACTCCAGCAGGTACATAGGATATCTCATGTTAAGACATCACACATAACATCTTGTGAACACTCTTTGTTTTACCAAAATTGCTGCCAACATTTAGAATCAACATAAAGCATATCACCATTAAGGTAGAAACTGCTAGATAGTCTCCTCAAAGTCTTCTTATCTTTAACAGATGCCTCCGGCGGGTAAATCTAACTTTGGAGAAAGCACTTGATATCATAATACCATGGCTTATCATCTTTCACTTCTTCAACTGCAAATACGTGAGCTGGTCTATCCAAGCGCATCACAGTGATATTGGGGACTTCATTCCAATATTTCACCACAATCATCGAAGCAAGCGTAGCAAGAGCATCTGTCATCCGATTCTCATCTCGAGGAATATGATGAAAGTCAACCTCAATAAAGAAAGTTGAAATCCTCCTCGCATAATCTCTGTATGGGATGAGGCCAGACTAATTCATCTCTCATTCACCCTTAATCTGATTAACAACAAGGGCCGAATCACCATAAACATCAAGATGCTTGATCCTAAGATCAATACACTCTTCCAAACCCATAATACAGGCCTCATATTCCACCATATTATTCGTGCATTTGAAAGTTAGCCTTGCTGTAAAAGGAAAATGTGTGCCTTAAGGAGTAATAATCATTGCCCCAATACCATTTCCATACTGATTAACAGCACCATCAAACACCATACCCCATCGGGAACCAGGCTCTGGCCCTTCATCGAGCGCAGGCTCATCGCAATCTTTCATCTTCAAATATAGAATCTCCTCATCTGGGAAGTCGTACTGCACAGACTGATAATCTTCAATTGGTTGATGTGCCAAGTGGTCAGCCAAGATACTACCTTTAATAGCTTTCTGAGCTCGATACTCAATATCATACTCAGATAACAACATCTGCCAACGGGCAATCCTCCCAGTTAAAGCAGGTTTCTCAAAGATATACTTGATTGGATCCATTTTGGATATCAACCAAGTCGTATGATTCAACATATACTGGCGTAACCACTTAGCAGCCTAAGTCAAAGCACATCATGTCTTCTCAAGCATTGAGTACCGAGACTCACAATCAGTGAACTTCTTACTCAAGTAGTATATAGCATACTCTTTCTTCCCTGATTCATCTTGCTGACCAAGGACACAACCCATGGAATCATCAACCACAGTTAAGTACATAATCAATGGTCTCCCTTCAACAGGAGGAGACAAAATCGGAGGCTCAGACATATACTTTTTGATACTGTCAAAGGCTTTTTGGCAATCCTCGGTCCAATCATGACGTTGATCTTTCCGCAGGAGCTTGAATATAGGCGCACATGTGGCAGTCATGTGGGATATAAATCTAGAAATGTAATTCAAGCGACCAAGAAAACCTCGGACTTGCTTCTCAGTTTTGGGCGCAGGCATCTCCTGTATTGCTTTGAGCTTGGCAGGATCAACTTCAATACCTCTTTCACTGATAATAAAGCCCAATAACTTGCCGGAACGGACTCCAAATGTACACTTGTTCGGATTCAGGCGGAGTTTATACTTCCTCAAACACTGGAAAAGCTTCAACAAGTGCTCTACATGTTCAACTTCCGTTTTCAACTTTGTAATCATATCATTAACATATACCTCGATCTTGAAATTCTAGTATCAGATATGAGATGTCGAAGGTAATCTCACGACACTAATATCTGAGTAAAACAAACAGGATAAAGATAAAGAATAGTAATGCAAGAGACACAAGCAATTGTTAACCCAGTTCGGTGCAACTCACCTACGTCTGGGGGCTACCAAGCCAGGAAGGAAATCCACTAAATAGAATCAGTTCAAAGACTCTCAGTACACTCCACAAGTTACAGTCTTTTTCACCTAATCTCTACCCATATGATTTCTACCTAAGAGCTCTTAGATATGAGATCCCACTCACTCCCCCTCAATCACACAAGTGATTTTAAACAACAATTACTTATGAAAAGGAGACACTCTTCAAAGACACACATTTGATCTTACTTAGCAGTTTCAATCAAGTAGACACACACTTGATCTTACTTAGCAGGTTCAATCAAGTAGACACACACTCATGCTTAACAACTCTGAGTGACAAATTGTAACTCACAAATCAGACAAATTCAATCATCTATGGATGAATTGAATGGCTTCCAAGTCACATGACCACACAAGACACAAACCCTTATTTTCTCTCAATATTTCGCTCTGTATTTCTTGTGTGTAAAACTAGATGTTCCATGCCCTATTTATAGAATCGTTTGGCTGGGGTTGGACATCACAAAAACCCTAAAACTATTTTCCATTCAAATCTTCTTATGACAACTGATTAGATCTCTTTGGAAAATAAGTAAATCTGGTTGTAATTAATGATTGAATGCGTTTGTAAATCAGATCTTCAATCATACATAGATTGCCATTAAAAGCGTAATCACATAACACATAATATTCACCCTGAATGTTCTGTATATAGATGTCATGACATCGGGTCTGACATCCTGGAACAATCCTGCATAATTCCTTTTTAAATATCCAGCAGGTACATTATATCAGATGTCATGACATCGGGTATGACATCCTGAAACAATCCTGCATAATTATATTTTTAAACTCCAGCAGGTACAAGATATCTTATGTTAAGACATCACATGCAACATCTTGTGAACACTCTTTGTTTTACCAAAATTGCTGCCAACACTTAGAACCAACAGATCTCCTTGTGCATCATATCATGAAACAAGGTAGTCATAGCTCGTTGATACGTGGCTCCGGCGTTCTTCAAACCGAAGGGCATCACTCGATAACAGAATGTTCCCCAAGGTGTCACGAATGTTGTCTTCTCCATATCCTCAGGTGCCATTTTAATCTGGTTATAACCGGAAAATCCGTCCATAAATGAGAAGACATTGAATTTATCTGTATTATCTACCAACATATCAATATGTGGTAGAGGAAAATCATCTTTCGGACTAGCTTTATTCAAGTCTCTATAGTCCACGCACATTCGGACTTTTCCATCTTTCTTAGGCACAGGCACAATATTGGCCACCCATTGAGGATATGTAGAAGTCACCAGAAACCCTGCATCAATTTTCTTCTGAACTTCTTCTTTAATCTTCACTGCCATATCAGGATGAGTCCTTCTGAGCTTCTGCTTCACAGGCACACACTCAGGCTTCAAAGGCAGGAAATGTTACACAATATCAGTATCTAGACCAGGCATGTCTTCATACGACCAGGAAAAGACGTCGACATATTCTCATAGCACCTTAATCAACCCCTTCTTCACAGATTCTTCAAGGAGTGCCCCAATCTTCACTTCACAAATGCAGTCTTCAGACCCCAAGTTGACTGTTTCTAGATTCTCAAGATGCGGCTGATTGATCTTCTCTTCGTGCTCAAGCAGACGGGTAATCTCATCAGGAATCTCTTCAACATCATCTTCTTCCGCTTCAAATACAGGGAACTCAAAGTTGGGAGATGGCGTTGGATCATTATGTTCAATGGGTTTGATCAACCTGCATAATGATTTTAAGTATAAAAGAGATTTTAGAATTCAAACAAGGAAAATCATTATGCAGATGAAAAGATTGATTTTATTCTCTTTTTTAGGGTTTTATGGTGATCACCAATTTCATGCAAAAAGCAAAAAGGAGAAATAATTTGGAAAAACAAACATTTAACATGTAATTTTTGAATGAATATCATTGTATTAATCAAATATGTGCCAACAATATCATCACTTCTCCTTTTGGCATGGGAGAAGGGTTTTTAAACAAAATGAACACATTAGATGGACTTGTGGATAACTGTTGGAACATCCACAGCGACCCAATTATTGCATATTCTTCCAGGGATGACAAAGTTGCCCAAATTTTCCTCTTCATCATCTTCCACTATGGCAGCAGCCTCTTGATCTTCAACAGTGTGGATGAAACCACCATTCTGGAACAGCCCACGCTCATTGAAAATGCCTGAAGAATACCCTATGCCAGCTCGGGATTTATTATCTTCCAGCCTGATCATTTGTCCTAAACCAGTAGTTGCACCATGCTCAATGGCCAACTTCGCATCATTGTAGGAAGCTAATGAAGAAGGTCATTTCCTTGAAGGCTCAGCTATACACAAGACTTGGAATAGAGTTCCAACCTCATCCTCAACATCTATATAGGAAAAGGAAGATAAATGGATAACCAAGAGATCCTTCTCTCCCTCTATCACCACCAACTTCTTATTCTTAACGAATTTTAACATCTGGTGTAGGGTGGATGTCACGGCGTCTGCCTCGTGAATCCATGGTCTGCCAAGCAAACAGCTATATGATGGATGGATATCCATGACCTGGAAAGTGATCTGGAAATCACTAGGTCCAATCTTGATCGGGAGTTCTACTTCACCGATCGCAGTTTTCCTTGATCCATGAAAAGTTTTCACAGCCACTCCACTCTGCCTCATGGGAGGCCCATGGTAAGAAAGTTTAGCCATAGTGGATTTTGGCAACACATTAAGCGATGATCCTGTATCCACCAACACGTTGGACAAGGCATCATCCCTGCAGTTCATGGAAATGTGTAGAGCCAAATTGTGGTTTTTTCCCTCCTCGGGAAGATCAACATCACCAAAGCTCAAATTGTTGCAAGCGGTTATATTTGCAACAATGCTATCAAATTGTTCAATAGTGACATCGTGATCCACATATGCCACGTCCAACACCCTCTGCAAAGCTTCGCGGTGTGGCTCAGAATTCATCAACAAAATAACACTGATATCTTTGATGGAGTTTGTAGCAGCTGATCAACAACGTTGTACTCACTCCTCTTGATGAGCCTCAACATCTCATCACAGCCCTCTTTCAAAATGCCATGTTGGCCAACCAGGACAGGAGCTTTCACAGATTTATCAACAACAGGGTCAACACCCTTCACAACAAGTGTCGGATTAGAAGAAGAAGTCCCCACAGGACCAGCAGAATTAGCAACAGCAGTTCTTCTCACGACATCTTCGTGGGGTTTCGGCGGCGCCGAGAAAACACGACCACTATGGGTCACACCACTAACATATGAGATACTTACAACAGAGGTGGAGGGCAATGATTGTTCGTGTAAGCCCTAGAGGCCAATACTTTTGGTACTTGTATCGAATTATTTATTAATAATAAAAGGTTTTTTCTTTATTATGTTTGTTTAATAAAGTCCCTAGAATAGCTAGTCCGTTTAATGTATTAAGTGCGACTTAATCATGAGAACACTTTAAACATAAGGACACTATTCTTAAAGTATCCGTAGTTGAGCTTTATTGTGAAGTGGGATGACATTAAAGCATTAAGACTATTATGTATATAGACTGATGATCACATCTCATGGATCATGGATAAGGAGTTATCAAGTCTTAAACATAGGTATGAATATTAAGAGTAATATTTATACCGGATTGACCCACTATGAGAATACTATATAGAAAGTTATGAAAAGTGTCATAAGTTATTCTCATGGAGATAATGGTGTATACCACTCTTCGACCTGAAACCACTATGGACCCTAGATGTAAAGTCGAGTGCTTTATTGTTGATCCAACGTTGTCCGTAACTGGATAACCATAAAGACAGTTGATGGGTACTCCACGAAGCATGCTGAGGGACATGAGTGACCTAGATGGAATTTTCCCATCCTGCATAACAGGATAAATGTCTATGGGCCCAATATTAAACTGGACAAGGATGACACGTCTATGCCTTGTGTTCAATATAGACATAAGGGCAAAAGGGTAATTATACACATAAGTATTATCACAGAAGGTTTTGTCAGATCACATGACATTTTCGTGTCTTGGGTAGCAGTGATGTGTTGCTAGATACCGCTCACTGTTTATTATGTTAAATGCGTAATTTAATATAATTGCCAACGTCACGAAAACCTACAGGGTCACACACAAAGGACGGATTGATGAGAGATAGAGTAACTAAGGAATACCGTAAGGTACGGTGCCCTTAAGTGAATTATAGAACATCGTAAGGTACGGTGTACTTGAGTAGAATACGAAATATGGTAAGGTACCATGGGCTTAAGTGATTTTGGGCATATTATAAGATATGGGCCAAAATACACTTAAGTGGGCTTTTTAGCTTGAAGCCCATACAAGTGGTTCTATATAAATAGAACCCTTGTGCAGAAGCAAAAATAATATGGAGGTTGCATTATTTTCGTTTTCTCTCACTCTCTCTCTCTCTCACTCAAAGCCTTTATTCGTACCAGGTAGCACTGAGATTGAAGGAACCCGTTCGTGTGGACTGAGAAGAGACGTTGTCATCGTTCAACGTTCGTGATCGCTTCGTGGATCTGCATCAAAGGTTTTGATCGTCACAAGAGATCTACACCAAAGGTTTCAATCGTCATAAGAGGTAAATATTCTATCACTGATCATGACCATTCGTAAGGATCTCTAAAGGAGAAAAATTTAATTTCCGCTGCGTTTTGGACCGCAATTCTCCTTCAGTGGTATCAGAGCCACTTACGAAACCATGAATCGGATAGCTGTTTAATTTTTGTATTAATATGATTAAAAGACAGAAGAATCAATTAATTAAACGGGTAATTAAATTTGGCATCATGAGTGTACGAGTTGGATGATTGATGTTGACTATGCTTCGGTACCGACATTAGTATGGTGAAGCAGCGATACATCGATCGTCCATAGGTTACGCAATTGAGACCGATCAACTTATATATGATATAAGTAATCCTAATGCAAAGTACGGTATATGTGATATATTGTTTCTGTTTCGTTCATTCAAACACTAAGTGGTTGTTTTCCTTTGAGCGATCAATGGTCATTTGCTTCGGAATCCGACATTAGTATGGTGAAGCAATGACCTGTTGATCAATCATACTGAATCAACAATCGAGGTGTGTTTGACGGTCTGAAATTGGCGCATTAGGGTTGGTGACGGCGCAAGGGTTGTGCCGTCAAGGAGTTGTGAATTTAGGGCTTTTGGAACACGTCTGTTGACTGTTTCAAAGTTCTGTTATTTTGGCTGTGACGCTCGTGACAAGCTTGTAACGATCGTAACAAGCTGTTTGTGACGGTCGTCACATTCACAAGGCGTGACGGTCGTAACAAGCCTGTGACGGTCGTAACACGCTGGGCATGACGTTCGTCATGGGCTGGGTGACGGTCGTCACACTCACAGGGTCAGAATTCTCGGGGTTTCTGTTTTGTGACTACGCAAGGGTTGTGTTATGAAAAACAATGTCCATTTCAAATACGAGTGTAACTCTGCGTAATGTGATCGGTCGCCGAAATTTTATTTGGTTTTAATTAATTAAAGGAATTAAAATTAATAATAATAATAATAATATGTTTATTATTATTGCCTTGTGGTGATCAGTTATGGCCTTAGTCTTCCTTCATTTTGTTTTGGGTTTTTAAATACGACCTGCGTGTCGTGCCTCTCCTTTTGATCTCTTAATGTAACTTCTTTTCTCATCTTAAACCCTCGTATGTAAAACGAGTTTCTTCTGGAATGTAATGTTATGAAGAAAGAGAAGAAGTCAATGTTATGAAGAAAGAGAAGATTTCAAGATAAAAGGAGGACAACCTTGAAGATCTTGCTTGGAGAAGCTTAGAGAAGAATTCAATATTAAAGGAGGACAACCTTGAAGATCTTGCTTGGAGAAGCTTATATCGTTATTAGGTTAGCTTAGGTTCTCTCATTGGCTTGGGAGAACAATTGCGCTAGGGGCCATAACTGTTTCATTGTGTATGTATGTTGATGCATGTGTATGTATGCTGATGCATATGAATATATGTTGATGCATGTGAGAGACGATTTATATGATAAATAAGCCGGTGAGATCAGAACAATTGCAATTCCCTCAAACTAAAATATTAATTTTATGCTTTCCAAGTTTTAACACTCATCAAGACTAGTATCGGATAATGTAGGTTTCGCCTACGCGAGGTGCATGTTCTATATTAGTAAGGTGCGATGGGATAATTGTAATATCCAATTGTTAAAACAGTGGGTCAAACTTAACTAAACAAACTATAATAATATTATATATGTTTGCTTTCCAAGTTTTAGCACTCATCAAGTCTGGTATCGAATAATGTAGGTTTCGCCTACGCGAGGTGCATGTTTTGTATTAGTTAAGGTGCGATGGGATAATTGTAATATCCAACTGCTAAAACGATGAGTCAAACTTAATTATAATTTTATTATATATGTTTAGAAGCAAGAGTTGGGAATAATCCATATGATGGATTGGAATAAGGAGTTATTCACCCAACTGAAATTTTCGAGAGTTGTATGAGATACAACTGGAAGGAGTTCCTACCTAAATAACCTAGTTTTGTGTAATCCGCCTACGCGGACTTAGAACGAAGTGAAATATGGATCTCGACCCACTAGAAAATCTTCCAACGGGATTTTCCAAATCAAATGATGAGGGTCATTTGTTTTGAGTAAAATAGTGGGAGCATATTTAATTAAAGGCCTAATTAAATATGTTATTGATACTTATATTTTCATTAATTTTTATGTAGATTACCATGACAACAAACACCTCTAACAACATCTTGCGATCAATCCTTGACAAGGAAAAATTATCTGGGACAAATTTCCTGGATTGGCACCGAAACCTGAGGATTGTCCTCAAACATGATAAAAGGTTGTATGTCTTGGAGACACCTGTTCCTGAAGAGGAACCTCCTAGTTCTGCACCTAAGGCAGAAAGAGATGCTTATAAGAAGCATGTCGATGATGCCAATGAAATTGCTTGTCTCATGCTAGCTACCATGAACTCAGAATTGCAAAAGCAACATGAGAACATGGCAGCGTTCGATATGATCGAACACTTGAAGATGCTCTATCAAGAGCAAGCAAGGCATGAGAGGTTTGAAGTTTCAAAAGCTCTTTTTCAAAGCAAGTTAGCTGAGGGAGCCCCTGTAAGTCCCCATGTGCTCAAGATGATTGGGTATGTGGAAAACCTTGAAAGGTTGGGTTTTCCCCTCGGAAAGGAACTTGCGACTGATTTGATCTTGCAATCGTTGCCAGATAGATTCAGTCAATTTGTCCTAAATTTCAATATGAATGATATGGATAAATCTCTTCCTGAACTGCTAGGCATGTTAAGAACAGCTGAGCAAAATCTGAAGACAAAAGCGAAGTCCATTCTGATGATCGGAAATGGAAAGAGACAAAACAAAAGGCCCACCAAGCAGGGTGATAAAGGGAAAGGCAAGGAAGTTGCCAAACCCAGACCCACTGTTGCTGCTTTGAAGCCTAGTGGAGGCATAGCAAAGGCAGGCACCTGCTTCCATTGCGGTAAGACCGGACACTGGAAGAGAAACTGCCCAAAGTACCTGGAAGATACGAAGAATGGAGTAGAGACTTCAACTTCAGGTATTTTTGTTATTGAAATAAATTTATCTACTTCTGCATCATGGGTATTAGATACTGGATGCGGTTCTCACATTTGTACAAATGTGCAGGGGCTAAAAAGAAGTAGAGATTTGGCAAAAGGTGAAGTTGACCTACGAGTTGGCAATGGAGCAAAGGTTGCTGCTTTAGCCGTAGGAACTTATGTATTAACTTTACCTAGTGGTTTAATAATTCAGTTAGAGAACTGTTATTATGTACCTGCAATTAGCAGGAATATTATTTCCATTTCTTGTTTGGACAAGTTTGGTTTTTCATTTATAATAAAGAACAAGTGTTGCTCAATTTATTTGAATGATATATTCTATGCTACTGCACAAATGAGCAATGGACTGTATGTCCTTGATCTCGAAATGCCTATATATAACATTAATACTAAAAGGATGAAACCTAACGAGTTAAATCCAACTTACCTTTGGCATTGTCGATTAGGCCACATAAATGAGAAACGCATTTCCAAACTCCATAAAGATGGACTCTTGGACTCTTTTGATTATGAATCATATGAGACATGCAGATCTTGTTTAATTGGAAAGATGACAAAGTCTCCATTCACAGGAAAAGGTGAAAGAGCGAATGATCTTTTGGGCCTAATACATACTGATGTATGTGGGCCACTGAACATACCAGCCAGAGGAGGTTCTCAGTACTTCATCACATTCACTGATGATTTCAGTAGATATGGTTATGTGTATTTAATGAAACACAAATCAGAGTCCTTTGAAAAGTTCAAGGAATTCAAGAATGAAGTACAAAACCAACTAGGTAAGAATATTAAAACTCTTCGATCAGATCGAGGTGGTGAGTATTTAAGCCTAGAGTTTGATGACCATCTGAAAGAGTGTGGGATCCTATCCCAACTTACTCCTCCTGGAACACCCCAATGGAATGGTGTATCTGAGAGAAGAAATCGAACCCTGTTAGACATGGTCTGATCCATGATGAGTCACGCCGATCTTCCAAACTCCTTTTGGGGACATGCATTATTGACAGCAGCTTACACACTTAACCGTGTTCCATCCAAAAAGGTTGAGAAGACACCGTATGAGATATGGAGTGGTAAGAAACCATATATGTCTTACATAAAGATTTGGGGTTGCGAGGTTTATGTGAAACGACAAATTTCAACTAAGCTTGAGCCCAAATCTGACAAATGCTTATTTGTGGGGTATCCTAAAGAAACAAGAGGGTATTACTTCTACAATCCTTCTGAGGGAAAAGTGTTTGTCGCTCGAACTGGAGTTTTCCTAGAAAAGGATTTTATTTCCAAAGGAACAAGTGGGAGGAAAGTAGAGCTTGAAGAAATTCAAGAATCACAAAGCATAGATACACCTATGGAGGAATTAGAGCAGGAATCACAAGAAGTTGTGGAAGAGCAACTTGCTCAAGTAGAACAAGACCAGCGTAGGTCAACCAGGATACGTCAACTATCTGAGAGATATGGATATCTCATAACTGATCAAGGTGATGTATTACTCATGGATCAAGATGAGCCTGTGACCTACCAAGAGGCCATAACTGGTCCCGAGTCTGAGAAGTGGCTAGAAGCCATGAAATCTGAAATGGATTCTATGTACACAAACCAAGTTTGGACCTTGGTAGAGCCTCCTGTAGGAGTTAACCCTATAGGATGCAAGTGGGTCTTCAAAAAGAAGACTGACATGGATGGTAAGGTACATACCTATAAGGCAAGACTGGTTGCAAAAGGATATAAACAAATTCATGGGATTGACTATGATGAAACCTTTTCACCATTTGTAATGCTTAAATCTGTTCGGATTTTACTTGCTATCGCTGCATATCATGATTATGAAATATGGCAGATGGATGTCAAAACTGCTTTCCTTAATGGAAATCTTCTTGAGGATGTGTACATGACACAGCCTGAAGGATTTGACATACCAGAGGAAGCCCAAAAGATATGTAAGTTACAAAGATTAATCTATGGATTGAAGCAAGCTTCTAGAAGCTGGAATCTTCGTTTTGATGAAACAGTAAAACAATATGGATTCATCAAGAACGAAGATGAGCCTTGTATCTACAAGAAGGTTAGTGGGAGCATGATCGTTTTCCTGGTATTATATGTAGATGACATATTACTCATTGGAAACGATATCCCTACCCTACAACAAGTAAAGTCTTGGTTGGGGAAATGCTTTTCTATGAAGGACCTAGGTGAAGCAGCCTATATATTAGGAATCAGAATCTATAGAGATAGATCACAAAAACTGCTTGGCCTAAGTCAGAGTACATACATAGACAAAGTGTTGAGACGTTTTAATATGCATGATTCCAAGAAAGGATTCATACCTATGCAACATGGCGTGTGTCTATAAAAAACACAATCCCCTTTAACTAAGGAAGAAAGGGATCGCATGAATAAGATTCCATATGCATCTGCAATAGGATCTATCATGTATGCCATGTTATGTACTCGACCAGATGTCTCGTATGCTTTAAGTGCAACGAGTAGGTACCAATCTGATCCTGGTGATGCTCAATGGGTAGCTGTCAAGAATATCCTTAAGTATTTAAGAAGGACTAAGGACTCATTCTTGATATATGGAGGTCAGGAAGAGTTGGCTGTAATTGGATACACCGATGCTAGCTTCCAGACAGATAAGGATGACTTTAGATCGCAATCTGGTTATGTGTTTTGCTTAAACGGTGGCGCTGTGAGCTGGAAAAGTTCAAAGCAAGATACAGTTGCTGATTCTACAACCGAGGCCGAGTATATTGTTGCCTCAAGTGCAGCAAAGGAAGCTGTTTGGATCAAAAAGTTCATTAGTGAACTTGGCATAGTTCCTAGCATTGTGGATCCCATTGGTCTCTACTGTGATAACAATGGTGCTATCGCACAAGCCAAGGAGCCTAGATCTCACCAACGATCCAAACACATACTTAGGCGTTATCATCTCATTCGAGAGATAATAGATAGAGGAGATGTGAAAATATACAGAGTACCTACACTTGACAATATTGCTGACCCACTGACAAAGCCTCTTGCGCAGCAGAAGCATGATGGCCATAATAGATCTATGGGTATTAAGGGTATGCCTGATTGGCTCTAGTGCTAGTGGGAGATTGTTGGTGTAAGCCCTAGAGGCCAATAATTTTGGTACTTGTATCGAATTATTTATTAATAATAAAAGGCTTTTTCTTTATTACGTTTGTTTAATAAAGTCCCTAGAATAGCTAGTCCATTTAATGTATTAAGTGTGACTTAATCATGAGAACACATTAAACATAAGGACACTATTCTTAAAGTATCCGTAGTCGAGCTTTATTGTGAAGTGGGATGACATTAAAGCATTAAGACTATTATGTATATAGACTGATGATCACATCTCATGGATCATGGATAAGGAGTTATCAAGTCTTAAACATAGGTATGAATATTAAGAGTAATATTTATACCGGATTGACCCGCTATGAGAATACTATATAGAAAGTTATGAAAAGTGTCATAAGTTATTCTCATGGTGATAATGGTGTATACCACTCTTCGACCTGAAACCAGTATGGACCCTAGATGTAAAGTCGAGTGCTTTATTGCTGATCCAACGTTGTTCGTAACTGGATAACCATAAAGACAGTTGATGGGTACTCCACGAAGCATGCTGAGGGACATGAGTGACCTAGATGGAATTTGCCCATCCTGCATAACAGGATAAATGTCTATGGGCCCAATATTAAACTGGAAAAGGATGACACGGTCTATGCCTTGTGTTCAATATAGACATAAGAGCAAAAGGGTAATTATACACATAAGTATTATCACAGAAGGTTTTGTCAGATCACATGACATTTTCGTGTCTTGGGTAGCAGTGATGTGTTGCTAGATACTGCTCACTGTTTATTATGTTAAATGCGTAATTTAATATAATTGCCAACGTCACGAAAACCTACAGGGTCACACACAAAGGACGGATTGATGAGAGATAGAGTAACTAAGGAATACCGTAAGGTACGGTGCCCTTAAGTGAATTATAGAATATCGTAAGGTACGGTGTACTTGAGTAGAATACGAAATATGGTAAGGTACCATGGGCTTAAGTGATTTTGGGCATATTATAAGATATGGGCCAAAATACACTTAAGTGGGCTTTTTAGCTTGAAGCCCATACAAGTGGTTCTATATAAATAGAACCCTTGTGCAGAAGCAAAAATAATATGAAGGTTGCATTATTTTCGTTTTCTCTCACTCAAAGCCTTTATTTGTACCAGGTAGCACTGAGATTGAAGGAACCCGTTCGTATGGACTGAGTAGAGACGTTGTCATCGTTCAACGTTCGTGATCGCTTCGTGGATCTGCATCAAAGGTTTTGATCGTCACAAGAGATCTACACCAAAGGTTTCAATCGTCATAAGAGGTAAATATTCTATCACTGATCATGACCATTCGTAAGGATCTCTAAAGGAGAAAAATTTAATTTCCGCTGCGTTTTGGACCGCAATTCTCCTTCAGTGGTATCAGAGCCACTTACGAAACCATGAATCGGATAGCTGTTTAATTTCTGTATTAATATGATTAAAAGACAGAAGAATCAATTAATTAAACGGGTAATTAAATTTGGCATCATGAGTGTACGAGTTGGATGATTGATGTTGACTATGCTTCGGTACCGACATTAGTATGGTGAAGCAGCGATACATCGATCGTCCATAGGTTACGCAATTGAGACCGATCAACTTATATATGATATAAGTAATCCTAATGCAAAGTATGGTATATGTGATATATTGTTTCTGTTTCGTTCATTCAAACACTAAGTGGTTGTTTTCCTTTGAGCGATCAATGGTCATTTGCTTCGGAATCCGACATTAGTATGGTGAAGTAATGACCTGTTGATCAATCATACTGAATCAACAATCGAGGTGTGTTTGACGGTCTGAAATTGGCGCATTAGGGTTGGTGACGGCGCAAGGGTTGTGCCGTCAAGGAGTTGTGAATTTAGGGCTTTTGGAACACGTCTGTTGAGTGTTTCAAAGTTCTGTTATTTTGGCCGTGACGCTCGTGACAAGCTTGTAACGATCGTAACAAGCTATTTGTGACGGTCGTCACATTCACAAGGCGTGACGGTCGTAACAAGCCTGTGACGGTCGTAACACGCTGGGCATGACGTTCGTCATGGGCTGGGTGACGGTCGTCACACTCACAGGGTCAGAATTCTCGGGGTTTCTGTTTTGTGACTACGCAAGGGTTGTGTTATGAAAAACAATGTCCATTTGAAATACGAGTGTAACTCTGCGTAATGTGATCGGTCACTGAAATTTTATTTGGTTTTAATTAATTAAAGGAATTAAAATTAATAATAATAATAATATGTTTATTATTATTGCCTTGTGGTGATCAGTTATGGCCTTAGTCTTCCTTCATTTTGTTTTGGGTTTTTAAATACGACCTGTGTGTCGTGCCTCTCCTTTTGATCTCTTAATGTAACTTCTTTTCTCATCTCAAACCCTCGTATGTAAAACGAGTTTCTTCTGGAATGTAATGTTATGAAGAAAGAGAAGAAGTCAATGTTATGAAGAAAGAGAAGATTTCAAGATAAAAGGAGGACAACCTTGAAGATCTTGCTTGGAGAAGCTTAGAGAAGAATTCAATATTAAAGGAGGACAACCTTGAAGATCTTGCTTGGAGAAGCTTAGATCGTTATTAGGTTAGCTTAGGTTCTCTCATTGGCTTGGGAGAACAATTGCGCTAGGGGCCATAACTGTTTCATTGTGTATGTATGTTGATGCATGTGTATGTATGCTGATGCATATGAATATATGTTGATGCATGTGAGAGACGATTTATATGATAAATAAGCCGGTGAGATCAGAACAATTGCAATTCCCTCAAACTAAAATATTAATTTTATGCTTTCCAAGTTTTAACACTCATCAAGACTAGTATCGGATAATGTAGGTTTCGCCTATGCGAGGTGCATGTTCTATATTAGTAAGGTGCGATGGGATAATTGTAATATCCAATTGTTAAAACAGTGGGTCAAACTTAACTAAACAAACTATAATAATATTATATATGTTTGCTTTCCAAGTTTTAGCACTCATCAAGTCTGGTATCGAATAATGTAGGTTTCGCCTACGCGAGGTGCATGTTTTGTATTAGTTAAGGTGCGATGGGATAATTGTAATATCCAACTGCTAAAACGATGAGTCAAACTTAATTATAATTTTATTATATATGTTTAGAAGCAAGAGTTGGGAATAATCCATATGATGGATTGGAATAAGGAGTTATTCACCCAACTGAAATTTTCGAGAGTTGTATGAGATACAACTGGAAGGAGTTCCTACCTAAATAACCTAGTTTTGTGTAATCCGCCTACGCGGACTTAGAACGAAGTGAAATATGGATCTCGACCCACTAGAAAATCTTCCAACGGGATTTTCCAAATCAAATGATGAGGGTCATTTGTTTTGAGTAAAATAGTGGGAGCATATTTAATTACAGGCCTAATTAAATATGTTATTGATACTTATATTTTCATTAATTTTTATGTAGATTACCATGACAACAAACACCTCTAACAACATCTTGCGATCAATCCTTGACAAGGAAAAATTGTCTGGGACAAATTTCCTGGATTGGCACCGAAACCTGAGGATTGTCCTCAAACATGATAAAAGGTTGTATGTCTTGGAGACACCTGTTCCTGAAGAGGAACCTCCTAGTTCTGCACCTAAGGCAGAAAGAGATGCTTATAAGAAGCATGTCGATGATGCCAATGAAACTGCTTGTCTCATGCTAGCTACCATGAACTCAGAATTGCAAAAGCAACATGAGAACATGGCAGCGTTCGATATGATCGAACACTTGAAGATGCTCTATCAAGAGCAAGCAAGGCATGAGAGGTTTGATGTTTCAAAAGCTCTTTTTCAAAGCAAGTTAGCTGAGGGAGCCCCTGTAAGTCCCCATGTGCTCAAGATGATTGGGTATGTGGAAAACCTTGAAAGGTTGGGTTTTCCCCTCGGAAAGGAACTTGCGACTGATTTGATCTTGCAATCGTTGCCAGATAGATTCAGTCAATTTGTCCTAAATTTCAATATGAATGATATGGATAAATCTCTTCCTGAACTGCTAGGCATGTTAAGAACAGCTGAGCAGAATCTGAAGACAAAAGGGAAGTCCATTCTGATGATCGGAAATGGAAAGAGACAGAACAAAAGGCCCACCAAGCAGGGTGATAAAGGGAAAGGCAAGGAAGTTGCCAAACCCAGACCTACTGTTGCTGCTTTGAAGCCTAGTGGAGGCATAGCAAAGGCAGGCACCTGCTTCCATTGCGGTAAGACCGGACACTGGAAGAGAAACTGCCCAAAGTACCTGGAAGATACGAAGAATGGAGTAGAGACTTCAACTTCAGGTATTTTTGTTATTGAAATAAATTTATCTACTTCTGCATCATGGGTATTAGATACTGGATGCGGTTCTCACATTTGTACAAATGTGCAGGGGCTAAAAAGAAGTAGAGATTTGGCAAAAGGTGAAGTTGACCTACGAGTTGGCAATGGAGCAAAGGTTGCTGCTTTAGCCGTAGGAACTTATGTATTAACTTTACCTAGTGGTTTAATAATTCAGTTAGAGAACTGTTATTATGTACCTGCAATTAGCAGGAATATTTTTTCCATTTCTTGTTTGGACAAGTTTGGTTTTTCATTTATAATAAAGAACAAGTGTTGCTCAATTTATTTGAATGATATATTTTATGCTACTGCACAAATGAGCAATTGACTGTATGTCCTTGATCTCGAAATGCCTATATATAACATTAATACTAAAAGGATGAAACCTAACGAGTTAAATCCAACTTACCTTTGGCATTGTCGATTAGGCCACATAAATGAGAAACGCATTTCCAAACTCCATAAAGATGGACTCTTGGACTCTTTTGATTATGAATCATATGAGACATGCAGATCTTGTTTAATTGGAAAGATGACAAAGTCTCCATTCACAGGAAAAGGTGAAAGAGCGAATGATCTTTTGGGCCTAATACATACTGATGTATGTGGGCCACTGAACATACCAGCCAGAGGAGGTTCTCAGTACTTCATCACATTCACTGATGATTTCAGTAGATATGGTTATGTGTATTTAATGAAACACAAATCAGAGTCCTTTGAAAAGTTCAAGGAATTCAAGAATGAAGTACAAAACCAACTAGGTAAGAATATTAAAACTCTTCGATCAGATCGAGGTGGTGAGTATTTAAGCCTAGAGTTTGATGACCATCTGAAAGAGTGTGGGATCCTATCCCAACTTACTCCTCCTGGAACACCCCAATGGAATGGTGTATCTGAGAGAAGAAATCGAACCCTGTTAGACATGGTCCGATCCATGATGAGTCACGCCGATCTTCCAAACTCCTTTTGGGGACATGCATTATTGACAGCAGCTTACACACTTAACCGTGTTCCATCCAAAAAGGTTGAGAAGACACCGTATGAGATATGGAGTGGTAAGAAACCATATATGTCTTACATAAAGATTTGGGGTTGCGAGGTTTATGTGAAACGACAAATTTCAACTAAGCTTGAGCCCAAATCTGACAAATGCTTATTTGTGGGGTATCCTAAAGAAACAAAAGGGTATTACTTCTACAATCCTTCTGAGGGCAAAGTGTTTGTCGCTCGAACTGGAGTTTTCCTAGAAAAGGATTTTATTTCCAAAGGAACAAGTGGGAGAAAAGTAGAGCTTGAAGAAATTCAAGAATCACAAAGCATAGATACACCTATGGAGGAATTAGAGCAGGAATCACAAGAAGTTGTGGAAGAGTAACTTGCTCAAGTAGAACAAGACCAGCGTAGGTCAAGCAGGATACGTCAACTATCTAAGAGATATGGATATCTCATAACTGATCAAGGTGATGTATTACTCATGGATCAAGATGAGCCTGTGACCTACCAAGAGGCCATAACTGGTCCCGAGTCTGAGAAGTGGCTAGAAGCCATGAAATCTGAAATGGATTCCATGTACACAAACCAAGTTTGGACCTTGGTAGAGCCTCCTGTAGGAGTTAACCCTATAGGATGCAAGTGGGTCTTCAAAAAGAAGACTGGCATGGATGGTAAGGTACATACCTATAAGGCAAGACTTGTTGCAAAAGGATATAAACAAATTCATGGGATTGACTATGATGAAACCTTTTCACCAGTTGTAATGCTTAAATCTGTTCGGATTTTACTTGCTATCGCTGCATATCATGATTATGAAATATGGCAGATGGATGTCAAAATTGCTTTCCTTAATGGAAATCTTCTTGAGGATGTGTACATGACACAGCCTGAAGGATTTGACATACCAGAGGAAGCCCAAAAGATATGTAAGTTACAAAGATTAATCTATGGATTGAAGCAAGCTTCTAGAAGCTGGAATCTTCGTTTTGATGAAACAGTAAAACAATATGGATTCATCAAGAACGAAGATGAGCCTTGTGTCTACAAGAAGGTTAGTGGGAGCATGATCGTTTTCCTGGTATTATATGTAGATGACATATTACTCATTGGAAACGATATCCCTACCCTACAACAAGTAAAGTCTTGGTTGGGGAAATGCTTTTCTATGAAGGACCTAGGTGAAGCAGCCTATATATTAGGAATCAGAATCTATAGAGATAGATCACAAAAACTGCTTGGCCTAAGTCAGAGTACATACATAGACAAAGTGTTGAGACGTTTTAATATGCATGATTCCAAGAAAGGATTCATACCTATGCAACATGGTCTGTGTCTATCAAAAACACAATCCCCTTTAACTAAGGAAGAAAGGGATCGCATGAATAAGATTCCATATGCATCTGCAATAGGATCTATCATGTATGCCATGTTATGTACTCGACCAGATGTCTCGTATGCTTTAAGTGCAACGAGTAGGTACCAATCTGATCCTGGTGATGCTCACTGGGTAGCTGTCAAGAATATCCTTAAGTATTTAAGAAGGACTAAGGACTCATTCTTGATATATGGAGGTCAGGAAGAGTTGGCTGTAATTGGATACACCGATGCTAGCTTCCAGACAGATAAGGATGACTTTAGATCACAATCTGGTTATGTGTTTTGCTTAAACGGTGGCGCTGTGAGCTGGAAAAGTTCAAAGCAAGATACAGTTGCTGATTCTACAACCGAGGCCGAGTATATTGCTGCCTCAAGTGCAGCAAAGGAAGCTGTTTGGATCAAAAAGTTCATTAGTGAACTTGGCATAGTTCCTAGCATTGTGGATCCCATTGGTCTCTATTGTGATAACAATGGTGCTATCGCACAAGCCAAGGAGCCTAGATCTCACCAACGATCCAAACACATACTTAGGCGTTATCATCTCATTCGAGAGATAATAGATAGAGGAGATGTGAAAATATGCAGAGTACCTACACTTGACAATATTGCTGACCCACTGACAAAGCCTCTTGCGCAGCAGAAGCATGATGGCCATACTAGATCTATGGGTATTAAGGGTATGCCTGATTGGCTCTAGTGCTAGTGGGAGATTGTTGGTGTAAGCCCTAGAGGCCAATACTTTTGGTACTTGTATCGAATTATTTATTAATAATAAAAGGCTTTTTCTTTATTACGTTTGTTTAATAAAGTCCCTAGAATAGCTAGTCCATTTAATGTATTAAGTGTGACTTAATCATGAGAACACATTAAACATAAGGACACTATTCTTAAAGTATCCGTAGTCGAGCTTTATTATGAAGTGGGATGACATTAAAGCATTAAGACTATTATGTATATAGACTGATGATCACATCTCATGGATCATGGATAAGGAGTTATCAAGTCTTAAACATAGGTATGAATATTAAGAGTAATATTTATACCGGATTGACCCGCTATGAGAATACTATATAGAAAGTTATGAAAAGTGTCATAAGTTATTCTCATGGTGATAATGGTGTATACCACTCTTCGACCTAAAACCACTATGGACCCTAGATGTAGAGTCGAGTGCTTTATTGTTGATCCAACGTTGTCCGTAACTGGATAACCATAAAGACAGTTGATGGGTACTCCACGAAGCATGCTGAGGGACATGAGTGACCTAGATGGAATTTGCCCATCCTGCATAACATGATAAATGTCTATGGGCCCAATATTGAACTGGACAAGGATGACACGGTCTATGCCTTGTGTTCAATATAGACATAAGGGCAAAAGGGTAATTATACACATAAGTATTATCACAAAAGGTTTTGTCAGATCACATGACATTTTCGTATCTTGGGTAGCAGTGATGTGTTGCTAGATACCGCTCACTGTTTATTATGTTAAATGCGTGATTTAATATAATTGTCAACGTCACGAAAACCTACAGGGTCACACACAAAGGACGGATTGATGAGAGATAGAGTAACTAAGGAATGTCGTAAGGTACGGTGCCCTTAAGTGAATTATAGAACATCGTAAGGTACGGTGTACTTGAGTAGAATACGAAATATGGTAAGGTACCATGGGCTTAAGTGATTTTGGGCATATTATAAGATATGGGCCAAAATACACTTAAGTGGGCTTTTTAGCTTGAAGCCCACACAAGTGGTTCTATATAAATAGAACCCTTGTGCAGAAGCAAAAATAATATGGCGGTTGCATTATTTTCGTTTTCTCTCACTCTCTCTCTCTCTCACTCAAAGCCTTCATTCGTACCAGCTAGCACTGAGATTGAAGGAACCCGTTCGTGTGGACTGAGTAGAGACGTTGTCATCGTTCAACGTTCGTGATCGCTTCGTGGATCTGCATCAAAGGTTTTGATCGTCACAAGAGATCTGCACCAAAGGTTTCAATCGTCATAAGAGGTAAATATTCTATCACTGATCATGACCATTCGTAAGGATCTCTAAAGGAGAAAATTTTAATTTCCGCTGCGTTTTGGACCGCAATTCTCCTTCAATGACACCTCCTTCCCATCTTCTAACATAACTGCATTATATTTGTAGGGAACAACTTTATCTGATGAATACGGGACGGGGCCCGCTGGCTTAATCACAAGAGTGGGAGAAACCTTCTTCTTGCTGCCATCATATTTGACAACAACAGGCTCTGGAATCCTGAATACAGGAGAGATAACATCAATTTCATCCTCGTTGCGATTCTGAAGTATTTCGATCACACCCTGATCCAGCATCTCTTGGATGTCCTTCCTAACTTGTCGGCATCCTCTCTCGTTGACAGTGCACACCTGGCACCTATCATGGTCATGCTCGTAGTGACTGTATCCACACAATAATCTATGCATCTCGAC
Source organism: Lathyrus oleraceus (assembly GCF_024323335.1). Lineage (NCBI taxonomy): Eukaryota > Viridiplantae > Streptophyta > Magnoliopsida > Fabales > Fabaceae > Lathyrus > Lathyrus oleraceus. Next base: position 197,471,252 of record NC_066580.1, on the reverse strand, counting down.
CAAAGATTTCTTGATATCATCGACATACATGACTTTATATTTTCCAGGGCAACCCTGGACCATGTTCACAGTAGCTTTCCCATGCTCGGGCAATGGGTTCTTTTTGACATTAGGACCTACGTCCTCGAAAAACAAAATCCCACTTCTCACAAGGTCTTGCACCTTGGTCTTCAAGGGATAACAATTCTCCACATCATGTTCGGGAGCACCGGAATGATATATACAATGTAATTCAAGCTTGTACCACCACTGAGGGTTGGTCGGTACAGCAGGAGGGTCACGTGGAGTAATTAGCTTTCTATCAATCAAAGACGGATAGATTTCAGCATAGGTCATTGGAATTGGATCAAAGGTGACCCTCTTCCTATCGTAGTTGGTGTTGGTGTTATTGTTGTTTCGAGGCTGGTAGGCCTGCTGTTGTGGACGATGTTGTTGTTGATATTGTTGATGTTGTTGTTGATGATGATGATGTTGAACTTCTCTAAAGGCAGGTGCTATATGAGCCACCTGGTGTTGGCTGACGGCGAGACGCACGTTCTTCCTCTTCACAGAGGGTCTTCTTTTGATATAGGAAGACACAGCATGTGCCTCTCCCTCCTTCTTTTTTGCAAAGCTCCCATATCTTTTTGCCGAAGAGTTGTCATCCCTAGACAGACGTCCTTCACGGACTCCTTCCTCTAGCCTCATTTCCATATTCACCATTTCGGAGAAGTCCGAGGAAGCACTAGCAATCATCCTCTCATAATAGAAAGAACTCAAAGTCTTCAAAAAGATCTTTGTCATTTCTTTCTCTTCAAGGAGTGGCACAATCTGAGCGGCCAACTCACGCCATCTTTGGGCGTACTCTTTGAAAGTCTCCTTCTCTTTCTGGGACATTGCCCTCAGTTGGTCCCTATCAGGAGCCATATCCACATTGTACTTATATTGCTTGACGAAAGCTTCGCCAAGATCATTGAAGGAGCGGATGCTCGCACTATCCAGACCCATGTACCATCTGAGTGCAGCACCGGATAAGCTATCCTGGAAATAATGGATAAGAAGTTGATCATTCTCAGTTTGCGTTGACATCTTGCGAGCATACATCACAAGATGGCTGAGAGGGCACGTGTTTCCCTTGTACTTCTCAAAGTCAGGTACTTTGAACTTTACAGGGATCTTGACGTTGGGCACAAGGCACAACTCAACAACAGTTTTACCAAAGAGGTCTTTACCCCTCAGAGTCTTCAGTTCCTTGCGCAACTCAAGGAATTGGTCTTTCATTTCATCCATCTTCTCATATACGTCTGAGCCCTCAGATGGCTCAGAATGATAGATGGTGTCTTTAACTCTTGGTAAAGTGTGCACAATGGGAGGTGGCACAGCAAGGACCGGGCTAGATGTCGGCAGAGAAGCGAGAGTTGGAGCAAAACCCTCGGACACAAAGTTGGCGGGCATTCCCCAGGGGAACCCGGCTGGCATAGTTGGCGCAAAATGAGCTGTTGCGGCAGGCATAGTTGAGGAAGCCACCTCGGATATCATAGTCCTCATGGGAGGGGTTGCAGGAGTTGGCGACGATTGGCTTTGGGCAGCCAGCGCTGACTCCATCATGGCAGTCAGCCTAGCTACTTCCTCTTTCAGTTCCCGGTTCTCTTGCTCTAGATGCTCCATCAGTCTTGGAAGATTGACTCTCGTGTTATACCGATGCGTCAGCTTGTCTTCAAAATAAATGAAGAGCAAAGAGTTAGACCACTGATCAAGAAGCTCTGAACAAAACCTGCTTATACATATGATGCATGCAATGTTTGCGCATATGGTTTATTTTTAATCAGAGGAACTTTATAGAGATCTATTTGCAAATATTTGGAAATATTAATCTTTTAAGACATATATGGAATACTCATAGCAATAATATTTGGAAAATTTTACACCAAAGAAGTAGTACAGTTTTGGTAACCAAATACAATACAAGAGAAAAGGAGAGTAAACATCCTATGGAACCCTAGAAACAATCGTCCAAAGCTCTCGAGACCGGAAGATAAGCTGCACGAAGCCTCTTCACCTCTCTCTCATAAGCTGCTTCCATATCTGCCTTCTCCTTGGCGAGTCGATCATACTTCCTCTTCCAGAACTTGGATGACTGAGGAAGAAGAGAAGTAACCACATCATCAGGCTCATCAATAACTTGATGCTCCAGAAATTCTATCACAGCATCTTTATCTTTGAGTTGCTGAAGTAGTTCCTCTCACTCACGAACCCAAGCGCGCGAACGGTCTTCATCTCCCAACTCCTCTACTCCTTGGTTAGGGAGGGTTGAAAGCCCAACCATATCCATAGGGGTAGGTCTTGGATAGTCATAGGGCATGCGGTACTCAAGCGCTCTCTTCCTCGCCCAAGAGGTGTAGGGTTCCAAAGCAATACAATTCTTCAGACCAAGCTCTTTCCTTCCCTTTCTATGAATCTTGCGCCAGGCGCGAACCATTCTGCTCTTCAAGTTTTGGGGATCTTTACCCTCTTGAAAGAACATACCTTCTAACAAAATGTTATTAGGTTTATCCTTTAAGGGGAACCCAAGCTGACGGCGAGCCAAAATAGGGTTGTAGTTAATTCCACCACATGTACCAAGAAGAGGCACATTGGAGAATTCACCACAAGAGTCAATAATCTGCACACCATCATATACACGGTTATACCAAGAGACATAATCATTAGTGAGAGACATAAGTCTCGTAGACCACTGTAAACATCCCTTGTTCTCCTTGAAGGCGAGCGTCTGAGGCAAGTGCGAAATAAACCACTTGTACAACAGAGACAGACAACATACAATGGATCCACCACCCTTTGCATTCCTCATATGCAAAGAGAAATAAGTGTCACCCAACAGAGTCGGAACGAGATTAAGAGTAGAAAAAATCCTAATAGCGTTCACATCCACAAAATTGTCGATGTTGGGGAATAACAGTAGCCCATAGATGAGATGTACAAATACGGCTTCAAAGGCGTTCTCACTCATGGCCTTCCCAAACAAAGTAGCTTGGGCAATGAGAAAATTAGATGGGAGACCTTGAATTCCACCTTTGGTAGTCATATGAGCAACAATCTCAGATACATCTATGTGAAGCAGATCAGCAACCTCTTGAGAAGAAGGAACCCTCTCCAAGCCACTGAACGATAACTGATCCAAGATAGGTATACCCACAAGATAGGCATACTCCTCAAGTGTAGGCAAAAGCTGGAAATCCAGAAAAGTGAAGCAACAGTACAGAGGATCGTAGAACTGCACCAACACACTCATCAGACCTTCATCCACCTGAGTAGCAAGAATAGACAGAAGCTTCCCATGACGAGCTTTGAACTCTAAGGGATCTAATACATAGGATGTCAAACTCCTTAACTCTTTCAAGTTGGGTTGTCTGAAACTGTACTTCTTCGTATTCCTTCTTTGCTTATCCATGTCTGAAAATTTGCAAATAGACCTCTTAAGTTCCTTGAAAAATTTTTGTTGATGATATGGATGCAAATGAATGCATTAATGCATGGATGCAACAATCACACTCAAGGATCAAACAAATCACGCCACACAAAGGTCACGGGATGGCTCAAGTCATCCTCAATATCAATCATCCATTTTGGTGGATTATGGTTTACACCTTATCAACACTCAAGTTCCATTGATATTGAAGGTATACGAGAACTGATCAACCGCGAATCAAGGGTTTGTTGTAAGTCACGAGCATGGAGTCTCGGTTAAGAACCAATCCAAACCGCATTAATTTGGTTTCATTTGATTCGATTTTATCTCTAAAAATTAATTGAACGACATATTTTTTCTCTTACGATTCGAATGAATTTTAACATTAAAACCACACAAACCGCATCATAAATCCCCTTACCAAACAACGAGATAAGTAAGAAGAGACTAACAACAAGTACGAAAGTGTTGTCTGATAACCTATAGACTACCAACAAGTAGGATAGTGTTGTCTGTAACCTTTAGATACGGTTTTACGACAGTTGTTTATACCGTCGTAATCTAAAGTCTTAAATGTTGTAGCGGGTCTTCTAATATCATTGCTCTAACGCCATTCTTATCACAAATATCTTAACTTTTTAGACTTTCTTTCTATTATAAATTCCTTCTCAATGAGCCACTTTTAAAATGAGACCGGATAGAAAAAATAAATAAACTATAAAAGAGGACACATTGCTGACTTTGTATAGTTATAAAAATTAATATTCTCAAAATTTGAAAGATGATGGTTTCATTTGACTAAAATAAAGCATAAATAAAGGAGATAATAAAAGCATTTAACAAAGAATATATTAGTGACAGATTCATATTTTTTTTATAATTATTTAAGTATAATCATATTTTTTTATTTTATTTTATTTTTTTATTTTGAAACTTTCACACATATGTTAAGAAATATAAATATTTTTATATAAAAATTATGATTTTGAATTATTTTATATATTTACTATTAATTAATAATATGAAAAAGATAAATTATAAAATTATAAAAATGGAAATAATAAAGATATATAATTGAAATTTGAGAAAGTAGATACCATTAGGAAAAAAAATAATGAATGATGTATTCAAAAGTCAAAAATTTATTATTTTTTAATAATTTTATTTACCAACAGCCAAATTATTTTTAATAAAGAAAATATATCAATTTATATATTATATCTTTGAATTTTTTTGGTTTTATTTGAATAGTGCATTTAATACATTAAAAGTAAAAAAATTCCTATTCAATGTATTTTTTTATCATCTGCCTCTATATAAATCTATCCCAACGAGAGGCTATGTACAAGAATAAGAGTGATAGGCAAAACAAACTACAATGGCTAAACTTATTTTCTCATTTCTTCTCATGATTATTTTTACTTCAGTGATCCAAGATGTCTATGTAAGGGATTATAACAATGACATCAAATTAGCTCAAAAAATGCATATGTATTATTTGTTATCCCTTTAAATTATTCAATACTAATACATGTTTATTTTTCTTGATTTTTCATAGGCCGGTGGAGAAGGATCACTTCGTTCCGACCGTACTAATTCTAACTAATACTTGTTTTATTATTCTTTTAAAAATTCTACTTTGATTTACTAATTTTATTCATATTCAAACATTATTATTTTTTTTCAGAATGTGCGGGTGCATGTGATGTTCGTTGTTCAGCAACTATGTACAAGAAGGCGTGTTTAACCTATTGCAATATTTGTTGTGCAAAATGTTTGTGTGTTCCATCAGGAACATATGATCACAAGGAAGAATGTCCATGCTACAATGATTGGAAAACTAAGAGAGGAACACCCAAGTGTCCCTAGATTTTCTATTGTTCATGCATAAATCTATGTCAAAGTATTTTTGTGTTTCTTGATTACTAATAAATAAAAATATTAATATGTTGAAATAAAATTTTCATATTATATACTTTGTGTTGGCCGCAAATAATTTGTAATTATAAAGTTGTTACATTACACCTAATTACTCTAAATCAATATGACTTTCAATTAAAAGCCTTTTTTTCAAACCGGTTAACATCACCCTGCTAATATAACTTAATTAAACCAAAGAAATTAAAAAACATGGTATGGTAACTTTTACATCCTTCAGAAATACCAGTGTCATGAAACACTTTACTTTTGTTTGTAATGTAATTGGGGACTCTACATGATTGAACAAACATGCATGCTTTTGAAATGGATCATAATAATGATAAACCCAATACAAATTTTCTACTTGATTGAAGAACCCTACCTTCATTTATCTCAATAGTGGTATTAAGGGGCTATGACTTTCTTAGGGCTGAGTGTCCTTTTTCTAGTGGAGATTTCTGTTCTGATTACTTGTGTTCCTTGCTACTCAGATCTAGCTGCAATATTTTTGGAGAGTAGTGTCCTCTTTTGTTTTTCTTTGTTGGTTGTGATTTAGAGTGTTGTTGTTGTTTAGGTTTTTTTTCATTTTGGAACCTTTACTTTGGATGTAGTTTTTGTTTGCCCTTTGCCTAAAAAATTGTAAATATAAATTATGTTATGCTATTCATACACCATTTTTTACACCAAATCCATACATCGTATATATTGTTCACCGTATTTATATGGTGAACAGTATTTTTTTAATTAAAAAATAATTATTATGAATAGTATATAAATAGTGTATGAACAGTGCATGAACAGTACCCATAAATAGTAATCGTGAACAGTGTCTTTAAAGTAATAAAATAAAGTTGATTAATGAAATGTAAAAAATTGATTAATAAAATGACGAAGTTGGTTAATCCACGTCCAGATATTAAAAATAATTTTTATTAGTACGTTAAAGTTGGTTAATAAAAAGTAAAAGATTGGTTAATAAAATTATAAAGTTGGTTAATAATCAGTTGTCCAAATAAATTTTGAGAACTCATCAAAATTGATTAATACAATATAAAAAGTTGGTTAATAAAATTATAAAATTGGTTAATCACACAATTTTATATCAATATCATTTAATTTAAAAATTAAATAATAAAATAATATTTTTTAATATTTTATTTTTAAAAATATATATTATTATAATATTTCACTATTCACCATCAACAGTTAAAAAATTCCCTTCTTTTCAAAAAAAAATTTGGGGGAAGAACATAACCTTCAGAAGGAAATCACAACAACAAAAACAAGGTTTCCCAAAGAGAAAAACAAAGGATAATACACAAAGAAATTGGTCCTGAAAATAATTGAAGAAGGAAAAACTACTGATGGCAGACATAACAGTTCTTGTGGCGTCGTTGTGGTGGTGCTCGTGAGTTGTTATTCAATTGTGGTGATACGCACGGCCGTGAGGAGCAGCGATGGCTCCTTTGTGTTTCTCTTCAAAACAGACGATAAGTTGCAGCAGTTTCGTCATATTTACATGAAGCAATGAAGGTCATTTTTTCGGCTGATAGTGTTGTGTATGTATTGAACTTGAAATGTGTTGTTTGTGGCGCGTGTTCACTTTATATTCTCATGATTTTTTTTCTTTTCTTTTTTCATGTGTTTATTCCATGTATGGTATGCTTTTATTTACTTTGTATGGAAGAGAGAAGAAAGTTGTGGTACATGTGAGTGATTATGGAGTTATGGTGAAGAATAATGAGTTACAAGGTGGTGGTTTGCTTAGAGCTTGTATGGAAATTAGTTCTTGTTTGAATGAAGGTGAGTGATGTTACTTTTCATGGAAATGAGAGATGTTAGATGAGTAACAGAAAAGGAACATAAAGTAGAAGAATAAAATAGTAGAAATTATGGATATGAATATGTGGAGTTGTTATGTTGAGGTTGATGTTACTGCATCTCTTGTTTCATGAAGAAGTTATTTTTGTTCTACTTTAATTTCAAAAAACATTGAGGGAGAGTGAGTTGATTGGATAGCGCCGCTTGGTGAGAGTGGTTTGGTTTTCTCTTACATTTGTCAATGAAGCAATATATAGCATGAGTTTTAGGGTTGCAACTTTATTTAATACCAATAATGTATTTTGGAGTGTTGTCAATATAAAAATAATTGTAAACAAATTAGATTAAATAAAAATAATACTAATGTAAATAAATAAAATTAAGTCGGAACCAAAACATAAAAATTCTAATTAATTATTATGAATTTTTTTGATAAAGAAATAAAAATAAAATCACTCAAGATGAAAAAGAATCGGGCACGAAAATGCTCGAAAAATTAAATCGACTACACCAAAATGATCAGCGCGAAATAAACCTCTCGAAAATATATAGCGTTTGAGTCAATTTTGATATAAAATTTGTCCGGTTAAAAGGATCAGACTGACCGAAATGCGACTGAAAAAGTAGTCAAAAAATTAAAACGAGCACGCCATATTAAATTACGCGAATCGCAGATTAATAAAATTGACGTTTGCGAGGTCGATCTTGAAAATTTTAGCCCGCTAGTTTTACGTACATTTGAGGATTAGTTCGACTGGTCTATTTGTAAATCCGAAAATTTATTCTGGTTGACATTTCAGGCATTATGCAATATAAAATGCATGCTATGATGTGCATATGATGCGAAACTTATGATTAGTGTATCGATTTATTGAATGAGGGGAAAATTTGGGATATGACAGTTGCCTTTGATCCATCAAGATTCTTAAGCCATTTTAGGTCATCATTGTGGGTCCATCTATGTTTTAATTAGGGTTCATGTTCACTTACACAAGTCTATACATACCAGAAAATCCTAGTTGAACATCTACAGTTGACCTTGGTCAACTTTTGACTTTTTGGTCAACTAATTGACCAAAGTCAACCATTTTCCATAAGTCATTTTTTTAACCATTCATCTTTAATCCATGTCTATTTCGAAGGCTATGGTCCATTACAAACCTTGGTCACCTTTAACTATGATTCATGTTTTGTCTATTTCCAAAGCTTGTGTATAAACCATTATAAACCATGATTTGTTCTTACATAACCATGACATAAACCAAGTCATTTATAAATCTTCAACCATTCAATTCACTTTCAAATCCAAACATTCAATACAATCTCATTCCAATTCATTATATTTTCCATTCAATGTTCAACTTTCATTTCTATTTTCATTTCCTTTCACATGATTTCATCATAAACCATAAATCAACCAATTCAATAACATTCATCATTCCAATTTCCAAATATTCAAGTGTCGTACAAATTTCAAATTCAAATACAACTTTCCATACAATTCCATAAACTTTCAAGATTTCCATTTACAAAGCCATGTTCATACATATTTTTCATGGAAAACACATTACAAATTACAAATGCATTCCAAACAAGCATGAACTAATGTCTAATCTAAGTTCCTAAACATCCATATTCAACCACACTTTTCATGACCAAAAATCCAACCACTTAAGACTTGAAGAACCTAGTCCTAACTTCTTCATCCACCATTTTCATAATCGTACACTTCATGCTTCATGTCACCATTTCCTTCAAAGCCAAGTTATTTCTTCTTCCATTGAATTACCTACAAAGTCAAGAAAAAACATGTTAATGAGCTATGGCATTCAATACTTGCAGCACCACATATTTTCATTCATTTTTCCAAGCTAACTTTATATGATAACACACTTGTAAAAGCAATGCAAGGTTCACATTCATTTCAAACCATAACAAGCTTAACATTCATCCAATTTGACCACACATCCATATCATAAGCATAAGCACACCACATAACTTCACCATAGCATGTTAATAATCCAATTTTCTATAGCATAGTTCATCACATACATTCATAACATGGTTCTGTCCAAACAACTAGCACAAGTCAGCAAACAATTAATCCATGTCAGTTTCGATTCAAAAGCATTTCTCATACATGCATCACATAACAAGCCTGTGTTTTCCAATGAGCAATAAACAAACAGGTTCATGTAACATTGCACATTGCAGTATGCAATCTGAAGTTTAGTACGAGCATTTAGATGGAGTTATTGGCAAGATTGTAGATGTTTCACAAGGTTTAACAGAGATATTCCATTAGCAGCGAGTCATCATAACCAATTCCTACTAGTTCACAACACAACACATAAAGCTAGCAGCAAAACACATGGAAGTGCATATCATCACCTAGCACATTTAACAAAATTTAAAACAAACTCAGCTAACTGGTTTCTAACACAATATTTCACTCATGCCAATTATTCACTGCATAAAACTAACGACATAAACGATTTTCATAGCTCTCTGCACAATCTCAATCTCATTCTGCACAAGCTCAATCTTCTACATCGAGCTTAGAAATCCTCTACGTCGAACTCAGCAACCTCACTCTGCATCAAGAACATAAAGAAAAGAAGATTGAAGATTGGATCGAAGGAAGGCCAATCAAAACAAAAGAGAAAAACTCTTTGATAGCTGGTTGTAGAAAATATTGAATCCGGTAAGTCCTTCGTATGATTTTAATACATTTATTTTTCTCAGATTCACGATGTAACGGTGTTGTTATTTCGTGTTTGTTTCCATACACGAGCATTGAAGATTATGGATCTTGGTGAGTCGGATTCAGCTTCTGTTTGAGCCTTGTGAACTTTGGTGAGGCGAGAGGATGAAGGTCAAGGTTGAGTTTTGCGAAGGAAGGAGCACTTCAGGCACTGAGAAGTTCGTGGAACGGTCCATGTTCGAGTGGTGGCTACGACGTTGGATCTGGAGTGCTTCGTCGACAGTCGTTGTGGCTCCGTCTCTTGATGGATGCAGGGATTACGGTGAGAACGAGCAAAACGATGATGTTCATGGTCTGACAAATATTTTAAAGGTTGGAGAGACGCATTTCCACAGCTTAGGTGTGTACCCTGGTTAGTTGGATTTTGGATCCGGTTTAGGGCCAATTGTTTAGGCCCAAGCATTTCTCTTTGCATCTTCACCATCACTGGGCTGGATCCTGGATAGCATGGGTTTAGGCCTTGGTGATCAGGCCTGCGTTTTCGCTATAGGCACCCCTTTACCAAGTTTTACACCCCAAGTTAATTTTAGTTTTTTTAGCTTAATTAGGTTTTAATCAAGATTAATCCTTATTAATCAGCATGATTAGTTTAATTAAAATTTAGGGATTAATTAGGATCTTGAGGTAATTAGCTTAGAATTTTATTTAGAATGAAAATTAGGATTAATTAGAATATTTAGTTGATTAGAATATTCTAATTAGGTTTTGAATTGATTAGAATAGTAATTTTAAGACTTGATTAATTTTTAGGTTTTTAATTAGACTAATGATGATTAGGGTTTAACATTGTTCCTAATTGAATATTCATATGATTTAACCTTTTTACCCTTAAGGGTAATTTTTGTATTAGAAATGCATGATCCCTTAGGATTAGAATTGACTTAGAATAGTTAGCTATTTTAATCAAGTTAATTTTTGTGAAGTACCTGATTAATATGATTTTAATCCTAGCATGATCCCTTAGGAATAACTTGTGCATAATTTTAACCCTTAAACTAAGTTAACCATATATTTTCAAGTTAATTCCAACTCTAGATTCAAGTTGATCAAAAGTAATTTTGATCAACTAAATCATTTGATCATGTATAATCCCACAGTCCATTTAAGTGATCAAAAGTCCCTCGATCACTTGTGAGACTCTTTCTGTAAGTTGTGTATCTCAAGGCCTCAAGTCAAGACTTTCATACAAGGAGTCTCATTCAAATCAAGCAGTGGATTATACACGGCATATCAAAGGTGTTTATTTAAGAGCTTGTTAATCAAGATCAAATTGTATGACATGAGACTTAAGTAATAGAGAAGGAATGAGAGTGGAGAATTTCATTAACTAATTTTGAATGTCTTTGGGTATGGGAAGAATGGCCCAGTTGCTCATTGTATTCACCTATATTCATAGACTTTAGCATGATTTAAATCATATGGTTGTCAAGTCTCTCTCTAACAAGCAACATTGCAACAATCAGAGGTCTACATCAACAATTCATCAATCATGATTCAAGTTTTATGCCATGAGCCTTAAGAAACAAAGAATGATGAAAGTGGAGAATTCTTATCCATGTTTAGGGTATCCTTGGGTACGAGACGAATGACCCAATTGCTCAATGTATTCTCCTTTGATCATAGAATTTATTGCAATTCGAATTGAATGATTGATAAGGTCTTCATCATCACAAGGAGCATCAAGGATTCTTCTTCAGCAACTTGAAAGTTACGATGAGAATTACATGCCACGAGCCTTAAGTAGTAAAGAATGAATGAGAGTGGAGAATTCTATTAACGCATTCTGAATATCTTTGGGTACGGGACGAATGACCCAGTTTCTAATTCTATTCACCTTTACTCGTAGAATTTAGTGTGGTTCATATCCAATGATTGTCAGGTCTTCTTCATCTCTTATCGTATATCATACCTCTCGCCTTATCAATTTCTTGTTGTCAACCCTAGTGGGATGAACTACGAATGCTCTGACTTTCTCATTTCACGGTGAGAATACGTAGGCACGAGAACTCAGATTCTCTGTGAGCTACCCTATTTATTAATCTTTCGTTCTTCATTCATCAATCAATACCATATTTTTGAGATCAAATATCACCTTTCCTTGGACTCCATGCACATCTTTTTAGGATGATATAGAGACAGTCCACCTTGTGAACCAAGAGTTGTTTGTCTCGTACACAAACATTTTTTTCTTTTTTGGCTAAGACGCCTGTTTACTCTTCGGTTTAAAGTTTATTCCTTCATGGATCCAAGATATCATTCTTCTTTGATTTCAAATTGTTTATTCCCTATAGTGATATATTGTTCCTTATACCCAATAAATACTTTCTTGGGAATTCCATATATACCCTTTTAGGATGACATAGAGGCAGTCCACCTTGTGAACCAAGAGTTGTTTGGCTCGTACCGAATTAATTCCTTCTTTATGGCTAAGATGCATGTTTACTATTCAGTTCAAAGTTCACTCTCCTTTTTGGGTTCCCATGTTACTATTCTGTTGGTCCAGGTTATACTTTTCATCACTTTCTTATCTCTCCCTTTGTTCTCGTGGTTCTATGAACTACGAATTCTCTGACTTTCTCATTACGTGATAAGAATAAGTAGGCACGAGGATGTGAATCCTTGGCGAGCACAACCCTAATTATTCTGTCTGCCTTAGGGAACCATTCATATCTTCAATGATCCATTATCGACCTTCAATCTTAAACCACTCACCCCAGTGACATACTATTTCCTTGAAACCAAATACAGGTTTCTTGGGAATTCTATATATACCCTTTTAGGACAATGTAGCGGCAATCCACATTTGTACCTAGAGTTGTTTGTCTCATACACAAACATTTTATTCCTTCTTTTTTTGCTAAGACGTTGTTTCCCTCTATGGTACAAATTCCTTTTCTCCTATAGATTCCAATATACCATTGCCTTTGGTTCCAAATTACACATTTTCAGTCACTGTTACCAAATCCTTTACTTTTGTCACTTTGGTTACTTTTCTCTATCATTCCATTCATCTCCAGGATGAATTCATATTCTACCTTCATTCACTCCATCTGATATACTATTCTTTTTTAGACAAATACATTATCTCTTTGAGCTTCATCTTGTGTCACCTTGCTAACCAAGAGTTGTTTGTCTCATACACAAACACTTAATTCTCTTTGTTTTCAGTTATACCACATATAGTGGTCGACACTTCTGGATACCCACATATTGGTCAACGCCAGTTTTACTCTTAGGTTTAGATTTCACCCCTTTTTGGAGTTCAAATCCTATAATCCTTTGGTTCATACCATACCTTTATGAAGTTGATGTTATGAAGTTCTTAATAGTTTTGAAATAAAATTGTGCAATTGGTTCAGTTAATACATAAGTGAGTTAATGGTGTTAGTGATGTGTTTGTACATGATGCTTTAAATGTGATGATATTTGTTTTGAAACTTTGTTAGAATTAGTTGGCTTTTTGAATTTATGTTAATGGTGTTAATGTGAATGTATGTTTCAGTTATGCTATCATAGTTAACAAATTACTATAGTGAACTTGAGCTGTTATGTAACTAGATATGTTTGATTGTCATGAAAATAGTCAACTTTGATGTATGCTAACCGTTGGATTGGAATGAACTAAGTTGATTGTTGAAGGCTAGGCTTGAGTCATGTTAGTGTTAATTTGTTGTTGCATTATATCATTACTTTGTTAATAATTATGTGAATCAGTTTGGTTAATGGAACTAGGAATTGAATTGCTTAAATGATTGTTAATATGAATTGTATTTGGGATGTAATTGAGTGTGGCTATGTATGATGAGGTTCATGATATGGCTTATTATTGAATCCATTGTTATGTATGCTATCTTTGGGTTGTTTTTCTTTGTAGGACGGAAGCATGCTTGGACATGGATTTTGCATAGTCATGGCATGACACTTGAAAATGGCAAAGTGGAACCTAGAAGAATGATGATGACTTTGAAGATGAAGAAGGATTGAAGATTACTTGGGAACTAGGCCTAGGGTTAAAGAGTTGACTTTGGTCAACTAGTTGACCAAAAATTCAATAGTTGACCAAAGTCAATTGTAGGTCAAAGATTGCATTTCTTTGTAGGTTTTGTTTTGTATCTTTGTAATGACTTGATGATTATTGTAATGAAATATGGAATTGTAACTTGATCTTTAAATGAGTTTTCCTTCAAATGCATTTTGACCTTGTGTTGATCTCTTGCAAACAAACTTGATCCAATGCCTAGAAAATGAACTTGTAATGTCTGAATGGGCCTTGATGAACTGTCTTGAATAAACCTCGGAGAAAATAAAGGAACAATTATGGCCAATAAATCCATTACAAACCTTCATAAATGATCTCAATGATCCTTGTAAGTCTTGATCAAATCCAAATTAACAATACAACACACATGAACTATGAAGCCAAAAGTCAAGCAATTAGGTTTTCATGGACCAAATCAAAATACCATGATGCAATCCACACGAACAAAGATCTCAAGCACCAATGATTAGGGTTTCATGGTCAAGATATCAATATTGATCCATTCTACTTAGATGTACCGTCATAGTTCCATATGTCAACCATAACTAACAAGAGACCAAAGAATCCATGATGCTTGTTTTGAAAATGATAACATGAATGAATGATATAGATGAATATGGCATGATTATATAGACGAATTAAAGATCACGAGCCAAATGAAAAGCAAAAGGGGAGGTAGGGAAAATTTTGGGATATGACAGCTACCCCTATTTAATCATCTCAAACTTGGATGTACGAATGGTGACAGCTTTTCGGGCATCCAAGGTAGAAGAGGTTTAAATACAAGAATCATGAAAGGATTTGCTGATTGAGAAAGATGAATCATGAAAGGATTTTGAAATAACTAAATATCAATGTATGATTGGATGCTTGCTTTATTTAACTGCAAGCATACCTGATCTTATGTTTAGTGTCTATATGTGTGATATGTTTCAAGATCTCACTAGAGAATTGCATTTAATATGATTAAGCATATTTTAAGTATCTAAATGGTACTTCAAACCATGGTATTTGGTTCCCTAAGAAAAGTGAGTGTAGCTCGGTAGGCTTGTGTGATTCTGATTTTACAGGGTACAAATCAGATAGGAAGAATGCTAGTGGAACGTGTCACATTTTTGGAAATTGTCTAATCTAGTGGCATAGCAAGAAGCAATATAGTGTTGCACTTTCTACTGATGAGGAATAATACACAGCCTCCGGTAATTATTATGCACAAGTCCTTTGTCTTAAGCAATAATTATTAGATTATGATTTAAAACTAGGTTGCATTCTGATCAAATGTGACAACATTGATGTAATACCCGAGGCCGAAGAGGGCAGACAGTAGATGTAACACTCTAGGCCGAAGAGGGAATAGAGTGGTCATCGAATTCACATCGAAATGAGAGGGATCTTGAGGTTATTCGGGTATGAGACTACATGGTTGAAAGAATTCTTATAACGATAGATTGGTATTACCTATACCAACAAGATGCGTTTTCTTTTCGGTAGCTTAACTAATAAGAACTCCATAATTAAGGAGGTTTGACTTGGAGTAGTATTTGGATGGGTGAACTTTTGGGAAGTTTCTCAGAAAGCGTGTGAGTGAGGACAAAGCATGCTGAAAAGATTCATGTTAGTTTGCGGGGTCAGTCGCTAATCCTGAAAGCAGTCTAGGGCATTACAAATGGTATCAGAGCCATACCTCTTTGGTTCGTGGATGACCCAAGTGGAAGTTGGTAGGCATGTAACACCTGTCACGTCTCAAAAATTACAGAGTCACCACTGGATTTTATTTATTTCAAAGAAAAGGGAAAATAGAGATAAAACCCCAAAGAGAATGGTCTTCGCAACCAATAGCAGATTCAGAAGTCGGTTATGCAAGGGAAAGATATTAGCACCCCTCACATTCATAATACTCTATGGGAACTATGTGAAATAAGATGAAAAGAATAAGATGGGAATAAAAAATAAGTTTTAAATTAATATGCTCGTCAAGGTTTCGAACCCTTGTGCATACGTATCCTCATTCATGCAATAAGGAAGTCAAAGCTCCATAGTTCCGATCACATAATGGAGTATTTGTTTGATTTTTTTTACTGAACAATGTTGACATTCACATTCTACAATAAACTTGTTTGTATGCTCTAGCATGGGAGCTTTAAGTTTTTGTTTGTTTGCGGTAGAATGGATGCACTTGGATCTCACTCTAGCAGTAAAAATTACTTGTTTGCTCACACATGGAGGCTTAAGCTTAGGTCACGGTAGAACGGAAGTAACCTGTCCTTTCTAAAAAGGAAAGTTTTAAAAGATGCTCTAAGGCAGAAAATTGATTTGATTAGTTGGGGTTAATTTTAGTACGAATACAAGCAACTAACCCTTGGCTAATTACAGCCAACGGTCTGAATATTTGGAAGTTGAGAGAATAATGGCATCCTAACCACTCTTTTCATCCAAAAGAAGTTTTGATTTGTGAAATGATTTGGAAAGTTTAATCATTATTAGTTAGAGGGGAGACAAGTATTTAACCCTTGGATAAGTATGGCCAATAATTAGAATACTCGGGAGTAGAGAGGATAGTGGCATCCTAACCATTCTTTTTTATCTCTTGGAGCACCGGATTGAACTTGTTTTATTATTAGATGTTTTGAGGACGAAGTTAAGCATCGGGCCACAAGCTAGGTACGACCGACAATCCAATTACTTGAATGTTGTGTACAAGTATGTACACCCAATTTTTGCATTCTAATTTATTGAGAAGAGTTTTTGAAAATGCATTTGATGTTGGATCAAGTGTTTTGGCATTTATTGTGAAAAAGTGTGTGTGAAGAATGGAGATAGAGATAGAAGTAGGTTGAGAAGAGAAGGTATGAGATGAATAATGGAATGAGATACTTTACGTTGGATGAAGCACTCATGTTGCTATGTAGTGAGTTTGATTTGGAAAACACTTGACGTTGGACCAAGTATGCTTTTTGTCTTTTGAAAGATTTATTTTTATTGTTTGGTTTTATCTTTTTTGTTAGCATGCATGGAAAGCTATAAAAGGAATGATAAACCTAAGTTATTGCACTTGCATGGGAAGGAAGGAAATGTGACCCACAATGGGGGATGATACCAAACAATACAAAAGGTAGGAATGGAAACCATACAATTTACAATCCAATCACCATGCCTAAAACAATTAAGTGGCATGGTGTTCTCAAACAATACAAGGTAAATGATGATTAAAGATCATAATATGAAAGCATCTTAGATTGAACTTGAAATCTCAATGGTTCATGTAATCACATAAACAAATAGAATTAGTATTGTCGTACCTCGAAAAATGGGGATACGGCTTAAAACGAAGCGCAATCGCACGCTCGCAATGATGGACTGAACAGAGTCGTCACCGAACTTTATTTATTCCTAAAAAGGAAAGGGGAAATATCAATAAAACCTCTAAAAGAAAGGATAAGATATGGTCATCGCAACCAATATCAGGGTTCGGGAGTCGATTACGCAAGGGGAAGGTATTAGCACCCCTCGCGTCCGTTGTACTCAATAGGAACCATTAGGTTAGTTGTGTGCGTTAGCGTTAGTTGAAATGTTAGGCTTTTCGAATTATTAGGTGGGAAAGAAAGAAAGGATGAGAAGAGAATGTTTTTGGATTTTTGACGAAGGACTAAACCTAAGTTTTTTATTAGTGGGCCTGACAAGATTTAAAAATCCTGCTCCTACGTATCTCAAAAGAGAAATCAAGGCTTACGTAGTTCTGGGTAGAAAAATGTTTGTTTGTTGGTCGATTTTAGCGAAAGCTATATTGTATTAATCGACGAAAACATTGTTTTACCCAAAACAGATGAGGAGTGGACGCATACCACACATCGAACAGATTTATAAATCTACATTCGGAAAAGCGTCACTTATCTCGACTCAACAATCGTGGCCGAAATATTTTTTTGCATCACCTTAAGGCAATATGTCTTCCATTTATGAAAAAAAAAGGTTTTCTGATTAGTCGCACGACGGCGAAAAAGAGTTTGATTGGTTGGATGTATTTTGAGTGATGGCGAGGACTTGGATGAGCGAGATATCCATCTCGAATCCTAGTCTCATGAGTGCACAGTATACACCATGTTCCATTTCCATCTTTATTGGCAAAAGTGTTTAATAGAGATTAAGTATTTTTAGGTTTGATTGAGAAAGGGGTTTGAAGAAACCTCATTGACAATTTTAAACGATGGCGAGAGTTAAGATAGGCGAGGCATCCGCCTCGAATCTTAATCTCAGGAGTGCACGGTATACACCATGTTCCATTTCCATCTTTATTGAAAAAGTATTAAGGTAGGAATTAAGTATTTTAAAGTTTGAAAGACGAATACTTACGACCGGCAAGCTCTTACAGCTTGGGTCTAACACTCGGGACTACGTCTGGACATTCCACCCAGGCAGCATGTTTCTTTCCAATATTGTTAAGAAAATAGTTCGAATATTTACGAGTGTTTTGGAGGGAAGACGAATATTTATGGCTTGCAAGCTCTTACAGCTTAAGCCTAATATTTGGGATTATAACTGGATATTCCATCCAGGATAATCTTTTTCTTCACGTTTTATTTAGAAAAAAGATTTGAATATTTGGAGTGTGGAAGAGAAGACGAATATTTACGGCTTGCAAGCTCTTACAGCTTGAGCCTAATATTCGGGATTATAACTGGATATTCTATCCAGGATAATCTTTTTCTTCACGTTTTATTAAGAAGGTGATTTGAGATATTTACGGATATTTTGGTGAGAAGACGAATATTTATGACTTGCAAGCTCTTACAACTTGGGCCTAATATTCGGGATTATAACTGGATATTCCATCCAAGATAATCTTTTTCTTCACGTTTTATTTAGAAAAAGATTTGAATGTTAGAATGTTAATGGAAGAAAGGCTTGAAATTGTATTTGAAGGTGATGAGGAAATGAAATTGAATGTTGAATGTGATTATTTACATGTGTATAAGTATGGACATGGGTACTAATAATCTAACTAAATTAGTTAACGCATAAAAATCGACTAATCGAATAAAAAATAATATCGGAAATTCAACCATTAACTAGATCTAAAAGGTAAACATTTAAAAATATAAACAACTAAATAACGGCTAAATTAAATTAATAAAATATAACAGTAAGATAAATAGTAGAAGTTATATATAAAAAAATTAAATAAAATAGTATGCATAACAAATAAAAACACGAAGATTTGCTACCACAAGTATCAAACCCACTCCACTAAAGGCAATGAAACTGCTATCTCTCCACTAGACCACTTATGGTTATTTATAATTTTAATAACAACTGAAATACATAAACCAAAACAGATTGAAATAAAAATTAAAAAATAAGAACTAACATAAGATAGTCTGTTGGACTGCTAATTAAACGAAAGAGGAATCCCAAAAAAACCTAGCCGCCTGGCTGTTGGATTTCCAAGTGATTGATGGATTGGGAACACAACAACTAATTAATAAAATGTGCAAAGGAAGACTAAAGTATAATTTTTTAAAATGGTTTTTAAGTGGCTTAAATGTTTGTTTATTTTAAAATAAATAAAAGAAAGAAAGTGAGAGCAACAGTAACAGACCCATCGTCCTCACTCCCTCAACGTCCTCACTCTCTCAATCGCTCATGCCTTTCTCAATTTCTCTCTCAATCGCTCATCATCTCTCAATTACTCTCTCAATCGCTCATCACCTCTCAGTTGCTCTCTCAATCGCACATCACGACACTACCCAAGAAAAGCGCAAATCTATGGTTTCAAAGAGAGAATCAAGTGAAAATCTTACCTTCGGCGGTGACGACGGCTCTGTTGAAGCTTAAATCTTCCTCCTTCGCCTCTTCAAATCCAGGTTTTTTTGATTTTGGGATTTAGGGTTTTTCCTCTGATTTTTTCCTCCTCCTTGCCGTCCTCACCTCTCACCTTTTATATCCTGCAATTAGCGTTTCAATTTGGTCTTTGGTAATCCAGAAGGGGCATCTCTACGAACTCCTTTCGGGATGCTCAGATTCGGATTGTCCTGTTTGATGCTTATTCTGGAACGGTAATACTATCTACGCACTTTCTTACTCTACTTTGTCTCAATTCCATTTCGGGTATTTTTCTGAATTTTCTACAGTCTTGCTAATTACCTGTATTTTTTACTGCAGTGAAAATTAACAACAATTCATGGGCAACTTCAGTTATTTGCAAAGCTCCGATTATGAACACGGGTTGAGTGTGTTATTGGTACTGTGTTTGCTGTTATACAATGCTGTAAGCGACTTAGTTTATGGACGATGCTTAGCCTCTTTTGCAATTAGGTCCAATGCTTTGCTGTGAATGATTTTAGTTTTATAATTCTCATTCTTGGTTTTAATGTGCCCTGGCCTTGTTTGGATTTGTTGCTGCAGGATATTGACGGCATGATGCGTTACATGTGTGTGGTGTGAGGTTATTGTCATGGTTATTTTTTCAGCAGGGTCATGGCATTTGGATGGTGTGACTTCTAGCTCGAATTGGTAATGATAGGATTCAAATGGTTGGTGTTTGACATCTGATTATGGTGTGTTGGTGGCTTACTGCAATATCATTTTGCAGGTCTAGTATTGATGAACTGTTGTTGCAGCTAGAGGCCAAGTCATTTAACATGAACTTCCATCCACATATATGCAACTTCCTTCTTTGAAAGTCCTAGCTTCATCAAGTTCACTATCCGTTGAGGCAAGGTTCTGTCGATATCAAACACAAGAAGTTCTAGATATTTTTTGATAACCATGGGAAGGAAAGCTTTAGAAAGACAAATTCTACTAAGGAAATCAATCTTTGTCTGTAAAGTGTTACTAATGCTGGCGGCAAAAATTTCAGGGCAGCGAGCAAGTAGTCTCCCAATGTTTTCTTTATCAAAATCCATATTTTCAAAGAACACAACAACCTGCAAAAAGTCTTCAGGTTTCTGTAATAATAGCTGAGGACTTTTAGTGATAACCTGATCCAACTTTTTCCTTTGGACACCTAGTTCGGCAAACTGATCCACCATCAGCTTCATCTTGCTAGTTGAACAACCCAATAGTTGAGGTTGTTTTTTTATTGCACAGTCTATCCACTCTTCTCAATTCTGTTTTTTTTTTGTTTTGATGTTCTGTTAAAGATTTCTTCTTCTCCTTACCATCTCTGTTTCTGTTCCTGTTAGGTGTGGTGGCGCATTGCAATCCTATCGTTGCATTTGGAAATGCTACCGGTGGTTCGGATCCTGTACTTTGGATTCATGCAGTGGCTATGTGCCTGAATATCTTGCCATGAAAGTGACTGAAACGCTGCAGCCATGTTGACAGACCAAGATTTGTGCAGTTACTACATCTAATAGTTACTATGTCAAACAAGCTGCTGCATACAACACTCACTTATAATTAAAATTGATGAAGTCCTTTCTCCTAACACATATTATGAACAATATATTTCTCATTTGTTCATGTTCATTAGTGCAGCCCTTGACACCAAACGCTTCTCAGACACATTCTCCATCTTAGCTTGATTGTTACTCTCCAACATAAGCCCGAAATGAATATGAGGAAAATGTGCCCAATTTTTTTTGCAGCTGTACTGAAAGCTTCTCTGTGACTAATATCAGGATTATTAGCTTTAATCCTCTGAATCTCTTCCTTTATGAATTGATTATAAGCAGAAGGTACACCCTGCCTCTTCTCGGGAGGGCGGTTAACGACTCTTTCTTGAGTAACATGAGCGGTTGGAAACGTATTGAATTGTTAGATTGTGGGTTGAAGGTTCTATTAGCAATTGGAAAGTGATGTTGAAACCTTATGTTATGATATTGATTTGTTATCATGTGTTGTTGAACTCTTCTTTTTTGGAATGAATTATTGGGAAGCTTGAATTTGGATTCTTAATGGAGCTTTGATTGTTCATTAGGATTGTACTTGTAGGATTTATGTAATATGATGAACTTGTGAGAAAATATTGTGAAATGTAATTTGGAACATGACTTTGTAGTTTATGGAAATGGATATGGATTTTAGAAATGAATTTGGAAATGGAAATGGATATGCAATGTATTGGAAATGAATTTGGTTTATGGAAATGGATATGGATTTTAGAAATGATCCAAGACTAATCTAAATGTCAATTTAAATAAAAAAACCAATAAAACCAATTAAAATCAAATTAATCTATAATTTGTTAAAATTACTTTGATATCAATTCTAACATTTATTTGAAAATTAAAATCAATTGGAGTTTGAATCATTAGTAAAAACATAATTAAGATTAAATTGAAATTTGGAATTAGACTTAATTTGAAATTAAAATCAAATTGAAAATTAAAAAGTCAAATAATTAGAATCAATTTTATAATCAAAAGCACCATGATCAAAAAGGCCTAGATAATGACCAATGTTTATCAAAATAGAGAAAATATGGATTTGGGAATGGACGGTTGACTTTGGTCAACTAATTGACCAGAAAGTCAATGATTGACCTCAGACGTGAATTAGTGTTTATACTAAAATGAATGCATGATGCATAGTGGATGAATGCAGATGGATCTAAAATCGGGGTATGACAAGTATGAATTAAAACAAATGATAACAATGCATCAAATGGAAACATGTCTAATGACATTTTATTAATTCAAGTAAGAAATGAAATAAACATGGACAACCAATCATGAATGGATCACATGATCATGGTGGAATAAAGTAACCCATACAACGCATACATTCATCAAATTGAAATAACATTTTCAAGTTATAAGATATTCCAAAATCAATGAACAAATAAATGAAATTAACCCTAGGTCAAAAATCAACCTATCATGAATTATAAATTAATTGTACCTTTACCCTAATCTACACATTTCCATGGTAATTAGCTTGATTGTGTAAAAAACGGCAAACAATTAGCTTGATCGTGAGAAAATGTTCAATTAAACATGAACTAAAATTCAACAATAATTCTAAGTGGAATTAATACGTAATGTCAAATTATATCACATTTTCCATGGTAAAAAATGTCACAATTATAGTAAAGTAAATGGTGAAAAAAAGTGAAAAATAAATCAAGAAAAATATGCAAAGAAAATCAAGAAAATAGAGAATTAAAAATGGGGTCAAAACTTCCATAAGGGGTGCCAACACAATTATGGTGCATGGGCCAAAGAATAAAGCTCGATCAATAGTTCATGGAGGCAAGGGGGTGAACTAGTAAACAATGCCATTTTCATCACAGCTTTGGCCAAAGCCTAACACAACAGGGCCCAACCAAATTCAGCTCATGGAATATGCTATTGGATAAGGTTGGAAAAATGTGTGGCAATGGTGAGTCAGCGTGAGTGAGTCATTAACAAACGTGTGAATTAAATGTGCTTAAATGTGCATAATGAATCTTAAAAACACATGTTCATAAAGAAACTTAAATAAAACTCAGGACTAAAGTTTAAACATGTTCCCTCTCTATCCTGATTAAACTCTGTCTATTTCTGTTACTCCCTTTGTCGTGCCGAGAGGCTGCCCTCGGCGATGGAGGTTCTCGTAAAGTCAAACAAAAACCACCATCCCACTCGAAATCAAGCACTAATCATAAATTTGTAACAGAAACCTCTTAGTTTCTCAAGACCTAAGCAAATCGAAGGGAATTCTTTAAGAACCCTAATTCGTAATTCTCAAATTAAATGGTACCAGAGGGGAATCGAGCCACCTCATGTTAGGGCTCTGATTCCCCTCGTGGAGCACTAAATCGTGGTAACGTCAATTTTGAAAAAAGAATATGATGATTGAAGGCTCGTCGTATCTTTCGCCACTGTCAGGTATGATTCATAACCTTTCTTCCTTCTTATCATTGTCCTCTTCTTCTTCTATGTGATATGTGAAGGTGCGAAAAACATAAGAAATGGGGGGTTTGAATTGGGTTTAAAAAAAAATATTTTTCCAAAACAAAAACTCTACTAACAAGTTGAATAATTAAGAGATAAAAATGCAATGATTTTTATTCTGGTTCACTTGAAACTCAAAGTTAATCAAGTCCACCCGCCAGGATGATTTGCCTTATACACAAGGACTTAATCCAATATAATCAACAGATTACAATAAACACAAAGAATACCCTTTTTTGTCTTCTCAAGGATCCAACTAAACCTTAGTCTCCTCAAGGATTCACAAAGAAACATTTTCTTTGTCTTCTCAAGGATAACCTTCTTAAGGAATCAAAGAAATAGTTTGATACAAGTTTATGTGTTACAAGATGCTTCTTCAAAAGCAGATTTTACACAAATGAATAATAAATACTTAAATAACACTAAATACAAAAGATGAGCTTTTCACAAAGAAAATTAGCTTGTGTAGTTCAGCAACTATAGAGCGAAACACGAGCGAGGGTTCTTCAAGTCTCAAATGCATGCTTATATAGTGTAAGCATGTGACTGTTGGAGGGCAAAATGGGGAAAGATCCTTGAGGGGATGTCCACTGTTGGATGAGAAAGGAATGATACCACGTACATCCTTTCGCTCACAAAATCAGTGACAAGTTTGATGAATAGTACAGTCCTTGCCCATGAAATCAGGTAGTGGAAAGGTTGTTCGATTTGTATTATGTACTATTTGATCATGTTCCCATTTGATCTTATCTTTAGATTCATTGGCTTCTGATAAAAGATGATTGAAGCTTGAAGTGAAGAAATAGAGAGTTGGATTCATAAACTTTAAAACCTTGGGTCAGAGCCTTGACAACGTCAGTAGTCTGGCTTGAGTCCTTCAGTGTCTTCAGAATCTTCATAAACCTCAATTAGAACCTTGATAACTTCAATTGTCTGTCTTGAGATCTTCAGAATCTTCAGCTACTTAACACAACTTCAAAAGCTTGTCATTTTTTAGAAGCTTGTTATCAGAGTCACGTCTAAAAGCAAAACAACTGAGAGAACATTGCAACAGAAACATAGTGTCTCCTCAGAAGCTTCTGATGGGTGAGATAACACAAAAGCAGAAAGAACATTGCAGTAGCAATATTGACGTCTTTCAGAACTTCTAATTGCAACACAAAAGCGAATTTAGAACACAAAGTCCAGAAACTGATGATGTTACACATCATATGATCAAAATCAAAATTGTTTGTTAAAGCTATACAATAATAAACCATTAGAGTGCCAAAATTGTTCTCACACAAATACAATGTTGTTATCATCAAAACTCAAGGTATAGATGCAGAACCAAATCTTGTTCTAACAATCTCCTCTTTTTTTATGATGACAAAACATGTATTTTGATGAACATCTTTGTATAGGGTAATCACATAAGAATACATCTTTACATAAGCACAAAGATTCCCCTGAGATGTATAGTCCTATAAAGATAAACTCAGAATGAAAGAACACTTGCCTGATTTACCTATTGAAGTACCAGAATGAATAATTAGTCAAAATCTGGTTTATCTTCAGAAGTTAATTGATGTTGTCAAGAACACTGGTTGATAACATCATTCTTTTGATAGATCTTTAGAAGGACCTTTCTTCATAAACTTCTTAAAGATATTTCTTCAAAAACTTATTTGAAGACCTTTATTCTGAAACTTCTTTGAAGAATCATTCTGATTCTTGAGACTAAAGCTTTAACAAATCATTATGAATCTTGAGAGTTAACCTTGCAAAAACACTTAACAAACTTTTCTCGAAGTATTTGTTAATAGAAACATTAAAACAATGTTTGGGTTTTTTACTTAGGAATTTAGATATCAAAATGAACTCTTAATTCTTCCCCTTTAGAAGGATGTGTTTTCTCCCCCTTTGTCATCAATAAAAAAGAATAAAAAGACAAAGTAAATAAAAAGAAACCAACACTTTTTTTTGTTAAAACATGCCAAACTGGAAGTGCAGAGTACATAAACAAAAGAAAAAGAAATGCAAAAATTGTTAAAGTAAAAACAAAATTCTAGGGGTTCTGAGGAGGAGGTGGAAGAGGAGGAGGAAGTCTTAACAGGAGTATAAATTATTTTCTCTTTTTTGTTTGAATTTGAAGAGATTCATGGGCGGGCGAACCACGGGAATTGAACCCGCACATGGTGGATTCACAATCCACTGCCTTGATCCACTTGGCTACATCCGCCCTCTAACTATGTCTAAATTATATAAATTTTCATACCTTTTCATTATTCTTTTCTTCTAATCTTCTAAAATATTAAAAAATAAGAAATATTCATTTCTCTATATGTATACAGAAAAAGAATACTAACAAAAAGTAAGGGAGTAATATCCACAATGTTGATATTACTCCTTTACAAAAATTCATATCTTTAAACCAAAATATTATCCATTTATAGATGGAGCCTCAACCACAACTAGGTCTAGAGGGAAATTATGAGCATTACGTTCATGCATAACTTCCATACCAAGGTTAGCACGGTTAATAATATCAGCCCATGTATTAATCACACGGCCTTGACTATCAACTACAGATTGGTTAAAATTGAAACCATTTAAATTGAAAGCCATTGTGTTGATACCTAACGCGATAAACCAGATACCTAATACAGGCCATGCAGCTAGGAAGAAATGTAAAGAGCAATAATTGTTGAAACTAGCATATTGGAAGATCAATCGGCCAAAATAACCGTGAGCAGCTACAATATTATAGGTTTCTTCCTCCTGACCGAATCTGTAACCTTCATTAGCAGATTCATTTTCTATGGTTTCCCTAATCAAACTAGAAGTTACTAAGGAATCATGTATAACACTGAATAGGGAGCTGCCTAATACACCAGTTACACCTAACATGTGAAATAGGTGCATAAGAATATTATGCTCAGCCTGAAATACAATCATAAAGTTGAAAGTACCAGAGGTTCCTAGAGGCATACCATCTGAAAAGCTTCCTTGACCAATTCGGTAGATTAAGAAAATTGCAGTAGTAGCTGCAACGGGAGCTGAATATGTAACAACAATCCAAGGGCGCATACCCAGACGAAAACTAAGTTCCCACTCACGACCCATGTAACAAGCTACATCAAGTAAGAAGTGTAGAATAATTAGTTCATAAGGACCGCCGTTGTATAACCATTCATCAACGAATGCAGCTTCCCATATCAGGTAAAAGTGCAAACTGATAGCCGCAGAAGTAGGAATAATGGCACTAGAAATAATATTGTTTCCATAAAGTAGAGATCCAGAAACAGGCTCACGAATATCATCAATATCTATTGGAGGGGCAACAATGAAAGCGATAATAAATACAAAAGTTGCGGTTAATAAGGTAGGGATCATCAAAACACCAAACTATCCGATATAAATACGGTTTTCAGTGTTGGTTATCCAATTACATAAGCGACCCCATAGGTTTTCGCTATCGCATCTCTCTAAAATTGCAGTCATGGTAAAATCTTGGGTATATTGAAATTGAATTATTAGGGACTCTCGAGCACACGAATTCTTTATAACTATAGAATTAAGGGCTTGTTATAAAATAGTATAACATTACTTATATACGGGTGACAACGAATACCAATATCCACTGTATCCTGTTATTGATCTAGATTTAGACAAATTTTATTTTTTTACCTCATTTCACCATCCATTCAAAAAAAAAGGTTTTCTATATTCTCTAGATATGACTTCTCTATGATATGTAATAGTGATCTATTCATTCTTTTGCTATATTAATTACAATATATAATTTATCTATTAATTAGAATGGGTTGCCCGGGACTCGAACCCGGAGTTAGTCGGATGGAGTAGAAAAGTCCATGTTTAATCAAATAAAACAATAAAAAAAACCTCCCCAAGTCGTGCATGCATTTTTCATTGCACACGGTTTTCCCTATGTATATATCTAAACTTGAGTTACTTTTCCAAAAGAGGAATCTTGAAACTCAACTCTGAATATTTCATAATTCTTTATATATATATATATATATATATATATATATATATATATATATATATATATATATATATATATATATATATATATATATATATATATATATATATATATATATATATATATATATATATATATATATATATATAATATTTAACTATCATAACCAATCATTCATCATGGACCAGATCGTTACTGAAAAGAATATCCAAATGTCAAATACGATTTCTATGTAACCTCTGCAAAGTAGAGGAATCTCTTGGAAAAATCAAAGGAAGATTTTTTCTTCCTCTATAAAGAATTATTCCAATAATTCTTCTGAACCTGATCTTTTCAAAAAAGCGCGTACAATACTTTTGTCTTTACAAGCCAAAGTTTTAATACAAGAAAGCTGAAGTATATATTTGATTCGATTACAAACGTTTTTTTAGGATCCATTATAATAATGAGAAAGATTTTTGCATATTAACAAAAATCAATCAATAATATCAAAATCGGATGAACCGGCCCAAACCGGCTTACTAATGGGCTCCCCTAATACATTACAAAATTTCGCTTTAGCCAAGGATCTAATTAGAGGAATAATTGGAACTATTATATCCAATTTTTTTATAACAATTTCGATTAGAAATGTATTTTGCAACATTTGACTCCGTACCACTGAACGATTTAGCCGGACATTTGAAAAATAGCCTAAAAGCTGAAATGAATGTTCGGATAATGGGTTTATAGTGATCATTCTTGGTTGAGACCAAACATAAAAAAAAAACATTGCCATAAATGGATAAAATAGTGTTTCCATTTGTTAATCAAAAAAGGCGCATTCTTTGCAGCCATAATGCATTTTCCTTGATATCGAACATAATGAATGTTAGGATCCTTTTGAAGAATGTTAAAGGATACGACAAATCTTTAGCAAAAACTTTTCCAAGATGCTCTCTTTTTCCATAAATAAAAAATTCGCTCAAAAAAATGCTAAAAGATTTGAATCCTAAATGAGAGGATTTATTACGTAGAAAAACGAGGGTATATTCATATTCACATACATAAAAATTATGAAGGAACAAGAATAATTTTGGATTACTTTTTGAAAAAGTCGAAATTGATTTTTTGATAGTAATAAAACTATTCCAATTACAAAAATGATAAAGAAACAACCATAATAAATGAAAAGAAGGGGCATCTTTCACCCAGTATCGAAGGATTTGAACTAAGATTTCTGGATGGATATGATAGGGTATTCGTATATCTGACACATAATTTAAATATGTAAATTTATCTTCCAAAAAGGGGAAAATGGAATGAATTGATCTCAAATTTTTAAAAGATTTGAGGATTTCTGCCTCCTAGAAGGAAGAGCTTAATTGTCGGAAAAATGGAATTTCCATGACGATGGCAAAACCTCTGATATTATTTGACAATCCAAATTCTTATTATACCCCGAAAATGGATTTTTGTTAGAATCATTATCCAAAATGAATAAATGATTTTGCTGATACATTTGAGTAATTAACCGTTTTATAATTAGTAAACTATATTTATTGTCATAACCTACATTTTCCAAAAAAAAAATGGATTTATGAAAATGATGACTATAAGCAAGTCCATAAATATACTCCTTGAAAAGAAGTGGGTATAGGAAGTCATGTTGGAGATATCTAGATCGTTCTAAATATACTTAATATTCCTTCATTTTCTAAATTCTATTTGGTCAAAGGATCAGAGATTCATTGGATTCTCAAATGATACATAGTGCGATACAGTCAAAACAATGTATTCTATATCTATATTTGAATTGAAATAAAAAACAAATATGAATAGATACCTAGAAAACGAGTTAAAACTGATTAATGGACTATCTCCCCTCGCTTGTTCCTTCTCATTTTACCAAGCTAGTTAGAAATCCTTTATTTTTTGGATCAATCGCTCTTTTGAATTTGGAAAAAAATATCTTTATCAATATACTATTCCTTCTACACATTTCTTGCTACCCCATAACATAATGGGGTATAGCTAATAATTAGGACTCATAACAAAAATCCTTAATCCATTCGTGGGAAAAACTTTTTCCAGAGCAAGCACTAATCATTTTTTAACGTATAATTAAATGCGGTAATCATTCAAATAAAAAATGCAAGCTCATTGCTTTTTGTTTCCCTATAATTGGAGCAGCTAAGCTTTATCCCTTTATTAATTCAACTCAACGTAATTCATTTGTTCTGAGTCAACAATTCAAAGAAAAATATTGGTCGGATCCAATAGGAATGATTTTTTTTTAGAATTCACCGTTGATACGACATGCTGCTTTTTCCATTCATTCCTTTCTGGATCATTCGTGGTCTTAAAAACCCTACCGATGGTATTGATGAACCAATTAGTTCATAGAAATATGTAAAAAATGGAGCCGCACTAAAAATCCGAATACTCTACCATTGAGTTAGCAACCCTAATCAAACTAAAAAAAAGGATGTGTATAGCCAATCACAATAAAAAAAGATGCAATTCTATAAATAATAGAATCAAATGTTACATATTACATTAAATTACAATGAAAAAAAATTAGAAAAAAAATTAGAATAAAAAATGATAGACCACTTATTTAGTACAGTACTGTAGTTATTTGTCTATTACTTTTAAATTATTATTATTTTTTACATATTTTTCATATTTCTATTTCACTTTGAATAAGAAAAAAAACTTCTTGTTTGTATCAACCAAAATACAACGAATCCACCATTAAGATTAAGTAAAAAACCTATCTGACATGAGTCAATCGATCCATTTATCCACGATCAGATTATATTTGTTTGATACACTATTGTCAATATTAGTGTTGAAATATACATATATATATATATATATATATATATATATATATATATATATATATATATATATATATATATATATATATATATATATATCGATCCTTCGAGTCGATAGGATTTATTATAGATACAACAAGCATTGTGTAAGTATTTAGCTCAATCCTTTTAGTAAAAGATTGGGTTGAGTTTAATGGAAATTAATAGAACGAATTATTATTACTGGATTATAAAGTATCCATTGCTGGGAATTCAAATTTGATTTCCTTCTAGACTTCACAAGCAGCAGCTAATTCATGACTTCATTTGCAAGCTTCACGGATAATTGCATTACCCTCGCGAGCAAGATCACGTCCCTCATTCCGAGCTTGTACACATGCTTCTAGAGCTACTCGATTCGCTACAGCACCAGGTGCATTTCCCCAAGGGTGTCATAAAGTTCCTACACCGAATTGGAGTATAGAATCATCTCCAAATATCTCGGTCAGAGCAAGCATATGCCAAACGTGAATACCCCCTGAAGCAACAGGGATAACACCTGGTAAAGAAACCCAATCCTGAGTGAAATAAATACCGCAACTTCTATCTTTTTTAATATAATCATCGCGTAGTAAATCAACAAAACCTAAAGTAATCTCCTTTTCTCCTTCAAGTTTACCTACTACAATACTGTTAGATGCCCAAGTTTGCTTATTTGAGCTATCAAATGTGGGCATCTTTCACTCATTTTTGTCGAAAAAGTGTTTGAAACCGCCCTTGCTTTTGTTGATTTGCAATACTATGTGAAATGATCTTGGTACCTTTAATTTGTGTGTTATTGTGCAGGAATTAGGCATGGAAGAGTAGAAAACTAAGGCACAAGAAAGATGGCAAAGGAACCAAGAAAGAAAGCAAACATAAGCAAGTTCGCTAGGCGAGTGAGATAGCGAAGTATTCGCTAGGCAAGCACGCAGCGAGATGCCAGCGAACACTCCCAGACTTGGACAGAACCAAAAAGATCAAAACTCGCTGTGGCGAGGGAAGTAGCGAAGTATTCGCTAGGCGAGCATCCAACGAGCAAGTAGCGAACACTTCCAGTAGCAAAAACATCAAGACTCACTGGAGCGAAAGAGAGAAGCGAGGGCTTCGCCTAGCGAAGGATTGTTCGCCTAGCGAACAGATGCAAACTTGTCTGGGATGACTCCTCTGGACGCAGGCTCTTCTGGTGACTTATTTTGGGGCTCGCTAGGCGAACCATTCTGCTCGCCTAGCGAGCATGACAGCTCAACAACCATTTCTATAAGTAGTATGGGCTACTTTTTGGAAGGGATATTATCTTCATCTTTTTACTTGTTTTTTGCTGAGGTGATTTTTGTGCCCTAAAAACCCCATTTCTCATTCTTCTTCTTCTCTTGACAATATTTTACAAAAAGAAGGTGGATTCCCATCCAATTTCGATTTTTCGACTCGGATGTTGATCAACCTTCTTCTGAAACTTGTTGCTCAAGCTACCATGAAAATGAGTAGCTAAGTCTTTCATTTTGTTAAGGTTAGATGTAGATGATCATAAGCTTTGTATGTATATGGGTTGATCTTCATTTGTAAACTCTTTGATGATGAATGTATGGTGAAAACCTTATTTTATTGATAACTCTTTGTGTTGGTTTATCATTGAAAAGTGTTTTCCAACTCTTGACCTAGGTTTTCATCCATCCTTGTTCTTTAGCTAGAGATAGTTTTGAATGAGTTTGTTCACTAAAAAGTTAAACCTAAAAGTTGTCATTTTGATAGATTGTGTGAGAAATCAACAATGGATCAAAATGGGAAAAACCCACAATGTGTGTTAGAAATAAACACATTGGGAGGATTTTGTGAATGTGTTTATCATCTAATGGAGTTTATGAGTTTTGTTTGATCGAACATATGCATGCAAAGTGATCGTCGAACCCTAACTTTGACAATCTTTCTCAAATCGTAAAACCAAAACTTTTACCGCAATTTCTTACTTTTTATGCAAGTTACCGTAACCGAAAACTAAAACCCCCTTGTTACTATAAGTTAAGAACTTAACAACTGTCGAACGGTGGCAATATCACATAATCCCTGTGGAGACGATAACAAACCCCGATACTCTATCCTTGTTCTAACAAAATGGCGTCGTTGTCGGGGATTGTGAATTGATATTGCGAGCATCGTAATAGTTGCTGAATTTTTAACTTCTGAATTTTTGACTTGTGCTTGTTAATTTGTTTGGTTTAGTGTGCAGCTTTCATTTTATGCGAGGGAAGGTTCCTGAGGACCAACTTCTTTTTAATCCCGAGATCGAAAGAACCGCAAGGAGACTGAATAGCAGAACGAGACGAAGGAGGCAACAAGCTAGACAACAACAAGAACAAGGAGAAGGTTCTTCTACAACACACCCACCACCTTTCACACCTATCATGGATCCACCACCACCACCGCCCGTTTCCACACCATGTGTGAACAGTCCGAGGAATACAGCTCAGTTTGCCAACCACACGGGAAGGCAAGCCGAGATGAAGACGGGAACTCTTAACTTGCTATACGAAAGTCCATTCACCGGAATGGACCATGAAGACCCCTTTGCTTATCTCACCAAATTTTACGAGATAACATTGGCAGCCGGAGTTGATCAAGCTCAAGAGCTACCGTTGTTCAAAAGACTATTTCCTCATGCTTTGCTCGGCAAAGCCAAAGATTCGTACTTGGATCAAACACCTGCAGTCATGACGGATTGGAACGTGTTGGAAGAGAAGTTCATTGAAAGATTTTTCTCCCACAACCGGTTCATGGAATCCAAAACGGCTATCTCCGTGTTTTTGCAAGAAGCCAACGAATCATTGAATGAGGCATGGGAAAGATTTAAATCCATGCTTCAAAAGTGCAAATGGCATGGTTTTGACGAATTGATGCAAATCCACATTTTCAAGAATGGACTTCAACCTAATTGCAAGACTTTATTGGATGCTACCTCGGGTGGTTCTTTGTTGTTTAAAAGCGCCGCCGAAGCTACTGATATCATTAACCGTATGGCTCTAAATGACCTCCAAAGTCAAAGTAGAGGCAACACTTTGAAGAAACCGGGAGTGCTTGAACTTGGGACAAACGATGCTATTCTTGCCCAAAATAAACTCATTTCACAACAAGTTGAACTCTTAACTCAACAAATAAAAGAGTTGAAAGAGCCTTCAAAAGCTAAACAAATAGCTTGTTGTGAGCTTTGCAAGGGTGATCATGACACCGGGTTTTGTCCACCTCTCGGGTTCGAAGAGGTGAATTACATGGAAAACCAACGAGACTACCAATCGAGGCAACAACAACAACAACAACCGTATCAACAACATCCTCAAAATCAACAACAACACTTTCAAGGGAATCAAGGGTTCCAACCAAGGGCTAACTATCACCATAACCAAGGTTATGGGGGTGGTACTTCTAGCCGTCAAAATCCTTACCAACCTCAACAACCGCCGGTCGTGACTTCAAAGTTAGAAGAGACATTGACACAATTTATGCAATTGTCGATGGCTAATCAAAAGAGCAACAATGCGGCAATCAAAAATCCTGAAACTCAAGTCGGTCAACTTGCTAAACAACTAGCGGAACAACAACCCGGACCATCTTTTTCGGCGAACATGCAAACGAATCCAAAAGAGCATTGTAAAGCGATAACGACGAGAAGTGGAAGGGAGTTGATTAGTGAGAGTGAAAAAAGAGAGGATGAGAAAAAAGATGAGGAGAAAAAAATAGAGGATATCATTGATGTTGAAGTTGGGGAGTGGAGTGAGGAAGAAGTTGAAAAGAATGAAAAAAATGGTGAGGTAGAAAATAAAGAAAGTGTGGAAGTTGAAAAAAATAAGAGTGATGAAGTGGAGGTGGAGGGAGTAAAAAAGAAAAGAGAGAGGAATTCTAGAGTTTCTAAAGGAAAGGAGGTAGTGGGCGCTACTCCAATCCAAAACCTTCCGTATCCACATGCTCCATCTAAGAGGGAGAATGAACGGCGTTACGCCCGGTTCATGGATATATTCAAACAACTTCAAGTGAACATTCCGTTTGCCGAAGCATTGGAGCAAATGCCTAAGTATACGAAATTCATGAAAGACATACTTACTAAAAAACGGTGGTACACGGAACCGGAGACAATTGTTCTAGATGCTAGTTGTAGTGCAATCATTCAACGGACGCTTCCAAGAAAAGAGGTTGACCCGGGACGAGTTACTTTGCCGGTTACAATTAGTGATGTCTATGTCGGAAAAGGACTAATTGATTTGGGGTCAAGCATTAATCTAATACCATTGTCTATTGTGAAGAGGCTTGGCAACATTGAAATGAAGGCCATCCGGATGACTTTGCAATTGGCCGATAAGTCGACTACCCATCCTCATGGGTTAGCCCAAGATGTATTGGTCAAAGTTGACAAATTCTTCTTCCCGGTTGATTTCATTGTGATTGATATGGAAGAGGATGACGATGCTCCGCTTATTCTTGGCCGACCGTTCATGAAAACCGCACGCATGATGATTGACATTGACGATGGTTTGATGAAAGTAAGGGTCCAAAATGAAGAAGTTACTTTTGATCTATTCGAAGCCATGAAGCATTCAAAGGATAGTCGTGATAGCTTTCGCATTGATGTGATTGAAGAGGCAACTTTTGAAGTTTCTAAACATATTCATGAGATATCTCCTATGGAGTTAGCTCTTGGTGACTCCTTTGAAGTTTTCACAATTGAAGAAGAGCAAGCTCTTGATGAATGCCTAAGGGAACTTGATAGTCTAAAAGAGTTACATCTGTGGGAAGTTGAGGAGGAAGTATTGAAGAAGGAGGTTAATGAAGAAAAATCGCCGATTGAATTGAAAATGTTACCTTCTAATTTGAAGTATGCATTCCTCGACGAGACCGAAGCAAAGCCGGTTATCATAAGCAATCTTTTGTCAAAGAATGAAGAAGCCCGCTTGATCAATATTTTGAAAAAGAATCAAGAAGCCATGGGTTGGACTCTTTCTGATCTCAAAGGAATTAGTACTTCCTATTGCATGCACAAGATCTTAATGGAAGAGGACTTTAAGCCGGTAGCTCAACCGCAACGCCGCTTAAATCCTACTATGAAGGAAGTTGTTAGAAAGGAGGTTGTTAAGTTGTTGGATGCGGGAATGATTTACCCGATTTCGGATAGCCCATGGGTTAGTCCTGTACATGTGGTTCCGAAGAAAGGTGGCATTACCGTGATTCAAAATGAAAAGGATGAGTTGATCCCGACAAAAGTGGCAACGGGGTGGCGTATGGGCATTGATTATAGGCGGTTGAATACCGCAACTCGAAAAGATCACTTTCCACTCCCGTTCATGGATCAAATGCTAGAAAGACTTTCTGGGCAACAATACTATTGTTTCTTAGATGGCTATTCCGGGTATAACCAAATTGCGGTTGACCCGGCCGATCATGAAAAGACGGCTTTCACATGTCCTTTTGGATTTTCGCATACCGTAAAATGCCCTTTAGGTTGTGCAATGCACCAGCGACTTTCCAAAGATGTGTGCAAGCTATTTTTTCCGACCTTATCGAGAAACCAATGGAAGTCTTTATAGACGACTTCTCCGTATTTGGTGGTTCCTTTGGTCTATGCTTGGACAACTTAGAAACGGTTCTTGAAAGATGTGTGAAGACAAATCTTATTCTTAATTGGGAGAAGTGCCACTTCATGGTGACCGAAGGGATAGTGCTTGGCCATAAATTCTCTTCAAGAGGGCTTGAAGTTGATCATGCTAAAGTTGAAGTGATTGAAAAGTTGCCTCCTCCGGTGAATTTGAAGGGAGTCCGAAGCTTTCTAGGGCACGCCGGTTTCTATCGGCGCTTTATCAAAGACTTCTCAAAGGTAGCTAGGCCTTTGAGTAACTTGCTAGCTAAGGATCAGGTATTTCTTTTAACTGATGAGTGTTTACAAGCTTTTGAAATTTTAAAGGAAAAATTGGTTACCGCTCCAATTATAGTCGCTCCAAATTTGAATTTAAATTTTGAGCTCATGTGTGATGCGAGTGACTATGCAATCGGAGCGGTATTAGGCCAAAGAAAAGAGAAAAAATTTCATGTGATACACTACGCAAGTAAAGTTCTTAATGAGGCTCAAGTTAACTATGCCACCGCTGAAAAAGAATTACTTGCGATAGTGTATGCGCTTGAAAAGTTTAGGTCCTATCTGTCATACCCCGATTTTGGCCCTGAAATTTTCTTCCCACCAATCACTCGTTTGCATTCTTTCTTCACTCACCTTCATATCCTTCATTCATGATCATATTTATTATTTCATATTTATTTTTATTTATTATTTATTTACATTTTTCACGTTCCAAATTTACATTCATATTTGCTTCATTCGCATTAAAAAAAAAAAGGAAATCCATTAATATTGAGAGTGGAGGCCCTGCAGGTTGGGGGCAAGTTATCAACGTCATTGAGAAAAATGACCGTTTCTACATAATCATTCATATTTCAATTACGTTATTCATTCATTTACATGCATGACCTTAAAACATCACCACATGAATACATGGAGTTTCTAAGATGCAAAGAGAGATCCTAAAACTTTTTTGTGAACTTGTTCTATTCGCCTTCCAATTATTGAATCTCGAAGAGAATGTCCCCTAAACTTGAAGGAAGCCATATCTAGCATATGTTTTGTTGCACCTAGGTGTGCGGATCTGCCGGAATCGTTGCAAGTTCAATTGATGATTTCTTCACCTTTTGTGTGGTGATATTGGTGGACGAGAGCATGTTCGATGTGCACTTGAAACTGTGGGCCCTTCGAATACCCTGCCAATTTTGCAAGGCTTTGAAATTCTAGCAGGAGAGCATGATATGATTATAGAAGTGAAGCAATAGGGCACCACTTTTGGGCTTGTTACAGTCTGGTTTATTAGAATTACATGATGGGGACGTAAATGCAAGAGGTTATTTTCAATGTTCCAAGCTGGAGATATCATTTGTGACATGTTTGCTGGTATAGGTCCTTTTGCCACTCTTGTCGTACAAAAAAGGGAGGATGCTTAAGTCTATGCAAATGATTTAAGTCCAAATAGCATCCACTATTTGAAGATTAATACCAAAATCAACAAGGTTGATGATCAAAATATCTTCATACAAAATGGATGCTAGACAGTTCATATCCTAGTTGATGTAAGTGCCAAATTCTGAGCATAAGATAGAAAATGATGTTCCCATTGTTCATACATATTACACATACAAGATACAAGACAATACTGAATCAAATTCAGAAAAATGAGTTGCTGAAAAGTTGATGCAAAAGACCTGCAGGAATTGCATAAAACACTCCAAGGCATCCAACATGCTGCATCACCAAGACAACCATGACAGTAACCTCACACACACTCAATACATTTTTAATACACAAGTTATATAGCAAATAAATGATGTTATGTTATAGTATATTTATCACTTGCACATGCAATGTAGAATGTGCTACACACAACGAGCACATGGTATTACTCAATAAACAACACCCACACAGCTACTACAAGCATAACTATAAACACCTGCATTTTTTTGAACCATCCATGATAACAAAACCAGCTTTGGAAGCTCTGAAGGATAGACTCATGACCGAGAATGTGGCTGAAGAAATAGCTGAGAAGCTATGTGAATCAGTGACAGCAAGTGAAGAAAAACCTGATGACAACACCTATAGTTCGGTCAATTCTGCAATTTCCATTGAAGATAACACATTAACATCACAAGTTTCAACTTCTTCATGTCAACTTCGAAAAAACAGTCTTCCTCAAATCACCTCTTCCATTCTTCTTGAACTACCTTTCCATTTCCAAAAGATAAGTTGTGGATAATTCAGCATGTTGCTGTTACTTGCATCTCTTTAGATGAAGGACTTTCACCCATTGATAGCCGGTATCTAAACAGACCTCAAACCTGCAGGTTTTGGTTTCCAAGCAAACAAAACAAATTTGACATCAAACCCAATTGTCAACCTCTCTGTTGTTATTGGAACTAATGTAATTGCTCTCGGTCACGATTCTTCTTACGACACAAAAACGGGCGAATTAACTAAGTTTGATGTTGGTTTGAACTTCACCAAAGATGATTTGGTTGCTTCATTGGTTCTGAATGAGAAAGGTAATGTCCTGAATGCTTCATACTACCATGTTGTCAACCCCTTTACCAAAACAGCTGTTGGTGCTGAGGTAGCTCACCGATTCTCGACCAAAGAGAACACACTCACACTTGGAACTCAGCATGCATTAGATCCATTGACCACCGTGAAAACCAAGCGCCTCATGTAACACCCTTCTAAAATACCCCAAAATATTTAATTAAAACAACAAATAAGTATCTATCAGAGTAAATATGCAAATTAAGGGTGTCACACAATATTTCACATTATTCCTCAAAGTAGCTTGTCATGCTCATTTATTTATCAAATAAAACAGTTGCATAATACGCAGTGGATAGAGATCAAATCGATCATTCAAAACATGTAACATATTACATGTAAAATGGTTCACAACCAATCAACAACACAATTAAAATGTTCCCTCCCGATGTTACATCTATCAGAGCATGACCCACTAAGGAGACTACACTAGACTCCAAGCATTAGCTTCTACTCAACTCATTGCTCGTTACCTGAAAAATAGTTGTAAGGGTGAGTTCCTCAATCGATATAATAAGCATTATAAAATATCATGTCATGTTAAGTAATTTAACACATTAATCACCCTAATCATATCACACGTTCAGTAACGGCACATCAACCCAATTATCATACTCAATACCAACACAATTCATACTCATACTCAATGTCAACACAACCACACGTATAATATTGGAATACATCCATTCATATTATACGCCATACATACATTATGCAATGAGACTCCACACATGCGGTACCGACTATTCTTGAACATATAGTTCAAGCTCACCGATCAATCCAGATACGGCTACTAAGCTCACTAGTCCCACTCATTTGAGACCTAGTGACTCACTCACTAATTCCTCACCATGGGAATTAGCTACAGCCCCAAAGGCTATGCTATGCACACTAATCACCTAGCATGCAAACATCAACAACAAATCCACAATGATTCACTCACTAATTCCTCACCATGGGAATTAGCTACAACCCCAAGGGCTATGCTATGCACGCTAATCATCTAGCAATGCAACATCAACAACAATCCACAATGGACATATGCTCCTACTCTAAGCCATACAACAGTCCATTCACAAATACATGTATAATACATACATTCACAACATTATGCATATCATCATACATCATCAATATTTTATCACATAAGCATATCAGATCATGCCAAACAACAACCACAGTATTAGCACACTCTACTAATACCTATACTACTCAAAACGACGGGAAATGATCCCTAATATATCATACATCAGCTGAATTACGTGACTCAGCTGAACAGCTAAAAACTGCACGACAACAGCTCAGGAGAATCACCATCCTGCCCATACGCGTATTGCCTAGTCCCATACGCGTATGGCCCATTTCTCAGCCAATCCCATACGCGTATTGCCTACCTCATACGCGTATGCTACGCGTACCACATCCTCATACGCGTACCAACAGGGACAAAACCACGTTCAAAACATCATCTTCCTCATCCATACGCGTATTGCCTAGTGCCATACGCGTACCAGACCACCTCATACGCGTATTGCCTAGTGCCATACGCGTACCAGACCACCTCATACGCGTATTGCCTAGTGCCATACGCGTATGACCAGAACCCAGAATTTCCAGATCTGCTATGGCTTTCTCTGCTACGAGATCTACCCAATTCAACCTTCCACAGTCCAATTTTCACACATCGTTCGTTATGTCATCTAACACGAATCATACCCTATTCGATTTCACAATTTCTAACACTATTACATCTAATTCCTACGAATTTCTTTCGATTATAATCTAAATTTCGTTCATCCAAAAGTTCCCAATTTCATCATGCATCATTCCAATCAGAGACAAATCAATGGTTTATCACTACCCATTACATACTATCCCATAATACCCATTAAACGATGATAAACCCCCCTTACCTGATAAATCCGGCGAATCCTTTAGCTTGAAGCTCTTCCTTCTTCAACCCTCTTCCTCTTGCTCTGCCTCTTTGCCCCTTTCCTCTTCTCAGCCGCTTCTCTGTTTCACGTGAAAACTTTTCTTTACCAAATGGGATTCTTTTTCCTTATTTCCAACTTATATATTTTCCAATTTATATTATTATTCCAATAATAATAATAATTCAATAATTCCAAAAATAATAATAATAATAATCCAATTATCTAATTAAATTAATAAATATATTATTAACTTAATTTAAATAATCATCACATTATTATCGGGGTGTTACACCTCACGTTTTCACCATTTCACTGCAGTAACAAAAAACACAAACTAATTAGCCAAGGCAGTAAAGATTCGAAAAATTCCCAAATTGGCATTAGGACAAAATTCAAAGAGAAAGCTAAGTTCAGAATACCGTTTTCGGTTTTAGCATTAAACAGGACAACCCAATTTCTGAGCATCAAAAGGAGTTTTACAGAGATACTCTTTTGGAACCCAAGGGACCAATTCGAAACCCTAAGCTGTGAACATAAATAGGGAGAGGCGAATCAGTGAAGACAACGAAAAAAAACCCTAATAGAGAGGCGAAATTGAAACTTGAAAGTAAATCAAAAACCTAATCCTAAGATAAAAGAAAACCAACATTTGAAGAAGTGAAGGGAAGAAAGCATTACCTGAGCTCGCCGTCACCGTCGAAGGTTAGCCGTCCTGTCCAACTTTCTCTTGGGGACCATGGCTTCTTTGTCTTGTCGCGCTTTGCTTGAGAGACGATGACTGAGCGATTTCTTGAGGGAGATGAGAGGTTGAGGACGCGATCGATTGAAAGAGGGTTTGGTGTGAGTGAGATTGAAAGAGACGCGACTGTGGGTTTGGTGTGAGTGAGATTGAGAGAGACGCGACTGTGAGTTTTGCTGAGAGTGAGTGAGAGAGATTCATGAGATTGGGGAAGGCGATTGTTGAGAGTGTGAGAGAAAAGTGAGATTGGGAGAGAACAATTCTGTTACTATTCCAACTTTTTTTTTCTTTAATTCGTTTTAAACAGAATAAGTTTTTTGAAACCATTAAAAATTTTGTTTAAACTTCCTAAATAGTTAATAAATGTTTCCTCCTTTTCAATTCATATTCCCATTGAAAAACCCAACAGCCAAGCGGCTGGGTTTAATTAGGTTAGTCCAACAGATTTTCTTTTTTATT
The DNA here is from genome assembly GCF_024323335.1 of Lathyrus oleraceus. Lineage (NCBI taxonomy): Eukaryota > Viridiplantae > Streptophyta > Magnoliopsida > Fabales > Fabaceae > Lathyrus > Lathyrus oleraceus. The sequence continues at coordinate 197,429,258 of NC_066580.1, read as the reverse complement.
AGTTTTTTATTTTAACTCTTTTTTTAATTTATCTTGGTTTATATATCTAAGTTAGTATTAAAATAATAACTAGTCATAGGTGGTTTGGTGGAGAGGGGTGGTTTGTATGATCTTTAGTGGAGTGAGTTCGATACCCATGTGTAGTATTTTTTTCTTTTAACATTTTTTATGTTTATGCTTTATTATATTCATAGTTTCATTATCATAACATAGATTTGTTTTCTTTTAATTGCATCATTCATTCAAAACCATTTTAAATTATTAAAATCACATTTTTTTCTCGATTCAATGTCGAGCCCATTTTTATACCCTTGTAAGTCGATTGCTTTTAAGCATCGCCACCAACCTCACATGGCTTACTCTTGGGCTTTCTTACAATGAGCCGGTTCTCTTGCACTTACACTCATACTTTTGCATTATTTGTTGTTTGGGCCCGATTTAATTGTTTCATGATTTTGAATCCCCATTTGACAAAATGTACCCCACTCCCCCGATGTGTAATAATTTTGTACTGTTTTATTTGTTTGACTGTTTAGTTAGATACTAACACAAGAATAAAATCAACAATTTCAAAAATACAAAAATATGACTCGATCCAACGTCGAGTATTTTTCTCAATAAACAAATCAAGCCATTTCTCCCTCCTATTCTATTCCATTCCTTTCAAACTTCCATCAAACGCTTGATCCAACGTCAAGCCATTTCTCATAATAAAGACTCAAAAAATATTAATTCATATTCAAGACCTTTTCAATAAAGATGGAAATGGAACGTGGTGTATACCGCGCACTCCTGAGACTAGGATTCGAGATGTATATCTCGCCAATCCTAGCTCTCGCCATCATCCAAATTTATCCACTTTGTTTTCTCTCAAACACTCATTCAAATTTCTCTTAAACGTCCATCAATACTTGATCTAGGTCAAGTCATTTTCACCACAAAACTCAAAATACCTAATTCTTATTTAAACACTTTCTCAATAAAGGTGGAAATGGAACATGGTGTATATCATGCACTCCTGAGGTTAAGATTCGAGACGTATGCCTTGCCAATCTTAACTCTCGCCATCGCCTAAAATTGTCAATGCGGTTTCTTCAAACCCTTTCTCAATCAAATTCCAAAATACTTAATTCCTATGTTAACCTCTTTCAATAAAGATGGAAATGGAACATGGTGTATACCATGCACTCCTGAGGCTAGGATTCGAGATGTATATCTCGCTCATCCAAGTTCTCGCCATCACTCAAATACATTCAACCAATCCAACTCTTTTCTCGCCACCGTACGATTAATCAAGAACCTTTTTCATAAATGAAATATATATTGTCTTAAGTGATACAAAACAATGTTTCGGCCACGATTGTTGAGTAGAGATAAACGACGCTTTTCCGAATGTAGATTTATAAATTCGTTCGATGTGTGGTATGCGTCCACTCCTCATCTGTTTTGGGTAAAACAATGTTTTCGTCGATTAATACAGTATAGCTTTCGCTAAAATCGACCAACAAACAAACATTTTTCTACCCAGAACTACGTAAGCCTTGATTTCTCTTTTGAGATACGTAGGAGCAGGATTTTTAAATCTTGTCAGGCCCACTAATAAAAAACTTAGGTTTAGTCCTTCGTCAAAAATCCAAAAACATTCTCCTTTCTTCTATTATTTCTTTCGCACCTAATAACTTGAAAAGCCTAACATTTCAAACTAACATTAACGCACACAACTGACCTAATGGTTCCCATTGAGTACAACGGACGTGAGAGGTGCTAATACCTTCCCCTTGCGATGACCATATCTTATCCTTTATTTTGTCTTGGGTTTTATCGATATTTCCCCTTTCCTTTTTAGGAATAAATAAAGTTCGGTGGTGACTCTGTTCAGTCCATCATTGCGAGCGTGCAATCGCGCTTCGCTTTGAAGTCGTATCCCCATTTTTTTCGAGGTGCGACAGATGGCGACTCTGCTGGGGACTAATCAATCCTAAGCGAGTCAAGCCTAGTTAGGACGTTTGTGTGCCTTTGATTGTTTAATTGTGTGGCTTTTCTTTATTGTTTTTTATCTTTATTGTTATATTGTTATATCTATTGAATATTGGTTCTATTGTGATTGTTGGTACTTGGGTATTTGATTGCAAACCATGTGGGAAAGACTCTACACCCGAGTCTAGAGTGAAAAAACATAAGATAGGACAATGGTTGAGTAGTACGGACTCCCGAGGTGAATACTTCGTAAGGGTCGGTACGAGAACCTCACTTAGAGTAGATTCTTTTGCAAATATTGTCGCCCGAGGTGTATACCTCGTAAGCGTCGATGTTTCAAAGGGGCCCATGACTCTAAGGACTTTTTTAGAATATTAAACCTTTGGCCAACTAGAAATGATGGTTGCGTAGTATGGATTCCCGAGGTAAATACTTCGTAAGGATCGATACGAGAACCTCGCTCAGAATAGATTCCCTAGATGGAGTTGATGACCGGAAAGTATTTTCCGTAAGCGTCAAACAGTATTTTGAATCCATGACTCTGAGTATCCTGTTTAGAACCCAGTCGATGGTTGCGTAGTACAGACTCCCGAAGTGAATACTTCGTAAGGATCGGTACGAGAACCTCACCCAGAATAGATTCCCTTGATGGAGTTGACGACCGGAAAGTATTTCCCGTAAGCGTCAAACAGTCTTGTGAATCAATGACTCTGGGGATCCTTTGTAACAAAGCCCTAGATCATACCCGGTGAGAATCCCGTTTTGGAAAGCAATCAAATTTATCCATACCTCAGACCTTTGAACCTATCCAAAAAAAAAAACATTGCATCCATCCATTCATTGCATATGCATAAAAAGCAAAACTCTTAGTTTGTTTCGCATTATTTCAGGAATCCAAGACTTGTTAGTAAGATGAATCCTGAGAGAAGAGGCACTTTTCAGTTCAAATACAAGAACGTGGACCTTACCAGCCTACAGAAGTTGAGTGCCAAAGTAACACCTCTCAAACTCAACAGCTTTGTACAAAACTATGGAAGAATTCTGGACATCCTAAATGAGAAGATGGACATGATGACCGCAGTGACTATTGCTCAGTTCTATGATCCACCTCTACGTTGTTTCACGTTTTCTGACTTCCAGTTGGCTCCTACCTTGGAGGAGGTTGAGAGGATCATAGGCCGGAACTTGAAGGACCATAATCCATTTCCTAAGCTCGATGAAGATATTCCTCCCAAGAGAATAGCTTCAGCTTTGGGTCTGAAAGTTTCCGAAGTCGTAGACAATTGGGATGTGAAAGGACCTTTCAGTGGTTTCTCTAGGAAGTTCTTGGAAGATCAGGCCAAGAAGATGGAAAAAGAAGGGAATTGGGAAGCCTTTTATGTTGTGTTAGCCGTGTTGATATATGGGATAGTCCTCTTCCCAAATATTGACCATTTTGTGGACCACATGGCGGTGAGAATTTTCCTCTCTGGTAACTCTGTATCGTTCCTCTTGGCAGATCTCTACTACACTCTCCATGATCGTCATGAGAAGAAGGGAGGAATCATCTTATGTTGTGCACAGTTGTTGCATGCTTGGTTTAGATCCCACATGCCCGAAGAAGGTCCTTTTGTCTCAAAGGAACTCAAGCCTTTCCAGAAGTTAGATTCCCTCACCTCCAGTCATGTTAAGTGGTATATCAGGGATTGGGAAACCGAGAATGTGATTGTCAGCATTGGAGACTTCCCCAATGTTCCTTTGATAGGAACCAAGGGTTGCATCAACTATAACCCTGTGTTATCTCTGAGGCAGCATGGGTACCCTATGAATGGCCCTCCGAAAGCTGAAGCTCTAGAGCCTTTCATATTACATGGTGTTGAAGCGGATCATCCCATGGTGAAAAAGATCAAGAGGTCTTGGCAAGCAGTTATCAGAAAGGGTAAGGAGTTGGGTAGGAGAAATGTCATCGCTCAAGAGCCTTACACTTGTTGGGTTAGAGAAAGGGTTCAGATGATTAAACTCCCTTATCCATTTGATCCCTCTATCTATCCATTGGTTCCTGAGCCAGAGCCCATATTACCTGAAGATGTGGAGAAGCTCAATGCCCGTATCAAGGAGTTGGAGTTGGAAAATGTTGATTTGAGAATCAGGCTTGGCCGAGTCTCGATAGAGAATGGGAACTTGAAAGACGATCAACAAAAGAAGGACAAAGAGCTTGAAGTCTCCAACAAAAGAGCTAGAGAGTCTGAAGCGAGGAGAGAAAAGTTTGGACAAGCGCTCTATAGCACTAAATCTGTGTTCAAATCAAAGGAAGAAGAGTTGGATAGAGCTCTACTCCGGATTCAAAAACTCAACAAGACTCTGGAGCTGACCCTTGAAATGAAAAGGGAAGCACGGCTGATTTCCGAGATTCGTACTCGTGAACTGGAGAATACCATTCAAAAATACAAGGATACTCTGGAACGTGAGAAGCTGAAGACTGAAGAGTCAGAAAGAGTTTGCACACGGTTGAAACATCATTTGGATCGAGCCGATGCTAGAATCCAGGCACTTGAAGGTGGGGATCAGGATGCTGCCTATATGGTGTTGCTGAATGAATGCAGATATTGGAGAAACCTCTATAGGGACATAGAGGTGACTAAGGCTGAAGACTTGCGCATTATCCAAGATCTCCAAGGGCTTTACACTGAGTGGAAGGGAAAATTTCTGAAGCTGTCCGGATTTGCGAGTTCCATCATGCAAGAGCTACCCGAGAAACTGCAAGAGGCGGATTGGTGCATGTGTCCAGAGAACACCCCGCATCAAGTCTTTAATTTCATTAAGTTTTGTAAGGCAATGTTAGAAGGGTTAACTACCGACCTTGCTACGATTCGGAAAGCCCATAAACCATGAGCACGTTGTTTGTATTTGAACTTAGATACGAGATTAATGAAAAAATCGCTTTTGAGATTCATTTTATTGTGTTTCATTTCCTTATTATTTTGAATATTTGCAAACAAGTGTTGTGACGTTTTTGAAATGAATGATTGAAACTAACCAAGAGTTTTGCAAACAAAATGCATTCATACATGCATTCATGCATTTTTCAAAACAGAGTCTCATTATGTCCTTTCTTCCTCCAGTTTCACGCTGAATTTTCAACACCAGTATAATACTCGTGCCAGAGCTCGTCAAAGAATGGCAGATCAAGAGCATGAATTGGAGCGGGTGAGCTCAGAGCTCGAAGACCTGCGTGGAAACATGGGTCAGGTCATGGAGATATTACAGGTCATCAGGGCAAAGCTAGATACCCAAACAACGGTTGTTTCTGAAATCGCAGGTCCATCGATTGAACCCTAACCTACGAGGGCGGTACCACCAACCTGGCCAACCTATGGTTTACCTCCCGGTTTCACGCCTACAGTTGAAGGCGCCCCTGGTTTTGCACCATCCGCTTAGCAGACGGCTCCTCTACCGACCATCAATGAAAATCATCCAGTGGTTCACACGTTCGCACCTCCTCTCGTTCGTGCACATGTGCAACCCTACTTTGAGGATCAACAACATGCTCCAGACTTTTCAGATGAAGATGAGGAAAGGCAAGAGGACATAAGAGGGATGAAGGAGAATTACCAGATGCTTGAGAAGAGATTGAGGGCTATGGAAGGTGACCAAGTCTTTGGTGCTACCGCTAAGGAGATGTGTTTAGTATCAGGTCTTGTGATTCCTGCGAAGTTCAAGACCCCAGATTTCGATAGATATGAGGGTCACTCGTGTCCTAAGAGTCACCTTATTATGTACTATCGAAAAATGGCTGCGCATGTAGAGGATGACAAACTCATGATACATTGCTTCCAAGACAGCTTGAGGGGTGCTCCCTCTAAGTGGTACTTAAGCCTGGATCAGAGTAGGATTCGTTGTTTCCAAGACTTATCTGATGCTTTCATCCAACATTATAAGTATAATATGGATATGGCCCCAGATAGGAGGCAATTGCTCAGCATGTCCCAGAAAGATAAGGAGTCTTTTAAGGAATATGCGCAACGATGGAGGGAAGTGGCCTCGCAAGTCGAACCACCTCTTGCTGAGAAGGAATTAGCAGATTGGTTCATGGATACAGTCAAACCCGTGTTCTATGAACAAATGGTAAGTAGTGTATCAGCAAGCTTCTCTGACCTGGTCGCCGTGGGCATAAAGGTCGAACTTGGATTGAAGAATGGAAAGATGATGACTACCTCTGAAACATCTGGTAGTAATGCCAAAAAGTTTCCTGGAGGATTTCAAAGAAAGAAGGAGGGGGATACGAATGCAGTGTCAACCAGTCAAAGAAGGAGTCATTCATGGAAGAAACAACATCAATTTACTCAACAACACCAATTTTCTCAACAACAACCAGCTTATCCAGTACAATATGTTCAACAATCGTATGTGGCAGCTGTCACGCCAAATTTTAACCAATCACAAGCTCCTGTTTATCAACCTGCTCAACAAGCACTGATATACCAGCAAGCGCCCGCGCCACTTGCCTATCAGCAGCCAAGGGCACAGGCTCCTCGTCTGCAAAATCCTCCAAATCAAAATAGGGTACAAAGAAGTAGAGTTCCGTTTGCTTCAATCCCTATGACATACACTGAATTGTACCCATCATTGCTACAGAAAGGGTTAGTGACGCCAAGATCTTTGGGTCCTCCAACAAATCCTTTACCTCCATGGTACAATCCAAATGCTCATTGTCCTTTCCATGGGGGTGCCCCTGGACATGATTTAGAAGGATGTTATGCTTTAAAGCATATTGTGCGAGACCTAGTTGAGAAGAAGATTCTGTCATTTCGAGATGTCGGACCCAATGTCAAAAGTAACCCTTTGCCAGCGCATGGTGATGTCAATGCCGTTGAGGATGCTTCTGATGTGTGTATAATCAAAAACGTGGAAGATGTTAAAACTCCGTTGCTAGCGCTCCATGCAAGATTGGTGGGGGCTAGATTGATTGATACATGTCACGACGACTGTGAGGAATCTGCCGTTCATCCAAGAGGATGTGAAGTGGTACAAAATGATATTCAGAACTTGATGGATCAAGGCGTTTTGCAAATTTGTGGTCCAACAACGAATGAGGAAGTTTCGGTCATTGAACCCGTTTTTAATATACCAGAACCATTCGAGGTAACTTATCACAGAAGAGATGCTATTCACCCATCACCTGTGGTAGTTTGCATGCCTACCCCATTTCCTTTTGAAAGTAACAAGGCGGTACCCTGGAAGTACGGCATAACAGTGGTAGATGGAGTGGTAGATGGAAAGCCCGAAGTTGCTGAAGATAAGAAAGGTTTGGAGAATGTTGACACCGACATCACTAACATCGCAGGGACAAGCAGGATGACCCGCAGTGGTTGGATTTATACTCCCAATTTTGATATGAACCCTCAAGAGCCAACAAAGGGAGCTGCAAATGTAAATCCTACCCCAGAACATGGAGGGGCACAGCCGGCTGTGCAAACAGATGAAGCAAGTGAGTTCCTAAGAATAATAAAGAAATCTGACTACAAGATAGTTGATCAGTTACATCAAACGCCATCAAAAATATCTATCTTGTCCTTGCTTCTGAATTCCGAAGCTCATAGGGAGGCTCTACTGAAAGTGCTTGCTCAGGCTCATGTTACCCAAGATATAACGGTCGGCCAATTCGATGGAGTGGTCGCCAATATCACAGCCTGCAATACTCTAAGTTTCAGCAATGAAGATCTACCCAAAGAGGGGAAGAATCACAACCGCGCTATGCATGTATCCATAAAGTGCCAAGAAGATGCTCTAGCCAGAGTTTTAGTTGACACTGGATCATCCCTCAATGTTCTACCAAAGAGGGCACTTGCTAAATTGTCTTACCAAGGTTCGGAGTTGAAACCTAGTGCGCTTGTGGTGAAAGCATTTGATGGTTCACGAAGGACAGTAGTTGGGGAGGTAGAGTTACCGATACAGATTGGACCGCATGTATTCCCCATCAATTTCCAAGTCATGGACATAAATCCAGCTTATAACTGCCTTTTGGGACGCCCATGGATACATGCTGCTGGGGCAGTAACTTCTACTCTACATCAAAAGATGAAGTTCGTTGTTGATAACAAGCTCGTTATTGTCTCTGGTGAAGAAGACTTTATTATCAGTCAACTCTCCTCTTTCCGTTATATTGAGGCTGATGAGGACGCCTTAGAAACTTCTTTTCAAGCCCTTGAAATATCAAATGCCACACTTGAAGAGGTTAAGGATCCTGTTGAGGAAGCTAGTTTGTCATTCGCCTCTTTGAAGAGCGCAAAATCAGCAGTTGAGAGTGGAGGCCCTGCAGGTTGGGGGCAAGTTATCAACGTCATTGAGAAAAATGACCGTTTTGGTTTGGGGTACAAGCCTTCTGCTAATGGTGGAGCCCTGGTCCCTGCAAAGGACCGTGTGCGAAGCATACAAGAAGTTTTCCTGAGCAAAGGATTTATCCATGGAGAACAAGTGGGTGCAGTGGAAGATGACACTGAAGATGAGGAAACATCAAATCTGATATACCGGTGTGAAGCAGCCCTGACAAATTGGGAAGCGGTTGAGATTCCAGAAGTTTTTCCTGCGTCAAAGTAATTGTTGTTTTCCTTTGTGTGTTTTTTGAAAATCCTTAGCTCTACCAAAGGCTAATGGATCATTTGTAGGGCCCCTTTTGAATTTCAAAAAAAAATCATTATGACAAATAAAGAGCATTTTGTTCAAATTCTTGTCGTTCATTTATCTGTTGTTTTTCTTAAAATGGCAATCCTTTCAAAAACTACAAAAAAAAAATTTGTTTCCCTTCTTTTGCATTTTATTTCCATTTTTCTAAAAAAAAAACATCATTAAAAAAACATGCAGAATAATCAATAAACCAGTTGAATTCGATGACCCCGCTACTTCATATAATTTTGAACTCCCCATCTATCAAGCGGAAGAGGAGAGTGAGGAAGATGGTGATTTCCCAGAAGAACTGGAAAGGATGCTCGAGCACGAGTCAAAGGCCTTTCAGCCACATCAAGAACCAGTGGAAACAATCAACCTTGGCACCGAGGAAGACAAGAAAGAGGTCAAAGTTGGGACTACACTTGAGGCAAGCATCAAGGAAAGATTGATCAAGTTGCTACATGAATATGTAGATGTATTTGCTTGGTCATATCAGGATATGCCGGGTTTAGATACTGACATTGTTGTCCACAAGTTACCACTACAGCCAGATTGTCCGCCAGTGAAGCAGAAGCTCCGAAGAGCAAGACCTGACATGGCTCTAAAAGATTTGTGACGAGGTGAAACGTCAATTTGATGTCGGCTTTCTAGCAGTTGCAAAGTACCCCCAATGGGTAGCTAACATAGTACCTGTACCCAAAAAGGATGGCAAGGTCAGGATGTGTGTTGATTATAGGGATCTAAACAAAGCTAGTCCAAAGGACGATTTCCCCCTGCCACATATTGACACTCTGGTAGACAACACTGCTAAGTTCGCAGTCTTCTCCTTTATGGACGGATTCTCGGGTTATAATCAAATCAAGATGGATCCAGAAGACATGGAAAATACCATATTCATCCCCCCTTGGGGAACATTTTGCTACAAGGTAATGCCGTTCGGTCTCAAAAATGTTGAGGCAACTTACCAAAGAGCAATGGTCACTCTTTTCCATGACATGATGCACAAGGAAATTGAGGTTTATGTGGATGATATGATTGTAAAATCCCAAAGTGAAGAGGATCACATAGACCACTTGCAAAAGCTATTTGAGCGTCTTCGGAAATTTCGACTACGACTGAATCCTGCTAAATGCACCTTTGGTGTCCGATCTGGAAAGTTGCTTGGTTTCATTGTTAGTCAACAAGGAATTGAGGTAGATCCAGACAAGGTTAGGGAAATACAAGAAATGCCTTCTCCGCGTACAGAGAAAGAAGTTAGAGGATTCCTGGGACGTTTGAACTACATCTCTAGGTTTATATCTCATATGACTGCTACGTGTGAACCTATATTCAAGTTGCTCAGAAAAGATCAAGAAGTTGAATGGAATTCTGACTGCCAAATGGCTTTTGAGAAGATCAGACAATACCTGCAAGAGCCCCCTATTCTAATTCCACCTGTTCAGGGGAGACCACTCTTTATGTACTTAACTGTGCTTGAGAAGTCAATGGGATGTGTGCTGGGACAACATGACGAAACCGGTCGAAAGGAGCATGCCATCTATTATCTAAGTAAGAGATTTACCGATTGTGAATCCCGATACTCACTCTTGGAGAAAACTTGTTGTGCTTTAGCATGGGCCGCTCGTTGTCTAAGACAATACTTGATTTGCCACACTACTTTGTTGATCTAAAAAATGGATCCAATAGAGTACATCTTTGAAAAGCCCGCTTTGACTGGAAGGCTCGCCCGTTGGCAGACGTTACTATCTGAGTATGACATTCAATATGTGTCTCAGAAAGCCATCAAAGGAAGTGTGTTGTCTGATTACTTGGCAAACCAGCCCGTTGAAGATTACCAGCCGTTGAAGTTTGACTTCCCTGATGAAGACATTATGGTAGTAAAAGATTGTGAAATCCCAGGACTTGATGAAGGACCTGAACCCGGATCTCGATGGAAGCTCATGTTTGATGGTTCCTCCAATTACATGGGGCATGGCGTAGGAGCTGTCCTGTTGAATCCAAATGGTGGATACACTCCCTTCACAGCAAGATTTTGTTTTGATTGCACGAACAATATAGCAGAATATGAGGCGTGCATCCTAGGCATTAAAGCAGCCATTGATCTCCGAATCAAAATCCTCGAAGTGTGTGGAGACTCAGCATTAGTGATATACCAAGTCAAGGGCGAATGGGAAACCCGTGATACCAAGTTGATCCCATATCGTGCCTATGTCATGGAATTAATAAAATACTTTGACGAAATCACTTTCCGTCATATCCCGAGAACTGAGAATCAAATTGTTGATGCTTTGGCTATGTTGGCTTCCATGTACCAAGTTAGATTCCATAATGAAGCACCTCTCATTCAGATCGAGCGGAAAATTGAGCCTGCCTACTGCCAGTCAGTTGAAGAGGAAGTCGATGGTAAACCTTGGTTTCACGACATCAAATGCTTTTTGCAAAATCAAGAATATCCAACAGATGCAACAACCCTTGACAAGAAAACATTGAGGAAGTTAGCATCCAAATTCTTCTTGAGCAATGGTGTGTTGTACAAGAGAAATCACGACATGATTCTGCTCAGATGCGTGGATGGACGTGAAGCGGACTTGTTGATCAAAGAGATTCATGAAGGATCCTTTGGAACTCATGCCAATGGGCATGCCATGACCAAGAAGATTTTGAGAGCTGGTTATTCCTGGTTGACCATGGAATCCGACTGTTTCAATTATGCTAGAAAATGTCATAAATGCCAAATCCATGCCGACAAGGTACACGTGCCTCCGACCCTGCTAAATGTTTTGACGTCACCTTGGCCTTTCTCAATGTGGGGCATCGACATGATTGGCGCCATTGAGCCTAAAGCTTCCAATGGTCACCGCTTCATCCTGGTTCTCATTGATTACTTTACCAAATGGGTAGAAGCCGCCTCTTACGCTAATGTGACAAAGCAAGTGGTTGCACGGTTTCTCAAGAAAGAGATCATTTGCCGTTATGGAATTCCAAACCGGATCATCACAGATAATAGGACGAATCTGAACAATAAGACCATGAAAGAATTATGCGAGAGCTTCAAGATTGAGCACCATAACTCTTCACCATATCGTCCAAAGATGAATGGCGCTATTGAAGCCGCTAATAAAAACATCAAGAAGATCCTGCAGAAAATGGTGAAAACGTTTAAGGATTGGCACGAGATGCTACCTTTCGCACTGCATGGATACCGGACTTCCGTCCGCACTTCAACAGGGGCAACCCCTTTCTCTTTGGTATATGGGATGGAAGCAGTTCTCCCAATTGAAGTGGAGATACCTTCAATGAGAATCTTGATGGAGACCAAGCTAGAAGAGGCTGAGTGGATTCAAAATAGATTTGACCAGTTGAACCTCATAGATGAGAAGCGATTGACTTCTTTGTGCCATGGACAATTATACCAAAAACGGCTTAAAAGGGCTTTTGACAAGAAAGTATGTGTTCGGGAATTCAGAGAAGGAGACCTCGTGCTTAAGAAGATCTTGCCAATACACAAAGACTCACGTGGGAAGTGGACTCCCAATTATGAAGGCCCATATGTTGTAAAGAAAGTTTTCTCCGGAGGTGCCTTGATTCTCACAACTATGGATGATGAAGAACTCTCACACCCCGTGAACTCTGATGCAGTTAAAAAATACTATGCCTAATAAGAACCCGCTAAATCGAAAACCTGAAAGGGCGATTTAGGCACACAAAAAAAGGGTATCCCGGTGGACTAAAAACCCGAAAGGGCGGCCTAGGCAAAAGTTAGGGATGAATAAAAATGGTAGCTCGCTAAGTTGAAAACCTAAAAAGGCGACTTAGGCAAAAAGAGCGCCCCGGTGGATTGAAAACCCAAAAGGGCGATCCAGGCAAAAGTTAGGGGCATAAAGGCATAAACTGCATCAGTTGTTACTGATTAACACCGAAGAATTTGAGGTGGAGGATTAATCCAGTCACTCCCCTTAGGAGCAAGGTTTTGGGGGAATCATACCTATTAGGGATGTTAGTGGTCATGGAATTCAATGTAAACCTTTCCTTATTGCCATTTTCAAAAAAAAATTGTAACGCTCTATGGAGCTACGCCATTTGTGTGCTACCATTCTTGAATAAAATACAAGTTTTTCCCAATCATTGTTAGTTGTGTTCATCTACGCTTTTCTTTGTTATGCCAGATGTCATTTATTTGTTAATAATGAAGTTTTGAAACTTGAAAAAGAATTTGAAATTTAGAACAAAATTACTTTGATAGATGTGAAAATCAAAGGAAAATCATTTGTTTCCCCGAAAGGCTCAAAGTTTGCATAAATACTCCAGGATCACCAACAAAAGTCCCCATGGAATATAACTCATTAATTCTTTAGAAGGATGGACCTTTGGTTATTTATAACTGTCAATCATGATAGTTTCTCCTCTGGATGCGCCTGTTATGTGTACGGGTATGAGTTATTGGTGTTGAGGAATCAGAATCTCTGTCCCTACAAACTTCCAGTCTGCCAAGTGTCAGCATTCTCATAGTCATGATCATTCATATATCATGCATAAAAAAATTCAAATCATGCATAGCCGAGATGTACTTCGTGCTCATTTTGCATTGACCCAGGTCTTGTTGTTGATCCTATATCCTTGGACCTCTAATTCCAGTTTGTCTTTGGTATCCTTAAACCAACATCCGGTTTTCGCAGTCATTTTCAAGTCCAATTGTTGTTGGCAAAATCCGTTAAAAGCTGGTTGTAGTCCATTGCTTACAGTCAGAGTCCAATTGTTGTTATTCCATTATCAGGTCATATATGAACCTGTTGTTCAATACCATTCAGGTCATGTATGAACCTGTTGTTGAGCTTTTATTCCGGGGTCAGGTCATACTTGAACCTGCTCTGAAGAGTTTTTCCAATTTTTGTTCAATACTATTCAGGTCATATATGAACCTGTTGTTGAGCTTTTATTCCGGGGTCAGGTCATACTTGAACCTGCTCTGAAGAGTTTTTCCAATTTTTGTTCAATACTATTCAGGTCATGTATGAACCTGTTGTTGAGCTTTTATTCCGGGGCCAGGTCATACTTGAACCTGCTCTGAAGAGTTTTTCTAATTTTTGCTCAATACTATTCAGGTCATGTATGAACCTGTTGTTGAGCTTTTATTCCGGGGCCAGGTCATACTTGAACCTGCTCTGAAAAGTTTTTCCAATTTTTGTTCAATACTATTCAGGTCATATATGAACCTGTTGTTGAGCTTTATTCCGATGTCAGGTCATACATGAACCTGTCCTGAAGATTTTTTCCTGTGTTTGTTCAATACTATTCAGGTCATGTATGAACCTGTTGTTGAACCCTTATTCTGGTGTCAGGTCATACATGAACCTGTCCTGAAGATTTTTCCTGTTTGTTCAATACTATTCAGGTCATGTATGAGCCTGTTGTTGAGCTTTTATTCCGGGGTCAGGTCATACTTGAACCTGCTCTGAAGAGTCTCTCTCTATGATTTGTTCCAGTATTATCAGGTCATATATGAACCTGTTGATACACTCTTATTGTTTTTTTCTCTGAGTTTGTTAGGTCATATCTGAACCTGCTGTCAGAATTTCTTAATATTCCCCAGCATTGTCAGGTCATATATGAACCTGTTGTTGTTGTGTTTTATTCCAGTATTGTCAGGTCATATCTGAACCTGTTGTGACATTTTCTTTCTTATTCGGGTCTAATAAGTCATATGTGAACTTACTACCGAAATCTCTTGTACTCTGAATGTTGTTTATCAACTTTCACTTTGATTACTCCCCAGTGTGTGTCTGATTCTCCAGCAGGACTGTTTCCCTAGCAAGTTTGTTTCTTACCATTTGTCCGTCTTCCTGTGGACCATCAGCATTCCCCACAGCTTGGTCTGTCTAAGTAGCACCTCCTATTAAGGGTCCGCTATATCCCTAGCAGATAAAAATTACAAAAAAGAATCATGCGTCCATGCATATCATATCATGTCATATCACATCATGTCATAGGGATTCAGGATCAAAATCCGGGTCTTCTTAGTATTTAACCATCTTCCACTATGATCATATGAAGAGTGTCCTGCTTCATATTCTCTAGTAGAAGATACTTAAATAGGGGCAATTGTCATACCCCGATTTTGGCCCTGAAATTTTCTTCCCGCCAATCACTCGTTTGCATTCTTTCTTCACTCACCTTCATATCCTTCATTCATGATCATATTTATTATTTCATATTTATTTTTATTTATTATTTATTTACATTTTTCACGTTCCAAATTTACATTCATATTTGCTTCATTCGCATTATAAAAAAAAAGGAAATCCATTAATATTGAGAGTGGAGGCCCTGCAGGTTGGGGGCAAGTTATCAACGTCATTGAGAAAAATGACCGTTTCTACATAATCATTCATATTTCAATTACGTCATTCATTCATTTACATGCATGACCTTAAAACATCACCACATGAATACATGGAGTTTCTAAGATGCAAAGAGAGATCCTAGAACTTTTTTGTGAACTTGTTCTATCCGTCTTCCAATTATTGAATCTCGAAGAGAATGTCCCCTAAACTTGAAGGAAGCCATATCTAGCATATGTTTTGTTGCACCTAGGTGTGCGGATCTGCCGGAATTGTTACAAGTTCAATTGATGATTTCTTCACCTTTTGTGTGGTGATATTGGTGGACGAGAGCATGTTCGATGTGCACTTGAAACTGTGGGCCCTTCGAATACCCTGCCAATTTTGCAAGGCTTTGAAATTCTAGCAGGAGAGCATGATATGATTATAGAAGTGAAGCAATAGGGCACCACTTTTGGGTTTGTTACAGTCTGGTTTATTAGAATTACATGATGGGGACGTAAATGCAAGAGGTTATTTTCAATGTTCCAAGCTGGAGATATCATTTGTGACATGTTTGCTGGTATAGGTCCTTTTGCCACTCTTGCCGTACAAAAAAGGGAGGATGCTTAAGTCTATGCAAATGATTTAAGTCCAAATAGCATCCACTATTTGAAGATTAATACCAAAATCAACAAGGTTGATGATCAAAATATCTTCATACAAAATGGATGCTAGACAGTTCATATCCTAGTTGATGTAAGTGCCAAATTCTGAGCATAAGATAGAAAATGATGTTCCCATTGTTCATACATATTACACATACAAGATACAAGACAATACTGAATCAAATTCAGAAAAATGAGTTGCTGAAAAGTTGATGCAAAAGACCTGCAGGAATTGCATAAAACACTCCAAGGCATCCAACATGCCGCATCACCAAGACAACCATGACAGTAACCTCACACACACTCAATACATTTTTAATATACAAGTTATATAGCAAATAAATGATGTTATGTTACAGTATATTTATCACTTGCACATGCAATGTAGAATGTGCTACACACAACGAGCACATGGTATTACTCAATAAACAACACCCACATAGCTACTACAAGCATAACTATAAACACCTGCATTTTTTTGAACCATCCATGATAACAAAACCAGCTTTGGAAGCTCTGAAGGATAGACTCATGACCGAGAATGTGGCTGAAGAAATAAATGAGAAGCTATGTGAATCAGTGACAGCAAGTGAAGAAAAACCTGATGACAACACCTATAGTTCGGTCAATTCTGCAATTTCCATTGAAGATAACACATTAACATCACAAGTTTCAACTTCTTCATGTCAACTTCGAAAAAACAGTCTTCCTCAAATCACCTCTTCCATTCTGCTTGAACTACCTTTCCATTTCCAAAAGATAAGTCGTGGATAATTCAGCATGTTGCTGTTACTTGCATCTCTTTAGATGAAGGACTTTCACCCATTGATAGCCGGTATCTAAACAGACCTCAAACCTGCAGGTTTTGGTTTCCAAGCAAACAAAACAAATTTGACAGCAAACCCAATTGTCAACCTCTCTGTTGTTATTGGAACTAATGTAATTGCTCTCGGTCACGATTCTTCTTACGACCCAAAAACGGGCGAATTAACTAAGTTTGATGCTGGTTTGAACTTCACCAAAGATGATTTGGTTGCTTCATTGGTTCTGAATGAGAAAGGTAATGTCCTGAATGCTTCATACTACCATGTTGTCAACCCCTTTACCAAAACAGCTGTTGGTGCTAAGGTAGCTCACCGATTCTCGACCAAAGAGAACACACTCACACTTGGAACTCAGCATGCATTAGATCCATTGACCACCGTGAAAACCAAGCGCCTCACGTTTTTACCATTTCACTGCAGTAACAAAAAACACAAACTAACTAGCCAAGGCAGTAAAGATTCGAAAAATTCCCAAATTGGCATTAGGACAAAATTCAAAGAGAAAGCTAAGTTCAGAATACCGTTTTCGGTTTTAGCATTAAACAGGACAACCCAATTTCTGAGCATCAAAAGGAGTTTTACAGAGATACTCTTTTGGAACCCAAGGGACCAATCCGAAACCCTAAGCTGTGAACATAAATAGGGAGAGACGAATCAGTGAAGACAACGAAAAAAAACCCTAATAGAGAGGCGGAATTGAAAACTTGAAAGCAAATCAAAAACCTAATCCTAAGATAAAAGAAAACCAACATTTGAAGAAGTGAAGGGAAGAAAGCATTACCTGAGCTCGCCGTCACCGTCGAAGGTTAGCCGTCCTGTCCAACTTTCTCTTGGGGACCATGGCTTCTTTGTCTTGTCGCGCTTTGCTTGAGAGACAATGACTGGGCGATTTCTTAAGGGAGATGAGAGGTTGAAAACGCGATCGATTGAAAGAGGGTTTGGTGTGAGTGAGATTGAGAGAGACGCGACTGTGGGTTTGGTGTGAGTGAGATTGAGAGAGACGCGACTGTGAGTTTTGCTGAGAGTGAGTGAGAGAGATTCATGAGATTGGGGAAGGCGATTGTTGAGAGTGTGAGAGAAAAGTGAGATTGGGAGAGAACGATTTTGTTACTATTCCAACTTTTTTTTTCTTTAATTCGTTTTAAACAGAATAAGTTTTTTGAAACCATTAAAAATTTTGTTTAAACTTCCTAAATAGTTAATAAATCTTTCCTCCTTTTCAATTCATATTCCCATTGAAAAACCCAACAGCCAAGCGGCTGGGTTTAATTAGGTTAGTCCAACAGATTTTCTTTTTTATTAGTTTTTTTATTTTAACTCTTTTTTTAATTTATCTTGGTTTATATATCTAAATTAGTATTAAAATAATAACTAGTCATAGGTGGTTTGGTGGAGAGGGGTGGTTTGTATGATCTTTAGTGGAGTGAGTTCAATACCCATGTGTAGTATTTTTTTCTTTTAACATTTTTTATGTTTATGCTTTATTATATTCATAGTTTCATTATCATAACATAGATTTGTTTTCTTTTAATTGCATCATTCATTCAAAACCATTTTAAATTATTAAAATCATATTTTTTCTCGATTCAATGTCGAGCCCATTTTTATACCCTTGTAAGTCGATTGCTTTTAAGCATCGCCACCAACCTCACATGGCTTACTCTTGGGCTTTCTTACAATGAGCCGGTTCTCTTGCACTTACACTCATACTGTTGCATTATTTGTTGTTTGGGTCCGATTTAATTGTGTCATGATTTTGAATCCCCATTTGACAAAATGTACCCCACTCCCCCGATGTGTAATAATTTTGTACTGTTTTATTTGTTTGACTGTTTAGTTAGATACTAACACAAGAATAAAATCAACAATTTCAAAAATACAAAAATATGACTCGATCCAACGTCGAGTATTTTTCTCAATAAACAAATCAAGCCATTTCTCCCTCCTATTCTATTCCATTCCTTTCAAACTTCCATCAAACGCTTGATCCAACGTCAAGCCATTTCTCATAATAAAGACTCAAAAAATATTAATTCATATTCAAGACCTTTTCAATAAAGATGGAAATGGAACGTGGTGTATACCGCACACTCCTGAGACTAGGATTCGAGATGTATATCTCGCCAATCCTAGCTCTCGCCATCATCCAAATTTATCCACTTTGTTTTCTCTCAAACACTCATTCAAATTTCTCTTAAACGTCCATCAATACTTGATCTAGGTCAAGTCATTTTCACCACAAAACTCAAAATACCTAATTCTTATTTAAACACTTTCTCAATAAAGGTGGAAATGGAACATGGTGTATATCATGCACTCCTGAGGTTAAGATTCGAGACGTATGCCTCGCCAATCTTAACTCTCGCCATCGCCTAAAATTGTCAATGCGGTTTCTTCAAACCCTTTCTCAATCAAATTCCAAAATACTTAATTCCTATCTTAACCTCTTTCAATAAAGATGGAAATGGAACATGGTGTATACCATGCACTCCTGAGGCTAGGATTCGAGATGTATATCTCGCTCATCCAAGTTCTCGCCATCACTCAAAATACATCTAACCAATCCAACTCTTTTCTCGCCGTCGTGCGATTAATCAAGAACCTTTTTCATAAATGAAATATATATTGTCTTAAGTGATACAAAACAATGTTTCGGCCACGATTGTTGAGTAGAGATAAACGACACTTTTCCGAATGTAGATTTATAAATTCGTTCGATGTGTGGTATGCGTCCACTCCTCATCTGTTTTGGGTAAAACAATGTTTTCATCAATTAATACAGTATAGCTTTCGCTAAAATCGGCCAACAAACAAACATTTTTCTACCCAGAACTACGTAAGCCTTGATTTCTCTTTTGAGATACGTAGGAGCAGGATTTTTAAATCTTGTCAGGCCCACTAATAAAAAACTTAGGTTTAGTCCTTCGTCAAAAATCCAAAAACATTCTCCTTTCTTCTATTCTTTCTTTCGCACCTAATAACTTGAAAAGCCTAACATTTCAAACTAACATTAACGCACACAACTGACCTAATGGTTCCCGTTGAGTACAACGGACGTGAGGGGTGCTAATACCTTCCCCTTGCGTAATCGACTCCCGAACCCTGATATTGGTTGCGATGACCATATCTTATCCTTTCTTTTGTTTTGGGTTTTATCGATATTTCCCCTTTCCTTTTTAGGAATAAATAAAGTTCGGTGGCGACTCTGTTCAATCCATCATTGCGAGCGTGCAATCGCGCTTCGCTTTGAAGTCGTATCCCCATTTTTTTCGAGG
Source organism: Lathyrus oleraceus (assembly GCF_024323335.1). NCBI lineage: Eukaryota > Viridiplantae > Streptophyta > Magnoliopsida > Fabales > Fabaceae > Lathyrus > Lathyrus oleraceus. The sequence continues at coordinate 197,409,552 of NC_066580.1, read as the reverse complement.
TGCGACATTATCTTATTGGTTCCAAGGTCATAGTGTATACCGACCACTCAGCGATTAAATATTTGCTCACCAAACCGGACTCGAAGCAAAGACTCATCCATTGGATCCTCTTGTTGCAAGAATTTGATGTTGAAATCAAAGACAAGAAAGGATCGGAAAATTTGGGGGCAGATCATTTATCTCGTTTAGTTAATGTGGAGGTTACCGCTTCCGAGAAGGAAATCCGGGAAGAGTTTCCTGATGAAAAACTTTTCAAAGTTCAAGTTAGGTCGTGGTTTGCGGACTTTGCGAACCATAAGGCTAGTGGTTTGGTGCCTCCCGACCTAACTTCGAACCAAAAAAGGAAATTTCTCTCGGATGCTAAGTACTACGTGTGGGATGACCCATACTTGTTTAAATTGGGTGGTGATAACCTTTTAAGGAGGTGTGTTACTGGAGATGAAGCGCAAAACATTCTTTGGCATTGTCACAACTCGCCTTACGGCGGACACTACAATGGGGAAAGAACGGCCACTAAAGTCCTTCAGTCAGGATTTTATTGGCCTACTATTTTCAAAGACGCAAATGCCCATGCGCAAAGTTGTGATAGTTTCCAAAGAAGTGGTGGGATTGGTAAGAGAGACGAGATGCCTCTCCAAAACATCCAAGAGGTTGAAGTATTCGATTGTTGGGGTATCGACTTTGTTGGACCATTCCCACCCACATATGGTAATGAATATATGCTTGTGGCGGTTGACTATGTTTCTAAGTGGGTTGAGGCGATTGCCTCACCTCGGGCGGATGTTAAAACGGTAATAAATTTTTTGAAGAAAAACATCTTTTCCCGTTTTGGAACCCCCCGTGTGTTGATTAGTGACGGAGGGTCGCACTTTTGTAATGCACCGTTAGAAAGCGTTTTGAAACATTACGGTGTATCACATAGAGTGGCGACTCCGTATCACCCACAAGCAAACGGTCAAGCCGGAGTCTCTAATCATGAGATTAAGATAATTCTTGAAAAAACCGTGTCGAATTCTAAAAAAGAGTGGTCGCAAAAGTTGGATGAAGCTTTATGGGCATACCGTACCGCTTTTAAAGCTCCAATTGGGCTAACTCCTTTTCAATTGGTATTTGGTAAGACTTGCCATTTTCCAGTCGAATTGGAGCACAAAGCTTTGTGGGTTCTGAAATTATTGAACTTTGATAAGGATTTGGTCGGTGAAAAAAGAAAAATGCAATTGCTTGAGTTGGAAGAAATGCGCAATGCCGCATATCACTTGAGTTGGTTGTACAAAGAAAAGGTGAAAGAGTATCATGACAAAAAGCTTAGGAAGAAGGAATTTGTGCCCGGACAGTTGGTCCTTTTGTTCAATTCTAGGTTGAGGATATTCCCCGGAAAATTGAAATCTAAATGGTCCGGGCCATTTCGTGTCAAAGAAGTCAAAGAGTATGAAGCTGTTGTCATTGAGGAATTGGAGAAGAAAGATAGTTGGACAGTTAACAGCCAACATTTGAAGATTTATCTTGGCGGTCTTGTGGATTGCGAGAAATGTGCAATCTGCTTGGATGCTCCTCTGTGAGCATCTCAAACCGTCGAGCTTATCCGCCGTTAAACAAGCGCTTGTTGGGAGGCACCCCAACATTGTAAGTATTTACAGCTTTGTGTTGTGTGGTATTGGTATTCAAATTGGTGGAACCTTACTGAATTGTGTTGTGTAGTGCTGTTTTGAAAAAAAACAAGATCCTGTCATGTTCGCTAGCATCTTCGCTGGGCGAAGACAGTAGCGAGACGTTCGCTAGCTCTTCGCTAGGCGAACGTTGCGTGACAGAACTTTATTTTATTTTTTAGAGGGCCACTCATTTGGGCCCAAAACCCATTTATTTTGTTTTAGTCTGAACATAGGGTCACGAACTCACTCTCACTTTCACACTTTTCACTTCCATCTCACACAAAAACTTTGAGAATTATCCTTGTGCAAACCCTAACTGTTGCATTTCAAAATCAATCAACCTCTTCAATCAGGTTTGTTCTGTCTCCATTCCTTTGTGCTTTCAATGTTGTAAATTCTGAAAAATGAGTCATTAGGGTTGAATTTGGGAGATTGGGTATCATTAGGTTTGCATGTATGTTTAGGTTTGCATGTATGTTTAGAATGATTCCTAGCATGTTAAATTACTTTGTTTCTGGAATGGGTATCATTAGACTTTGGATTTTCGGAAATTGGATTGTTAACAGTGGAGAAATCAGAATCCCGTAACATTCGCTAGCATCTTCGCTAGGCGAATCTGTGGCGAGCATTCGCTGTTACTTCGCTAAGCGAACCCGTAGCGAATCTTCGCTAGGTCCTCGCTAAGCGAAGCTGTAGCGACCATGACAATATCTGGTTTTTCTGTTTTGATCTCTAATATGTTTTATGGTTGTGTGTTTTTTCTTTTCTATGATTTTACAGATGGCATCCAGGTCAAGTGCTGGAAAAAAGAGAAAGGTCGGGAGCACTTCCCGCACTGTGCCAATTCAATTTGACATCGATAAATTCGTTGGGGCGAAGCAAGCTGCGCGTTATGTGGCGTTGGAGAAAAGGAAAATCTTACTTGAGAAGAAAGCTATGATATTGACATAGTGCGCAAGTTCTATGCAAACGCGCTGCCAAATGACGACGAGCCTTTCACTTGGACTACAAGAGTGTCAGGACGTCATGTCGCTTTTGATAGGGATGTTATTAACCGAGTGCTTAGTGAACCGCTCCATCTGGGAGTTAATGAGAGGGATGCATACCACAGAGATTTGAGGCTCCACAGGAACACTGATACTATTTCTGCGACCCTGTTGTTTGAGGAAAAGTCGGTTGAGGTGAACCCATCTGAGGTTCTTGTGAGGTACCATCGGGAGGATATGATTCCCTTGGCTCAGCTGATCTTGATGCTGGTTCTGACTAACATTAAGCCCAAGTCACACACGTCGATCGTGCCGATCCCAGTGGCACACTTGGTCCACTGTATTCTAACTAATGTACATATCGATGTGGCACGAATCATTGCGATTGAGATGAAGTCCGTGGTTGAGAGCAGGCTGAAATTGGGGGTGCGAGTTAACTGCCCCCTTGCTTTTCCTTGTCTCATCATGGCTTTGTGCCTACAATCGAGGGTGAAGCTACCCTCCCGCAGTCAGGTAAGGATTCCGTCCGCAATCGACGATCGATATGTGGACAAGTACTGTAAGCCGAAGAACTTCCGAGGTAGTACAGCTGCTGATGATACCGGGGTTGCTGATGGTCCTGGTGCTTTTTCTTAGGGGTTTGATCCTTTCCAGCAAGCTGTTTGCAATTACAATTGGGATTGGATGACGGCGACTCAGCGCGCCATGATTGATATACATGACTCTATGCACGTATTACAGTTGCAGGTATGTGACCCTTCTGGAGAGCATCCTATGATGACGCGTGAGCAGTTCATGCAACATGCTAGTTGGCCTAAGGACAGGCCTGTTTTCGGAGAGGGGGCGGGTGCTGGTGCTTCTGGTGTTGATGGTTCTGGTGGCGCTGATGATGCTGATGATGATGATGCTGATGATGGTGACGATGATGGTTCCGGTTTTGAGGCCGGTAGTGAAGAGGGTTCTGAGTCCTATGAGGACTAAGTTTTTTTATGTTATGTTTTATTTTCTTGTATTTTCAGATATTTGGTATTTTGGTTATGTACTTTTTGGGGTGTTTTGTCCCCCACACACATTTTAACATTTTGAAGTGATGGTTGTTGTTTATGTGTTAAATTATTGTGTTTGGTTTGAATTTCTTTTGTTTAATAAATTTTTGGTTATTGAGGGTCAAACCTTCTAGATTGGTTGCTCCTCAAAGAAGTATCCAATGAAGGTGCATCCGAGCTTGGATGACAATGATAAAAATAAACAAGCGAATAATGCTAAGGTACATGGTTACCTCCGGTTAGAATTTTAGAATGCATTAAGAACTTTACTCTTTTAGTAATTGAATATTGTTCCTTTTACAACATAATTGAATGAATGATTCACCTAGGGCTTAGAACCACAAATTGTGAGGAAACCTCCATTGTACACTAAAATGCTAGATTCTAATAAACTGTGTTGATTCATTTGATTCATGCTTTGTCTTTTATTATTGTGAATTTGTGGAAGCAATTAGAAATGATCAAGGCGCTTGTTTTCTTTCGAGCACAACCAGTTCCAAATACAACTTACCCGTGAGCAGAGTATTCGTGAACCCCTTTGAGCTTAAACAGTTGAATCTCAGCTTGAAATAAGGCGAGACGTCAAAATCTTTTTTTCTTGAAACCCTGAAATATTTGATAATTGTTCTTTTTCCGTAAAAAGTCAAGAGCATTCACTTGGGGTGAGTAAAAGATAAGTTGGGGAGAACGAAAATGAGAATCGGTAGGTGCCACAACTCATGAATAACCGAGCAAGCAGTGAAAAAAAATTAGAAAAGAGAAACATTTGTTTTATGAATACGAGGTGAAAAAAAAATGAAAATGAATGCTTGCTTGGAAGAAAAATAGTGAAAAACAAAATTGAGTTGTGAAATAAGAGTTGTGAAGGTTTCAAATGAGAAACAAGTGGAACGAAGTTGAGATGTGTGAATAGCTTTTACAGTGAATGTCTCTTTTGCATCGGCAAGTTCGTTTTCAATGGCCTTAGATATGACCTTTGTTTGTAAACCTGACCAAGCTACAACCGGAAAAGACCTTAGTGATATTCGTGCTTCCGCATTTTCATTTATAATTGTTAGACATTGTATGAATTGAATTGACTTTTGCATTGTTTGTTGGAGAGTGAAATTGTCCCAGCGGTTGCAAACGCGTAAATTCTTCAATCCTTATTCGAAGAGGAGAGACAGGGTGATTCATTCAGGATAACATTGTTGTGGATTGATACATGTTTTGCATTGCTATAAGGCTTTAGTTCTTGTGTATTGTATTATTCTAACCATTGGGAACTTGTGTCTGGTTGATTCTCTTGTGTTTGAGCCATTTTATCCGATTTCGGAGAAACCTTTTTCTTTAAGCAAATCCTCTTGTCCTTCAAGAGGCATACTTTGCTTGAGGGCAAGCAAGAATCTAGTTGGGGAGAGTTGTTAGATGCCCAAGTTTTCTTATTTGAGCTATCAAATGTGGGCATCTTTCACTCCTTTTTGTCGAAAAAGTGTTCGAAATCGCCCTTGCTTTTGTTGATTTGCAATACTATGTGAAATGATCTTGGTACCTTTAATTTGTGTGTTATTGTGCAGGAATTAGGAATGAAAGAGTAGAAAACTAAGGCATAAGAAAGATGGCAAAGGAACCAAGAAAGAAAGCAAACATAAGCAAGCTCGCTAGGCGAGTGAGGTAGCGAAGTATTCGCTAGGCAAGCACGCAGCGAGATGCCAGCGAACACTCCCAGACTTGGACAGAACCAAAAAGATCAAAACTCACTATGGCGAGGGAAGTAGCGAAGTATTCGCTAGGCGAGCATCCAGCGAGCAAGTAGCGAACACTTCCAGTAGCAAAAACATCAAGACTCGCTGGAGCGAAAGAGAGAAGCGAGGGTTTCGCCTAACGAAGGATTGTTCGCCTAGCGAACAGATTCAAACTTGTCTGGGATGATTCCTCTGGACGCAGGCTCTTCTGGTGACTTATTTTGGGGCTCGCTAGGCGAACCATTCTGCTCGCCTAGCGAGCATGTCAGCTCAGCAACCATTTCTATAAGTAGTATGGGCTACTTTTTGGAAGGGATATTATCTTCATCTTTTTACTTGTTTTTTGCTGAGGTGATTTTTGTGCCCTAAAAACCCAATTTCTCATTCTTCTTCTTCTCTTGACAATATTTTACAAAAAGAAGGTGGATTCCCATCCAATTTCGATTTTTCGACTCGGATGTTGATCAACCTTCTTCTGAAACTTGTTGCTCAAGCTACCATGAAAATGAGTAGCTAAGTCTTTCATTTTGTTAAGGTTAGATGTAGATGATCATAAGCTTTGTATGTATATGGGTTGATCTTCATTTGTAAACTCTTTGATGATGAATGTATGGTGAAAACCTTATTTTATTGATAACTCTTTGTGTTGGTTTATCATTGAAAGGTGTTTTCCAACTCTTGACCTAGGTTTTCATCCATCCTTGTTCTTTAGCTAGAGATAGTTTTGAATGAGTTTGTTCACTAAAAAGTTAAACCTAAAAGTTGTCATTATGATAGATTGTGTGAGAAATCAACAATGGATCAAAATGGGAAAAACCCACAATGTGTGTTAGAAATAAACACATTGGGAGGATTTTGTGAATGTGTTTATCATCTAATGGAGTTTATGAGTTTTGTTTGATTGAACATATGCATGCAAAGTGATCGTCGAACCCTAACTTTGACAATCTTTCTCAAATCGTAAAACCAAAACTTTTACTGCAATTTCTTACTTTTTATGCAAGCTACCGTAACCGAAAACTAAAACCCCCTTGTTACTATAAGTTAAGAACTTAACAACTGTCGAACGGCGACAATATCACATAATCCCTGTGGAGACGATAACAAATCCCGATACTCTATCCCTGTTCCAACAAATACCAGCGTGAATATGATCTCCACCAGACAAACATAAGGCTTTAGCTAATACACGAAAGTGCATACCATGATTTTTTTTGTCTATCGATAACTGCATGCATTGCCTGGTGGATATGAAGAAGTAGAATATTATCCCAGTAATAGTGAGACATGGTAGTATTTGCAGTGAACCCACTTGTTAAGTAGTCATGCATTACGATAGGAACGCGCAATTCTCTAGTAAATACAACTCTGTTTAGCATTTCTTCACATGTTCCCGCAGTAGCATTCAAATAATATCCTTTGATTTCACTTGTTTCGGCCTGTGATTTATAAATTGCTTTGACACAAAATAAGAAATGGTCTCTCCAACGCATAAATGGTTGGGAGTTCACATTTTCATCATCTTTGGTAAAATCAAGTCCCCCGCGAAGACATTCATAAACTGCTCAACCATAATTCTTAGCGGATAAACCCAATTTTGGTTTAATAGTACATTCCAATAGGGGACGTCCATACTTGTTTAATTTATCTCTATCAACTTGGATTCTGTGAGGAGGACCTTGGGAAGTTTTAACATAAGCATCAGGGATTTGCAAATCTTCCAGACGTAGAGTTTGTAAGGCCTTGAAGCCAAATACATTACCTACAATAGAGGTAAACATATTAGTAATAGAACCTTCTTCAAAAAGGTCTAAGGGATAACTTACATAAGCAATAAATTGATTATCTTCTCCAGGAATAGGCTCGATCTCGTAGCAGCGTCCTTTATAACGATCGAGGCTGGTAAGTCCGTCGGTCCACACAGGTGCCCATGTACTAGAGGAATATTCTGCAGCTACCGCTGCACCTGCTTCTTTAGGCGAAACTCCAGGTTGAGGAGTTACTCGAAATGCTTCCAAGATATCAGTATCTTTGGTTTGATAGTCAGGATTATAATAAGTCAATTTATAATCTTTAACACCAGCTTTGAACCCAACCTTTGCTTTCTTTTTTGTTTGTGGTGACATAAATCTCCCCCTACAACGCATGAATTAAGAATTATATCAACAACAACAAGGTTTACTCGACATAACTTAGGAGTTAATAAAACCTCTTTACAGATGGTCCATCAACTAATATTATCAATGAATCCGAATGGGTCATTGTTAAATTTTACCATGATATTTGATTTGGGAAATACTGTAAGAACAAAAATTGTTCTACAACAGATTCCTTGATTTTGATGATAACAAAGGATGAAACCAAAAATGGCACCCTAACGAAAAGTTTCTAAGTGTGCAGAATTCTAAAGATAGAAGAAAGAAATCTGATAACATCATCAGATACAAAAGCAGATCAGATACAAAATTATCAAATTATCAGAAGCTCTGAAGTAGAAACAAGTTCAAGAAAGTCTAACTCTGAACTAAACAACAAGTATCAGAAGCATCTGAACAAGAAGTAAGTCCTAGAACCTCTGACTCTGAACAACGCTATCTGAAGAATCTATTTAGATCAACATCAGAAGCAAGATTCCAAGGTTCTCCAGAAACACAAATACTCTGATTATGGATTTGCTAATCATGAAAGAGTAACGTTGAAGACAAGTAAAGATTTTCAAATGGATTTCCTAATTGAGAAAGAGACGTTAATCTCCAATCTCAATAAAGAAAATACTACTTGTGGTAAGTAGTCATTTCAAGAAGAAAAAGTCATCCTGCATTAGCTAATTATGTGATGGCGTAACTTCATCTCAATATCCACCAGTTTCAACTACTACTTCAACTGATATATAAATAGGCTGCAATCAACCTTGAAGATGTTAACCATCAGCAAGCCAATAAGCCAAAACTATACTGAAACATCAACACTCAAGAAAAACACTCTTCTCTCTAAGATCTTCACGAAGCTTTTGCTTATAACGTGAAAAACTTTTGTTCTTTACATTGTAATATTTGCTTTCTTAGAAGCACTCTAGATTACATAAATCTTTCATCTTTTGTTTGTTAAATTCCTCAAGTGACTATGTGTAGTCTGTATACTTGAGAGGGCTAAGAGATTTTGTATCTTAGACGTTGTTTGTAATCTTTCAAGATTAGTGGATTAAGTCCTCGTTGAAGGCGAAATCACCTCGGCCGGGTGGACTGGAGTAGCTTTGTGTTATAAGCGAACCAGTATAAAATCCTTGTGTGATTTTCATTTTGAAAAGCGCTTATTTTTCCAAACAATTCAAACCCCCCCTTTCTTGTTTTTCTCACCTTCAAATACATCATTATTCTATACTCTTTCATATGTATGGCGCAACCCAATCGTTTTTTTTAGTCTTTTTTTTTAATTTTGGAATATCATTTTCTAATCTAAATAATAAAAAATATATTCTTGACCTTGACAGTGATCTATGTTGTATATGTAAATCTTAGATGTAAAAATCGACATAATTTTCTCAATAAAAAGAAAAATTGGTAAAAATGATATGCTAAGTTTAAATCCTATGTCGGGGAAATAAAAAAGAAGGACCAATGAAATAGAAAAACGAAATCATAAACAAAACCCAGGTTCTAATTCCATAGATAATATAAATAGTATTGTCTATAATCTAGATGATTGGGTTGACCTTGAAAATTCAATCATTGAAATTTTAAAACAATTGAATTGATTGGATGGTACCAAGAAAATAGATTATTAACTTACATTTATTATTCAATATCATTAACCACTTACTTTGTTATCGAGCATTTTTTTTAAAAAGAAAATTGATATTATGCAATATGACAATAACTCATCCCCCTTCTGATACTGAGGTTTCTATATTTGAAAACAAAAATCTAGGGCGTATCACGCAAATAATCAGTCCGGTACTTGATGTAGTTTTTCCACCAGGGAAGATGCCTTATATTTACAATGCTCCGATAGTTCAAGGTCGAGATACGGTTGGCAAACAAATTCACGTAACTTGTGAAGTACAACAATTATTAGGAAATAATCGAATTAGAGTTGTAGCTATGAGTGCTACAGATGGTCTAAAGAGAGGAATGAAAGTGATTGACACGGGAGATGCTCTAAATGTTCTAGTCGGCGTAGCAACCCTAGGTCGAATTTTCAACGTGCTTGGAGAGCCTATTGATAATTTGGGTCCTGTAGATACTCGCATAACATCTCCTATTCATAGATTTGCGCCTGCTTTTATACAGTTAGATGCACAATTATCCATTTTTGAAGCAGGAATTAAAGTAGTCAATCTTTTAGCTCCTTATCGTCGTGGCCAAAAAATAGGACTTTTCGGTTGAGTTGGGGTAGGTAAAACAATACTCATTATGGAATTGATCAATAACATTGCCAAAGCTCGTGGAGGTGTATTTGTATTTGGCGGAGTAGGTGGGCGTACTCGTGAGGGAAATGATCTTTATATGGAAATGAAAGAATCTAGAGTAATTAATGAAAAAAATATTGTGGAATCAAAAGTAGCTCTAGTCTACGGTCAAATGAATGAACCCCCCGGAGCTCGTATGAGAGTTGGTTTAACTTCCCTAACTATGGCAGAATATTTCTAATATGTCAATGAGTAAGACGTCCTTCTATTTATCGATAATATCTTCCGTTTTGTCCAAGTCGGATCCGAAGTATCCGCTTTATTGGGCCGAATGCCTTCCGTTGTGGGTTATCAACCCACCTTGGGTACCGAAATGGGTACTTTACAAGAAAGAATTACTTCTACCAAAGAAGTGTCTATAACTTCTATTCAAGCAGCTTATGTACCTGCAGACGATTTGATCAATCCTGCTCCTGCCACGACATTTGCATATTTGGATGCAACTACTGTACTATCAAGAGGATTAGCTGCCAAAGGTATCTATCCAGCAGTATATCCTTTAGATTCAACGTCAACCATGCTTCAACCTCGTATCGTTGGTGAAAAACATTATGAAACTGCGCAAAGAGTTAAACAAATGTTACATCGTTACAAAGAACTTCAGGATATAATTCTTGGGTTGGACGAAGTATCCGAAGAGGATCGCTTAAATGTAGAAAGAGCATGAAAAATTGAACGTTTCTTCTCACAACCTTTTTTCGTAGCAGAAGTATTTATCGATTCTCTATGAAAATATGTTGGTCTAGCAGAAACAAGTAGAGGATTTCAATTGATTCTTTCTGGAGAATTAGATAGTCTTCCTGAACAAGCCTTTTATTTGGTGGGTAATATCAATGAACCTACTGCGAAGGCTACGAACTTAACTTAGAAATGGAGAACAAATTCAAGAAATGACTTTTAATCTTTGTATGCTAACCCCAATCGAATTGTTTGGGATTCCAAAGCGAAAGAAATTATTTTATCTACTAATAATGGAAAAATTGGTTAGTGCATATTGCCAGAACTTTAGATATAGGTATTTTGAGAATACGCCTTAAGGACTGATGGTTAACGATGGCTCTTATGTGCGATTTTGCTAGAATAGGCAATAATGAGATCACTATTTTAGTAACTGATGCAGAAAGCGCTAGTGACATTAATCCACAAGAAGCACAACAAACTCTTCAAATAGCAGAAGCTAACTTAAATAAGGCTGAAGGAAAGAGAGAAACAATTTAAGCAAATCTATCTCTCCGGCGAGCTAATACACAAGTAGAGGCTATCATAGAGACTATCAAGAGGATCTCCTAACAAGTTGGTGCAGCCAAAAAATAGAAAAAAGATGGAAAATTACAATAAAAAATGGTGAGTAGAGAAACTTATTAGATACCGGAATCAATGGTATCTAATAAGTTCTCCCAATACCTTACCTACTATTGGATTTGAACCAATGACTCATGTCATATGAAAGCAATACTCTAACCACTGAGTTAAGTAGGTCATTTATCATCCTAAATAAAAAAAGTAGATGTCTATCAGATCAATGGATTCTAAATGTTATATTAATTATAAACAATACAAACGCAATATAAATCAAAGATATTGGATCATGTAATGTAATATTTATCTTGAAAAGAATTTATTTGTCAAATATCATCCAATATGTATATATCAAAAGCACAAGGGCTATAGCTCAGTTAGGTAGAGCACCTCGTTTACACACGCGCCAATGTTTTTTCGTAGGAGTCCATCATGTAATTAAAAGAGTTGATCTTAATTGATAAATCAATGTCTTACTCTAGGAACAAAATATGAGAACAATAACCTGACAAAGCATTTAGACGTCAAATGGAATCCATAATGGATTTGAGATATTAATAATGTGAATACTTAATCTATTCAATGCTAGGCAATGAGTCTATGGACCTCAAAAAAATTCTCTTTTCTTACTATCTTATGAACTTTAAGGTGTATGAAGTTTCATTTCCTATTTTATACTTTTATTTAAGTAGGTTGATAGAGAGTCCATTTAACTTAAGTTGATCCAGGCCAGAAGCAGACCTACGTCAGGATAACCTTCTTCTTAAAAAAACTTTGGTAGTGCTCTTTGATTTTCATCTAAATAAGAAATCAGAGCGCAAGGAGTCATTTCCTTTTTCTTTGTGGAAAGAAAAAAGATGGTAGACTAATTGATATTTCTATCCGTTAATGAAAAAGCCCACTAAAAAATGCATGTTGAGTCTTTAACAATTCAAATCATTTTGATAAGAATATTTTAATCTATTTTACCGAGAAGGTCTACGGTTCGAGTCCGTATAGCCCTAATATTACTACCGATACTACTCATATTTCTATTTATTATCTCATATCTGTCATTACAAATAGATTCGTAACAATACTATATTTATTATATTAGTACTATATTGAATAGGAAATACTAGTAATACTAGTAGTATAAATATACTTGAAATACTTTTTGGAATAGAAAGAATGATAGAATTGTTAAATTGTAATTCCTTGTGTCGAAGCAGGTTGCTCACAGAGTAAGGAAGTATCGAACCACCTATGCCTATTTTAGTAGTGTTAGCCATTTTGGCCTTTTATAGTTTTGGGCTTTGGCTTGAGATCCAAGTTAACCTAAATCTATAAATAGAGGAGTAACCCTTATTTTTGTAATGAGGTGAATAGAGTATGCATAACATTGTATTCACGATATTTTGCAGTTGCAAAGTGAATAAGAAGTTTTCCATAGTTTGTGGGCAGAGAGAAACTCTGCAGAATTTTATTAGTCTTCTCCTTCATCGTTCTTTACACTCTTTATTTCACCATTATTCTTTCTTTTCATTATTATTATGTGGGTGATAACAATCTTGTTCATCAAGATTGATTGAAATTATCCATAGGTTTATGGGATTTCCAACATCTGGTATCAAGAGCTCTAGTTTAATCGATTCATGGGATGAAAATCACCATGGCAACGAATCATCCAAACAGACATTTTATAGCAAATCTTTCGATTCTCAAGAACAACAATTATGAGAATTGGTGTAAGCAGATAAAGGTTGTGTTTTGTCATCAAGATCTTTGGGATCTTGTGAAGGAAGGAGTAGCAACGCTTGCAGAAGCTGCGACGGATCAAGAAAAGTCTGCATATAAAGAATTAAAGAAGAAAGATTATAAAGTTCTCTTTATAATCCATCAATATGTTGATGTAGATAACTTTGAAAAGTTTAGCGATGCAGAGTCAGCGAAAGAAGCATGGGAAATTCTGGAGAAATCGTTTGGAGGCGCGGAGAAGGTGAAAGAGGTGAGGTTACAAACTCACAAAAGAACATATGAATTACTTCAGACGGAAGATAATGAAAGCATAACTGATTTCTTAACCAAGGTTACGAAACTGGTGAATCAAATCAAGGTATGTGGAGAAGTGTTGACATCAAGATCTGTTGTTGGAAAGATCTTGAGGTTGTTGGATCCAAAGTTCGACCACGTGGTAGTAGCCATAGAAGAGTCAAAATATTTGTCAAAATTGACAAAGGAAGAGCTTCAAGGGACGCTTGAATCTCATGAACAAAGAATGGCTGAAAGAGTTGCAGGAAAGTCGAAGAGTGAATGGCTTTGCAGGCTCAATCAGCAAAAGAAAGAAAAGGCAAAAGAAGCTGGAATGGCAACAAAGGCAGAGGAGGTTACAACAATTCGACTGGTCAAAATCAGCAAGAAGGAAACTGGTTGAATTAGAGAAAACCCTAGAACCAAGCCAACCAAAGAGGTGGTGTTTCAGGTAGAGGAAGAGGTGGTGGTCAAAAGCCATACAAGAGTCACATTCAGTGTTACACTTGTTAGAAGTATGGTCACTATTCTAGTGATTGTCCAGAAAAGCAGAAGAATCAAGAAACTTATGCAAAGTTGGCAAAACATGAAGAAAAATTGACGTTGCTGATGGTTACAACAAGAAATGAAGAGAGATTCAAGGACCAGTGGTACTTGGACTCAAGATGCTCATCACACGTGTCTAGAAGGAAAGATTGGTTTGTCAACATAAAGCCCTCAATGAAGAACATGGTGAAATTTGCAAATGACAACACTCTAGCAGCTGAAGGTGTTCGTGATGTTCTGATTATGAGGAAAGATGGCAAGAGGTCAATAATTTCAAATGTCTTGTACATACCAGGCATGAAGAGTAATTTGCTCAGTATAAGGCAGTTAGTCGAAAATAACTACAAGGTGTCGATCGAAGACAAGATTATGAGAGTTATTGACTCAAATGGAAGGTTGATCTTGAAGGCTCCAATGTCTCAAAATAGAACCTTCAAGATTGAACTAAATGTGATGGAGCATAAGTGCCTTGCAACAGCAACCAACAAAGATGAATGGATATGGCATTACAAACTTGGCCATCTCAATTTCAAAGACATCAGATATTTGAAGAGAAGAAATATGGTTTTAGTATTACCATAAATCGACATTCCAAACGAAGTGTGTGAAGAATGTGTGCAAGCAAAGCAACATAAGAACAACTTCAATAAGGATGCAGGAAGTAGGCCGAAGGCAATTCTTAAATTCATATACTCTGATGTATGTGGTCCTCTCCAGGTGGATTCAATTGGAGGTAACAAATACTTTGTTACATTCATAGATGATTTTAGTCGAAAACTATGGTCTTACCTGATCTAGAAGAAAAGTGAAGTGATTGAGGTATTTGCCAAGTTTAAATCTATGGTCGAAAGACAAAGCGGTCGAAAGATCAAGATTTTAAGGACTAATGGTGGTGGAGAATATGTGTCGAAAGACTTCGACGCATTATGTGTGAAAGAAGGGATTGTGCATGAGGTGGTGCCACCCTACACTCCACAGCAAAATGGAGTCGCAGAAAGGAAGAATAGAACCATCATGAATATGGTTATAAGTATGTTGGAAGGCAAGCATCTACCCAAAGAATTATGGGGAGAAGCTGTGTCGACTGCGACATATATCCTGAACAGATGTCTGACGAAGAAGCTAGAAGGAATCACGCCAGAAGAATATTGGTATAGTGTCAAGCCTATCTTGAGTTATCTCAGGGTGTTTGGATCTATAGCATATAGACATGTGCCAGATCAGTTGAGAAGAAAACTTGATGACAAGTCAAGTCAGATGATCCTGATAGGATATCATTCGACTGGAGGATATAAGTTGTTTGACCCAGTGAATGAGAAAGTAATGATCAGCAGAGATGTAATTATAGATGAGTTTAAGGAGTGGGATTGGACTGAAAGAAGTTAGAGGTGAAGCAAGCACAAGTAGACCTCAAAGAACAAGACACATGCCTGCAAGGTTGCAAGAATGTGTGATTACATCAGATGATGTGTTCGGTGAATAAGGTGAGCCGGTACACTATGTTTTCTATGTAAATGTAGAATTTGTCAATGTAGTTGAGGCATTGGAAGATTCAAAGTGGATGAAAGCAATGGACAAAGAACTGAAGTCAATCGAAGTCAACAACACTTGGTCACTTGTCGAATTGACCCAAGACAAGAAGGAAATCAATGTGAAATGGGTATACAAGGTGAATTTGAATCCCAGAGGAGAAGTGACTCGACACAAGGAGAGGCTTGTGGCGAAAGGATTTCTTTAGAAAGAAGGAATCGACTTCGATGAAGTTTTTGCAGTTGTTGCTAGAATCGAAACAATCAGGTTTATTGTCAGTCTAGCAAACATGAACAACTGGCAGATGTGTCAGTTGGATGTGAAATGTGCATTCCTGAATGGCCCCTTAGAAAAAGAAGTGTATGTTGCACAACCAGTTGGGTTTATGAAACAAGGCGAAGAAAGAAAGGTGTACAAGCTGCATAAAGCCCTGTACGGACTTAAACAAGCTCCAAGAGCTTGGAACAAGAAGATAAATGGTTTTCTAAGGGAGAAGAAATTTGTGAAGTGCAAATCTAAAAATGGAGTATATGTGAGAAGAAGCAAGAGTGAATTGCTTATACTATGTATCTATGTCGATGACCTGTTGATAACAGGTAGCTGCAAGAATGAGATCAAAGACTTCAAAGGTGGTCTCAATAAGGAATTCGAAATGTCAGATCTGGGTGACATTTCATATTTCCTTGGCATCGAATTCTACAAGAGTGGTAGAGGTCTGATGATGCACCAAAAATGGTATGTAGGTGAAATTCTCAAGAGATTTGAGATGCAAGATTGCAACCCAACTTCGACTCCAGCTGAACCCAAATTACAACCGTCGAAAGATTCAGATGAAGATGATGTTGAACCAACCCAATACAGAAGACTTATTGGGTCACTTCGATACCTTTGTCACACAAGGCCTGACTTAGCATACAATGTAGGTATAATGAGTAGGTTCATGCAAAAGCTAAAGGTATCACATCTAGCAGAGGAAAAGAGGATACTAAGGTATCTGAAAGGAACTTTCGACTATGGAATTTTGTTTCCTGCAGCTGATGAAGGAAAAGAATGCAAATTAGTGAGATACACCGACTCAAGTTGGTGTAGTGATGCTAAGGATCGAAAATCCACAACTGGTTATGTGTTTATGCTAGGTGGTGCACCAGTTGCTTGGAGTTCGAGAAAAGAGCCAGTAGTAGCATTATCATCGTGCAAAGCAGAATACATAGGTGCTTCTCTTTGTGCATGTCAAGCAACATGGATGGTGAATCTGGTCAAAGAGATAACAATGAAGATTCATGGAGCAATTACTATGAAGATCGACAACATGTCAGCTATCAATTTGGCGAAGAATCTGATAGCACATGGTCGAAGCAAGCACATAGAAATGATGTTCCATTATCTTCGAGAGCAGGTAGCAGATGGGAAGGTGAATGTGGAACACTGTAGAACTGAGAATCAGATTGTAGACATCATTATGAATGGAGTGCAGGTCAAAGTGCTCAGAAGACTAAGAGCTATGATGAATGTAGATAACTTAGGCACAATGAATCAGGTGGTGTATTGAATTGTAATTCCTTGTGTCGAAGCAGGTTGCTCGACAGTGTAAGGAAGTATCAAACCAGCTATGCTTATTCTAGTAGTGTTAGCTATTTTGGGCTTTTATAGTTTTGGGTTTTGGCTTGAAGTCCAAGTTAACCTAAATCTATAAATAGAGGGAGTGACCCTTATTTTTTGTAATGAGGTAAATAGAGTATTCATAACATTGTATTCACAGTATTTTGCAGTTGTAACGTGAATAAGAAGTTTTCCACAGTTTGTGGGCAGAGAGAAACTCTACAAAGTTTTATTACTCTTCTCCTTCACCGGTCTTTACACTCTTTCTTTCTCCGTTGTTCTTTATTTTCATTGCTATTGTGTGGGTGATAACAATCTTGTTCATCAATATTGATTGAAATTCTCCATAGGTTTTTAGGGATTTCCAACAATGATATTAGTATACTCAGATACTAATTTCAATTTTATTAAAAATAATGTAAACTTAATAAAATATAAAGCATTTCGATTTAGATTAGATTAATGAATCTAAGAATTGGAAATTTTCAATTCAAATCAACTAAGAATTAATATGAATCCAGTATATTTTCCACATTCATATAGAAGTACATGTATGTTTTTGCATTATGAATCTGATATTTTTTGGACATTTCTAATAATATCGATCTTGATTCCTATTTTGGCATTTCTAATTTCTAGAATTTTAGCTCCAATTAGGAAAGGGCCAGAAAAACTTTCTAGTTATGCATTTGGAATAGACACGATGGGCGATGCTTGGTTACAATTTCAAATCCGTTATTATATGTTTGCTCTAGTTTGTGTTGTTTTTGATGTTGAAACAGTGTTTCTTTACCCATGGGCAATGAGTTTTGATGTATTGGGGGTATCCATATTTCTAGAAGCTTTCATCTTTGTGCTTATCCTAATTGTTGGTTTAGTTTATGCATGGCGAAAGGGAGCATTAGAATGGTCTTAATTCTTGAATATTTAGACAATTAAACAAAACATTGAGACATTTATGAATTCCATTGAGTTTCCCCTACTTGATCAAAAAACCAAAAATTCAGTTATCTCTACTACATTAAATGATTTTTCAAATTGGTTAAGACTATCCAGTTTATGGCCACTTCTCTATGGTACTAGTTGTTGCTTCATTGAATTTGCTTCACTAATAGGATCGCGATTTAACTTCGATCGTTATGGACTGGTACCCCGCTCTAGTCCTAGGAAGGCATACCTCATTTTAACAGCGGGCACCGTAACTATGAAAACAACTCCTTCTTTAGTTCGATTATATGAGCAAATTCCCGAACCAAAATATGTTATTGTTATGGGAGCCTGTACAATTACAGGAGGTATGTTCAGGAGGTATGTTTACTAAATCTTTATAGGAAGCAAGAGTAATAATAATGTTTCTAATGCTACAACAACAAGTGTAGTAAACAAAATAATGCGAAAAGAAAAAGGTGGATATGAAATAACGATAGTAGATGCATCAGATGGACGTGAAGTGATTGATATTATAACACCAGGACCAAAAACTTCTTGTTTCAGAGGGTGAATCTATCAAACTTGATCAACCATTAACGAGTAATCCCAATGTGGGTGGATTTGTTCATGAGGATGCAGAAATAGTGCTTCAAGATCCATTACGTGTCCAAGGTCTCTTGCTCTTCTTGGCATCTATTATTTTGGCACAAATCTTTTTGGTTCTTACAAAGAAACAATTTGAGAAGGTTCAATTGTCCGAAATGAATTTTTAGGAATGTGAATTTATCAACATATTAAGCCGGTAAAAAGAACTTCATTTTTATTGATAAATTTTGTAAAGACCATTGGTTCTTTCTAGTTTTTTTATACTATATTTAGAGAATTCCTTGTACCGTACAATTAGTCAGTCATAGTATGTATATTGTGAAGAAGACTATAGAATTAATTCAAACCATATGATTATGTCGCTGTTTTTAGATTTTCATGTTCTAGAATAGAAATCTTAGAATTTCTAATAGAATTAACTCAATATTAAACCTAAAAAATAGGAAGGTACAAAATATTAGGTAAAGTAGAAATAGAAAAGGGGAAAACAAGATTCTAGGAAGGATAAGTTGTCTTTTCCTAGAGTCTGATTCCTTATTGTTTATGTCGAAATAGATACATAGTGAAGGAATGGACAAACAAAAAAGAGTGGGAATTGAATTCACCAAATACAAGTTTCTTACTTAACTTCAAAAAAAAAAAGAATTGAATCATGAGTCTATATTAGAAATATATTTCTAGTAAGATTCCGTTTTTATTCAGATCCTAAAAATAGGATCTGGAATTTTGTGAAACATAGAATAAAGTTATCTATTGACTCACTTACCAAGATTTGAATCTTTGGACCGTAGGGGATAAAATGACTTTGATAGTTTGTACAAGTATTTTTGTTTCACTAATAACTATTATTTCAGACACATCACGATACACAATTATTTGGACTATATATACTATCAAAGAAACTAAAAGAATTATTAAAATTAGTTCAAATGGAAAAAAAAAATCTATTGATAAATGAATTCCAATTTGTTGACTAGTACTTATCAAATCTTGCTCAATAATCTGATTTGGTCTTGTAGTCCAAATAATTATGTATCAAGATGTATTTGAAATAAGAGTTATTAGTGAAATAAAAATACTTCTACAAATTATCAAAGTCATTCCATCCCCTACGGTCCAAAGATTCAATCTTGGTAATATTCGATACTATTCATGAACATCACAACAAATATGATTAAAATGTTAATAGCTCCTACGTAAATAAGTAGTTGTGATGCAACTACATAATGAGAGTTTGCTAAAATATATAATAAAGATATACAAATCAGAACCAGTCCCAACGAAAAAGCAGAAAAAATGGGGTTGGTAAGTAATACCACTCATAAACTTCCTAATAGAAGATCCGATCCCAGAAAGACTAAAAGAAAATTATGCATCGTTTCAGGCAGATCCATTATATGTAAAAAAAAGACAAAGAAATAGAAATTTCATGACCTTATTGATATGACCCGGAAAAGATACTTCAATTTTTCTTTGCATTGAAAAACCTAAGTAGTTTAAATTGATCTAGTTAGGGTTATATAATCAATGTCATTCCACTTTTTATACGAAAGAGTAGTTTGAAACGATATTAAAACTAAAGTATAAAGGTAGATATAACATATATAACATTGAAAATATTATTGAAATTCAATAAGATTTTCAATTTTGATAATATATATTAATATACATATTGATATATTCTAGTTAATAATATAGTTCTCTAATAATTATAGAATATTTCTAATTTGATATTGTCTATATTATTCATTTTTATACAATTTTTGAAAATATTTTATTTCGATTATCCTATTTATATATTCTATATATTATCGATTTATATATAGAATATTCTTTTTTTTAAGAATTGTATTTAATTATAAAAAATTGTCTTTTTTATATGAATTGTTCGAATTGCATAATCATCAATTATTAACATTGGTAAATGGCCCAAAGCAATTTGATTATAATTCAATTTATTATGATCATAAGTTGAAAGTTCATATTCTTCCGTCATTGATAAACAATTTGTTGGACAATACTTAATATAGTTACCACAAAAAATACAGATTCCGAAATCAATACTGTAATTTAGCAGGCATTTTTTTTGATATCTGTCTCCATTTTCAAATCAACAACAGATAAATCTATAGCACATACACGAACACATACTTCACAAGCAATGCATTTCTCAAATTCAAAATGGATATGACCGCGGAAACATTCTGATGTGATTAATTTTTCATAAGGATATTGAATAGTTACAAGTAAACGATTTGCGTGAGATGAGATAATCATGAAACTCTGACCAATGTACCTTGCAGCTCGTAGTGTTTGTTGACTATAATTCATGAACCCAGTTACCATAAGGAACATATCGTAAATATCTATGAATAATATAGTTTTGTTTGATTTCTTTCTCTTATTTGAGACAAGTAATGAATATAAAAGATCCATCTTTCTTTTGCAACAAAAACAATTGAGACGAAGTTGTTAATAATAGATTACCTACAGAAACCGGTAAAAGAAATTTCCATCCAAGATTTAATAATTGATCCATTCTTAGCCTAGGCAAATACCATCTTGTTATGATAGAAATGAATAAGAAAAAATAGCTTTTAGCTAATGTAATAAAGAGATCACTTGTAGTTCCAAAAACTCTGTATGTTTTATTTATTTCAAAAAATTCAGAAACAAATATGTACGAAATAGAAATATTCGAACCGTCCAAGTAAAGAACTGTTACAAATAATAAAGAAATTCAAAGGTTTAAATAGGAAGCAATGTAAAATAAACCAAATCGAATACCTGAATATTCTGTTTGATAACCAGATACTAATTCTTCTTCTGCTTCTGGTAAATCAAAAGGTAATCTTTCATATTCTGCTAGCGAAGAAATTAGAAAAATGATGAAACCCATAGGTTGACGCCGCAAATTCCAACCCCAAAAACCATATTTTGATTGCACATCAACTATATCAAATGTACTTAAACTGTTAGACAATACTAGTCGGTGATTGTAGCGGGGTATTCGTTACTATTAGAGATATTGACTAAATCCAAGGTAAACCATACAAGTCGAGTCACCACCACACTTCTATTTATCCAAAGGAATGGTTAGAAAGCGAACAAAAACCTAAGAGTTTTATCGAATCAAAAACTAGTAAAAATGTCAGAGATCTGGGTAAGGGGGTTGGTTATGCAATGGGAAGGTTTTAAGCACCCAAAACATCCTAGGTACTCATAGGGAGCCCTTTTTATACTTGTTGTAAGGTTGGTATTTTTGTGAAAAATTTATTTGTGCAAACATGATTGAAGAGATGAGAAGAGAATATACTAGTTTATTTACATTTTGTGTTTGAATGGATGAACCCATTGCCTACGTACCATCTTAAAAAAAGATTAGGATCAAAACCTCGTAGTTCGGGGTAAAAATCTCAAAATGAGTTGGTGAATTGATTGGTCCAAAAGCCTTAAGGTCTTTTGTTATCCAAGGGAGAAAACTCAATCCCAAAACCACAAATCCACCATGTGAGGATAGCTTCAACATGCTAGTGAGGGGTTAACCCTATAATAAGCATGGAAGACTCATTGTCCATCACTAAGGATATATGAGAGTATTACATCTACCTCAAGGATAACTCAAACCTAATAGCTAAAGGTTATGAAAAGTTTTGATCAAGAAAGTGGCCATTGAAACCACAAAAAGATATTTGAATGGGTTATATTTACCAATGAGAGTATTTACAAAAATGGTCAAAGTTGATTAAAAGATTCAATTCAAAATAAGTATTATGAAAAGAGAGTTTTTAAAAAATCAAAAGCATAAGGCTTAGGTTTCTAATGTTGAAAACAAGTGTTAAATGTTTGCACAAAAGTTTGGCTTGGGTTAGAGTGGGGAGAAGAAGAAGAATGGCTAAAGTCCTAAACATACAAGATATGAGGGAAAAGAAACAAAACCACAAATGGAGTTCTTCTCTTGAGATCATATTGATGATCCAAGTAGCTCCCGTCCTTTGGAATAAGCAATCACACAAAGCATAAACTCAAGCAATCAACAATTAATGAATTCTTGGACAAGGCTCTTCAAGGTGTTTTGGATCTCTTTCTCTTAGAAGCTCATGGTAATGGTTCCTCAATTAGGCTCAAGTTGGAATCCCTAGCACAAGAAAACACACATCAAAAGGTTCTATTCACAATCAAAGAAATGGACAAGAGGGAGTTTAGAGTATGGTCCTTTCAAAGTTCATCTTCAAGCTTTAAGCATTTTAAAGGCATGAGGCCTAGTTTCTCTTTGACATTTAAGCACTCTAAAGGCATGAGGCCTAGTTGCTCTTTGACTCCATTAGCTTGGGTAAAGTGCTAAAGTCTAAGTCCATATTGGCCAATTCTTTGCATTTGGTTCACAATCAAACAGACAAAACACAAACACAAAAGATATATGTACAATTATATGCTCAAGTGAGCAAAAGGCAAATGACATTAACATAAACATGTGCTCCAATGAGCAAAGGAAAAAGCAAATGAATAATATGTACAAGGATGATAAATTGCATAAATGTAAAGTGCAAAAAGTAAATGTTAATGGTTAGTGGTTAGTAGTTAGTGTGCCATAAGGCAAATTTAGCGCTATGTTAAGCAATCGTAATTGGACTTATGTAGAAGTCACAACTATCTGAGGTCGGTCAATAATAATGTAGGCAACAACACAAGTTAAAAGTCTTGATTAGTGAACCAAGTTCCAACAACTTGCCATGCCAAAAGAAAAAGAGAATTGATCTTGTATTGGTTTAAGTCTTTTGCATGATTTAGAAAACAACCTATCCTTAATGCAAAGCCATTCACTTGATCAATTGATCAAGATGAATTAGATTTGGATCAAGAAAGATTAAGCCTCCCTAATCAATACTAACTTATCAACCTTTAACTCATTGATCAAAAGGAAAAAAGAAGAAGAAGAAGGACATGAATAATGGAAAAGAAAATGGAAAGATTAAAGTGCACTAAATGAAATAACATGTACCAATCAACAAATGTTGACCAATGATATTGAGGATCATGGTCAAACACTCAAAAACAGAAGTGAGATGAAGATTGGAAGTCAAGAAATGAATAAAATATTTTTGGCATTTTTTTTAATATTAAGAATAAACTTGAATTAAAATATTAAAGAGAGGTCAAACTTCAAAATCACTTCAAATCAACTTTGAAAAGTCCAAGTGATTTATCCTAAGTTCAACAAGGTCAAACAAAGTTTGACAAAAAATTTCAGCATTTTTAAAAGTCAAAAACTATTTTTAATCAATTAAAAATGAATAAAAATAACCTAATTGAACTAAAATCTCAAATAAATCTCAAAATCAATAAAAAAAATTGATGAGAATATTTTTCATGGATCCATCATCATTCAAATAGGTTAGGAAAATATTTTTGTATTTTTTGAATATCAAAAACTATTTAAAATGAATTAAAAATAACCAGAAAAGAGAAAATTCACAAAAAATATCAAATGAAAAAATAAAAAATATTAAAAATCATTTTTAGAAACTAGAATTTAAATGGAGAAGAATGCAACTGGTCCCATATTTTTTGGATTTAAAATAAAGAAGTTATGAATTTTTGAAAATAAAGGAAATAAAAGAAATTAAAACAGAAATTAGAAAAATCAAAAAAACCAGGAGCGTCTGATCAAGCCTCATTAATTGACGTGGCTGATCAAACGCTCCACATGCGCGCGCTCATGGTAGTCTCCAGTCAAAGCATAACACAATGCATTATTAAAAGTCATAAGAATGAACTGTTGAGATTAGATCTGGAGATGCCATCACACGGTCCACAATCCATCTGGCAAAGGGATGGTGGCCAGGGCCACTGTCTTCTCCAACGAGCATGAAGATTCCGGCCAAAATTGCATACAATAAAAACTTAACCAAATGAAGCGATCCTCATATCATTGGAAAGCCAGGGTGATGTACATCACCCCTGTACCATTGGTTTCTCCTCTAGATCCTCATAGAGAGAGAAATCAAAGAGAGAAAATCATGGTGTTCATACTGAACTTCATGGATTTCAACAATTGAGCACTCAAAACAATTGCCTCTATGAAGAGGACTTCAGACAACACAATAGCCAGGCAAATGGATCAAAGATTAATGAGTTTCGAAGAAAAAACCAGTTGAAGATCACCTTTGGATTGTGGAGATTTGAGCTAGCTTCCTTACTTCCTTTAGCCAAACAGAACTTCTATGGACTGGATAATGAAGGTCTAGGAACTTTAGATCTAAAGATTCAACCAAATTTAGTTGAATTTTAGATCTGAAAAATTGAAGAGAATTGAACTTAGTTCCTTTGGTAATGGCTATGGATTCAGTTGTGCAGCATATCGGGCGCCTTTAGGTTGAGATTTGATGGAGGTATGCACCTCTATTTATAGTTGGCATTGGCTGAGCAAGTGAGTTTCCTCGTGTGCATGACAAGTGGATATTCCTTGCATGGGCTTGCATGATCATGTAGCAGGCCCAAACTCAAATGCATTTGCATGCTGATGACCAAACAACTTGAAATGGACGTGTAATTGGCAATGCATAAGCTTGTGTAATGAGTTTTGATGTGTTATGCATAATTTGACCAAAAACTTCACCTCTTCGAAAATCCCACTTGAAAAATTAAAACATAGGCATGTAGGTAATGATTGGAAAGGTCTTGACATAAGGAAAAAATATTATGTTGGACCAAAACTCATTTGGAGTGTGGAAATTTATGAATTTTGAGTTTAAAGTGTAAGGTGCAAAATATGCAAAAGTGAAGTTTCCAAATTTGGCCAAAGTTCAAGCCCCTCTGTTTCAATGATGAAAGCTCCAAATGAAAAAAACCTCCAACATCAAAGTTGTAGATCTTCTCAAGACAATAAAAATGGACTTAAATTTTGCATCATTTGGATTTTTTTATGAAAGAGTTATGGGCACTTGAAGTTGGACTTTTTTGCCTTTCAATGCATTTGGTCCAAAGTGACCTATAATGTTTTGCATTATCACATGTATTTACTTTGAGATTATGAATTTTTGTTCAACATAACATTTTAATTAGATATCTTAAGCTTTCCAATGCATTTGATCCCACCTCAAAATCATAAAAAATGAATGAGTTATGTTCTTGGGAAGTTGACCTAAAATTAGGGTTTCAATCAAAATGACCTATAATGTCTTGGGATGGATGATGACCTTCCAAGCTTCAAATCAATTTTTGATGAACATGAAAGTTGTTCATTATTGATCTTAAGAACATTTTTTATTTTGGAATCATCTCCATTTGACCAACACATAAAAAGTTAGGTCTCCGTGCATTTCAAAATAGTCAGATGAATTGACTGATCAACTTCTCAAGTCCACAACTCATATCTTGATGAATTGATGATTAAGGATACTCAAATAAGTTCAAATATGCATGAAATGATGAATTAAAGAACTTACCTTGATTGTATTTGATCATGGACTGAGGTTGCTTCGTTAGCAAGGCATTGTAGTACACAAATGAATTAGGGTTTCCTTGAGAAACAACACTCAAACCCTTTGACTTGCTTTGATCAAAATGATGAATTGAGATACTTGGGAGGCATATTTGATGAATGAGAGCTTTGGGAACCATTACCATGCTTGCTTTCATCTTTTCTTGGCCATATCTTTGCACAAAGGATCATCTAGAAGCTTTTGACCTTGTGACTGCTCAAGCTACAAACAAGAAATGTTAGTGACAAATTTTTGTGCTTTTGGTTAGTAAACAAAATAAGAAAAGCCATGATATACAATTCAATCATGCTTGGTGATCTCAAACCACTCACAAGGGATCCCACCCAAAGGCTAAGGGAACCAAGATGCTCATGATCCTTGAGGCTTTGCAAATGCAATGTTATGATGCCATGAGGGATCTTAGGGACAAAATTGGGGTCTTACAGTGATAACATTATTGTTCCCATCTCTATTACATATCCGTACATGAGATTTTCACCTCATACGACTCCTGGAAAGCCTTAAGTAAATCTAAGGACCAGGTCGATTATTTATCTCTTGATATATCCCTAAGATATAGAATATGAAAATCTATCGAACAGTTTTGAATTAGACCAATTCAATTCTGTCTGTTCTGCAAATAACGAAATAAGAAAGAGAAATCTATTTTAATAAAATATCCAATTAAGGCACTTCTGAATTGATATCATCCCTAAAAAATATTTGTTGAGTAATAATTGAATTCTTCAATAAAATACTCTTTTATAATTCTCAATAATCCTCGTGATTTTGAATGACGAAAAATAATTACACATTCGTTTCTTACTTCTTAATTATGATGTGAATTTGATCTCCATGAATATGGATATAATAAATCAAAAACGAAAGAGAAATCTATTTTTCCTTTTTGATTTCTTATTTTTTTTCTTCCTATTCTTCTTTTTTGTGCTATGAAAAAGGGACTTGCAATTTTTTTAAAGGATATTTCCGTTCCTGATAGTAATTTATTTAGTGAGTGGATGGAAGCATACTCTAGATCAGAGTTGTGGGGAGTACTGCTTTCTTTTTTCTACCAACTTAAAGCCCTAATTAGTATTCTTTTTATATTCTGCGTAAATTTTCTTTTGGATAATTTACAAAATCTGTATTACTAATCCTTTGTGTATCTTGGTGTTTCTAACCATCCACTCTTTTTTATTATTTCTCCTTATTTTTATATATCTATGAGAATTCATACAAATGGTAACTAAAACTCAATAAGGTTGGTCTTTTGAGACCGCTTCAAAACAGGATGACAAATTATCCAATCTTGGGTTAAATGAGCTCTTTTGTTTATCATTTTATTTCATTCTTATACATAGAAAATGAGAATACATATTTTTACTGCCCTTTCATTCAAATCATCATACTACTAGAAGTAATAAAGTATTATGAAATTAGATTAAATAGAAGCTATTTTATTTCACTCATATAACTGTCTAATTTAGTTCTTCAATCAGAACTATGAAAAAGAAAATAAGGATAATGAAGGTTTCTATTTAATTTATTAGCCTCCTTTCCTATATAGTACTATATAGAAATATAATACTATAAAGAGAGGAGCATAGTAATAGCATCGAATAGCTTTTTCGGTTTTAAAGAATCACACGTAGAGATATTGATAAGACACATAAAGTTAATGGTATTTCATAACTAATCGATTAAGCAGCAACTTATAGACCACCCGAAAAGGAATATTTATTATTTGAGCCATATCCTGACATAAGAAGTCCAATGGGAGCAATACTCGAAATAGAAATCCATAAAAAAACACTTATATTTAAATCAGATAAAACAAAGTTATAGTCAAAGGGAATTATTGAATAACTTATTAGAATGGATATGACTGATAGGGATGGTTCGATACTGAATAAACGAATATCTCCCCTAGATGGAATAAGATTCTCTTTGAATAGTAGTTTTGTTTCGTCTGCCAGAGCTTGAAGAATTCCAAAAGGACCAGCATATTCAGGTCCAATACGTTGTTGTACCCCTGCAAATATTTCTCTTTCTAACCATATAATTGCTAGTACACTTAGTGAGATTCCCAAGACAAGAATCAAAATTGGTACAAGTATCCATAGAATTCCATATACCTCTTTGAAAGATTCCAATCTGGAGAAGGAGTTTATATCTTGGACTTTCGTTGTATCAATTATCATTTCAACGATCAACTTCTCCCATAATGATATCTATGCTACCTAGTATTGTCATAATATCAACCAATTTCATTCTTTTAACTAATTGAGGAAGAATTTGGAAATTGAT
This sequence comes from Lathyrus oleraceus, assembly GCF_024323335.1. Classification (NCBI taxonomy): domain Eukaryota; kingdom Viridiplantae; phylum Streptophyta; class Magnoliopsida; order Fabales; family Fabaceae; genus Lathyrus; species Lathyrus oleraceus. Next base: position 197,381,368 of record NC_066580.1, on the reverse strand, counting down.
AAAACCAGGTGGACGGATTTTCCATCTCCAAGGAAAACCATTCTAATCTCCTATTAGAAAAATTCCTAATTCTCCATTGGGGGCCTCAATTCTCACATAAAGTTCTAAAATTCTTTAGGTTTAAATAGTTTTTTATCCCGGTAAGTTGCATATTTTTTATTTTTGTTCATGTATCTTTTTTTCCTAGAAAGAATATTTGAATATTTAAATCCTTTTGAATTTAATCTCTAAAGTTAAAATCCGCAGGAAAATCCGAAGCAAACATGCGAATTTTCCTACAAATTTTAACTTTAGGGACTAAAACCAACTGAAATTCAACATTTAAGGACTTTATTCAGAAGAAAAAAATGATACAAGGACGAAAAACAAAAACATGTCAACTTACAAGGACCAAAAGACCATTTAAGTCAATTCTTTATTACAAATTAAAAGAAATTTATAAAATTAGCACGTTTGTTTTTATAGTCAAAAAATTATTCATACTACAGTATCTGCTACATCTATATGCAATCAACATGAAACCATTTTTTTGTTAAATAGAAAGTTGTTAGAAAATCATGTTAGTGGAGGATATTGTTATATCCATCTAGGATTAATCCAAAGAGCTATAAAACCTTTACATAAACTACTCCTAGAAATGAAACATGTATTATTGAAGTCAATCTTAGCAGATCTAATGTTATGACCCCAAAGATTCTGATCGCTTCTAATATTTTTGACAAATTCCCTCAGGAAGGGATTTTACAAGATGTGGTTGAATCTGAAAAGATTGAAGTCATATCTATTAGAGATGTTATTCAGGATATTGATGGATCAGTCAGGATTCAAACGAATATAAGCAAATCCTTTTGTTACAATCAGTCTAGTAGCATTGGGTCGACATCCAACGTTAGGCATTTTATTTATTCAACCATTAGAGTTAACCTTGCATGAGTAAACTTTGCTCATATAATTCCCCAACCAATTTACTTGGAGAGGTCTTCTAGGTCACCATCTCCAACTGAGTCTCAAATCTTATGAGTTATTATCAAAGAAGAGCCATTTATCATTGACAAAGCCTGGATTAAAGCCGATTTTGAGTCTGAGTATAATTTAGAGAAGAGAAATTGGTATTTCTCATATTTATCTAAAAATCATACTCAAATGTATTTACAAAATTTTTACAAAATTTTAGAAAATCATGAGATTAATGTTTATTTCTTTACATGGTTTGAATGTTAATGTAAGCCCTAGAGGTCAATACTTTTGGTACTTGTATCGAATTATTTATTAATAATAAAATGAATTTTATTTATTATATTTGTTTAATAAAGTCCATAGAATAACTAGTCTGTTTAATGTATCAAGTGTGACTTAATCATGAGATCCCATTAAACATAAGGACATTATTCTTAAAGTATTTGTAGTCGAACTTTATTGTGAAGTGGGATAACATTAAAGCATTAAGACTATTATGTATATAGACTGATGATCACATCCCATGGATCATGGATAAGGAGTTATCAAGTCTTAAACATATGTATGAATATTAGGAGTAATATTTATATTGGATTGACCCGCTATGAGAATACTACGTAGAATGTTATGCAAAATGTCATAAGTTATTCTCATGGTGATAGTGGTGTATACCACCCTTCGACCTGAAACCACTATGGACCCTAAATGTAGAGTCAAGTGCTTTATTGTTGATCAAACATTGTCCGTAAATAGATGACCATAAAGACAGTTGATGGGTACTCCATTCTGAGGGACATGAGTGACATGAGTGACCTAGATGGAATTTTCCCATCATGCGTAACAGGATAAATGTCTAAGGGTCCAATATTGGACTGGACAAGGATGACACGGTCTATGCCTTGTATTCAATATAGACATAAGGGCAAAAAGGGTAATTGTACACACAAGTATTATCACAAAAAGGATTTGTCATAGCACATGACATTTTCGTGTCTTGGGTAGCAGTAATGTGTTGCTAGATATTGCTCACTGTTTATTACATTAAATACATGATTTAATATAATTGTCAATGTCGCGAAAACCTACAGGGTCACACATAAAAGGACAGATTGATGAGAGATATAGTAAATAAGGAACACTATAAGGTACAGTGCATTTAAGTGAATTGTAGAACATCGTAAGGTACGATGCACTTAAGTAGAATACGAAATATGGTAAGGTATCACACGCTTAAGTGATTTTCGATATACCATAAGATATGAGCCACATACACTTAAGTGAGCCTTTTAGCTTGCATCCCACACAGGTGGTTCTATAAATAGAACCCTTGCGAAGAAGCATTTGACTAGATGAAAATTTGTTTCTCTCTCTCTCTCTCTCTCTCTCTCTCTCTCTCTCTCTCTCTCTCTCTCTCTCTCTCTCAAAGCCTTCATTCGTAGCAGCTAACACTGAGACTGAATGAATCCGTTCGTGTGGACTGAGTAGAGGCGTTGTCACCATTCAAAGCTCGTGATCACTCCTTAGATCTGCATCAAAGGTTTCAATTTCCATAAGAGGTAACGGTTTCTATCACTGATCATGCCCATTCGTAAGGATCACTAAAGGAAAAATCTTTAATTTCCATTGCGTCTTGGATAACAATTTTCCTTCATTGAATTACTTTGCTTAGAAGAAAGGATAGAAAATCCTTTTCCTGTTAAGATGTACTTAGATGTTAATGTTAGAATTAGTACTAATTAGAATACTGTTAAAAAAGATATAATAGAATCCATTCATCCACCTTTAGAAGCCATAAAAACTACCCCTTCCAAAGAAAACATAGAAATATAGGTTTCTCCTTTTAAATCAATTACCAATCCTATAGAACATAGGAAAGACATAAATAATATGCATAGTCAGATAAATTACTCAAACCAAATAATTCACACTATTTCCCAATAATTAAACATAATAGAAAGTTATGTCCCCCAACCTAAGGATGTTAAAAACTTTAAAATAGACCCTACCCGAGCTATATATCATTACCATACTTCTTCTAAATAAGAGCTAAAGGGTATGAGTTTAGGTCGTGATGCTAACCATAAGATAAAAGAATTAGTTGAAAAATTAAGGACCTTAAACATGGGAAATTCTTCAGGAGAGATAAATCTCAGGAAGAAGAATTTGATAATATGGTGAGTAGATTAGGTGGAAGAGCCCTAAAACCTAAAACCCGAAACTACTATCCTAGACCGTCATTTGCTGATGTGTAATTTAAAGAAAGGAGTAGTTTTATTGAGGAGAATCCATTGTAGAATGGAACATCGATAGTTATTCAGGAGAATCCATTGTAGAATGGAACATCGATGTTGCTTATGAACAACAAGTGTTAGATACCATACAAAATATGACTATGGCTTCTATAACTTTTAAACTCAAAGGAAACACAGACAAACGTACCAAACATATATTAGTTATGGGGTTTACAGGGCAATTAAACAGATGGTGGGATAATCTCCTTAGTTTTGAAGACAAAAACCAAATTAACTTAGCTGTTAAAATATAACCCAATTAGGCTATTTGTGTTACAAATCTCTTGTATGCTATTAATAAGTTTTTTGTAGAAGAATCTTTAAAGCTCCAACAAAGAGAAACATACCAATTACTAAATCTTTACTGTCCAACCATGTCTGATTATAGGTGGTATCGAGATATATTTCTTTCTAAACTTTGCCTTAGGTTAGATGGTGTTGCTGATTCTTAGAAAGAAAATTTTATAAGTGGTTTGCTCAAATTATTTGCCGAGGAGGTTAAGACAAATATTAAACAAAATTTCAACAAAATTATTTCTTATCAGTCCTTAACTGTGGGTGAATTATTCAATTATGTTATTGAAACTGGTATACAAATATGTATTGATTACAAACTTCAAAATAAGATTAAAAATGAGTAATAGGCGCGAAATGGATTTATTTTACGAACAATATAAAGCCACTCCTTTAAGATCTCTTAGTAATCTTAAGAATTAAAAGACTGTTATTAAAACTAAGAAAAACTTTTGTTACCATAAGAAACAACCTTACAAAGATAACTCTGCGTTTATAAAGCCCCTCATAAGAAAAATTATGATAAGAAACCTTACAAAAAATCGTATGCTAAATCCAAACCTAAAGACAAAGATATCAAATGTTATAAATATGGTTGTTTTGGCCATTATGCTAATAAATATAAGATTCAAGAGAAAATTAATCAATTAGGAAATTTATACATTTAATATGAGTTAAAAGAAAGTTTGATATCTACATTAAAAAATATCTTACTAAATTCTGAAGAAGAAGATAACTCTTCATCCTATGAAGAATCTTCTTATGAAAAAATTCATCAAATTAATAATTCAGAGGAGTCATATTCTGATTCTGATGAATGTTTAGGAATAAACATTTGTAATTGTAATAATTGTAATAAAATAATGAATGTTCTAACTAACCATCAAGCTAATACCCTAATAAGAATATTAGATAAGATGGAAGATTCTGAAAGTAAGAATGCTTTCATGAGACAAATTAAAAACATTATTGATGAAAATAATATTTGAAAAAGCATGTTAACAAATTAGAATTTAAAGATGTTATGAATGTATTTAAAAAACCAGTTGAGAAAACTGTTTCTATTAATGACTTAAAATAAGAAATTAAGAATTTAAAAAATGAAATTCAAACTCTGAAAATTCGGGATGATGAGATAGAACTTAAACTTTTAGAATTACAAGGTCACATGATTATTCAAAATCAACATATGTTAGTTTTTTTCTAGTAAAGGACATGAGAAAACTAATGAAGAAGTTATTGTTTCAACTAATGAAGATCCATATATCAATAAAATAGAAAAGATGATATCTCACAAATGGTATAGTAAAATAAATCTCAATATTAAAGATAAATTTTTTAAACTAGCTGCTTTAATAGACTCAGGGGCAGATTCAAACTGCATTCAAGAAGTATTAATCCCAACCTAATATTACGAGAAAACAAATAATCTTTACGAAGAGCTAATGGTAACATATTACATGTGTCATACAAATTATCCAATGCTAAGATCTGCAAAGATCAAATATATTACAAAACTTATTTTCTTCTAGTTAAAAACATTCAATAAGATATTATTATAGGAACCCATTTCCTAGCTTTACATTATCCTTTTATCGTTGATAACCTATATATAACTACTAATGCTTTAGGTCGTAAAGTTAAGTTTGAATTTTTAGACCAACCTAGAATTAAAGATCTTAACTTTGTCCAAAGTAAATATATATCTTTTATTAATCTTATTAATAATAAAAAAACATATTAAGTTCATAACCAAAGAAATACATTTTAAAAGAATAGAAGAACAATTATGATCTTCTTGTGTTCAAGAAAAAATTAAAATTATGCAAAATAAGTTTACTAAATATCTTTGTTCAGAAGGACATAATGCCTTATGGAAAAAGAAGATACATACAATTTCTTTGCCTTATGAGTATGAATTTAAAGAAAAAGATAGTCCGACTAAAGCCATACATATACAGATGAATAAGCAACATTTAGATTATTGTAAAAAAGAAACACAAGATTGTTTAGAAAATGGTTTAATTAGGCTGAGTAAGTCTCACTGGAGTTGTTATGCATTTTATGTTGTTAATGCTGTTGAATTAGAGAGAGATAGTCCCCCATTAGTAATAAACTATAAACATTTAAACAAAGCTTTACAATATATTAGGTATCTTATACCTAATAAAAATATTTAATTAACAAATTACATCATAAAAGTATATTTTCTAAATTTGACCTTAAATCCGGATATTATCGAATTCAATTAGAAGAAACCAATAAATATAAGACTGCTTTTGTAGTACCCTTTGGGTAATATGAATGGAATGTTTTGCCCTTATGGCTTAAAAACGCCCCATCAGAATTTCAAAATATAATGAATTCTATTTTTAATGATTACTCCCACTTTACTATGGTCTACTTAGATGATATTTTAGTTTTCTCAAATTCCATTAATTAACATTTACAACACTTTAATCAGTTCTATGAAATAATTAAAGATAATAGTTTAGTTTTATCTGAAAAGAAATTAAACTTATTTCAAAGTAAAGTAAGATTTTTGGGTATTGATATTAATCATGGCATGTACACCCATATTAGTAGGTCCTTAGAATTTATTAGTAAATTTCCCGATGAATTAAAAGATAAAACTTAGTTACGAAGGTTTTTAAGTTGTCTTAATTATGTTTCAGACTTTATTCATAATCTTAGAACTATTTGTCTTCCTTTATTTAAGAGATTTAGAAAGAATCTCCACCTTGGAATAATTCCATGACCAAAAGTGCCACCAAATCAAAGCAAATAGTTAAGAGATTACCTTGCCTATGAATTCCTGATCCAAATGCTAATCTTATTGTTGAAACAGATGTCTCAGACCTAATGTTTGGTGGTATATTAAAATAACTACTTTCGGGCATGGATAAGGAATAAATTGTTAGATATTACTATAGAACTTGGTCTCCAACCCAATTAAATTATAATACTATTAAGAAAGAGATTTTAGCCATTGTTTTATGCATTACCAAATTTCAAGATGATTTGTTTTCAAAATCATTTTTAATAAAAACAAATTGCGAAGTTGCTAAGAGTATTTTAAAGAAAGATGTTAAAAATTTGGTTTCAAAATATATTTTTACTAGATAACAATCTTTGTTATCATGTTTTGATTTTGAAATAGAACAAATTGAAAGAATTAAAAATTCTTAACCAAATTTTTTAACTCGAGAATTTTTACAGGGTAAAAATGAGCAAGAACCAAAGTGATCCTAGAGATAATTATGGACCTTCATTATCATCAAATAATAAAGTCATAGTTTTAGGATCACCTATATTACAAAAGTTACTTCTCAAATACCTTATTCCCCCAAACCTATGATTGAGCCTGAATTATTATCTCCATAATCTTTTACTCAGAAAATTAGTACTCCTCGTCTTCTCAAAATAAAGCCACTTTAAAATTAGATTTCTACACTCATCCATCTTCTACAAAATCTTCTTTTATTACCAAAAATATGTCAGAAGCGATTATTCCTTTGGAGCCTATGTATTGTCTTACAAATGCATCATTATTACAAGTTATTTCAAGAATTTTCTCTCCTGAAATTTTCTTTTTACCAAAAGACTTATTAAAAACCCGAAAATATTATGAATTTATTTTGATTGATACTGATTCTATTTCTCTCACTCTTTAATATGATGAGAATGATAAATAAAAAAATTAAGTTCTCCAAATTCAAAATTATTAAGGTTTTATCTCCATCAGATTGTAAGCAACCCCCACTGAAGGAAAATCCTTTTCAAGGTCTTACTCTCCTCAAACATACAATTATTTGGATTACATGGACGCCTAGTCTAACTTCTTAACAATTGAACCATTTAACCATACTCGGTTTCATAAAGATATCTCATTAAACTTTCCCTATTGGTTCATCTAATGGTTTTAGCTTATTAGATCCAATTTGGATAATTTCTCCGATTATGCTTCTAAAGCCTTAAATGACTTTACCTTAGCCACTACTTGTCCTTCATACAAGGCTTTATTATCTTTTTGTGCCATTTTTGCAATTACTTGGATTACCTCCTAGACCTTTTTGTATGAGCAGTAATGACAAGATTGTCCAACTTCTCAATTAATTAAGAAATTTTCTATTAAGTGATGGATTAAGTTTAATCTATACCTGCTAACAACAACAAAGTTGGAAGCCTGGTGTAAAGCACACCCCAACCTTTACAAAATTATCAATATTAGTTCAGAAGATACTACATTTTTTATGGGTCAATCTAAGTTGCTAGTCACTTTATCAACTTCTACCAGTCATAATGAATTTTTAAATAAATTGAAAGATGCTATGACTGCTTTGCCAAAAAGTGATAATGTTTCCAGCACATCTGACCAATTGAATGACAATGAATATGTCTGTTATGGAATTATAGATCTCGAAGGATAATAATTATGTTTGAAGATAATATCAAGTTACTTTTCTGAAGACAAAATTGACCTTTATCAGCCTGACCTTTATCAGCCCATGCTAACATGTTACTTTTTTGGCTTGTTGTATTAATTAAATGCCATGTGGGCCACATTATCTTTGATAATGTATATTATTATTAGGCCTGGTCAGCCACTTGTTTGTATAATGTTAGAGTGATTTGAATTTTATTTGAAGTTTGTTTGCTTTTCTTCTCTAATAAGAGAATCTAATTTATGATGAATGCCATTCGAAAATGGAGAGACTCAATCTAAAAATCCAGAGCTTACAATAAACTCTTCTAAATATTTTCAATAAAATCATGTCTTTAAATACATCCAACTTTATTTTCACATTTATCTATACTCTAATAATTCAATTCATTTTAATAATTATCTTTATTATTATAACATTCCTTACCCTATATATATATATATATATATATATATATATATATATATATATATATATATATATATATATATATATATATATAATTCTTAATATAGAAATAAAAATAGAAGTTATTTTAATTAATTTAGAAAAGCAAATAAATTAGGCAAAATATAATAAATGGATTTAATATTTATTATATAAAGGAAGAAAAAGAGAAAATGTTTCTATATTGTTTCGCTTGCTGTTCCTATAGTATCCAAAACTAACAGAAATTCTACCTTGTCTCTCTCGCCTTCTCTCAATTTCACATTCACACAAACTCATCGCACTCCTCTTCTCTTCTCTTCTCTCTCCCACACACATAAAACAAAACCCTATTCTCTCCAATTCTCTCTGTTTCTTCCATTCCCTTCTCTTCCTCATTTTCCAACTCCGCGTGGCGGTTATCAAAACGACCTCGTTTCTTATCGTCATCAACCTTCGCCTCGTGTCGTGTCTCTAGGGTTAATTCCGCGTTCTTTCTTATGTTTCTTTAACCCTAGTTAACGATTTTCTTCTTTTAGGGTTTTATCTTCTTTTTTTAATTCCAATTTTATTGGTGTTCTTAACTCAATATATCGTTGTCCTTTAGGGCTTTTCAATTTGTTTTTTCAATTTCGTTTTCTTGGTATAGTTTTTAGTGTTATGAATGGGTTAGCAATAGATTGAGTTCTACCAATGAATTTCTGATGTTTGAATTTTCATAGAGAGAAGAGGAATCTGAATTGAAGCATTTTGTTTTGGAGTAATTGAATTTCGTACTGGAATTGGTGCTATTTCACCGTTTAGTCGGTGAAGAAGTGCGTGTGTGTTTGTTTTTGGTTAATTTTGATCATGTACAGTGTTAGTTATGGATAGAAGTGAACCTGCGTTAGTTCCAGAATGGCTGAGAAGTGCTGGAAGTGTTGGTGGTGCTGGCAATTCAGCCCAACATTTTGCATCCTCGTCTAATCATACCGGTAACTTTGGCGTTCTTTTTGAATTACTTATGTATTTTAATGCTTTAGCTGGATTTAAATTATGATATCATGTTCAATGTTTCAATTACAGATTCTAGAAAATAGCATTTTGTTCAAATTACTTGCATATTTTATTGCTAAAGTTGATCCATGTAGCCGCCCCTACGTAGTGAGATAAGGCTTAGTTGTTGTTGTACTTACATATTTTATTGCCTTAGGTGGATTCGAATTATAATTTCATGTTCAATGTTGTTAATTACAGATTCTAGAAAATAGTATTTTGTTCAAATTCTTTAATGCAACAATGCAAAGACGGCTGCTTTTTTACATTTTGTTCAAATTACTTACATATTTTAATGCTTTAGCTTGATTCGAATTATAATATCGTGACGTGTTCAATGTTGTCAATTACTGATTCTAGAAAATAGTGTTCAATGTTGTCAATTACAAGTTCTAGAAAATAGCATTTTGTTCAAATTCTTCTATGCAATAATGCAATTACCCGCTGCTTGATTACATTTTGTATTAAATAGCCTATTGCAGAACAATAGGGATTTGTTCAAATTCCTGTATGGTTTAGCATTGCTAAGCCGCTATTTAATAACACTACCCGTGTTTCCTTGGAATTTGTTTCTTTTGTAGCAGTCAATTATATAACCTAGACCGTTGTACACATGTTATCTTCAGTTAATAGCTGTTTTACGCAACAAGACCATTGAGCCGCTATAGCCGCTATTTCATTACATTATGTAGTAAATAGCTTATTGCGGAACAACAGGGATTTATTCAAATTCTTGTATGCTATAGAACAATAGGGATTTATTCAAATTCTTGTATGCTATAGCACCGCCAAGTCATTTTTTAACAACACTAGCCGTGTTCCCTTAGAATATTTTTCTTTTCCTAGCATTCACACACACACACACACACATATATATATGTATGTATGTATGTATATATATATATATATATATATATATATATATATATATATATATATATATATATATATATTTGACAAAAACAGGTGCACACGTGTCATCTTAAGCTTATAACGTGTCATCTTAAGCTTATAACGGTGTTACACAATTTCCACAAAATAGATGGTAATAAATATTGAACATCTTTAATGTTGTTTTGTAGATTCCCATTCTCCATCTGCAGTCCATAACAATAGGAACAGATCTTCTAGGACTACCAGTGATTTTGATAGCTCGCGTTCTGTATTTCTTGATCGGTCATCGTCGTCAAGTTATAGGAGGGGTTCTATTAATGGTACTGCCAAGCATGCTTACAGTAGTTTCAACAGAAATAATCGTGACAAGGACCGCGATAGAGAGAAAGATAGATCCAATTTTGGAGACCATTGGGATCGTGATGGGTCTGACCCATTGGCCAACCTTTTTTCTGGAAGGATAGAGAGGGATACATTGCGCCGTTCTCAGTCAATGGTTTCCAGGAAACAGGGTGAGACTTTACCTCGTAGAGTTGCAGCTGACACTAAATCTGGTGGAAGCAGCAATCACAACAATGGCAATGATGTGCTTTCTGTGGGCAGTGTTGGCAGTAGCATTCAGAAAGCCGTCTTTGACAAGGATTTTCCATCACTTGGGGCTGAAGAGAAGCAGGTAATAGCTGAAATGGGGAGGGTTTCATCCCCTGGTTTGGGTGCCACAGCTAGTCAACAAAGTCTACCTGTTGGTAGTTCAGCTTTGATTGGAGGGGAGGGATGGACATCTGCACTTGCAGACGTACCTTCCATATCGGTACAGCAAACTGTTACTGCAACTTCTGGATCTGTTTCATCTAGTACATCAGCCGGTCTTAATATGGCCGAGGCATTGGCACAGGCTCCATCCCGAGCTCGTTCGACTCCCCAGGTAGTTGAGCTTGTTGACTGTGTCACCAGATTCTTTATTCACATTCAATTAGTTCATTTAATTATAATGATTTTGATGATGTCCAATATCAGGTATTAATGTCTGAATCAATTGTAGGTGTCGGTGAAAACCCAAAGGCTCGAGGAACTGGCTATCAAACAGTCAAGACAGTTGATTCCAGTAACACCATCTATGCCTAAGGCTTTGGTAAGAGCATTGCACTGTAAACTAATTTTTGTTATAAGTTGTCTATTGCAATTTTCATGCCTTATTCTAGTGCTCATGAATTCAATTTCTTAGGGTATACTTATATCATTTATCTCTTCTTTTAGTAAATCTTATGCTCGTAATAGTTTTAATAGTATAACTAACCTGCACTGTTAAACTTGATGTTAGATTTGTACTCCTCTTTTTTTTTGGTGCGTTGCATTGCTATGTGTTAAAAAACTGAGTTCTTGTTTCAAATCAGACTTAAGTAGTGTACAATTAATTTGAGAAGTTTTTGAATGCATTTGAGTGTTGAAGGTATGGTAATTTGTGGTATATAGCATGACAACATAACCCGTACCCATGGGGACCCACCCGAACTAGTCCAAAGTTTGATGGAGAAAACCCACTTTGGCTGGGTTTGGATTTTCCTCGATTACAAAATATGGGAATGGGTTGGATAATGAGGACACTAGGACCCATTCGAACTAGTCCCGAGTTTGACGGAGAAAATCCGCTTTGACTGGGTTTGGATTTTCTTCGATTACAAAATATGGGAATGGGTTAGGTAATGGGGACACTAGTACCCATCTCGAACCCTCCTCGTTTATTTCATAATATATTTATCATTTAGTTTTGATAATTTAGAATATTATATACGCGGTCATGCTTTTATATTTTGATTTGTATTTATTATTTAAAATATTTGAAATGTATGTATGAATTTTTTTTGAGATTATTTTATTTTATTATTTGTAATGTAATTTGATGTTGGGAAAGATGAATATTTCTATTAAAAAAATCGATTTCACTACATGGATGGTGGTGGGACGCGGATACCCGAACCCAACCCAACCCATTTGGGATGGGTTTGTGTTTTAATTCTTCATTCCCGGGATTGGGGCGGGGAACAGGGAAATGTTTGGGGGAGGTAAAAACCGTCCCCGACCCGCCTCGTTGCCATGCATACTGGTATACACCAAAGTGATAGGAAATGAGATCTTACATTACTAGTACCTAGGTTCAAGAGAGTGGTGGTACAGCATTATATACACCAAAGTTTCAGCAAATGAGATCTTACATTACTAGTACCTAGGTTCAAGAGAGTGGTAGTACAGCATTATATATTGATTATAAGTTTTTATTACACTAATATTAATTTTTAGTATATTATATATTTTCAGTTACTTTCCCATCTATTTTTGATAAAATTTACTCAACAATATATGCTTGAGCCTATTTAAATGATCCTGTGTTTGTTGTTTTTGGTTTACATTTCTTGGCCATTTATTCCCATAAAGTGGACCCATTTTAATGATTACGCACCAGGGTTGTTGTATATCGGCCATGGCTGGATGTTGAGGCAGGATCGCAACTAACTGCCACAGAAAGGGGGGGGGGGGGGCTTGGCGGTTTTCATTAGGTGGGACCATGGCAGTTGCCCAGAAAGGAATCAGGCATGGTGGTGCAGTGGAAAAAACCATAAAAATCACGGGCTGTCATGTGACCCGACCCAACCCAAAATGGATTAAAACACCAAACCTTAAAAAGCGGCTACTTTATGACTCTTCCTTCTACTCTCTTCTTATCTCTGCTCATTTTACTTTGTTTCTGCCTCTGTTATTTCCATCTATGCTGCTTGCAATTGCCACCTAGCTGCGACAGCGATCCATCTTCGATCACCTCCGCTGCCTTTGACCTAATTATCTGCCACCAGTTCCATCTTCTCTCTATTCTCAAAGCATATGCTATTTGTTTCATTCATTTTCTCATATGTTTCTTCATTTTCTTCTATACTTTATTCTATATTTCAATTTTTCTTTGCTTATTTCGTTCTTAATTTCCCCCTCTATTTATGCATATTCCGTTTTCATCTCTTTTCTATATTTGCTTCATTTTTGAAAATTTCTTTTCCTGTTTTAATTCCTAATCTATATTTCTAAATGTATTCTGTTTTTATTTTTCTGTTGACAAAAAAAGTATTTTTCTGTTTTTGATTATCTTTTTCTGTTTTTAAAATTTTATTTTTCTGATTGAGACAAATGATATTTTCTATCAGTTAAGTCTGTGATTCTTCTTATATATTGATATCTTTTGGTGTTTTATTTATTTTTTATGTTTTTTTTGTGGGTGTATATATAAGATAATTCTTTTTAATTTGCTTGCCATATTTCTGCATATGCTGTTACGCCACCTGCCATATATTTATGGTGGATTTTTGGCTTGCCATCATAATCCATCATAGACAACACTCTTGAGCACATGGGATCAAAACAAAATGTTATCTCAATGATGGTGTATGCCTAATTGCCCATAAGTATAGAAAATAAAGATGTCTGCTTGGCACCTCAACTCATTTGTGGAAAGCATGACATGACATGTTTGGATTTTGGAAACAGAGCAACTATTGAAGTTGTGCATTCTCCTATTACCTTGCCACGTTCCGGAGTCTGTTTTCCGGAAACAGAGCAACAAGTGTGCATTCGTGTGTCTGATCTTACAATTTAGATTGTGATCTTGACATCCAATGGAACGCACTACTAGGATTTAGGTAAAAACTTAAAAAAGATATTTGTGAAATTAATAAAATGACTTCTATTCTTTTTGCACCTAGTTTTTTTTTTTGTATCAGTTAATGATTACCAGGTACATTAGCTATAAATTATTAAATATTTATGAAATAAGTGGATAGAAAAGTTCTGTTGAAATCATTTTCACCATCATTTATGTAACCATTTAATGATGTCCAGAAAGTTATAGTAGTAACGATTTCTTGCAATCACATTGCTCTTCTATTTTTAATTTACATTTTATTGCTAAATGAATTTCAAGTGTTCAGCTGTGAAGTGTAGTTTTTCCTGTAGGGCTATTTTCAGCTTTATTCTATTAATATTTTGGTAACAGAAACTTTGTTTAACTTGGTTATCAGTCTGGTGTAACTGGTTGGACATGGCATTGGACAAATACATATCTTTTCCATTTCTTTATTTGAATATTATTAGTGTTGTTAATTGTTAGATTTGATTCAAGTTTTATAGACTTTATCGCTTATGCTCTTCACAAATTAATGTTGATAGTGTTGTGTTTAGGGAAGCTATAATTATTTTTATTGGTTATCATCCTCTCCTCCTACTTCTCTCTGTATGTATTTTTTTTAATCATTATGATTATGAGTATATGCAGGTTTTAAGAAACATTCATTTAAGTATTTTTAATTTACTTTATGAAGCCACACTATCCTCACGTAATTTGAAGTGATATATGTTGCGTTGGCAATTTGTGTTCATTAGTATATAATTAGTTTGTTATTTACCTGCACTAGAAGTGTGATTAATTAACCCAGTGGATGGTTTTTCTTTTTTATTTTCCATTTGAACTTTTCAAGGATTGGTTTTATGGGGTGGATTCATTCTATGAATCTTAATGTCATTAGAATTAGAATCATTATATATTTTCTTGTTATGGTGATATTTGTATGCTCCTCGTGTGCTCCTTGTTTGCATATATTTCCAATTGCTGTTTGCTTCAATCCAGTGCTTGTGGTACTGGTTCACCATGTGTACCAGAGAATTTATCCACTTACATGGTAATGAAATGACTAACTACTTATCTGTCCGACATTTGTTACTCTCTTCCTTTTTTTACTTTTTACACATACCAAGACAACTAATAATTGTTGTTACTTTTTAAACAAGGATTATTATTTTTTCTATAATACCCTTAACTTTTTAGTAATTTATTTAACTTTTTTCTCTCTATGTAATAAATGACTAGGGATAATTTGATAATACTATAATTAATACTTCATTGAACTTTGAAATGACAATTAAAAAGAAACAAATTCTTTTCTAAAAGGTGACATTTAAAAAGGAACGGAGGGAGTATGTTACATGCTGGGGTCTCTTAAGCTGGGAAAATAAAATTGGTTGGAATAGGAATCTGTTAGTGATATGGTTTTTCAATTGTTAAGGAAAACCTATTTTTTCAGAAGAAAAAGTTGAAACGTACAGAGGGTCAAAGTTCTAGCGTATCAATGGTAGGGTTCAGCATGACGGTATTGGTTTCTAGCAGCTGTCAAGAATAGCGGTTGTAGAGGTCACTAATTGTGGATCCAAATCGCCATTGCATTCACTGTTGTGTTCGCCATTAGAACTTTGGGGATAAATTCCTAAATTTTTTTTACTATTTTCTTTTTATTAAGGTTATAAATTTCAATCCGAGCCATTTGAAGAGTGATGTTAGGTTCTTCCTCACAAATAACCATTCTGCACTTCCTGCTTTTCGTTCAGTTCTGTTTTATTCTTCTTTGTTGCTTAAGTTTGATTACTCTATACTCTAGATTCTTTAACATATAAGTATAATGATCTCTTAAATTTTGTGTATTAGTCAATATTTGAGTATTTATGTTTACTCTGTTCAAACTGGTTTTAGTTTTTGCAATATTATTCATGTACACTCCCATAGCATTTTAGGGGTCGGTGCTATGCAACACCATCCGAGATTAACAACATATGTGTAAGCATCTGTTTAAGGCCAATTTATGTTGAGATAACCTGATACATGCCATAGCATTTTAGTATTCTTATACACTATATATTTCCATTTTGTGATCTCTTATCATTGCTCTCCCATGCCTACTTTGGTATCCTGCACTACCAATGGGTTTGTGGATGTCTGTTGATTTTGCGAATGAAGTTTTATTCCTCTGGAGGACACTTAAATTGATGTTGGCTTATAATAGGTTTGCAGGTTTCATTTTAATGTTCAATATGATCAAAAGATTTTTTAATGGTATACTGATTTATTTGCTTGCATGAATGGTAGTCAAATTGCGATCCCACTCGTAGGATCGGACGATTTTGCGATCTTGATAGGCATGGGGATCCTTTTGAAATAGGTTTTTTTTGTGGCTCTAACCCGGGTAGCATTTATTTCTCGCACTTAATTTCAATTAAATTCCAATTAATTTCTTAAAACCTTCCCAATACACTTGTTTTTTTTAAACTTCCCAATATTGCCCCTAAACCTATTAATTCTCTGAACCACTTAGTCTATTCAATACAATCAAATACTTCGTATACCATCTTCCTCTTACGCAAGGTAGTCAAAATCGCGATCCCACTCGTAGGATCGTACGATCTTGCGATCTTGATAGGCTTGGCGATCCTCTCAAGGCAAAAACTCGGATTTAGGTCGGAGCGGTGGAATCGCAGTGCAAAAACGATTGGAACGGTAGGATTGGCGTTCCTGCCGTTTCAGTTATGAAACTTCTGAAATAGGTTTTATTTTTGGCTCTAACCCGTGTAACGTTTATTTCTCACACTTAATTTCAATTAGATTCCAATTGATTTCTTAAAACCTTCCCAATACACTTATTATTATTTTTTAAAACTTCCCAATATAGCCACTAAACCTATTAATTCTCTGAACCACCTAATCTATTCAATACATTGTCCTCTCACGAACTTTAAACTCTTCAGTTTAAATTTACTGTGTTTCACAACTTTTTCCCTTTAATTTGTATTATTTTATTGAATTATGTTTTTAATATGAATATATATGCAATATATATCAGTTTGTGAAATTGGTAGGATCTTACGATCCGTGTTACGATACTCCGATTCTATTCATTACAATCAAGTATACCATATTCCTCTCACGTACTTAAAATTTTTTAGTTTAAATATACTGCGTTTCACACTTTTTAACCCTTTTCCCTTTAATTTGGGTGTGATTTGAATTATTTTACTGAATTATGTTTTTAATATGAATAAATATGCAATATATATCAGTTTGTGAAATTGGTAGGATCTTACGATCCGTGTTACGATACTCCGATTCACGTTCTTGTGACCCCTCTCCGATCTGCATAGGATCTTGATTTTGACTACCTTGCTTGCATGTATAAGAGGATATATATATTGTTTGATTTATGTAACCAACCCCAACTAGTGAAAATACTTTAATTACTATGAAGATGTTCTATTTGTTTCCATGTCCATATGGAAATCTGGAGGAATTAGGATTATGCAAAGGATATACATATTTTTAAATCTTTGAATAATATTGAAATTGAGTTCTATCTTGGTGTTTTTTAAATTCTTGGCGACTTATGTTAGTTCTCTTGTCAGGCTCTTAATTCTTCTGAGAAATCAAAATCAAAAACAGCTATCAGAAATGCTGAGATGAATGTCGCTATGAAGAGTGTGCCCCAGCAACCCTCTTCATTGCACATTGCTAGTCAATCTGTTCGCAGTGTAAATGCCAAAGTTGATGTTCCTAAGACGTCGGGGAAGTTTATTGATCTTAAATCGGTGGTGTGGGAAAATGGTGCTTCCCCTACTGCTAAGGATGTTTCAAATCTAACAAATTATGCTAATAATAAATTGGCAAATCAACATGCTGTTGCTTCAGCAGCTGCTCCCACACCAGTGAAGAACCCCAACAACCTAAAATCTCCCACAGAGCGGAAGCCAGCTCCCTTGGATTTGAAATTAGGTTCTACTTTGGACAAGAAACAATCCATTTCTCAAGTGAAGAGCCGAAATGATTTCTTCAATTTGCTTAAGAACAAATCGGCAACAAACTCGTCTACCGTTCTTCCAGATTCTGGCCAGCTGGTTTCATCTCCCACATTGGAAAACTCTGCCGAAGTGAACAGGGAATCAGCTATGCTTTCTGCAAGTCCTCAATCTGTTGGAACTGGTGCTGAACTGACTAGCAACGGCAATGTTCATGCGCATGAAAAGCCCTGCAAAATTTCTGATGATGAAGAGAAAGATTCTATTTCTAGAGCTACGGTCTACCCAGATGAGGAAGAAGCTGCATTTCTTCGCTCCCTTGGCTGGGAGGATAATTCAGATGAGGATGAAGGCCTTACTGAAGAGGAGATCAGTGCATTTTATCAGGAGGTGGTAATCTCTTAACTTTATTCACTTTTCTGTTGATTGATAATTTGAGATCATTAAAATTAAAATGTAGCTAAATCTACTATATGTTGATGTGTAATTTATGTGAGTTTCCTATGGATGACTTTTCATGCCCTGCTACACTACATTTTGATGCAACTCGCTTTTATTGAGCTGGCTGATATTGGATATTTCAATTCATGTTTGGCCAAAATTGACACCTGATTTGAAGCTTGTTATTTGATGGGGTTGGTCTACTTACTGTTTGTTGTCTTTTGTTTTCCAGTGCAAGAAATTGGACCCCTCCACACTCAAGATATGCATTGAGGGTATGCAGCCACAGCTGTCCAAGTTGTTTGATTCTTGTGCATCTGACTTGCGAGGAGCATCTTCTAAATTGAACTCTTCTGACCCCAGATCTGAAGCTTGATATGCTGTTTTTAATCATTGTTAAATCCAAGTTTCAATTTTTGATGGCAGAGAGCTAGATCCATTCCTTTTGTTCAGAGAGAAAGGCGATGATGGTGTAGGGGTTATTAGATGTGGGTGGGTTTTGAATGGAATCCTGCATTTGCAAATATTGCAATAAGATACAGGTGCCTCAATCCTACCTTACTTAACAAGGAAATTCTTTTGTTATTTGCCTTTTTTTTATGGTTAAAAGTCATAGGGTTGGTAGGTAGGGGCTATTTTCTCTGCCGTAGTAGGGTGCTGGGAAATTGAATCTTTTGGGGGTATTTTGATCTGTTTACTTTCTTTCAAGAGGATTTTATCCTACATGATAAAGTTTATTATGTTTTTGGCCAATTTTACCCAAACAAAAAAAAAGAAGGGAATTTTTCACTTTTAATTTTAGAGCGTGTAGATATGATTTATAATACATTAATGTTAGTACTTTTCGGGATATCCCAGTCATGGTTCTCCTAGCAGTCCAATTTCCAAATACCATATTCTTATCAAGATGCTGAATAGAATTTCATGAAAAAGATGTTCTTAGGAATGTATTTCTTTTGAATTTAATAAAAGGTAGGACTTTTTTGTGATCACAGTTTGAGGCATTTTTTTATGTGGGCCGAAAAGTTCTCAATTTGGCATTGGGGTTACTTTTCTTACTCTAAGGTTACTCACAACTTTAGTGAAAATTTTAAAATGCCTATTAGATTCGGAAATTCAAAGATAAATTTGGAAATGTATTTATGGACTCTTAAAAGCATAAATTCAAAAATAGATTTCAAAAGTAGATGCAGAAATGTAACCTAAACTTTTTGTTTTGTTAGTGAAATCTACTCCACATAACTAAATCCGTCTTCAATTCAAATTTGTTAGAGTTGTATTTTTCTTTCATCCTGAATCGTGGGATGATTCTCAAGATTGACAACTCTTTGATTGGTTAGATACATATTATTTAGTATTGATTTCAGATCGATAAGACATGTGATTTTTGTAAACTTAAATTGAAAAGGGGGTTTCTCGCCGTTGAAGTAGACAAAAGTGAGATATACATAGAGGTTGAAGTAGACAAAAGTGAGATATACATAGAGACATTTTGCGTGAGAGTGCGTGTTGTGTGTGTTGGTGCTAACAAGTATAATGACATCCATATTTATATACTAGTACGTTTTAGATCAATATTGACTTTATAAATTCAATCTTGTCTCATAGACTTTATAAATTCAATCCTGTCTCAAAGACTATTTCAGACTTTATAAATTCAATCCTGTCTCATAGACTATTTCAGAGATGTACTTTTAACTACATCCTCTTTCGTTTACTTTTAGATACATCCTCTTTCGTTTATTAAAGTTAGGGTGACTCTCAAAATACATTTTTCAAGAAATCCATGTTAGTTTTTTTAAATGATGCGTCTGAAAATGTATTTTCGAATTTACCCTTAACTGCATATCAACAAATCTTGTTATTAAAACAATGTTATGAAGAAAACTAATGTTGAAAAATATAAAAAACTGAAATATACATTAAAATATATCAAAATGTATCAAGTTTACGTTGTTAATATCATCCATCATTACATACAAAACATGTGTCATCACCTAAATATAATGTAAGATGAAAAAAACTAAAATGAATCAAAACATGTATCACCACCTAAGTCGATTTTTATGGGTGATATCACCTTTGACTTTTGTTTATTTGATTCTCTTTCAATCTCGTCCAACTTGGTGAATTCTTGCATCCTATCCAAAAAACGATCCAGTCAAGTCTCAACTTTCGTTGTTGAATGAGTTGTCCACTCAAATGATGTCAGTGGTATATGACATTCCATTTCAAATAAACTTGAATAAAATGAAGTGATTTAGAAAGTTACCCAATACACATAATTCGATCCAACAGATTTTGAGGTGAGGCACTCTGAAATGGAAAAAATGTTTCTAAGAAATTGTATATTGTTAGATCAACACACACTTTATTATATGCATTCGCTATAAGATGATCCATTTCAGGGAATTACATCAATTTTTACTCCGGTGTCGGACCGCTAACACAAGGAATACGAGGTTCATGAATTGTATCGAAATATTCTTTTTTTTCTATAGCGTTGTGTATGATTCTTTATGCGCCATCAACTCTTTGATAAGTTGTTGGCGGATAAGTGTATGATTCTCCTCTCCTTTACCAAGTAAAAAAGAAACAAATCGATAACCATAGTTACCATCACCCTTAATATTTGATTTTTGGTAAAGGTGGCGTATGAGATAGTTTGATAATGCGAGCACCTTTGGATTTTTTGTTGTTGAGATTTTGCAGTTGGAGAATCAGGAAAAAGCGTGTCATGTTCAAAATAGGAAGGAGCCCGCATCGTTGAGTTGTCACTTGGTGTTTGTTTGACCTTCTTGAGAGCACCCTTGTCATCAGCTTTCAAAAATCTCTCTTGAATCACTTCCCATTCAATAAAGATATATATATTCAGTTTACTGTCCTTCATCACATCATCATCATCAAAGGAGACCACTTTCTAATGGGTGTAAACCTCATCCACTCTTATTGGGCTATCAAATTTCACCATCTTTGAAATTAAACAAGCACATGGAAGATAATACAACTTCTTAATTGTACAACCACACTTTGAGCTATATGAACCTACTTTCTCAGCTCATTTGGCTTCGTAAAAAAAAGTTCAATCCCGCTCGAGATATATTTTTCATCAACTGTGAATATAGACTGTTGTCCTTGAATTTGTGTTTCAATAGTGTAATGCTGCGACCAAATGATATTTGTATCACATTATGCTGATTTTGGATCATTTGGTTCACAGAGTCTCAATCTCTACACAAACCACCTTTTAATATTTCCCAACCAATTATTCAATGCAACATGGGTAGATTCAACTCAGTTAATTGTTGAATTTCCAAAGTGTCATAACCTAATCGGTCCAAGCACAAACAATCTTCTTTTTCAGCTGGTATAGAATTTTCAACATATTTCAAGAAATACAAATATTTCTCACACACCTTCTTGAAAAGTATAACATAATAGACATATAACTCTTATGTAAAAGAATTTATTATAACATTCTAGGCATCCATTATTGTTTCTAGTATCACAGTGAATTTGACCATTTTACCATCTTCACCCTTTATTTGTTTGGTCCCTACCGCAAACTTAATTCTACTTCTCACATTCTTTGTGATATGATACCTGCAAATTAATGCATATGATGTAGGAAACACCGTTGCAAGCAAATTCACCAATGTGATATCGCGTTCAGTGACAATGATCTCATGCGTATTTTCTTTGTCCTCCAACATTGTTCGACACATTCCTAAAGGCCAAGTAACGTTGTCCTATTTTTTGCTTTCCAAAATTAAACAAACGGAAAAAGTATATTCCATAGAAGTAATGCCGACAATTTCTATAGCGAAAGCCTGCACTTGTTTGTTGGTCATATATGTTGAATCAATAATGAGTACAATGGAAAATGTGTTAAACAACTTTATAGAATTATGATGAGTCTAAAATATATCTCGAACGGTTTATTCATCTTCGTACACTCGATACCTAGATACATAATCATTATCATCCAGAAGCTTCAACAACTATTGCATTTCAGTTCTACCCCATCTTATCATCTTGTTTTTTTTGCCATGAATATTGTATACTTTCTTGGTATTTGAGGTATTTTGAGGTCTTTTCCATTTCAAAGTTACAAGTATATTTTTCGGTTGTACCATGTTCAATGTCATGTCAGAAACAATTTCCTTCTATTCGACTATAAGGCAACATGAAATGGGATGTCTGGCTAACTTGCGACACATGTCATGATTATGTGTACCACAAATCATATTAAATCTCCATTTATTATTTTCCAAATAGTATCCGCGCAACTTAAAAAGACACTCACATTTTCTCGAACCCGTGTCATCTCATTTCAACTTCCGGATAAGAATGATATACTTGCCACTTCTTTCGCATCTTAGTGTTACAAATGCAAGTCTTCTATATGAACCTTTATTCGACATTCCGATTACAACATCGAACCCTAATTTAGTACTCTCCTTGCGGATCCATTGAAGCATATGATCGCAAACAACAAATTCTTGTTCATTTGTAAACTAGTTACCAACATCTATGTTGACATCAACCAGTTTGACATCCGTAGACACAATAGGTTTGACGAAAGCATCGGTGTGCACAAAATCTAAGACCAATCATAACAAAAAATGTTAAAAAATAATCTAAATTTAACTCTGAAAGAATCCGAAAATGCACTTGCGGTGACATTCAACCAGAATTAGGAATTGCATTTTCGAACTCAACGTTCAGTTTTTCAAAGAAAAAACCAAATTAATGTAGGGAATGAGGAATGAAATACATTTACATTACCTTAAATTCCAATTTTTGTGTGCTCATTTTGATGTAAAAAAATAGACAAATAATGTTTGAAGTAAAAAAATTGTGTGGAAGGATATTTTGATATGGTTTGAACAAAAATGGTGTTTTTGATCATGAGTGAAGCAAACATGCAATGTCTAATTTTATTAAATTTCCCATTTGACAAATCTGAAAATGCATTTTCGGAATTACCACCGACATGCAAATGTGAGATTTTTTTAAATTTCCATTTGATAAATCTGGAAGTACACTTCCGTATTTGTCACTAAATTATTAAATGAGCAAATGGTGGGTTCAGAGATCCACACCCATACTAGTTTTTTTAAGGAAACATAAGGGGTATCTCATTAAAGACGTATTTTGGTGTGATATGAAAGCGTCCAGAAATATACTTTCGGATTCGTAGGATTATTTTTGGATTTCCATAGGTGTTTCTCCACCCGTTAGAGTGGGAAAGTCAATCTCCTTTGGCATGTAAGGCCTTTGAGTTAGACTAGTTTTTGGCTTGTGAACTACTTGAATGGATTGGGATGAGATTACTCTGATTGATTTTTGTTAACTTTAACCTAAGATTAGGAGATTTTGTTCTACCACCCCTAGTCACACCTCATATCTCGTGTAGTAGTGATTTTACTATAATATCATTTGTGTTTTTTTCATTTTAAAATAACATTATGTGTTTTTCGAATTTTTAGGATTTTGTTGAGATTTTACGTGATTTTTAGGGAATTTGATGAGTTTTTATCAGATCTTTGAGTTTTTATCAACTTTTTGAAAAAACAGGTATGAAAGCATATATTTACTTTTTTTAAACAGGTGTAAAATCATAATTTCCCCCCAAAAGTATATAATTTTATATCAGATTTAAAAAAACCCGATGTAAAATCAGAATTTTTATACCAGATTTTTCAAATATCCTATATATAATACATAATATTTTTAAAAATCCAGTATTGTTAACTTCCTTTTTTTGTCTATTGGATATGAACTATATTTTTTTTTAAAATTTGAAAAATTATAAAACATACCGGATTTATAAAAAAAATTAGATAGTGTTAACTTCATTTTTCTATAGAACTATCCAATATGAACAACCATATTTTAAAAAATTAAGTTAACATATACAATATTTTTAAAAATCTGATAAAAACTCATTGAATTTTTAAAAGTATGATAAAAATTTGCTTTGTATCAATAAAAAACTATCGGATTTTTAAATGTACTTCCAGATTTTTTGACTTTTAATATATTTTTGAAAGCAATTTTTTTGACCGAATATTATATTGAGATGGAAGAAAATATGAAAAAGATATTTTAGTCAATACGAAAAATTGGGGTACCAGGTATGACTGAGAGGTGGCAGGACAAAGTTTTTAAAGTTAACTACTATAAAAAAGTTAAAAGCTAAAAAATATTTATCAAACATAACTTTTTTTTAAAATTAAAGTGAGCTGAAAAGCTACAAGCTCTTTTTCTAGTCTTACTAAACAAACTCTTAGTTTAGCTTTCTAGATAAAGTTTAGGAATTGTCTAAGACATCATAAGGATTGCTACCACACCCTCATGAAAAATAAAAAATATTTCTAGATTTCGGAGATCCATCTCCGGACCCATTCAGCTTTATCGAGGTCAGCCTCCATGATGACTCTGAGTGAAGGGATCTCGACTTCAATCAGTAGGACAACCTCCATCCCATACACCAATGAGTACGAAGTTGCCCTAGTGGATGTGCGGACTAAAGTTCTGTAACCGTGCAGAGCAAAGGGTAACATCTCATGCCACTCCTTGTATGTCTTGACCATTTTCTGGACGATTCTCTTGATATTCTTATTAGCTGCTTCTATAGCGCCGTTCATCTTGGGCCGGTATGGTGAAGAGTTATGGTGCTCGATCTTAAATCTTCACATAACTCCTTCATCATATTATTGTTAAGGTTACTGGCGTTGTCAGTGATGATCTTGCTAGGTATCCCATAGCGCCAAATTATCTCTTTCTTGATAAACCGGGTAACCACTTGTCGAGTGACATTAGCATATGAAGCAAATTTGACCCATTTCGTGAAGTAGGCGATAACGACTAGGATGGATCGATGTCCATTGGAAGCTTTAGGCTCTATCATCCCAATCATATCGATGCCCCACATAGAAAAAGGCTAAGGAGAAGTCAAAACATTCAACAGAGTTGGTGGCACAAAGATCTTGTCGCCATATATCTGACATTTGTGACATCTTTTAACAAAATTGTAACAGTCAACCTCCATTGTTGTCCAATAATATCTAGCCCGAAGGATCTTCTTGGCCATAGCAGGACCTTTTGCATGTACACCCTCACATCCTTCATGTATGGATTTTATGATCGTACTAGTTTCGTGTCTATCCACGCATCTGAGCAGTACAAAATCATAATTTCGCTTGTACAACACATCACTGTTTAGAAAGAACTTGGAAGAGAGTCTTCTTAAATCCTTCTTATCGGTAATGGATATACCCTCGAGATATTGTTGTTTCTCCAAGAATGTCTTTATGTCATAGAACCATGGCTTATCATCAGGATCGGCCTCAATTGCTAGACAATACGCTAGCTCATCTACATGGTCAATATGGATAGTTGATGCTTCATTCTTCCATTTGACTTTGAACATAGATGCCAACATGGCCAGAGAATTTGCTAATTGATTTTCTTCCCTAGAAATATGGTGAAAAGATATTTCATCAAAGTAGGGTACCCGTTTTCTGATATGCTCTTTGTAAGGTATCAACTTGCTATCCCGAGTCTCCCAGTCACCTTTGTAAGGTATCAACTTGCTATCAGAGCTGAATCACCGTATACCTCAAGAATCTTGATCCTTAAGTCGATTGCCGCCTCTAAACCGTAGATACGTGCTTCATATTCTGCCATATTGTTGGTGCAGTCAAAACACAATCTAGCGCTAAATGGAAGGTGGAAGCCGGTTGGAGAAGTGATAACAACACCTATGCCATGGCCTCGAGCATTGGAAGCACCGTCGAACATAAGCGTCCATCACGATCCTGGTTCGGGGCCTTCCTCAGGGTCTGCTTCAAAGCCTGGCATAGTGAAGTCTCTGATAAACATAATGTCTTCGTCTGGAAAGTCAAACCTCAACGGTTGATAACCTTCGACAGGTAGGTGAGCAAGGTAGTCAAACAAAAGACTCCCTTTTATTGCTTTCTGGGTCACATACTGAATATCATACTCGGTCAACAACATTTGCCACCGGGCAATTCTACCAGTAACAACAGGCTTTTCGAAGATATACTTTATCGGATCCATTTTGGGTATCAATAAAATGGTATGGCAGATCATATATTGTCTCAGGCGTCGAGCAACCTAAGTCAAAGCACGACAAGTTTTCTCTAAAAGTGAGTATCGGGTCTCACATTCAGTGAATTTCTTGCTGAGATAGTAAATAGCATGTTCTTTCTTGCCCGTGTCGTCATGTTGACCCAAAATGCAACCCATAGATTCGTCGAGCACTGTGAGGTACATAGTGAGAGGCCTACCAAGAACCAGTGGTATCAGGATTGGTGGTTCTTGCAAGTATTTTTTTATTTTATCGAATGCCGCTTGGTAATCAGGGTTCCACACAATCGATTGAATTTTTCTTAGCAGTTTGAATATCGGTTTGCAGGTAGCCGTTAAGTCTGATATGAATCTAGAGATGTAATTGAGTCGCCTAAGGAAGCCTAGAACTTCTTTTTCTGTTCGGGGAGCTGGCATTTCTTGGATGGCTCAAACATTTTCGGGATCAACCTCTATACCTTTCTGACCGACTATGAAACCCAAGATTTTACCGAATCAGACCTCAAAAGTACACTTAGCTGGATTGAGACACAGTTTAAACTTTCAGAGTCTGACAAAAAATTTCCTCAGGTTCACCAAGTGATCTTATTCAGTTCTGGATTCGGCAATCATGTCATCCATATAAACCTCAATCTCTTCATGAATCATGTCGTGAAAGAGGGATACCATGGCACACTGATATATTGCCCCTGCATTCTTCAGGCCGAATGACATGACTTTGTAGCAGTAAGTTCCCCAAGGTGTGATGAAAGTTGTCTTCTCCATATCTTTTGGTGACATCTTTATCTGATTGTACCCGGAGAACCCATCCATGAAAGAAAAGACGAAAAACTGAGTTGTATTATCAACAAAAACATCAATATGAGGCAAAGGGAAGTCGTCTTTCGGACTCGCTCTGTTGAGGTCTCGATAATCTACGCACATTCTGAATTTACCATCTTTCTTTGGAACTAGAACAATATTAGCAACCCACTGTGGATATTCAGAAATGGCCAAAAAGCCAATGTCAAGCTGCTTCTTAACCTCTTCTTTGATCTTGAGTGCCATGTCGGGTCTAGTCCTTATAAGCTTTTGCTTGACTGGAGGAAATTTAGGCTTGAGTGGCAAGTGATGTTCAACAATGTTGGTGTCTAATCCGGGCATATCTTGATACGACCAAGCGAAGACGTCATCATATTTGCACAATAACTCTACCAGCTCGGAGTGTACATGCTTAGCAAGAGATGCCCCAACCTTTACTTCTTTTCTGTCAGTTTCAGAACCCAATTTAATGACATCCACTGGTTCTTTGTATGGCTGAATCTCTTTTTCTTCGTGCTCAAGGAGCCGTGCTAGTTTAGATGGTAATTCACAATCTTCCTCACTCTCGTCTTCAGCTTGGTTGATTGAAAATCCAAATTTACAGTTGATTTTAGCCATGTTGTAATCAATAGTTTTGTTTTCTCTACATATGATGAGCTTATTTTAGTATGCTTTTTTTGAGAAAAATGGAAAAAAGAAAAAGAAATCTTTTGCCATTTCATTGTTTTTAGTGAAAAAGAAAAATAACTGAAAGAAAAGGGAACACAAGTTTTGCATGCAAAAAATTACTTTTTATTTATTCACATAATACTTTTAAACACGGAGGCCCTTACAAGATATCCTCTCGTCTCGGGCGAGGATGAGGGATTGAGAAAACAAAATGCATTATGTTTTTTTAGTACACTATGGGAATCACGGTAACCGTCCAATTGGGAAGCCTGAACCCTGAAGGACATTTGCGTATGAGGCTGGGTGCCCCTGGTTTGCTTCCGCTGGACTCTCTAATAACTGCCACAGTATGCTAATTTTGAAAGTCAACGCTTCTGAATTTGATCGGGTTGAACTACTCTTTCCTTGGGCTTGCCCTACATGCTGCTGGGTGATAACCGATGCCAAACCTGTCACGCTTCTCTGCCACATTGACAACCTTACCCCAACCGGAAGCGGGACTTTCTCCAACGTCTGCTTAACACTTTTCGCTGAGGATAGAATGGTAGCGGATGATTGGTTATGATTGGCGGTAGCGGAACTGACTTCTTCAAATTCTAAATAATGGAGCGGAACCTCAACAATTGCTTCATCTGTTTTAACATATCTGAATGAGGAGAGTTCGCTAACCAACAAGTCTTCTTCACCATACACAATTACTAGCTTATCATCAATCAAGAACTTCAGCCTTTGGTTCAATATAGAGGTGACTACCCCAGCGACATGAATCCACGACCTACCCAACAAACAACTGTAAGCTGGGTTGATATCCATGACTTGGAAGGTAATGGTGAACTAGTGGGGTCCAACACAGATAGGCAGATCGACCTCCCCAATAACCCGCCTTCCGGAGCCATCAGAAGCTCGTACAATCAGTGTGTTGGTCCTCATCTCGGACCCTTTAAACTGTAATTGGCTTAATGTAGATTTTGGAAATATGTTAAGCGAAGAACTAGTGTCAACGAGGACTCGAGATAGAAGAGAGTCTGTGCACGTGACCGAAATGTGTAGTGCTTTGTTATGGGCATTCCCCTCAGGAGGTAGCTCTGCTTCATTAAATCCCAAATACCTACTGGCAGTGATATTAGAGACCACGTTGTCAAACTGGTCGACTGTGATATCTTGCATCTCATGAGCGACACTCAGAACTTTCAGCAATGCTTTGTGATGAGCCTTAGAACTCAATAGCAAAGACAAAATGGATATTTTTGAGGGAGTCTGGTTCAACTGGTCGACAATTTTGAAATCACTCTTCTTGATCAATTTGAGTAATTCTTGGCTTTCCTCAAAAGTGATCTCTTCTTGTGATCTTAAACTTGTCCTTATTCAACCATCGACCCTTTACCCTTAGACATTTTAGATTTTGCAGCTTTATTGTCAATAACCTTCGTCGGCACCAAAGCAATTGTCACGTTCGGAGTGGTAGGTACAACTGCCCCTGCCTACGGAGTCGGAATGGGAACGACCTTCTCCTTAGGTGGGATAACTGTGGATGTTGGAGACACCCTAGGTGTGTATTTTGGAGCGAACACATGACCACTGCGAGTCATGCCTCTCGCTCCAGCGATGTTGACGATTTTAGTGTCAGGAATGCAGATTTCTTTTCCTCCCAAATACGCTGTTGTCTCATAATTCCAAGGAACTTCCTTGGAATTTTGATACGTAAACAGACTGGGAACACATAAATGAATTGGCTTAATCCTCTTGGGAGAAGCTTCAACCTTCTTTTTTCTATACACAATTGTTATTGATTCAATTACTGCCACCTCTTCTGCTGCCTTAGATATGGAGAATTGTACCAAACCTCGGTCCATCAGTTCTTGTACACAACCCCTTAGCTCGTCGCAAATATCTGGATTGAACTCACATTCTGTGCAATCATCATGTATACCTGCTAGAAACCCAAACTACTCAGGTCTCTGTAACACAACTGATATGGGAGTCTTCACCTCGTCGGCCCTTAGTAAGGATTCAGTAGTTTCCTTTTCAACTACAATGTTGACTGTTAAACCACCATGATTTGGCAAGGGATAATCTTCATATTGGGCTTTTCCTCAGAGAAAGACAGGATCTCTTGATTGATCAAATCCTGGATTTTGTATTTGAGCGCCCAACAGTCTTCTGTAGAATGCCCTATGAATCCGGTGTGATAAACAAATGAAGCGTTAGAATAATGCTTAGGGCGGAATGAAGGAGTGGCCACATGTATTTCTTTCGGTACGATATCCCCCACATGAATCTGATAGGGCACCAATTCGGAATACGACACCAAAATCTTGTTAATTTGGGGGCAATTACCAAAAGTGCTTCTGTTGTTCTGCCCTCGACTTTGTCCTTTGTTGTCACGATTGTATTGATGGTTCAGATCTTTCTGAGCGGGTGCTGATTATTGGTTGCCTTTTTGCAATTGATACTGGAATGTCGATTGTTGATACTGAGCTGCGGCGACATATGGATGCGGATAGTACGACATATGGGCCATCAGAAATTGATATCGGGGATGGGCACTCGCCGTCATAACATTTTCGTCCCCCTCTTTCTTCTTTGCGAAGCCTCCATGCGGCCTCTTGTTCGTGGTCTACGTAGCGGTTGTGGCTGTGATCTTTCCCAATTTCAACCCATTCTCTACACGCTCCCCAATAGTTACCATATCAGCAAAGTTTGTCGACAAACTTTCAATCATCTTCTCATAGTACGGCCCTTGAAGTATACCCATGAAGATATTTAACAATTCGTTATCAAATAGTGTTGGTCGTACCCTAAATGCCATTTCGCGCCAATGTTGAGCATACTCTTTGAAGGTTTCATTAGACCTATGTGCTTGATTCTCTAACTAAAGCATTGTCGGAGCCATGTCAAGGTTGTACTTGTATTGTTTCAAAAATTTCTCGGATAGGTCCCTCCATGACCGGATCTTTGCACGTTCCAAACCCATATACCAATCTAGGGAAGCCCCAGACAGACTATCCTGGAAACAATGGATCAAGAGGTTGTCATTGTCGAGGACATCTGAGGCCTTTGTATTTCGGGAGGTCAGGCACCTTGAGTTTTTGTGGGAGCACTACATTCGGAACCAAGCAAAGGTCTCTAGCGTCGATGCCGAAGGCTGAGATACCCTCGATGTCCCTTATTCTAGCGTCCAAGAGCTGATAACCCGCAGATCTGGCTGGATCAACAGCAGGAGGAGCGACCTGACTGGCTGGTCAAGAGGTTTCGGGAGCTATCTGAGTGTGCACGTTCGGAGCAAACAACATCTGAGGTGGGTAAGAGAAACCTGGAGGCAATGTCTGGGTGGCATGCACCAAATGAGTATATTATCCTCCAGCCTGAGCATTAGGGGCCTGAGGTGCCCCTGTCTGCACATACTGGAGTGCAGGATTGGTGGGTGTGAAGGTCATCATGGGCACATAGCTTTCCCTAGGGTAGCTAAAGGGAACAACTTGATTTGCGCTCGTAGGTTGAGCAGGAACCTGAAAGTGGAGGCGTGGGCCTCGGTACTCACCTTCAACGTTAGAAGTTTCACGAGGAACCTGACCTTGAATGTCCTCTAGGTTGGTAGCATCAACCGGGGGAGTCTGAACATTTGGGATACCCCACGAGAAGGCAGGGTTTCCAGCAGCAAAAATGGTAGTGAGAGTTGGATGAGGGAAGAAGGCCCCCCCATTGGTGAAATGAGCAGCGAAATTCCGGGGCATTCCCCAAGGATAGGTAGCAGCAAGCCTATCAGCAGGAACCAGCTGGAGGTTCTCAGCGGTAGGTACCACAGTCTCCACCGGAGTTTCGACAGTAGTACCAATGGTAACAACAAGATTGGCAACCCCAGCAGCACGTGTGGCATTGTCATCAGCAGTATTGGCAGTGGCAGGAGCCCTCTGAGTTTGGAGGAGCTTCAAGATGGCCTCAATGTTTCCTTGGAACAGGTCCATTCAGCCCTGGACTTGGGCGAGTGATTCACGGACAGCGGCGTTATCAACTTCGAATTCAGCCATGATCTTGGTTTTGTTTGAGCGAGTGAAGTAGTGATGACGAGTCATTGTTTTTGTTGCGGAAAGATGGCGAGTGTAAGCATTTTGTTTTCTGGAGGATTATGACAAATAAATGCATGAATGCATGCATGTATACAAAAAGGATTGATATGCATATTTATTTGTGTTATATTCATTTTTTTGTAAAGGAAGACATTTCCCAGGAATCCGCGTGTTTGTTTATCAACATTAGCAAATACAAAGCATAAAGAGAGACAGTTTATGAAATCAATAGCCAAGAAACTCTTTTATTCATATATCAAGAAAGAGGAATACAAGTACATATTAATGAGCTGCCCGCTGGGCTACAAGAATCTCAACATCGACCCTAGAAACATGAGTGAATTACAAATCAAGCTTAAAAGAGCAGTAATCAGAAACATCTTGACAACAACTCCTCATAATAAGTCTGAGAATTTGGGGATAGGCATGCGCCCCATTTTCCCAACATTGTACTCCCTTCAAGTGGTTGGTCGTAATCAGGTCCGCTTGAAATGCTTCTCACAATTGTTTTCTCCTGGTTGGGGAGATCTTCAGGATGTCTTTTCACTTGCGGGAGTAGGCTGGTGTCTTCTAGGTTCTTGTATGGTCACTCTTTTAGCTCACGGATCTCCTCAAGTCTCTGGTTTAGCTCGTACTGATTCCGGCGAAGGGTGACTTTTAGCTTCTTGGTGCGGCTCTGCTCATCCTTCAGCTCTTTCTTGCAAGCTTCTAGCAGACATCGAAGCTTCTTGGTCTATTCTCTGTAATTGAGCTCCGCTTTGCAAGCCTGGTATTGAGTCTCGGCTAACTGTTTCTTCTTGGCTATCAAACTGGAATAAGTTCCCTTGAGTGTGTCACCCACTTTGATTCTTTTGAATACCTCTATTTGCACCTCATCATCTGCTTGACGCACTCTATCTCTCTTCTGATTCAGATTGAACTTGAAAGTTTCTTTCTCCAAGGAGATCTTACCAAGTCTAGATTTGAGATCAACATTCTCTTTCTCTAGGGTCTTGATAACTCTTTTCAATTCACCAACTTCAGAAGTTTGATGGATTATTGGTTCAAGAGGGTTGACCCTCATGGACGGTTCAGGCGGAAATGACAGCAAAATCTCACTAACTCGGTCTTTTACCCACTTGGTGTAAGATTCCTTGGCAATGCAATTCTTCTTACCCATTTCTGCTCTTCCTTGAGGACATATTACTCCCCAAGCCTTAACAATCTTCTTGACTAGTTCTGGCTCTTCGACCCCTTCATATAAGACAAAACCTTCCACACTCTTGAGATCAGGCTTGTCTACCATGAGGTATCCCAACTGTCTACATATGATCCCATCGATTAGCAGAGCTTGATTAGCGTTGAAGGCCGTCCAACTCCCATCTTCGGTGAAGGCAATAACTTTATCCACTAGAAACTTTGAGGTGAATCCATGAATTCCACCCTTAGGTTTCAAGTTAAGTTCCACTTCCTTCTTCCCTATGTGGAGAGCTTCAACAAGGTCTTGATATTTGGGAAGTTCCTTAGTGAGGACATAAGGCACTTGGTTCTTGATCCTAATACCCAGAATGTGTGAATACTCTTCCAATATGGATGCCAACTGGTAATCTTGGAATGTAAAGCATCTCAGCGGAGGATCATAAAATTGCACCAGAGTATGCACAACGGTGATGTTGACTTCGGTGTTTAGGATGCCCAAAAGGTTGCCATAGGACGTCTTGAAATCATCTTTGTGTACAAGATCTAGATGTGCCCCTAGTCCTCTAAAGACAGCCAATTGTGGTTCCACGAACTTGTAATTGTGAATGTTCTTTCTCTCGGGATTCATGCTTCGCTTCAAATGCTTAGTCAACAAAACTGGACTCTTGGATTCCTGGAAAAGAAATGCATATGCAATTTTTTTTGTCATGATGAATGATAATGTAATGATGGGATGATATAAGTCACATAGATTCAAAACTCTGATATGTTATGAACAATCAGTATATGCCATTTGTCGTAGGTTCAAAGGTTCGACATAACATGAGTATCAAGGTAGGTAGAGCTTATGGCTTAGTGTGGACTATGCTCCAAGGTGGTCCCTAGAAGGTCTCCCAGAGTCAACAAATCGAAATGGAAATACCCTACCGTAGTGAATACTCATAAGACAAAAGTACTTCCAAGTGAATTTAGTCTAGGTGTGGTTTTCGTGACAACCCAACGCGCGAAACGCAGGCGTACACGACTATCCACAAGTCTAACCTATGTGTATACTAAGCTCGATTACAAAGCTTTCCTCTCATGTAGTCTATCCCATCCCAACAACAACATAACAAATAATATCCATACTATAAATCCATAAGAAAAATACGATAAATAGAAGCGAGTAAATCTATAAAGGTAAGCACCTAAAAACTAGCGAGGGAACAACCTAAACTAGGCTCGACTCCTTTTAACGACTAGGAAGTACTCCAAGTAGCGAAGTATCCCTAGCACAGTCGCCAGCCGAAGCTAGAGGAAATATACCCGAACGTATCACACACTCAAACATACAACAGAGTCTCCATCAAACTTTATTTAACCCCAAAGGGATGGGAAGACATCGATAAAACCCGGGGAAAGAGATATACTGGTTAAGGAAGTCAGTTATGCAAGGGGAAGGTATTAACACCCCAAACATACATGGTACTCCATGGGAACCGTTTTGATTATTCTCGCTCAAATGGGTGTGATATCTAAGGATTACTCGCAAAAGAATGGGGAAAAGGAAAGGAAATAGATAAAGTGCTCTGTGAGGATTGGGGCCCTCATGCCTACATATCCTCATAGTGCAATGAGGAATTCAAAGCCTCTGTAGTTCAAAGAACTAGAGGAGGGAGGCGAAAAGAAGTGCGATCAAAGTATGGTCTGAACCAAAGGATTGTGTTTTGATCTCCAACAAGGGTGAAAAGATGATCCCAAGAGTAAGGTGGCTATTACCAATACGTGGACCAGCAGGCCACCACTATAAGGTAAATCCAAAAAGGAAGGAATTAAGTGTTTGAGGCTGTAGCTCAAACATCTCTTGGTTCACAAGATGATGCAAGAAAGAGCACAAAGAGGTAGTGTATCTGCCTCAAAGATAGCTGATATATCACATGGAGTGAATGAAGGTAGAATATGAATGTCTCGTGGAGATGAACATAATGAAGTGTCCGAAGTCACAAAAATTGAATATTTGGTATAAGTGACTGACAAAGTATTGTTGGACATCGAAAGGTGAAATTTTATTGGAATCCATAAGAGAAATGAGATTTCTACCATAGAGGGAAACAAATTTAACCGCTATGTGGACCAGCAGGCCACCACTATAGGGTGTTTGAGGTTGTAGCCCAAACAAATCTAGGTAGAAGGAGGGACTGCATTAGGTGTCCTAAAAGGATGTATATGGATATCCAAAGAAAGTGTATTTCGATATCCAAGGAATAATATGTCACTAGGTGAACGATTTATGATCGAAGGTAGATAATGGATTGTGAAAGATATGAATGAGGCCCTAAGGGGAAGGAGGAATAATTAGAAGTATGCTCACCAAGGATTCACATCCTCGTGCCTACGTATTCTCATCGTGCAATGAGAAAGTCAGAGCAATCTTAGTTCGAAACTACGAGAATAGAGGGAGAGACATTTGTCTAAGCACCGGTGGCTCACAAGACAAACACCAAGTCAAGGAATGATTATAGTACTAAGAATGGTATCATTTTCTGGGGAAATAGACAGTTAGAGATCAAATAAGGATGGTATCTTAGATCCAAGAAGGAGATAAACTCTTAATCGAAGAGCAAGGTAGGCATTTACCAATACGTGGACCAGCAGGCCGCCATTATAAGGTAAAGCCAAAAGGAAAGACTGAATTAAGTGTTTGGGGTTGTAGCCCAAACAACTCTCGATTGATGAGGTGGACTGTCATTAGGACGTCCTAAAAGGATAGACAAGGATGTAAGAACAAAAATGGTTCTACAATAGATTCCAGGATTTTGATGATAACAAAGGATGAAACCAAAAATGGCACTCTAACGAAAAGTTTCTAAGTGTGCAGGACTCTAATCAAGAAGGAAGGAAACTGATCACGTCATCAGATATAGAAACAAATCTGATACAAACTACCACAAGATCAGAAGCATCTGAAGTGGAAACGCGCTCTAGAAGTTCTGACCCTAAGCAAAGCAGCGGATCAGAATATCAGAAGCATCTGAAGAAGAGGCGCGCTCTAGAAGCTCTGAGTCTGAGCAACCGTATATCAGAATATCAGAAGATCTCATTTTTCATCTGAAGTCAACACTGGAAATCTAAAAGATCATGACTATCAGAAGCTCTATCTCGGATTAACAGAGTAACGCAGACTCTGATAATGGTTTCCTTATTCAGAAAGAGTAACGACAACTTCAAATTCAAATTGAAAGAAACTATTATTGGAAAGAAGTTATTCAGGGAGACAAAGATGTTTTTGGCAAGAAACAACAGAAATTATGGCATTAATGCCTAATCAAGACAAAAATATCTGCCATCAAATTCAACGGTCCTCTCACCTCTATATAAAGGACAACAAACAGCATTGAGAGACACACCTGAACACTCTGAAATATTCTCTCTCTCTCTCTCTCTCTCTCTCTCTCTCTCTCTCTCTCTCAACCTTCACGAGCTTTTGCTCAGAACGTGAAACATTCTATTTGTTCTTACTGCTGTAATATTTGCTTTATTCTAGAAGCACTCTAGATTACAAATTCTGTATTTACCTCAAATTGTTTTAATTCCTCAAGTGACTCTGCGCAGTCTGTATACTTGAGAGGACTAAGAGATCTTTCTCTTAGACGTTGGTTGTAATAATCTTTCAAGATTAGTGGATTAAGTCCTTGTTGAAGGCGAAATCACCTTGGCCGGGTGGACTGGAGTAGCTTTGTGTTATAAGCGAACCAGTATAAAATCCTGTGTGATTTTATTTTTGCAAAAGCGCTTATTGTCCAAAACAATTCAAACCCCCCTTTCTTGTTTTTCTCACCTTCAATTGGTATCAGAGCTTCGGCTCTGTTATTGATTTTCCAATCAAACACTTAACCGTGTAGAGAGATCCAGAACGAGAAAAACTATGGCCCAGACAAACGAAAAAGACAGTTACAATGCTAAGCCTCCTGTCTTTGATGGAGAGAAATTCGATTACTGGAAAGATAGAACTGAAAGTTTCTTTCTAGGCTATGACGCTGATCTCTGGGACATTGTCACAGAGGGATACAAAACTCCTGTAACTAATGCTGGAGTTAAAGTTCCCAGAAGTAAGATGACAGATGATCAGAAGCGCGGATTCAAGAATCATCACAAAGCCAGAACGATACTTCTCAATGCCATATCCTATAATGAGTATGAAAAAATCACCAACAGGGAAACAACTAAAGATATATTCGACTCCCTGAAGATGACTCATGAAGGAAACTCTCAGGTCAAAGAAACAAAGGCTCTGGCTCTAATCCAGAAGTATGAAGCCTTCAAAATGGAGGATGACGAAGCCATAGAGGTAATGTTCTCTAGATTCCAAACTCTTATTGCAGGTCTCAAGGTCCTAGACAAAGGATACACAACTGCAGACCACGTCAAAAATATAGTCAGAAGCCTGCCAAAGAAGTGGAGACCCATGGTCACTGCCCTAAAGCTGTCAAAGGATCTGAACAACATCAGTCTTGAAGAGCTTATCAGTTCCCTCAGAAGCCATGAGATAGAACTAGAGGAAGATGAGCCTCAGAAGAAGAACAAGTCTGTAGCATTAAAGTCCAGATCTGAAAGACGCAAGTCTGACAGAAACAAAGCATTCCAGGCCGAAATAGATGCTGATGACTCTGAACAGGAAGATTCTGATGATGAAGAAGAATTGTCTCTCCTAACCAGAAGAGTTAAACAACTCTGGAAAAAGAGGAATAATAACTTCAGGAGACCAAGACCCAGAGGGGATCGATCAGAATCAACGTCTAAAGGTAAAACTAACAAAGATGTTATTTGTTATGAATGTAAAGAAACAGGTCACTACAGGAATGAATGTCCTAAGCTAAAGAAAGACAGTTCCAGAAAAGAGAGCTTCAAGAAAAATTCCCTCAGAAACAAAAAGGGATTAATGGCTACCTGGGATGATAGCAAGTCTGACTCATCAGAATCTGACTCTGATGAACAGGCCAATGTAGCATTCATGGCTACCACATCTAACAACAGTTCAGATGAAGAACCTGAAGAGGTATTTTCTGAACTCTCTCGATCTGATCTAGAGTCATGCTTGTCTGAAACTCTTAGCTCATATCAGAAACTAAAACAAAAGTTTAAAGAAATAAAAGGCTGTCTTGAAGAAAAATTTGAAGAATGTGGAAAATTTGAGATGACAATTCTAGAACTAGAAAATGAAAACAGATCTTTAACATTACAAAGAGATGCAGCAAAGAAAAATTGTTTAAAACTGGAAGAAGCGTTATCTCAAGCCCCACAAACTTTAAATACGATAATTTATAAATACGAAAAAGCCTTTCAAAAGTTTCTGAAAAATGGGATAGGAAGGAGTGTAATGGCATCCATGATTTATGGAGTCAGTCAGAACAATAGAAAAGGAATTGGGTATGATCCTAAGGAAGATAAAACTTCTACTAGTGACCAACTTAAATCTCCATTTTCATATCACTATACACATACACAAGAACAAAAATTTGAAAATTCCAGAAAACCCAAAGTAATAAGAAACTCTTGGAAAACTAATCAGAAATGACCTAAGAGACTCTGGGTACCAAAAGATAAGATTGTTTATGTTGCAGATATCCTATGCAGCAAAGTTCAAACACCAGTCATGGTACCTGGACTCTGAATGCTCGCGACACATGACGGGAAGAAAGTCAATGTTCCAAAGCCTGGAACTTAAAGATGTTGGATTCGTAGGCTTCAGAGGAGATCAGAAAGGAAGGATCAGAGGCTCCGGAACTATTGGTAATGGTACTCTTCCCTCTATATCTGATGTCCTTTACATAGAAGGATTAATGCATAATTTGTTATCCATAAGTCAATTAAGTGATAACGGTTATGATGTGATCTTTAATCAAAAAACATGTAAAGCCATAAATCAAAACAATGGTTCTGTTCTATTCACAGGCAAGAGGAAAAACAATATTTATAAAATTAATCTTTCTGATTTGAAAGAACAAAATGTGAAATGTCTGATGTCTGTTCACGAAGAGCAATGGGTATGACATAGACGCTTGGGCCACATTAGCATGAGGAAACTATCTCAGCTAAATAAGCTCGAGTTAGTCAGAGGCCTACCTAAACTGAAGTTCTCTTCAAATGCTCTATGTGAAGAATGTCAGAAAGGAAAATTTTCAAAAACTTCTTTCAAAAAGAAAACTATTGTTACTACCTCTAAGCCTCTGGAACTTCTTCATATTGATTTATTCGGTCCTGTGAAAATAGCATCAGTCAATGGAAAGAAGTA
This sequence comes from Lathyrus oleraceus, assembly GCF_024323335.1. Classification (NCBI taxonomy): domain Eukaryota; kingdom Viridiplantae; phylum Streptophyta; class Magnoliopsida; order Fabales; family Fabaceae; genus Lathyrus; species Lathyrus oleraceus. The sequence continues at coordinate 197,341,827 of NC_066580.1, read as the reverse complement.
TGGACTGGTCATTGTTGATGATTTCAGTCGCTGGACATGGGTGAAATTCCTAAAACACAAGAGTGAGTCTCACTTTGTATTCACTAGTTTCTGCTCCAAAGTGCAAAAAGTATTTGACTCTAAAATTATCAGAGTCAGAAGTGATCATGGTGGGGAATTCGAAAATAAATCCTTTGAGGAATTATTTGACTCTAATGGAATATCCCATGATTTCTCCTGCCCTAGAACTCCACAACAAAATGGAGTTGTAGAAAGGAAGAATAGGACACTCCAAGAGATGGCTAGAACTATGATCAACGAAACAAATGTGGCTAAGCACTTTTGGGCCGAAGCTGTAAATACAGCGTGTTACATTCAGAATAGAATCTCCATAAGACCTATTCTGAAAAAGACTCCCTATGAACTGTGTAAAGGAAGGAAACCAAACATTTCATATTTTCATCCATTTGGATGTTCTTGCTTTATTTTAAACACCAAAGAACATCTGAATAAGTTTGATTCCAAAGCACATAAAGGTATTATGTTAGGATACTCAGAACGCTCTAAAGGCTACAGAGTATACAATACAGAAACCAAAATTGTGGAAGAATCAATTCATGTCAGATTTGACGATAAGCTTGACCCTGAAAAGTCAAAGCTAGTTGAAAATTTTGCAGATTTGGAAATCACTCTTGCAGGATCTGACAAAGCTCCAGAAGCAACTACCACTCAGAATTCTGAGGAAATTAATCTTCCAATAATCCCAAAGAAAGCTAAAAGTCGCCTCAACATATCTGAAGATTTGATTATGGGAAACAAGGACGAACCTGTCAGAACCAGATCTACCTTCAGGACTTCTGAAGAGACTCCTCTGGGACTAGTGTCTCTGATCGAGCCTACGTCCTGTGATGAAGCACTTCAAGATAACGACTGGGTTCTAGCCATGCAAGAAGAATTAGATCAATTCACAAAGAATGATGTCTGGGATCTTGTTCCCAAGCCCAGAGGCACTCACGTTATTGGAACCAGATGGGTATTCAGAAACAAGCTGAACGAGAAAGGAGAAGTCGTCAGAAACAAAGCTCGACTGGTAGCTCAAGGTTACAGTCAACAAGAAGGTATTGACTACAATGAAACCTTTGCTCCAGTCGCAAGGTTAGAATCTATTCATCTTATTGTATCTTTCGCTATAAACCATTCTATTAAATTATATCAAATGGATGTCAAGAGCGCATTCCTTAATGGTTATATATCAGAAGAAGTGTATGTCAACCAACCTCCAGGTTTTGAAAATCCAAATTATCCACAATATGTCTTTAAACTCAAAAAATCTTTATATGGACTTAAACAAGCTCCCAGAGCTTGGTATGAATGTTTAAGTAACTTCCTTCTTGAACATAATTTTATCAGAGGGAAAGTTGACTCCACTCTCTTCTGTAAGAACCTTAACAATGATCTCATGATATGCCAGATATACGTTGATGATATTATTTTTGGTTCAGCTAACGCCTCTGTTTGTCAAGAATTCTCTGAGTTAATGCAGGCTGAATTTGAAATGAGCTTAATGCAAGAACTAAAGTTCTTTCTAGGAATTCAAATCAACCAGACTTCAGAAGTCACGTACGTTCATCAAAGCAAATACATAAAAGATGTTCTGAAGAAATTTGACATGGCTGAATGCAACTCTGCAAAAACTCCCATGCATCCTACATGCATTCTTGAAAAGGAAGAAGTTAGTAAAAAGGTTTGTCAGAAGCTCTATCGTGGTATGATAGACTCTCTTCTCTATCTGACTGCTACTCGACCTGACATTCTATTTAGTGTATGTCTATGTGCCAGATTCCAATCAGACCCTAGAGAAACCCACTTAATAGCAGTTAAGAGAATTCTCAAATATCTGAACGGAACTCCTAACCTGGGCCTGATGTATGAGAAAACATCAGAGTATAGACTTTCTGGTTACTGTGATGCAGATTACGCAGGAGATAGACTGGAATGAAGAAGCACATCTGGAAATTGTCAGCTCTTAGGAAACAATCTGATATCTTGGGCCAGCAAAAGACAATCAACTATCGCCCTGTCCACATCAGAAGCAGAATACATCTCAGCATCACTGTGCACGACTCAGATGCTCTGGATGAAGAATCAGTTAAAAGATCTGCAAATCTTCGAGCGTAACATTCCTATCTTTTGTGATAATACTGCTGCCATTTGTCTAAGTAAGAATCCCATTTTACACTCCAGAGCTAAGCACATTGAAATAAAACATCACTTTATCAGAGACTATGTTTAGAAAGGAATAGTAACATTGAAGTTCATTGATACAAATCATCAATGGGCAGATATCTTTACTAAACCCTTAGCTGAAGATAGATTTCTCTTTATCTTAGAAAATCTGAACATTCAAAACTGCCCTGAATAAAAATTGTGCCTCTGAAGTTGTAAAAGAGATTCTGACATAAACAAATGGATTCTGCCTCTGACTCTGATACTTCTACCTCGATAGAAATTATCTGAGTTAGAAATCTCCAGGAACCAATCGTTTGGTATTCCTGAAGATCAAATACATCAACACGTGGAGTGACTCGCGTCTAACCTTGAAACTTCTAGACAACTGTTCAACAGTAAATCAAGGGACAGACTCTTGAGATCTCCTCGAGCAGTGTGCAAACTGTTGGGATTAGACATCATTAATGAGCCTTGATCATTTCTCCCTCTAAGCGTGCTATCTTGATTTTTGTGCTAAACTCTGATTTGTGTGTCGTTTTGCATGCGTTTCGCTTAGGTATATAAACACTTCTCTCACATTGTGCACACACTTCACTCTCACTCACTAGCTCAAACCAGTTCTCTCTCTGGCATTTCTGCAAACACATCATCTTCATCTCAGTTCTTCATCAACAATGGATTCTCAACAACAATCAGTGTTCAACTTCTCTCAGCAAATGAACTCCAGCAACACTGCTCAAAGCACAAGCATTCCCACTCCTACAGTTACAGGCGTAACTATAACACCAGTATACAAGGAGCCTCACATTCTTGACCGTGAGCCTCATATCAATCTTGCAACTCCTTTTGAGAAACTGGACGTACTGTGTGAATCACTGGTGGATTTCAACAACATGAAGAGAAACGGCGTAGACCTCACTAAAGAACTTCATAAACAAGGTTGGGAAAACTACTTTCAACGCCTCTATGGCCCTGTTTACCCAAACCTTATTAAGGAATTCTGGAGGTTTGCTGACGCTGCCGATCACTTCACCGTCTCCTATGTTTTGGGGGTAAAAATTGTGATTACTGAAAAATCAATAGCTTCCTTGATAAACATGGAGAAAGCTGGAGGAAGAAGGATTTACAACATCAATCCCAGGACGAAATATATTGCTCATGAAATCAACCTCACAATCTTCAAACTCAACACAGAAGGCAACCCCTCAAAGAACAAGGAACTTCATCATAACCTCCGGGTATGACTCAAAATCATTCTGGGAACCATTCATCATCGCCCAACATCAAACTCATCAGATTACATCAATACAGATCAGAAATGTATTCTGTATTGCATCCATAAAGGTCTGAAGCTCTGCCTCCCAGCACTCCTCTTCAAATACCTCAGAGACTCCGTACGGGAAACCAGGAACAACATGAAACCCAGAACCTACATCCCTCTGGGAAGACTTCTCTCAGATGTGCTTATAGAAAATGGTCTCGTGGACCATCTGGTAAAGCACAGACTCATGGAAGACCTGACAATAGAAACCGGAAGGCCTCTGAACGCCAGGAATCTTAAAAGCATGGGGATTTTGGAGAAAATTCACGTCAGACCTTCACTGGACACCTCCTGGGAAGCTTTGAAAGATCAGAGGGAAATTCCAAATGGTCTCTGCATGTTCTACAAGGAAGAACCCGTGGAAGCAATTCTCCACTATCTTCAACGCCTAAAGGATGAAGGAGTGGACATCTCTGATTTCAAGTTAAGTGAACTGCCAGATTCAGCTCCAGACTTCGTGAAGTTCAAAAGAGGTCCATCTGAGAAGTCTTCAAAAGCGAAGAGAGCAAAACTAGCAGAAGCCTCTGAATCAAGACCTTCAGCGCCTCTGCACGAGTCTTCTGGTAAGTCTGCCTCCTTTGCTCCCCCTGTACAGCAAATTGCTTCCTCTATCTCCCTACCAACACCCCTCTACACCACCTCTGAAACTCCTCCTTCCACAACCAGAACCTCTCAACCCCTACCTAAACTCAATCTTGCCAATACCTCCCTACCTCTATCAGAAGCCGAACAACTAAACCAAACCACCTCCTCCTCCTCAGCTCCAGAATCACCCCCTTACTTCAACATTTTTTCCGACACAGAATCTTCTGACCCTGCTTCTCCCACTCTAGCCCAACTACAAACTCTAAACCATGATTCACAACCACCACAACCTCCTCCTGAACCTGATGTAACCTCACCACCCACAGAACAACCAACCTTAAACCCATCTGATACTCAACCCTCTGACCATAACACCTCTGACATTACCCCTCCACACACTTCCGCTGAACCTCAAACTCTCAACCTAAGCCCTCCAAACTCTCCACCTCAACCATCTGAACCAGATCATTCCCTGCCAACCTTAGAGGAAGCCATTATGCTGTTTGCAGGGGCTTCAATGGAAAAAGGTCAAGTCTCTGACCATAAACTCTGGCATCAATGATGATCCATCCTCTATAAGGACACACTGGAACAGAGTCATTGGCTGGATGACTTCTGAGGCTTTCAAGCTGAAGCACATCTCTGAGCAAGTCAGAAACGACTTCATCAGAGACGCTGAGGCAAGACTACAAGAGCGCTTGGCCAGAGAAGCTGAAGAACAGGCCAGAAGGGAAAAAGAAGAAAGAGCCAGACAAGAAGAAATCCCAAGGGAAAGGGAAGCTGAAGCCAAAGCTCTAGCTGACGCTGCTGCCGCTGCTGCTGCTGAAGCCGAAGCAAAGGCTGCTGCTGAAGCTGAAGCTAAAGCCGCTGAAGAACAGCATGCTCTGACTCAGGGGGAGTCCTCTACTTTTGCCCCCCTGGTCCTCAGGACTCTTGAGGAGCTTCAGAAAGAGCAGAAGGAAGTCCGCGCCAGATTGGATCAACAGGACACAATCAACGCCAACATCCAGAATCTGCTGACTCAACTGCTTCAGAGAATTCCTCCACCTCCCAACCCTTAGGCATTTAGGATTTTTTTTGCTTGTTGCTTATTTCTTTGTCTCTGATGTCTTTTTTCTCCTATCTGAATACATCTGCCTTTTTTTTTCCTGCTTATTATTTGGTTTAAGTCTTTTTGATTCTGACAAAGGGGGAGAAATCAAACAGCTCTGATGAAAACCTGTCTAATGCCTTAAGCAAACTGCAAACATTCTATTCTCTAAAATAAATCCATCTAAACACTTGACTTAAGAATTGCAGAAAAGGTATCTAGAAACTTCATTGCTTGGAAGCTCTGGTAAGAACTTCTGAACTCCCTAGCCTATCTCAGGGGGAGCTCACTTATATCTGAACTAATAAACTCTTATTTTTATGTTTCATCTATCATTTGAGTTTGTTTTGTCATATAAAAAAGGGGGATATTGTAAGAACAAAAATGGTTCTACAATAGATTCCAGGATTTTGATGATAACAAAGGATGAAACCAAAAAAGGCACTCTAATGAAAAATTTCTAAGTGTGCAGGACTCTAATCAAGAAGGAAGGAAACTGATCACGTCATCAGATATAGAAACAAATCTGATACAAACTACCACAAGATTAGAAGCATCTGAAGTGGAAACGCGCTCTAGAAGTTCTGACCCTAAGCAAAGCAACGGATCAGAATATCAGAAGCATCTGAAGAAGAGACGCACTCTAGAAGCTCTGAGTCTGAGCAACCGTATATCAGAATATCAGAAGATCTCATTTTTCATCTGAAGTCAACACTGGAAATCTAAAAGATCATGACTATCAGAAGCTCTATCTCGGATTAACAGAGTAACGCAGACTCTGATAATGGTTTCCTTATTCAGAAAGAGTAACGGCAAATTCAAATTCAAATGGAAAGAAACTATTATTGGAAAGAAGTTATTCAGGGAGACAAAGATGTTTTTGGCAAGAAACAACAGAAATTATGGCATTAATGCCTAATCAAGACAAAAATATCTGCCATCAAATTCAACGGTCCTCTCACCTCTATATAAAGGACAACAAACAACATTGAGAGACACACCTGAACACTCTGAAATATTCTCTCTCTCTCTCTCAACCTTCACGAGCTTTTGCTCAGAACGTGAAACATTCTATTTGTTCTTACTGCTGTAATATTTGCTTTATTCTAGAAGCACTCTAGATTACAAATTCTGTATTTACCTCAAATTGTTTTAATTCCTCAAGTGACTCTGTGCAGTCTGTATACTTGAGAGGACTAAGAGATCTTTCTCTTAGACGTTGGTTGTAATAATCTTTCAAGATTAGTGGATTAAGTCCTTGTTGAAGGCGAAATCACCTTGGCCGGGTGGACTGGAGTAGCTTTGTGTTATAAGCGAACCAGTATAGAATCCTGTGTGATTTTATTTTTGCGAAAGCGCTTATTTTCCAAAACAATTTAAACCCCCCTATCTTGTTTTTCTCACCTTCAAAGGAGTCCAAGGAGAAATATGATTGACCTCAAAAAGATGGTATAGATTGAATGAATGAAGAATGATCCATTGGATGGAGAAATAAGATAGCAATAGATAAGATAGCTCACGAAGAATTTGAATTCTCCTGCCTACGTACCCTTATAGTGCAATAAGAAAATCATAGCTTTCATAGTTTCGCCCACTAGGGCTGAAAGTGAGGATGATTAAAGAGGCAAAAGAATGATTGAATGATTGAGAGAGATGAATAAAATTGATAGTTATTTGATAAGAATCACACCAAAGTCTATGAGTAAAGGTGGATACGATAAGCAACGAGCCAAACGTCTCGCACCCAAAGATATCCAGAATGAGTATAGGGAAGCTCCAGTCTCATTCTTTCTTTTCTACTTAAGGCTCATGACATGTAACTCTCGTCTTAACTTTCAAGTAGAGAGAGAGGAGAATCTTTGTAGTTGCTTGTGTTGAATGAAGACCTTATCAATCATTTGATTTGAATTGCACTAAAGTCTATTTATAGAGGTGAATACGATGAGCGCTGGGTCATAGGTCCCATACCCAAAGATACTCAGAATGGGGGGTAAGAATACTCCAGTCCTACTCCTTCTCTATTGCTTAAGGCTCGTATCATACAACTTGATCCATGATTGATAAGTTATTGATGTAGTCCTTGCTTGTTGTATTGATTTGTGAAGAGAGAGAGAGAGAGTTGTCAATCGTAGGATTAGAATTGTGCTAAAGTCTATGAATAGAGGTGAATACGATGAGCGCTGGGTCATACGTCCCATACCCAAAGATATTCAGAATAGGGGTAGGAATACTCCAGTCCCACTCATTCTCTATTGCTTAAGGCTCATGCCACACGCTTCTAACCTTGATTTAACAAGCTCTTGTAGATGCCACCTTTGATGTGCTTGAATAATTTGCTACTTGGTACGACTGAGGATGCTTTGATTGAAGATCTTAACTTGAGGCTTCGAGCTCCACAACTTATAAGAAAAGTCTTATTAAGTGACCAAGGGTCTTTTGGTCACTCAAGTTAGATTGTGGAATTATACAAGTTCAAAGGATTTAATTAATCAAAATTTCTTTTGATCAATTTAATCATGGGTTTATTTTGGTTTTAGGGAGTTAGGTTAATCCTAATCTAGAAGTTAGTAATTGTTAGAACTATCCTAAGGGATCATGCATTGACTGATTAAAGTTGATTGAAAATTCAAAGTTAAAATCCCTAAGGGAGCAAAATCTTGATTAAAAATCCTATGCATAAGTTCTAAGGGAATCTACAATTGTTAGGAAAGGATTAGATCCTAATGTCAAAATCTAGTGCTAATGATAAAATGCCTAAAATTACCTCTAAAGGGCAAGATTGTCATTTACAAAATATGTCCAAATGTGAACAAAATTAAATTCTAATCAAAACCTAACTAGCACCTAAAAATGATAAAGTCTTAAAAATGGTTTAACCTAATGTTGAAAATTGCACTATCCTAAGTTTAATAAAAAATCTAACTATTTCTAATTAAACCTAATTAAAATCATATTGACCTAATATTCTAAAATCAAGATTTTATTTCCTACTATCAAGTTAACCTAATTATTAACCTAACACTAATCTAGTTAAGCTAATTTCAAAAATTAAAACTCAATTAAAATATAAAATGAAATTGAATTGGTTGAGAGGTATGAATTATGATATGAGGCGAGAAACTGAATTTTCCATATGTGCTTCAGCCAAGCCCAAATGTAGGATTTTTGGTCACAGGGGTGTGTGTGTTCAAAAACAGTGTGAGAAGCACCAAAACACAATGTGGGCTTCGTTAATCCCACTATCCAATTCACTCAATATGCCCAGGGGAGTGCACTAGAACTGGGGTGTGTATGAAGCAGATTTCAGTGGACTTGGGAAAGTTAAGCCCAATCAAACCTAACTGGAACCCATGTTGACTTGTGTAAGTCAACATAAATTGAAATGCAAACGTGCACACCAATCTCTCTCACTCACATACATTCATCTCACCGACCGTCCTCCGCCGACGATGGTGGTGACCTAAACTAAAATTTCAACCACCAATAGACGCGTGAGGCTACACTGGATATGGATTTGGGAATGGTTTTGGGAATTGGTTGCTGTGTAAGCCAAATCGAGGGATCTCTTGGAAGAACCCTAATTCATTAAACTCAAATTAAATGGAATTTGAAGTGAATTGGCGTCTACCACCATGGGGCTTGAACTCCTCTCCCTAGGTTCTACGTTCTAGTAACTTAAAAACAAGAAAAAGTCAAGATGGAAGAACAGCTTACCAGAGAAGGAGACTGGAAAATTTGTCAGGTAAGTCCTTGATTACTACATCACGATTCGTCCTCTTCTCTTCTTCCTTTCTTCTTCTTCTTCTTCTTCTTCTGGAACTTGGAGATGATGAACAACGAATGATGAGGTCCAGCTCAAGCAATTTGAAGCTTCAATGTGAATCTCTTCTTCCTTTCTTCTTCTTCTTCTTCTTCTTCTGGAACTTGGAGATGATGAACAACGAATGATGAGGACCAACTCAAGCAATTTGAAGCTTCAATGGCTTAGGAGAAATGAGAGCTCTGAGTGAGTGGCGAGGGAGATATTGTTGCAGAGTGAGAGTGAATTTGTAGGCAATGCAAAAAAAGTGATTGAATGAGGGTGATGAACTGTTTAAATAAGAGTGAGGTTTGGAGTTTGGTTAGGCTTAGAATTAGGCTTGCACTCTGTTAGAGGAGGCTTGGAGTTAGTTGGCATTGGCTCACTGAGTTAGTAGTTAACTCAGTTAGTTGGGAATGACTCAGTTAGTTAGGAATGGTTATGTTATTTGGTAAATGAGTGAATCTGAAACTGGCTAATGCATGCTGTCTTTAAGTGGATTTAGTCTAATAGCTTGAGTCATGACCTTCTGCACATGTTTTTCTTTTAAAGCCAATGGTTAATGACTTGAATTATTGTGAGTGTTATGTTATTGGTTTAGCTGTTATACATTGCATGGTTTTACCATTGCTCTTATTTACCATGGATTGGGATGTCTGAAATCAAATTCAAAATGAAACCTGTCATAAACTATAATCGAAACAGGGCTGTTATCAATGTCATGTGTATGGATTGTTGAAAAATCTATTAGAGCTACTATGGGAGTGCACATGAGTGCTGTTTGGATGGCTTAGATGATGGTGATTTTCTAGGTCTTTGATTTTGTTGTGCAAAATGTTATGTAGTTTGAAATGGCCATGTGAAGGTTTGACATATCATGTATGCTGCAGGTTTGGCTCACCTGTTAAGCTGTTATGATATCATTGTTGTAGGGCAAATATGGGAGCAGGAAGTGCCAAGTGAATTCTCACAACTGGTCATTGCAGGTAGTGTTTGGATTGAAATCATGTTGAGTTAGGTTGGTGACCTATTGAACCTGTTGTAGGTGGTGCTTTAATGTGCTCACTATGGTAATGTGTAGGTTTAGGTTGATGATTAGCTTATCCTTCAGTTGGCTCAGGTTTTGTATCAAGCTGCTGCTCTGCCTAAATTTCCCATGCTTGCTAACTTTGCCATGAAGGTATGAATGTTGTTATTATATGTTGGTGCTTTAAAAGGTTGCAGGTCTACTCATGAGCTTTGTTTCCATTTCTTTGCATTAATTGCTTAACCTGCTATGATGATAGCCCTTGTGGCTTGTGCATGCTGTTGTTCCCTGTTGGTTATGACTTTGGTTGGTAAAGTTGTTCTCTAGGTAGGCTCGTGGATTGAATGCATTATGAATGGAACTTGTTAAACTTTTGACAATTTAACTGTGGTGTGGTATTTCTGTAGTCTTGTGGTGCAATGTTTAGTTGCACTAATGTTACTATTTGACTAATGGTGTGCAGGAGATTATTGTGGCATGGAGCTGGCATGATGTAGTCCAGTTGTGGCTTTAGTTTCATGGAAAGTGGTTATGTTGTGCTGCAAGGGAATCTCATGGTCTTGTTGTTGTAGAACTACTTATGCATTGCTAGATCTAGTGTGTGAAACATATTGTGGACTGACATGATAGGATAAAAAGGAATGACCTGCTGCTTGTGATGTATTGCAGGTTTTGTTTTTGTTGGTCCATCATTATGCTGCTCATGGTATGTAATGCTTGATGATCCATTTCATGTCTTAAATTCACATTACATTCATGACTTGTATTCTGTAGCATGGAGTCATTGTCTTGATTTTGATGTATTGCAAACTTCATGGTTGCATGTTTCTGTCTTGGTTTTTCAGCAAGACAATCCATCTTCTAGCTTGGTTCAACTTGTGTGTAACATGGTATGGAATGTAGCATCCCTGTTTGTAGTATCATGATCAAAATGGATTGGTGTCTTAATGTGTGAAGTTGTTCTTGCATTGCAGGTTCATATTGGCCTTAAGTCACAAAGGCATGGTTATGCCAAATGATTGATTGGAACATAAATGTCAGGGATCTGATGCTGTTATTTAGAACATGTCTTGATGAATCCTCTGTTAGCATATGTGATTCTAAGACTCTACTGCATTCATGTGGTATGTTATGGCTTACTTGACACAATATGTTATGGCTTAGCTGGATTTCAAGGTGTTAGTATGCCACGATAATTAGCTAATTAGGATTACCCTACACTCTTGCTGCCACTAACTGGTGTGTGGATGAACACAGGTGACCGTCCCTTGATATCCCAAGGACCAAGCGTGATACTACTTTGGATGTGTTTCTCTTGGAATTGCCTTCATTTGCTAGTTTTCCATGGGGCTGCAGGATAGTTTGCTGCAGAATTGGTATTGTCAGCATCAGGTATGTGAATGCTGCAATATTTGTGGTATGTTGCAGCTTCTACTTATACATTTCTGACTGGACATGCTTAACATTTCCTGATTTCTTTTGCAGCTTGACAATGGTGCTGGTGATGGTGGAGGATTGTTGAATGGTCTGCTGCGGTAACAGGGCAAAAACTTTTGCACAATAGGTTACCATGTGATGAATTCATGTTTTCCTTTGTAACTTGCCATGTTGCTTTTGGATTAAGCATTTAATGATGGATTCATTAGTATCACATTGTGTTGTGTTAAGGCCATTAGGACTTGGTTTGGGGCAGACCAAAACCAAGGTTTGATAAGCCAAAATGTCAAGTAAGGCATGATATGCATGAGGTTGAACATAAGACCACTTACTTGGAAATGAAGCAACAAAAAGAAAACACAACCAACATGGAAAATGGATGAAGAATCAAGGCAAAAGGCTAGATTAGGTTTTGGATGGTCAAAAGATGGGTGCGTTGACTTTGGTCAAAGTTGACTAAAAAGTCAACTATTGACCAAAGTCAAGAATTGGTCAAAGTTCAATTTTTTTTTGTATTTTTCTTGTAAATGGATATTTAATGGATGATTATGGGTGAATTTATGGTTTTAGGAATTTGGGTTGACTTTGGTCAAAGTTGACCAAAAAGTCAATTGTTGACCAAAGTCAACATTTGGTCAAAAGTTGCCAAGGCTTGTAATTTTTCATGTAAAAATCAATGTGATGAATTTAAAATGGTTTGAAATGGATTAACAATGGTTTAAAATTGGTTTCCAAATTGGTTTTATTTTTGTACATGTATGCTTGATTTTGAAATGAAATGAACATGACTTGACTGGTAACATGCATTAACATGGTTTATGAACAAAGCTATGACTTGATGGAATAAGACTAAGGTTTGAATGAAAGAACAACCATGAATCAATAAGCATGACCTACAACTAGATTGTAACACAATAGGTGTTGGTTGTTTGGAAGACCAAGGCCATAAATGCACTAACAATCAAATGGACAAATGAGACTAAGATGGATTCAAGACCAATTCCCAAATGAGACCACACTAAGATTGGACCATGTACATTGACAATGGGTGAAAAGTGGGTGACATTAGGGTTATGGATGTTACTAGATGAAAAGTCAAGCCATATAGTCCATCAAGACCATTCTCTCCTTGATTAGGGTTTCCATGAGGCCTTCCCCTCAAGCAAGTCCTTTGAACAAAACCATATGCTTCAACAATAAGTATTCCAATGTATGAGCCTTCATTAGGGTTTTGATGGCCAAGACAAGATTCAGAGAAGCTCCATAGGATTCCATCATTATATCTTGAGGAATTAGGGTTTTGAAGACCCCTGAGGATTTCCTGGACAACCCCTTATTGAATCCATGCCTCCACCACCAAAAAATTAGGGTTTCACATCCCCTATGATTGGTGAGATAGTCAGACCCTGCTTTTGACACTTGATCTCCATACAAACCCTAGCTTTACAAGCCAAAAGTTTTGAATCCACGGTGATCCACCACTGAAGGAATGATGCATATGAATGAATTATGAATGTATACAAATGATCCCCAATTCAAGTGGTTGGATGAAAAACTAGGAAAAAGGGAGGGCAAATTTTGGGGTCAACAGTTATGCATTCAAATATCCATAATTCCTTTCATTAAATCATTCACTTTCATGATTTCATTCATATTTATATTCATTCCTTTCATTAAATCATTCATTCAAGGTTCAAAATTTTCTCATTCACATCCATGATTAATTCACTTTAATGCATAATTCATTCATTCATTCCCAATCACTTTTCATTCATGTTTTAAGTCATTCATTCATATTCCAAAATCAAGTTATTCATTCATATTTCTAAATCAAGTCATTCATTCATATTCAACCAAACCATGTACAATAAATTTCTCATGCCTTTCAAATAAATCAATTGAAATTGTCGTACAAAAAAGAAACTCCATGAAAGTTACAAAGGTTTATTCATTCACTTGGAACTTCATACAAATATTATGAAGCATGAATACAAACATATTCTAAGGCTATTGGTTCCAAAGTTCTCTTTGGATTCCCTAGGCCCTCCTCCCTAATTTCCAAGCTATACACACCATGGAACCATCTTTTCATTCACCTTCAAGCTTTAAAATCTTTTGGTCATCAAGTTCTTACTTAAAGCTGCTCTTTGATATCTTGTCATGATGAACCATGCCCATTACCATGCACCTAGAAGCATAGAATCCAAAATGTCAAATATACATGAGTGTCAAGTTTCATAACTAACACACAAAAAAAGATGAGCACAAATACAATTGAAAGAAATATGCAACACAATCCTAATTTCACTACAGCAAAGTACAGACAAATCCTGCACAATACCATATCTTATTTCCACTACAATTTTCCAACTCATTTGTATCAGTAATTCACACACTATCCTAATCCTATTTCACACTATAAACCCTAAAAGAACACTATAAATATAGAGATGATTTTAACTCGTGAAGAGGATCATTAGAAAAGAACCCTAGCCTCCAAAATATTTTACTCTAATACAGACACCAAAAGACCTAAACTGCAACTCATAAAAGCTCTCCATATAAAGTTAACAGAGCTTCAAATTGAAGTTCTAGTTAACTTAAGTTTGAACCTCATCACAAGAAAACGACAACACAATAACAGATAACAGAAAAAGAGAAAATATAGAACATCCAAAGTTTACCTGAAAATCATATCGTCGATGACTTCTTCGCCCTTATTGTTAGTTCCCTTGCTCCTTAACATTGTTTTCAGTGTTTTTCATGTAATTAACTTCTATTTTGAAATTGATTGTAACTAAGAATAATAGATCAGAGTATAGGATGTGAGGGTTAAGGGTTCGAGTTTGTTTTCACTTGCTTGTTCCCATGTGATGCTTACTTGTACATGATTGATATGTAGCCATTAACATGGTTCCTAGCTCAATGTTGAGGTTTCAATTTCCAGCTCGGTTTCAAACACATTTATGGATGTGATGCTATTTTCTTTGTTTGATTCAAGATTTGGAACTTGATCTCGTATTGGCTTTCAACCATAATTTTGTTTTTTGTTTCTTTTTTGCATTTAATGTTAAATATATAGTTGGTTCTAGAGAATATATTTGCTGGGAGAGTAGGAGGGCGATTGGGATGAAAAAGGAAGAGAGTTTTTCTTCATGACTGGATTGAGCAATCAATTTCTAGTGAGAAAGAAAAGGGTAAGCGTTGATTTGAAAAGAAGATAGGGTTTATGTGGATTTTGAGCAATCTTTACTTCCTTTTGTTTTTCTATTTTGGATCATTTCGGGATCTGCATCAGGTTCTATGACCTGCACCAGCTTGGAGTTGGGCTAGAGACCTTGGGTGTCTCTCTCCCTTTTTTATGTTGGGCCTCATCACCTTGTAGCTACCATTTGACACCCCAGTCCCATTTTGTTTTAGTTTCTTTGTGATTTGGTTCAATTAGAAAAAGAGCTAAAACCTTTTTATTACAAAATACTTTATTTTTTTCTATTTATAACAAATACTTCAATTATTATTTTTTCTTTTTTATAATAAATAATAATTTTTTAAAAACAACTTATTAAGTAAGAGTTTTAGATTTTAATGTAAATATTTAGCTTTTTTTAACCCTTTTCCTTCATCAAGAGTGGAATTTTGTTTAAATGATGTTAGACGCATGATTTAGGTTTCTCTTACCAAATAATGTTTCAAAAGTCTAAAAAGTATTTCTAAAGAGGTTAGTACTTAGAATTAATTTTGACATGTTTGTGCTTGATTTGCTTGCTGTTTGCTAATGGCGCGAATGCTTGTTTGTTATAGAATTGTCTATCTCTTTTGTATTGGAAAATTAATTGTTAAAAAAGATGTCAACAGACATAATAAAGTCAATCTTTCAAATAATAACAAACACTTGATCAATATCAAGTTAATTTTCAAAATCTCATTTTTGAAACTTTTTTCAAACTATTCTTCAACCATTTTCAAATCACTTTCTATTCGCAAATCAAAACTCGATTAACATCGAGCCATTTCCCAATTCAAAAAATAAAATACCTAATCATACTTAAACACCATTTCAAAGGGTGAAAAGGGAGATGGTTTATAGCCTTCGATTCCTCTCCTCAATTGTTTGGATACTAGTTGTCTTACTCGACCATTCAAACAATTGTCATCTATTAAAAAAATTCCAATCCTTCACCTCAAACATTTTCCTTAACTAAACCTAACAAACTCATTTTCATAATAACTCAGACGAAAAAAGGAGATGGTCTAGGGCCTTATATTCCCTTCCTGTGCTTGGATACGAGTTGCCTTTCTCGACCATCTGAGTATTCGTCGTCTATCAAAAATACCTTAACAATATTCAAACTCTTTTTGCAATTAAGGGTGAAAAGGGAGATGGTATGGAGCCTTCTATTCCTCTTCTCGATTATTTGGATACGAGTTGCCTTACTCGGCCAGTCGAGAAATCATCATCTAACAAAACACTCGACAAATCAAAAAACTTTTTTTTAAATGAAAGATATTTCGTCTCGAGATGATGCAAAACAATGATTCATCCATAATCGTGTGAGTTGAGATAAGTGACATTTTCCCGTGAACGTTGATATGTAGAAATGCATTCAAATTGATGCAAATCCCTGCTCCTCACCTATTTTGGGTAGCAAACAATGTTTTTCCGTCGATTGAGACAAAATAGCTTTCACTAAAAATCGACTAACATAAAACATTTTTTTTACCCAGAACTACATAACCTTGAGTTCTCCACTGCATCCAAAGATACGTAGGAGTGAGATCCAAAGTCTCTTCAGGCACCCTAATAAAAAATAAACCTTTTAGTCTTATTCTTATTTCCTTTTAATAACTCGAGAAGCCTAACATTTCTAAGCTAACACTAACGTGCATAACTAACCAAACGATTCATGCTGAGTACAATGGACGTGAGAGGTGCTAATACCTTCCCCTTGCATAATCGACTCATGAACCCTTATTTGGTTGCGTCTACCATAATCCTTGTCATTCTTTTAGAGGTTTGATCGATATTTTACCTTTCCCTCTTTAGGAATAAATAAAGTTTGGTGGCGAATCTGTTAGTCCATCCCACGAGCGTGCGATTGCGTTTTACAAGCGCCGTGTTCTAATTTTTAGAGGTACGACAATTATGAACAAAACAAAATTATTTATCATCAAACAACACATACAACATCCTTTATCTATAAAATCATAAGATACCCTTAAGATTAACACAACACATTTATCAAACATACCTCAATAATAACATTTATCAACATATCTAACTAAATCATCAACATTGTTTAACAAAAAAGTGTGAACCAAATCATAAGCTTATGGACAAAATAAAACCATTTATCAACAAACAACATAATCAACCTAATTTATATACAAAATCATAAATTATCCTTAACATTAGCATAACACATTTATCAAACATACCTCAACAACAATATTTATCAACATACCTAAAAAAATAATCAACATACTTCAACAAAAAATATGTAAACCATATCATATGCTTATGAAAAAACAACACAAACAACACATTTTATATACAAAATCACAAACTAACCTTAATATTAACACAATACATTTAACAAACACACCTCATCTTACAAAGAATGGAGTTTTGAAAAGAAACTGTTAACATACGTACCTTTACTTGAAATGATTTATGGAAAACAAAAACAAAGATATGTTGAAGTTATATCGGAGTTTCGTGACACCTTCCATTGATTCATACTAGTTTGAGAAGTTATGTTGGATTTTTGTGAAGTTAAGATGAAGTTTTGAGAGATTCGGAAGAGGCAAGAGAAGTTGGAGTTTCTCACATACAACACAGTATGTTCTGAAGTGAAGTAAGTTAGCTTAAATAGATAAACTATTTCATCCTTTTAACTTTGCAAATTTTGGTTCACATCGAACATTTCTAACATAATTCTGAAGTTGATGTCGCACCATCACTTCCAACACATCTACAAAATCATTTGGATAAAGTTCAACCATCATGAATAACTTTTTCACATCAAAAGTTGCAAATGACGACGAGGGAATCAAACATGAAACACATCGTAAAAACTCAGTATTCTCTTCATCAAACATAACATTCAGCTCATGCAACTGCAAATCTAAAACACTAAATAAATAATCATGCTTATAATGATGCAAATTAGAAACAATATACGTTGTAGCGTATCATCTAGGTTTCTTCCCTTGTAATACCATGCATCATCCATATCAGGCAAATCAATATCATGCTTATTGCAAATTTCCATAAGCTTAGATATAAGTTCTATCCATCCATCATTCCACATTTCTTGTAATTCATGTTTGGTAACAATGATAAGTCATTGTTCCGTTACAAAACCATAAATTGTTGGAGATTTAGTGGTGTGGTGAAGAATAATGGATCCGAGTTTTCGATGCGAAGGAGTAGGGGATTGATCTGCAAGGTTATCACTTCAAAGCTCAAATCGGTATGTGAAGAAGAATATTGAATGAAATTTGAAATTAAAATTATGTACCTGAAATTAATGTGCATTCTCTTTATATAATGAAGTGTTATAAAACCCACTATTTGATAGACGCGTGATGAAAGAAGTCATTAGATATATCTTAGATTTATATTATCCGTATGTAATTCTCCCATACTACGAATATTCTAAACGAATTGTAACACCTTCTACCTAATATTGGATATATATATATATATATATATATATATATATATATATATATATATATATATATATATATATATATATATATATATATATATATAATTCTGATGTGTGTAGCCATACTATGCCTCAAGGTTTTTATAAGCGATGTCCGAATCTTTACGAGAAAATGGACAAAATGAAGGATCATTTTCTTGAGCTGCGCAAGGAATTGAAGACGTTGAGAGGGAAGGATTTGTTTGGGAAGAGTGCTACTGAGTTATGTCTGGTGCCGAATGTGAAGATTCCGGTGAAATTCAAAGTGTTTGACTTTGAAAAGTACAGAGGGAACACATGTCCGTTCAATCATCTAGTGATGTATGCCCGCAAGATATCTACCCAAAATGACAATGATCAAATGTTAATTCACTATTTCCAAGACAGTTTGACCGGTGTTGCGCTACGTTGGTATATGGGGTTGGACAGTGCAAGCTTTCACACTTTGAACGACTTGGGAGAAGCTTTTGTCAAGCAGTATAAGTACAACATGGATATGGCACCTGATATAGACCAGCTGAGGTCTATGTCTCAGAAGGATAAAGAAACATTCAAAGAGTATGCACAAAGGTGGAGAGAATTGGCTGCTCAGATCACTCCTCCTCTAGAGGAGAAAGAGATGACAAAGATCTTTCTGAAGACCCTGAGTTCATTTTATTATGAACGTATGATTGCTAGTGCCCCCAGTGACTTGTATATTCTTTTCTCATCATCCCATTCGTGTTTGCACAATAAATATTTCATAAACAAATAAACTTTTTATACAACAAGTGTGAAAAGGGCTCCCTAGGAGTACCTAGGACGTTTTGGGTGCCTAACACCTTCCCATTGCGTAATTTACCCCTTACCCCGATCTCTGATCTTTCATTAGTTTTCTATGTGTAAAACTTCTTAGGCTTTTGTTCGCTTTTTAGCCATTCCTTTGGATAAATAAAAGTGCGGTGGCGACTCGATTTCTTTGTATGCTTTGCTTTTGGTTTAATCAATAAATCATAAAGTGACGAATACACCGCTACAGAAAAGTGGCGACTCTGCTGGGGACAAATCCTTGGTGGTATTGCCTACTTTTCACCCTTGTTGTGTGATATTGTTATTTGTTATATGACATATTTTTGTATAATTTGGGATAACTGTATTGATTGTAATGTTTGAATTGCTTGATATACAATTGCTGTTTGCTTTGGTGATCTCTGTGAGATGAGTTCTATACCCAAACTCGAGTGCACCTTAGGATAGGAGAATGGCATAGTCTTGTCGACTGGTGTGGAGTATTCCTTAGCCAGTTGACTTGCGAGTCCATTCACTTGGTGGAGATCATGTTGGATTTATAATGTCACACAAGTTATTTGTGGTTAGGCATTATTCTTTCAATCATGCGCCTTAGAAGCCAAGGACCTCAGTTTACCAAGCCCATCTTGGCCTATTTTTAGGACGTAGTGCGGAGGTCATTCATATGTCAGATCTGATGCGATTGTTACGCGATACTACACTCATAAGAGTTTCTCTTGAGAATATTGTTGGAATACGAGTATTCGTTCCTCCGATAATATCCGAAAGATGGGACGATGATTATGGGAACCTCTGGTAGAACATGTCTGGCAGGTTTAAACCCTAGTACACTCCCTTTGGGTGGTTCTTAACCGAGACTCCATGCTCGTGACTCTCAGCAAACCCGTGATTCATGGTTGAGTCGTTCAGACAACCTTAATATCAATGGAACTTGGGTGTTGATAAGGTAAAAACCATAATCCACTAAAACAGATGGTTGATATTAAGGATGTTTGAGCCGGTTCATGTACCGTTAATATCAATGGAACTTGGGTGTTGATAAGGTGAAAACCATAATCCACCAAAATGGATGATTGATATTAGGGATACAATGAGCTTTCCCATGACCTTTGTCTGGTGTGACTTGCTTGATCCTTGAGTGTGATTGTTGCATTCATGCATTCATGCATTCATCTGCATTCATGTCATCAGAAAAATGAGAAAATTTTCAAGGAACTTAAAAGGGTTTATTTGCAAAAATTTTCAGACATGGAAAGACCGAAAAGGCATACAAAGAAGTACAGCTTTAGACAACCTGATGTGGAAGAGTTAAGGAATCTGACATCTTATGTATTATATCCCTTGGGTTTCAAAGCTCGCTATGGGAAGCTTCTGCCTCTGTTGACTACTCAGGTTGATGAGGGACTGATGAGTACTTTGGCTCAGTTTTATGATCCTCTGTATCACTGCTTCTCCTTTCTGGACTTCCAGTTGCTGCCTACCTTGGAGGAGTATTCTCATCTGTTGGGTATTCCTATTCTGGATCAGGTGCCGTTCAGTGGCCTAGAGAGTATTCCGACCGCTCGCGAGATGGCGAATTTGTTGCACATAGATGAATCTTTGATTAAAGCTAATCTGACTACCAAAGGTGGAATTCAGGGTCTTCCTTCTGAGTTCCTCATCGCTCAAGCTACCTTTTATGGGAAGGCCAGGAGTGAGGATGCCTTTGAGGCTTTATTTGTGTTGCTCATCTATGGATTGGTATTATTTCCCAACTTCGATAAATTTGTGGATGTGAACGCCATTAGGATCTTCTCAGTTCTTAATCCCGTTCCGACTTTGTTGGGTGATGCCTATGTCTCTTTGCACCAGAGGAATGCAAAGGGTGGAGGAGTTATTGTGTGCTGTTTGCCTCTGCTGTATAAGTGGTTTATTTCTCACTTGCCGCAGACAGTCACTTTTAAGGAGAACAAGGGATGTCTACGGTGGTCTCAGAGACTTATGTCTCTCACTAATGATGATATCTCTTGGTATGATCGCGTGTATGATACTGTGCAGATTATTGATTATTGTGGTGAATTCCCTAATGTGCCTCTTCTTGGTACATGTGGAGGGATCAGCTACAATCCTATATTAGCACGTCGTCAGCTTGGGTTCCCCCTAAAGGATAAACCTCATAACATTCTGTTAGAAGGTGTGTTCTTTCAGGAGGGTAAATATCCCCAAGGCCTGAAAGCCAGGATGGTCCGCGTTTGGCGCAATATTCATAAGAAGGGTAGGAATGAATTGGGTCCGAAGAACTGCATTGCTTTGGAGCCATATACCTCTTGGGTCAGACAGAGAGCTGCTGTATACCTTATGCCATATGATCATCCGAGACCTACACCGTTGGATGTGGCTGGGACTTCAACCCTCCCCACCCAAGATGTAGAGGAGTTGAGAGAAGAGGACCTTTCACGTGCTTGGACCCGTGAAAGAGAAGAGTTGCTTCATCAGCTTAAGGAGAAGGACGCTCTGATTGAGTTTCTCGAGCACCAGGTGATTGATGATCCGGATGATACTTGGACTTCTCTGCTTCCTCAGTCTTCCAAGTTCTGGAAAAGGAAGTATGATCGACTTGCAAAAGAGAAAGCGGATATGGAAGCAACCTATGAGAGAGAGATCAAGAAGCTGTGTGCATCTCGTCTTCCAGTGTCCCGAGCTTCTAGGGATCCATAAGATGTTTATTTTCCCTTTCCCTTGTAATGATAAAAAATGTTGTACTTCTTTGTTTGAATATATTGATGAGATATTTTCCATATGAAATTAAAATGCTTTAAATATTCAAAAATTGCAAATAATGCCCTAAAAGGTTCCTTGAAAATAAAAATAAAGCATCTGCACAAACATTTCATGCATCATTTTGCATAAGCAGGTATCTTGTTCTTGGTCTTCTTGCCTGTGGCCTAACTCTGTGCTCTTCATTTATTTTGAAGACAAGCTGACTCACCGGTATTATACCAGAGCCAATTCTGCTAGAGTGATGGATCAGTTAGAACAAGTGAACAGAGAATTGAAGGAAGAGGTCGCTCGTCTGAGTGCTCTGATGGAGCAGTTTCTGTCTGCTCAGAATCAACCTTCTCCACCTCCTGCAACTCCTCCCCAGAGGACGGTTATATTTGAAGTCGCTGCTCCGACTGTGCCAGCCACCAGTGCTCACTTCATGCCTAATGCCATGCCAGCCGGGTTTCCTTGGGGTATGCCTCCGGGTTTCATGCCAGATATTCCTGCTCTGACTTTTGCTCCTATACCGGCATCTAGCCCGATCCTTGCTGCTGCTCCTCCTGTCGTGCATACCATTCCTAGGGTAGACGACACCATCTATCATTCTGAGCCGTCTGAGGGCCCAGATGTCAATGAGAAGATGGACGCAATGAATGATCAATTCCTTGAGCTGCGAAAGGAATTGAAGACCCTTCGAGGGAAGGATTTGTTTGGCAAGTCTGCTGCTGAACTTTGCCTTGTTCCCGGTGTTAAGATTCCGATCAAGTTCAAAGTGCCTGACTTTGAAAAATATAAAGGGAACACCTTCCCTCTTGCTCACCTGGTCATGTATGCCAGGAAAATGTCTACGCAAACTGATAATGATCAACTTCTGATTCATTATTTCCAGGATAGTTTGTCCGGTGCGGCTCTTCGCTGGTATATGAGCCTTGATAGTGCAAACATCTGATCCTTCAATGATCTTGGCGAAGCCTTCGTCAAGCAATATAAATATAATGTTGATATGGCGCCTGACCGTGATCAACTCAGGGCCATGTCTCAGAAGGATAAAGAGACATTTAAGGAGTACGTCCAGAGGTGGCGAGAGTTGGCTGCTCAGATTACTCCTCCGCTAGAAGAGAAAGAGATGACTAAGATCTTTTTGAAGACTCTTAGTTCTTTTTATTATGAGCGGATGGTAGCGAGTGCTCCCTCTGATTTCACCGAGATGGTGAACATGCGGATGCGTCTGGAGGAAGGAGTCCGGGAAGGACGTTTGTCAAAGGATGAGAGCTCTTCTAAACGGTATGGGGCGTTTAAGAAGAAAGATGGGGAGGCACATGCTGTGCAGTCCCATGCTAAACCAAGAAGACCCTCTGTTCAGAGGAAGCCAGTACGTCGTGCCGGCAACCAGCACCAGGTGGCTCATATAGCACCTGTTTTCAGAGATAATTCGCAGTATCAACAGCCTAGTCAGCATCAGCATCAGCAACAACCTCAATATCAGCAGCAACACCGTCCACAGCAACAGGCTTACCAGCCTCGTGGCAGCACTAGTAGCAAAGCTAATCTGAATTATGATAGGAAGAAGATCAGCTTCGATCCCATTCCTATGTCGTATGCTGAATTGTATCCTTCCTTGTTGGAGAGAAAACTGGTTACTCCAAGGGATCCTCCAGCTGTGCCTGCGAACCCGCAATGGTGGTATAAGCTAGATCAACACTGTGTTTATCATTCCGGTGCTCCGGGACACAATATTGAGAATTGCTATCCGTTGAAGACTAAGGTGCAAGACCTTATTCGATGCGGCATTCTGAGCTTTGAGGACTCAAGCCCCAATGTTACAAAGAACCCATTGCCCGAGCATAGGAAATCAATGAATATGGTCCAGGGGTGCCCTGGGAAATATAAAGTCAAATATGTCAGTCATATTAGACGGTCATTGGTCGAATTACATCGTTTGTTGTGTCAATACAGCTATATGGAGCATGACCATGACAAATTCCGCATCTGCTCTGCTAATAGACTGGGTTGTAACCAAGTGCGTAGAGAACTTCAAGAACTGCCAGATGAAGGAACCATAGAGATTCTTCAGAATCGAAATATTGATGAAGACGAACCAGAAGTGAACGTTATCTCTCCTGTGTTCAAGCTTCCTGAGCCTATTGTCATCCGTTATGATGGTAGCAAGCCGAAGGTCTCTCCTTCATTAGTAATCAAGCCTGCAGGCCCTGTGCCTTATTCTTCCGATAGAGCTATTCCGTTCCGATATAATCCCGTTGCTGTGGAAGATGGGAAGGAAGTGCCGTTGCCTTCAACCGCCGTGGTTAATATTGCTGACGTGAGCGGGTTGACCCGTAGTGGTCGTGTGTTTTCTGCACCCCCGAAGCCTCACGTTGCTTCTGATTCTGTTGAGCGTCCAGTTGGGACTGCTGTGAGTGTTTAGAATCCGGCACTTGCTGTTGCCAAACCCTCCTCTATACAAAAGACTCCTACTTCTTCTGTTGGCCCTAGTGGCACTGTGAATGAAGATTGTGATGAGATACTGAGGCTCATCAAGAAGAGTGAGTACAATGTTGTAGACCAGCTTCTACAAACGCCATCCAAAATCTCCGTATTATCGCTGCTGCTGAATTCAGAACCCCATAGGGAGGCTCTACAGAAAGTTTTGGATCTGGCCTATGTTGATCACGATGTCACGATAGAACAATTTGATAGTATAGTTGTAAACATTACTGCTTGCAACACTTTGAGTTTCTGTGACGCTGATCTCCCTGAGGAGGGAAGAGACCACAATATGGCTTTACATATCTCTATGAATTGCAAGTCTGATGCCATGTCCAACGTGCTGGTGGACACTGGATCATCTTTGAATGTATTTCCGAAAACCACGCTCTCAAGATTGTCGTATCAGGGGCCTCCCATGAGGCAGAGTGGTGTTGTTGTGAAGGCTTTTGATGGGTCGCGTAAGACCGTGATTGGGGAAGTTGATCTCCCAATCAAGATTGGACCAAGTGATTTCCAAGTTACCTTCCAGGTTATGGATATCCACCCATCTTATAGCTGTCTCCTTGGTAGACCATGGATTCACGAGGCTGGCGCCGTGACATCCACCCTACACGCGAAGCTGAAATTCGTCAAGAATAAGAAACTGGTTGTGGTAGGGGGAGAAAAGGCTCTCCTGGTTAGCCACTTGTCTTCTTTCTCGTATATTGACGTTGAGGATGAAGTTGGAACGCCTTTCCAAGCTTTATCTATTGACGATCCAATCGAGAAGAAGTCTCTTTCATTTGCTTCCTATCGTGATGCGAAACTGGCCATTGAATGTGGTGCAGTTGCTGGTTTGGGGAAGATGATTGAGCTTGAAGACAATAAATCCTGGGCTGGCATTGGCTATTCGTCTGGGGCATTCAATAAGAAAGGTTTGTTCAAGAGCGGAGGTTTCATCCATGCTGATCAGTCTGAAGAAACTGCTGCTATCTTGGAAGAGGATGCAGAGGACTTGAGCAACTTCATCATACCTGGTGGTGTCTGCCCCAATTGGGTCGCTGTAGATGTTCCTACAGTCATTCATAGATCAGAGTAATGATTCACTTTGTTCAAAACCCTTCTCCCATGCCAAAAGGAGAAGTGATGACATTGTTGGCAGCATTTATACAATGATATTTTCATTCAATTAATGCATTGTTAAACATTTGTTTTTCCATTTGTTTTCACTTTTTTCTTTTTTTGCATGAAATCAGTGATCACAAAAAACATAAAAACAAGAATAAAAGCAATCCTTTTTCATCTGCATAATGGTTTGCTTGTTTAAATTCTAAAGTTTTTCATTAACCAAAATCATTATGCAGGTTGATTCTAAAACCCATTGAATATAACGATCCAACGCCATCTCCCAATTTTGAATTCCCTGTATTCGAGGCAGAGGAAGATGATGTTGAAGGGATTCCCGATGAGATCACCCGTCTCCTTGAGCACGAGAAGAAGATCATTCAGCCGCATCTAAGGCTTGGAAACAGTCAACTTGGGGTCTGAAGATTGTGTTCGTATGGTGAAGATTGGGGCACTCCTTGAAGAGTCTGTCAAGAAGGGGTTGATCAGCTTGCTACGAGAATATTCCGATATCTTTGCTTGGTCGTATGAAGACATGCCGGGTCTAGATACAAATACCGTGCAACATTTCCTGGCTTTGAAACCTGAGTGCGTGCCTGTGAAGCAGAAGCTCAGAAGAACTCATCAAGATATGGCAGTAAAGATCAAAGAGGAAGTTCAGAAGCAAATTGATGCGGGGTTTTTGGTGACTTCTACATATCCTCAATGGGTGGCCAACATTGTGCCTGTTCCTAAGAAGGACGGAAAAGTCCGTATGTGTCTTGATTACAGAGATTTGAATAAAGCTAGTCCGAAAGATGATTTTCCTCTACCACACATTGATATGTTGGTAGACAATACAGCTAAATTCAAAGTCTTTTCGTTTATGGATGGATTTTCCGCTTATAATCAAATCAAGATGGCACCCGAAGATATGGAGAAGACAACATTCATCACACCTTGGGGAACATTCTGTTATCGAGTGATGCCCTTCGGTCTGAAGAACGCCGGAGCCACGTATCAACGAGCTATGACTACCTTGTTTCATGATATGATGCACAAGGAGATAGAGGTCTATGTTGATGATATGATTGCTAAATCCCAAACGGAAGTTGAACATATTGAGCATTTGTTGAAACTTTTTCAGCATCTGAGGAAGTTTAGACTTCACCTGAATCTGAACAAATGTACATTTGGAGTCCGTTCCGGCAAGTTGTTGGGTTTTGTTGTCAGCGAGAAGGGTATTGAGGTTGATCCTGCAAAGGTCAAAGCAATACAAGAGATGCCTGCACCCAAAACTGAGAAGCAAGTTCGAGGTTTTCTTGGCCGCTTGAACTACATTTCCAGATTTATATCCCACATGACTTCCACATGTGCGCCAATATTCAAGCTCCTCCGGAAAGATCAGTCTCATGATTGGACCGAGGATTGCCAGAAAGCTTTCAACAGTATCAAAGAGTATCTGTCTGAACCTCCGATCTTGTCTCCGCCTGTGGAAGGAAGACCTCTGATTATGTATCTGACTGTTCTTGAAGACTCGATGGGTTGTGTACTCGGTCAGCAAGATGAATCAGGGAAGAAAGAATCTGCTATTTACTACCTCAGTAAGAAGTTCACTGATTGTGAGTCTCGGTACTTTATGCTTGAGAGGACGTGTTGTGCTTTGGCTTGGGCTGCTAAGCGTTTGCGCCAGTACATGATAAATCATACCACTTGGTTGATATCCAGAATGGATCCAATTAAGTATATCTTCGAGAAGCCTGCTTTAACTGGGAGGATTGCCCGTTGGCAGATGTTGTTGTCTGAGTATGACATCGAGTATCGAGCTCAGAAAGCTATCAAAGGTAGTATCTTGGCTGACCATTTAGCGCACCAGCCGATTGAAGATCATCAGTCTGTTCAGTATGACTTCCCAGATGAGGAGATTCTGTATTTGAAAATGAAAGATTGTGATGAGCCTACACTTGATGAAGGTCTGGAACCTGGTTCCAGATGGACGATGGTGTTTGATGGCGCTGTGAATCAGTATGGAAATGGAATTGGGGCAGTGATCATTACTCCTCAAGGTTCTCATATTCCATTTACAGCAAGGCTAACTTTCAAATGCACGAATAATATGGTTGAGTACGAAGCCTGTATTATGGGACTGGAAGAATGCATTGATTTAAGAATCAAGCATCTTGATGTGTATGGTGATTCGGCCCTGGTTGTTAATCAGATCAAGGGTGAATGGGAGACGAATCAGCCTGGTCTCATTCTGTACAGAGATTATGCAAGAAGGATTTCAACGTTCTTTACAGAAGTTGACTTTCATCATATTCCTCGAGAGGATAATCGGATGGCAGATGCCCTTGCTACGCTTGCTTCCATGATTGTGGTTAGACGGTGGAACGATGTCCCCAATATTACTGTGATGTTCTTGGATAGATCAGCTCACATATTTGCAGTTGAAGAAGTGAAAGATGACAAGCCTTGGTATTTTGATATCAAGAATTTCCTCCAGAACCAGGCCTACCCGCCTGGGGCATCTGTGAAAGATAGGAAAACTTTGAGAAGGTTGTCAGGCAGTTTCTACCTCAGTGGTGAAGTGCTTTACAAGAGAAATTTTGATATGGTTTTGCTCAGATGCATGGATAGACACGAAGCAAACCTGTTGATGACTGAGGTCCATGAGGGTTCATTTGGTACTCATTCCAATGGACATGCCATGGCTAGAAAGATGTTGAGAGCAGGCTACTATTGGTTGACAATGGAGTCTGACTGCTGCAAATATGTGAAGAAATGCCACAAATGTCAGATTTATACGGATAAGATTCATATTCCTCCGACACTTCTGAATGTGATTTCATCACCATGGCCTTTCTCTATGTGGGGAATTGACATGATCGGCATGATTGAGCCGAAAGCATCCAACGGACACAGGTTTATTCTCGTAGCAATTGATTACTTCACCAAATGGGTTGAGGCCGCTTCGTATGCGAATGTGACCAGACAGGTGGTTGTGAAGTTTATCAAGAATCAGCTGATTTGCCGTTATGGTGTGCCAGATAAGATCATTACTGATAATGGATCTAATATGAATAATAAGATGATGGATGAGTTGTGCGCTGAGTTCAATATTGCACACCATAATTCCTCTCCTTACAGACCCAAGATGAATGGGGCTGTTGAAGCTGCTAATAAGAATATCAAGAAGATTATCCAGAAGATGACAGTCACGTACAAAGATTGGCATGAGATGCTACCATTTGCTTTGCATGGATATCGTACATCTGTACGCACTTCATCAGGGGCAACCCCTTTCTCTCTTGTTTACGGCATGGAGGCCGTTCTCCCAGTAGAGGTGGAGATCCCATCAATGGGAGTCTTGATGGAAGCCAAGTTGACTGATGCTGAATGGATTCAGAGTCGTTATGACCAGTTGAATTTGATTGAAGAGAAGCGTTTGACTACCATGTGTCATGGTCAGTTATATCAGCAGAGAATGAAGAAATCATTCGATAAGAAGGTCAAGCCTCGTGTGTTCCGAGAAGGTGACCTCGTGCTCAAGAAAGTCTTGTCTTTCGCGCCCGATTCCAGGGGCAAGTGGACTCCAAACTACGAGGGTCCATATGTTGTTAAGAGAGCCTTTTCAGGCGGTGCTTTGATGCTTACAACAATGGATGGGGAGGATTTCACTCATCCTGTGAACTCAGATGCAGTCAAGAAATACTTTGCCTAAAAAAAAAGTATAGAAAAACAGAATAGCTCGCTAAGTTGAAAACCCGAAAGGGCAGCTTAGGCAAAAATGAGCGTCTCGGTGGAAAACCCGCAAGGGTAATCCAGGCAAAAGTTAGAGACATAAAAAAGAATATTTGTATCCCGCTAGATGGAGCACCTCACCCTGGGGCAATCTAGGCAAAAATTAGGGATTTGGCAAGTAACTGCATCCTGACAAGACTTTCTGTTCCGCAACTGTCATTTCGTCAGAGGTTCTCGATTCGTTGTCAACTAAAGCTTCGAATACATCGAGATTCAAATTGGTAGAGAAAGGATCATTATGTTCAATGTATCCCTCTTCCAATATATATCACTGATTTCAAATTTGTACAGATCTATGGAGTCTTGCCATTTGCAGGCTACCATTCCATCAAATAAATTTGAGCTTTTTATCCAATTATTTGCACTCTTATTTGTTTCAATTCAACAATTGTTTTGCATGTTTTAATTGATAAAATGTCATTGTTTCAAAACAAAGATTTTTTTTTAAATTGTTGTTTTAAACAAAGTGAACATTCACGATGATGAAAGGATACTTAAGAATTTCTCAGTGCTCTCCCAAGGGTGGCATGATTTCCAACAGGTAAGACGTTTGTTCATATTCCTGGCATGGTTGTATCCATTTTCTCCAGATTGTTGTTGGGGTTGTTCCCCAAGCGGAATGTTGTTTGAAACTTTATAGTTTTCTCCAGCAGTAGTCTCTCCTCAGCATGGGTGCTTTCCTTTTTGGAAGATTCGGTGGTTGGTGGGTTGACATCCCGGTACCCCGTCACTCTCCCCAGTGCAGTCGCCAGTGGAGTTGTTGCTTTCTCTCCATCAGAGTGCTTATTCCCTTCAGCAGAGCAGTGTTTATTTTCCTACTCAGCGGTTGTTGGTTGCCTTATTGGGAGGCCCAACTTTTGGTGGTCGATCCCCAGTTATCCTCTTCCGCCGTGTAGAATCCCAAGTGGATCACCAGTAGAGTGGCTTATGTGGCAAAATCTACCTGTGAGATCTGTTTTCCCTCAGTGGGTTGTTCCCCAGGGGAGTCATTTTGGATTTGCTGTCTTAGTAGTTCTCGCTTGTGTAGTGAACTTGTGTTTCCCGGTTAATACTGGGATCCCCTGCAGAAACCTCGAGATTTCTCCTTTTCCCCAACAGATTTGTCTTTGTGGCTGTTCTAGCCTGGTGTGACTTTCTGCGCCCCAGATGGGATTTTTATCGATCCATCACTCAGAGATTTTGTGATATTTCTTTGACATCTCTAGTTTTGCCTCCCCGCAGATCTTTGCTTTCTAGCATGTGGATCTCCAGCAGATTGGCTTTCCAGTTGGTTTTCCTCTGGAAGTATAATACCGGGCGTTTGATTCCTGGACCTGTTTGTGTTAGATATGTCTGTTTTGTCAGCATTCATCAAACATAAATCACGCATATTCATGCATAATTATAAACATTCAGATATTCATGTTGCATTTTTTTTTGCCATATATCTTTTGTTTGATTCCCTGCTATGGTGATTTAGGTCTTCTTTATAGATCTCCCCAAGCAGAGGTCGGGTGTTTAATCTCTCAATATAGAGTCAACCCACAAGCAGATAGCGTCTGTCTTTCTTTCTGCATTTCCCCACTGAGATATATCCTCGTGGATGACGGTTTCTTCCGTTTCCTCCTAACACATACATTGGGATGGAATTTCCTATTGGAGTTATATCCCCATAGGACGTGTCTTGATTCAGTCTGTCTTTTCGGTTTGATCCTGAATTGGCATTTGTCAACTGTTTCTTGTATTTCCCTGTGGAATAAATGAATGAATTGCCCAGTAACCGGCAATAATTCTTTTTATCCCCAGTGGAGTTTTGGCCACTACCCCGTATTCGGTAGTTGTAAGTCCTATCTCTTTTCCCCTAGCAGAGGTAACCTTTGTGGTTCGTTCTGGTTGATGGTGGATTTTGTGCTGTTGTGGTTTTATCCCCATTGGAGCCTGTGGAATAAGTTGAATAAGTGCTCAGTATTTGGCATTCATTCACCCTATCCCCGGTTGAGTCTTTGGTTTTCTACCCAGTAGTCAGTAGTGTTAAACCTCTTGTTTCCTCAGCCAGAGTCTTTGGTCTTCTACCCCGTATTCGGTAGTTGTAAACCCTGATTTCTCCCCTTTGCCGAGTTAACCTTGTTGTTCATCCTAACCGATGATGGTTACTCTTTGTGGTTATCTTCATCTAATTATTCGATGTTGATATTCCTTCCTTGCTTCTGGATAATTGCCGGTTGCTAGCAATTCATCCCCAACGGGTCTTCTTTCATTTACCCTTTTTGTTGGTAATGTTGTTGCTCCTTTTGATTGGTCATCTTTATGTACCTAGTTCTGGTATCATGATGCCTTTCTTTTCGGTCGATTTATCCTTTATTAACCCTTATACCGGTTGTGGATAATCTTCCATACGGGTATATTATTCACGTTCTGACGGTAATGGATATTATATCTCATGCGCTCTTCAGTCGAAGCCTGTTGTGTTTCCCCAGTCGAGTAAGAGTCGTTATTTTCCTTTTTGCGGAATCGAATATTCTTCATTGTTGGATAATTGCCGGATGCTTACAATTTATCCCCTGAGAGTGGTCTTTCATTTACCTTGTTGGTAATGATTGTCTCTTCCTTCCGAGTGTATTATTCATGTTCTGACGGTAATGAATAATATGTCTCATGCGCTCTTTGGTGGGAGTCCTTTGTTGATTTTCCCCAGTAGAGTAAGATTCGTATTCTTTGTAGAATCGAATATCCATCCTTTAACCAGTTTGTGTTTTGGATGATGCGTGTTTTGGCATATGTACCAATCCACGTTTTCGGTAGATCACCTATATACCTCGGTATCTCTGGTGTTTCCTTCCATGCGAGTATATTATCTACGTTCTGACGGTAATAGATAATATATTTCATGCGAGTATCTTATCCACGTTCTGACGGTAATGGATATTATATCTCATGCGCTCTTTGGGTTTGTGTCCCCAGCTGAGTAAGATTCGTTTTCCCGTTGTGGATTCGAATGTCCATCCTGTAATTCGATTTACTTTTTCAAGCCCTTCTTTCGGATGATGAGTGTTTTGGCATATATACCAATTCACGCTTTGGTCGGTCACCTATTATATACCCCGGTATCCCTGGTGTTCCTTCCTTTCTGCTCCCTATTATGACCTTGGTCCCCTGTGGAGTCAGATTTTCCTGAGTTTATGTACCTTTTGCAGGTCTTTCTCAGATGTTTGGTTGATTGATATCTCTCACCCTTATACCGGTCTTAGATATTCATTCTTCCTGGGCTTGTTACCCTTATACCGGTAACACCTCATTTCGTTGTTGCTGTTCCCCAGGAGAGTCTCTTTGTTAGACATTTCCCGGTGGAATTCTTGTTGTGATTTTACCCTTTGCTGTATTGGCGTTTTCCCCAATATATGCATTTTTTCCCGGCAGGGAGGTTCTTCGTGAATCTGTTCCTGGTCCGAGTCCGGATGTTCATCCGAAGTATCCTTTGTGGATAGTTTGAGTCAGCCTGTGTCTTTCCGGTGGGTGTGTTTTCCTTTGGAATTCTTCCTTTCCCCAGCGTGAGTCATTTGCTTCCCAGTGAGGTCTCTAGTTCAGTCGTGTCTTGTTCACGCAGTGCCAGTTTGTTCCCCAATTCCGAGTCGTGTCCTGCTCACGCATTCTTTTCTTATCCCCAATAAGAGTCCCCATGAGAGTCTCGTTAGTACCTCTGTTCCTGGTGAGTGTATTACTCCGATGGATCGTCTTTTTGGTGTGGACCATGTTCCCCACAGAGTTTTGTCTGTCTTTTGCATGCACACATTTGCATCATGAGGTCTCTTAGGGACCAAAATTTGTCTCATTATTGTTATTTAAGCCCATTCTACCGCGTCGAGATGAAGATTTCTAAACTTCACTTCTCCGGCTAGAATGACCTTAAATAGGGGCATCTGTAAGATCCCAATTTTGGCCCTAAGATCCCTCATGGCATCATGTCATATCATATCATTGTCTCAAGGATCCTTGTGCACCTTACCTTCTTCCCTGTGGGTGGGTTGTCTTTTTTGAGTGGTTCTTGATCACCAAGCATGTTTGGCATTTGTATATCATTGCTTTTCATTTGTTTACTAACCAAAAGTACAAAAATATGTCATCTAACCTTGTTACTTGCAGATGAAGCAATCTTAGGTCAAAACAGTCAAAGGCATTCATTGAGCAATAGATGGTGGCCATTCTTGAGAATTTGGGCACCATGATCATTCACAAGAGTTCATTTGAACCATGATATCATTATGAATCAAGATCCCAAGTGATAGAGGCTTGAATTTCATCTGAGCATAGCCAGGTCAACTGAAACCCTAGAAAAGTCAACACAAGTCAACTGTGCATTCAATCATGGATTTGAAGGTGGGAGATGGTTAGAGAGGCCTCATTCATGTCCATACAAGTCTCATTTAACATTTCAAACATCAACAATGAAGAATTTGAGGTCATTTGAAAACTTTCCAAAAATAGTAAGTGACCTGTAATTTGGAATTGCCAAAAATGGAAAGCTTTTCTCCTCAAGATTACATCATCAAGAAAGCTTCAAATGAAATTTTGTCCAACATGAAAGTTGAAGATCTTGCTCTCACCTTTCCAAAAAGTCTAAGATCATGAATTTCTCATGTATGGTTGAAGAGATATGGATCAATCATTGCCAAGTGAATTTGAACTTCAAAAGTGCATAACTTTTAAACCAAATGGCCAAATGAGATGGCTCTTTTTGCAACATTTCTCTCTTGACATGCACTATCCAATTCATGCATCACAAGCCATGCATTTTGATCATAAAAATATTTGACTTTTCATTTGAATTTTGGAGGGAAAGTTATAATTTGAATTTGACTCATTGTTTTCACATGGCAACACTTGCTTTGGCTCAAAAATAGCATTTCAAGTGAATTGAACTCAGAATTCGTGTACTGTTGCATTGCTTTTCCACACATGAGGTGCATTGGCCAATTTGCATTACACCTTGGTTTTAGCTAACTACACTTGCATTGCTTAATTGTGATTAACAAACATCATTAGCACATCATATATAAGCATGATTATAACAGAAAATGGAATTAACACATCATAATTCTCAGATCTAGATCCATTTTCACAATTTTCTTCACATTGTGCTCTCAAACTTTTCTTCAATTTTCCTCAAAAGCATTGCATGTTTCTTGATCAAATCATCACCTAGAAGTATACTGGAGCTGGATTGAAGCAAGATCTAGAGGTTTTCATACAATTGGAGGTTGTTTCGAAGCTCACACTCATCCATGGCAGTTGGAGATTCTGGCCAAATCGTGCAAGGTTAAGCATCAAGCATCCATCCATTCAATCATACAAGAGTATTGGAGCATCTGTTTGTGCTTAGCAAGGCTTGAATCAACCAATTCCACTTCTGTTTCTTCTTGAAGGTCAGAATTCGAATGCTTCAATTCATGAAATAGTTATGTGCATATTGTAGATCCTTTAATGCTGAGCACACTGAACTTTAGATCATTGAATTCCATGGAGAAATGAGTGAGATATGCTAGATCTAAGTTTGACATGTGAAACTTCTTTTGCTCGAATCTTTTGATACATGTGGAATTAGGTTAAATTGGACATTGATCTGTGATGTATGATTGAAGATGAGTCCAATGGTATATTCATTTTGAATTTCTGTGCACATGTGTTCTTGAGCGTATGAACATGATGAATGTTGATGAAGAAGCTAGGGTTTCCTGTCCAGAATGTTGTTTGATCTTTGCAGCGTGTGTTTGCATGAGTTTGGTTGTTTGTGAGCATGTACTGGACCACGTGTATCCTGCATGGCGTATTGATTGGCCAGGAGCGTTTTTCAGTGCCACATCAGTTAAGTGAAATGGTGCGTTTCACTTAACTAGCGCGCCTAACTCAAATGGTTGCATAGTTCGATTCCTGGCTCGGCACTTTTCCAATTGCATTTCATATTTCCTCCATGCCATTCATATGCTTGCTCTTTCATGTGTTTTTAATTTTTCCTCCACTTCAAAAATTCATAAGTCAATGAATATTGATCCAAATAATGTGTGGTTTTTTGCATCTTTCTCCTCATCATGTCTAGTATTTTTTGGCTATTTTTCCAGAAATTGTGCACGGATGAAAAATGTTTTGGCCTAGGGTTTGTTCACATCTGTGTTTTCTTGACCTACCTTGCCATATGCTTTGTGAAATGATGATATTTCATCCAATGCTTTTGAAATTTTGTATGCTTAAACTAGACATCTTGCTGGACAGTTTGGTGTTGAGTTTGCATTTTTAGCATTTGTGGTTGTTGAGATATGCTCATGTTAGTGTAGGTGTGACAATGTGTGTCACACCATTGCTTGCTCAACTTGATGAATTTCTTTTCCATGCCAAATAAATGCCAAATGATGTGATATTTTGCATGATGATTCTTCTGGATGTTAGTATTGCTCATGATTTTTTGTGGGATTTTTGGATTCATTTCTGATTTGTTTGATATTTTTCTTTCTGGATTGCCATTTGTGAGCTTTTGAATAGTCATGAACTTCAATGATTTGTGAAGTGATGGTGGTTTATCCTATGAATGTGAAATTGTATAAATTGTTTCTAGACACTTTGAAGTTTATTGTGGCTTTGGTTTGAGGTCTTTATCATTTGTCAATTCTGTTTTAGGCTTGTGCTAAGTTGGTGTATCAAATTGTGCCTCAATTGAGCTTGTTTGTGATTACCTTGCCGTATGGAATTTGATTGCCATGCTTAAACTTGTCCAAATGCCTTGATTTTTGGTGTGTTGATCATGTGGTGTGTTCTGTTTAGCCATGATTTTTCTTGAGATTAATTGAACCATTTTAGAATTAATGTGCATTTGTTCATTCTGTTGCTTCAATGTGCTTCCAACTTGCATGCCTTGCCTTACTTGGTTTGTGAAATGAATTTGGTTGATGATAATGACATGAGACCTTTTGGATTGTATTCTTAATTGATTAAGGTTGACTCATGTCAATTTTCATGTTCTGTTTTGAATTATTTCTCCCTCTTTGACCCTAGGCCTTGTCCTAGTGGTTTGTGCTTATGTTTAAGCTTTGGTTTCGGGTTAAAGAAGCACATTGCCTTAAGTGAAGTGGTTCACTCATTTAGATGGATTATTTGGTTGATGTTGGCTAATCTTAATTTGTTTTGTAGGTGGCTTTTAGCTCATTTGAGTTGAGCTTGGGCCTTGCACCTTGTTGCATTGCTTGTTTGACTATGTCTGTTGACTGTTGACTCTTAACTGTCTGTTTGACTTTTTGACTTGTATACTGATTGAGTTGGATTGTTTTCAGGTACATTAGTTGCTTAAGTTCATTTTTGAACTTGCTTTTGCTTGGTTGCTTAACCACTTAGGTATAATTTCTCTTCTTCATGTAGTCTGGAAGACCTGGCTTGTTATGTGGTCAGGCAACTGTCTGAAGTCCTCCTTAAGAGGCAATGCTTGTGATTGTTTACTTTTTGTCCCCAAGCAGGAAAAGTCCTTTGATAAGGCAATTGGAAGATAAAAGAGATGTGTAATCCATCTCCTGCTAGTCTGTGTGTCATCCCTTTGCTCACATAACATGTTGATGCATTGTGGATATTAACCCAAGATCTATAGAGTCATTAACTTGTGGAGAGAGTTCCAACTTTCTGAACTCCCACACCTTCTATCATCTGAAGCTCTCCCTGACCAGGGATAAGAGCCATGAGGCACACCCCTCATCTCCTTTTCATCTGCTTCACCTTAACTCTCAATGTTAAGGTTAAGAGCAACACATACCCCATTCCAGTTGACTTTAAAGTCTAACCTTGTTTGAGCCTAATTGCTTGTGTATAGTGTGTGCTATTTGCCTTGTTGGTTTGATTACTTGACTCATCTGTGCATGATTGCTTGAGTTTGCCTTTGTGCATTTATCATCATTAACTGTTGCATGATCATCATTTCATATCTTTGTGACATCTTTGTTTGTCCATTGAGGATAATTGTAAGTCCATAGATTGGCCATTGTTCCTATGATGTGGAAGGGATTGAGTGTAAGACCATTCATTGGCCACTTATATACTCTTTGCTTATTGCTTTTATTTGTTTGCTGTATGTGAGGATTCAATTGTAAGTCCATGTTGTTGGCATTTGTTTTCCTATGATCACCTGTTGGAGATTGGTATAAGTCCAGTGATTGGCATCCGGTATCCATGTTTTGTTTTGTTTTGGAGATTGGTATAAGTCCAGTGATTGGCATCCGGTATCCATGTTTTGTTTTGTTTAGGAGATTGGTATAAGTCCAGTGATTGGCATCCGGTATCCATGTTTGTTTTAGGAGATTGGTGTAAGTCCATTGATTGGCATCCGGTATCCATTTGTTTTGTTTATTTGTTATTGCTCATTTGCCTAATTCCAAAGGACACACTTGGATCATCTTCTATATGATTTCAAGAGGTGAACCCTCTGAGAAGTTTTACACTCCATTATCCATTCACCCCTTTTTGTCCTAGAACCCTTTTCACTTGTTGATTTCAAACTTGAGATAAATATTGTGCAAACATCTTCATGTCTTTTCAAATTAGAAACCTGGACCTTAAGTCCTTGACTTTCAAACTTCACTTTTGATAACACTTCTTTCTGAATTGAATCCTAATCATACTTTGACCATGTTTTGTGAATACTCATAATCAATTAACTTCACTCATTCAAGTGTTTTTGGCTTTGTCCATTCTTGTTAAGTTTTTCATACATTAGCCATAGGTTTCAATTATCATAGTGGTTGATGTAAATCTTACCATATCCTTAGTGAGTTGATTGTAAGTCTTCCATACTTATTATAGGGTTAACCCCTCACTAGTATGTTGAAGTTGTCCTCGCATGGTGGATTGTTGATTCAGGTTGAGTTTTCTCCCTTTGATAATTAAAAAACCTTAGGGATTGTGTTTAAAAATGAATTCACTAATTGTTGGAAATCTTTTAGCCGAACTACGGTGTTTTGATCCTTTACCTTTTCATGGAAAGGTACGTAGGCAACGGGTTCATCCGTTCAAACACAAAAATAATTAACTTGTATATTCTTTTCTCATTATCCCATTCGTGTTTGCACAACAAATATTTCATAAACAAATAAACTTTTTATACAACAAGTGTGAAAAGGGCTCCCTAGGAGTACCTAGGACGTTTTGGGTGCCTAACACCTTCCCATTGCGTAATTTATCCCTTACCCCGATCTCTGATCTTTCATTAGTTTTCTATGTGTAAAACTTCTTAGGCTTTTGTTCGCTTTTTAGCCATTCCTTTGGATAAATAAAAGTGCGGTGGCGACTCGATTTCTTTGTATGCTTTGCTTTTGGTTTAATCAATAAATCATAAAGTGACGAATACACCGCTACAATCCCCAGCAGTGGTTATCCTACTTGTGGATGGGTCGTCCCCAGTAAGTCGCTATTGGTTGTTTCCCTAGCACAGTCCCCAGGTGGATTGGGAAATGGTGAAGGTTGTCCTCGGTGGGTTCTTTTCCTCAACAACAGTGCTATTCTCCAGCATGAGTGAGAAGTCAGTGCTACTCCCCGCAGAGTATTCCTCAGACAAAGTCTCCCCACAGAGTTGGAGAATCTGATTAGTTTACTCCCAGCAGGAGTTCATCATTTGCATTTTGCATGTAGTAATCATTGCATCTTCAAATCGCGTAGCATTTCCGTTAAATATGGAGTATTACGCCATAGAAAAATTCAAACATATGCATTCATGTGTTCAACCTAATCAGACCATATCCCCGGCAGAGGTGGATCATTGTTCAACATCTGTACGACACATTTGCTACAGTTGCTCCTGACAGCACTCAGGATTGATAACTCCCCAGAGAGGTTTATTTCCTCACCCGTCCGTGAAAGGAAAGCTTGATTCTCCCTAGTGAGACCCCCAGCAAGTGTTCAGCCTTGCCTTGACATATGCAGATGCCATTCTTGTGATACCGATAAGTGTCATGTCAACACCCGTGTGTGTTCTTTCTTTGGTGTCAGTAAACACCATTGTTTCGGTGTCAGTAAACATCGAGTCCTACCCAGTCATCGGTAAATGTCTGGTCTTCTTTGTTGATGTCGGTAAACATCATCTTTCGATGTTCGTAATGTAACACCCCGATAATAATATGACAATTAATTAAATTAAGTTAATAATATATTTATTAATTTAATTAGATAATTGGATTATTATTATTATTATTTTTGGAATTATTGAATTATTATTATTATTGAAATAATAATTATTGGAAAATATATAAGTTGGAAATAAGGAAAAAGAGTCCATTTAGTAAAGAAAATGTTTTCACGTGAAACAGAGAAGCGATTGAGAAAGTGGAGAAAGGGCAAGAGGAAGAGCTAGAGAGCAAGGGTTGGAGAACGGAAAAGCTTGAAGCTCAAAGTTGCCGGATTAACTCAGGTAAGGGGGGTTTATCGTCGTTTAATGGGTATTATGGGTTAACATGTAATGGGTAGTGATAAACCGTTAAATTGACCCTAATTGGGATTTTTGAATGCTGAAAATTGTGATGGATAGGTTGTGTTAAAACTGAAATTGAACATGTAGTTGAGTGTGTTGTAATTTTCCGAACGCGTAGCTTTTTACGGAATTGGAATCGGAGGTCCGGAAGTCCTCCAACGGCGGAAAATGCGGAGAATTCTGCATTCTGCCTTGTGTTAGCGCAGGAACAGCTTTCTGTCTTGCGTTAACCGGTTAACCCAGGGTGTTAACCGGTTAACACTGTGTTGTATTGTGTAAAATTGCTGTTTTGTCTGCGTTAACCGGTTAACCCAGGGTGTTAACTGTAGCACCTCAAATTTGCACCCATCATTGTACATACATTTTCATATTAGGTCATAGCATATCATGGTCCATTGCATAGCATTGCATTGCCTCTTTTGCCCCAAGTGCAAGCCAATCAAGAAATTAGGTCAAACTGGTCAGGAGATCAGTCAGTCAAGCAAGCAAGTGCATTTCTCAAGGAGCCAAGGCCCTAGGGTTTGTCCAACAAGTTCACATGACTTGGAGGTCCATTTGAAGTGTTCAAGTCAAGGGTTGAAGGCTCAGAGGTCATCAGTTCATGCACAATCAGTTAGAAACCCTAAAAGTCAACTGTTGGTCAACTGTCCATTTAATCAGTGATTTGATGATTGGAATTGGTTTGTGAGAGCTCATTCATGGCCAAATAGTCCTCATATATCATGTCAAACACCATCATGGAAGAATTTGAAGCCAGATCAGAAATTTCCAAAAATGGAAACTGGACCTGTAACTGAAACTTACCAAAAATGGAAAGTCTTGATCCTCAAACTTACATCATGATACAAGCTTCAAATGAATTTTTGCCCAACATGAAAGTTGAAGATCTTTTTCTCCCATTTCCAAAAAGTCCAAGAACTCTCAATTCCCATGTGTGGTTGGCAAGTTATGATCGAATCGATTTCAGAAAATCTCGAACTTCAAAGGGCCATATCTCCCAAACCATTTGGCCAATTTTGGTGGGGTTTTTTTCTACAAGTCACATTTGATCCCCTCTTTCCAAAAATGTAAATTTCATGAGCCAAAACCTTGCCAATCAAAATGGCATTTTTGAACCTAGCATATGTGAAATTCAAGTTTGACTCAAGTTTGACTTTTTGAATTAAAAGTTTTCAGCACATTTGGCCAATTGGGAAGTGTTTGGAATATCATTTAAAATGTGTTTGCCAATTCAAATTATGAAGTACATAGCCCATGCCCTAATTGCTTAAAACTTGGAAAGAAAGTACACTTTCTACTAACCCTATCCCACCTTTTCATGGACTTGGATGTGTAGGATCAAACAACAGATTTTTTTCATCATTTTTCTGTCAAAAAAAAAACCTCAGTAGCAGC
Organism: Lathyrus oleraceus; assembly: GCF_024323335.1. Lineage (NCBI taxonomy): Eukaryota > Viridiplantae > Streptophyta > Magnoliopsida > Fabales > Fabaceae > Lathyrus > Lathyrus oleraceus. The sequence continues at coordinate 197,300,882 of NC_066580.1, read as the reverse complement.
GGCAGACCACAGAATACTCTCACTTCTTCCTTCTTGCATTTTGGTTCGAATTGGATTTTGGCTCAAAATCATAAAAGCACACGAGCAACCTTTGATCCTTTCTTCACCTGGACAACATACTGAGTTTATTTTCACCATCAAAGCCTTGCTGTAACTGCACCTTCTTGTTCTGTTTTCACCAACCACCAACAATGGTAGATCATGGTTTGGTTGTCTTCAAGCATCACTGAGCTCAGAGTTTTCAAGCACCTATCTCATAGAAGCATAATACTCCTCTGTTCGAGCTCTTGCAAGCAGAAGGGTTGCTGAATCTTCCACTGCTCTTCCATTTGGTATTTTTTCGAATCTTTTGTTTTTCAACTCCTTGCCATGCTTGTTGTAGAGTCTAGCATGCTGAATCCAATACACTTTATCTCATGCGATTTGGTCGAATATGCTGCAAGAAATCTGAAAAATAAGTGTGATGGTCATTTGCATTTTTGTTCGAATCTTACTCTATGGTGTGTTATACTGAAAACTATGCTTGGATTTGTCATCACCATGCTTCAATGCTTCTATTGATATGATTATTAGCCATTTCTGGAAAGCTTCATGCATGACCATATGTTTGTTGATTGATGTTCTTCTGCTTGATTCATGGACCTTGTCGTGTTTCATGGAAAATTAATGTTGGATTGTTGTTCACCTTACCTTGCTGATCATGTCCATGTATGTGTTTGGGATTTCTGGAATTTTTGTGAAAAACTCGAATGGTTGATGATGAGTGTTCATGTTGCTGCATAAACCCTTGTGATAAACCCTAGTTGCCCAGAAACTTCGATTGCTATTGGCTGTTGTTGCTTAATTTACTGTTTCATTGGAGCTAGCCAATAGAAACATTTCCCGTGTCCCCCCAAAAACGGTGCGTTTGGATTAGTATATGTGGTATTTACAGCATTGCCACTCGGTCAACCCTGTTTGACCATTCATCATGCTATATTGTTCATGCTTGCTCCAAATTTCACTCAACTTCCATAATTCATATTTCACTCAATTTAAATCCAAAAATTATGGGATTTTTTGCATTGTGACCTGTTGGATGTCTAGTTTTTTACCATGATTTTTAATAATTTTTCTGATCATTGGATTTTAATTGGCTCTAGGGTTTGTGTTATGTGACCAAAATTGTACCCTTTGCCATTTCAATTGTGAAATACTCATGTTGCATCTTTTGGTTCTGAAATTTTTTGTGGTAAAACTAGACTCATTCACCTTTGTTTCCATATAAAGTTTGTGCATTTATCATATGTGGTGTGTGAGCTTTGATTTTTTGAAGTTATGTGTCACATTTGGTGTCACACCATGAATGTGCATTTTCACAATTTTTGTTCACATGTTTCTTTACATCCAAATGACCCCAAATTTTGCATGGATGATCCCTTACATGTCTAGTTCATGTGTGAATTTTCTTTGAATTAATTGTGCTGTTTTCCATTTGATTGTGAATTTTCTTCCCTGCCTAGTCAAATGTTGACTTCATGTGATACATGTTGCCAAATCCTTTGGGAAATTCTCATATCTTATTGTATGATCATGAAATTTCATATGTGATAACTAGACATCTTGAGCTTTGCATTGGTGTTAATCTCATTCATTTCTCATCTGTTTTCAATTTGATATGATTTTTTGAAGTTGACCTATGTTTGTTGACTTTCATTGTGCTTACTTGAAATTATGTTGACTTCATGATTTTAATTGACTGCCTTCCTCTCATCCAAATGCCATGAAATTTGACATGCTTGCCATGCTAGATGTTAGGATTGAATGTGATTTATTTGATGATTTTTGAGATTGTTCGGGTTGACTTTTGACGCAAGTCATTCTGTTGACTCTTTGTGCTTTCATTTGCCTTACTTTGACTTCAAATGTTCATGAAATGATAATAATGCATGATTTGAATGTGAGACCAATTGAGATTGATTCTTAAATGTTTGAATTTAACTTTGGTTGACTTTTCTTTGCTGTTTTGACTTTTTCATTTGTTTTTGACCCTAGGCTTGTCCTAGGGGTCTTTTGGACTTACAATTGAGTTAATGTTTCAGGTTAAGCACCAATGCCTCAAAGATCATTCAAACTTGTTTGAACTTGATTGTTTACCATGTGCTAACCTTTGTTTTGTAGGTGTGACTCATGTGTTTGAGTCTTGCTTTGCACAGTTGATCATCTGTTTTGCTTGTGAATCCCATTCCCTTTGCTTTTAACTGTTGAATTGCATACTGATTGGTTTGACTTTTTCAGGTACTTTAGTTGCTTAAGTTCTTTGAACTTGATTTGCTTTGCTTTTTAGCAACTTGCTTGAGGTATAATCTCCTTTACTTCATGTAGTCTGGAGACCCGGTCTGTTATTTGACCGGGCAAACTGTCTGAAGTCCTCCTTAAGAGGCCATGCTTGTGTGTGTTTAAAATTGTCCCAAGCAGGAAAAGTCCTTCAAGTAAGGCAATTGGTGGAAGGTAGGGATAAGCAATCTATCCCCCACTATTCTGTGAGTCTTCTCCTTGCTCCCATTACATGGTTGTAGCATTGAGATCAAAACCCAAGATCCATCGAGTCAATAATGTGGAAAGAGTTCCCCCATTCTGAACTCCCACACCTTCTGATACGCTCTCCCTGATCAGGGATAAGAGCAATGAGGCACACCCCTCATCTCCTTTCATCTGCTTCACCTTAGCCCCTCGATGGCAAGGTTAAGAGCAACACTCACCCCATTCCAGAGGTTTGTTTGTCGAGGTTGATATGACCCCTCGACTAAAACCTAACCCATGTTTGAGCCCCCTTGTTGGTGTGTTTACTTTATGCTGAATGTGTTTGTGTGTGCCTATGTGGTGTGATCATATCCCCTAGGTTGTTAGACTCCGCGTAGTCTCGTTTGCATGTCAATTAAGGTAGCACGGTTCCTTCGTATAGGACTTCCTTTCTTGCTTGTTTCTTTAAAACACGAACAAACATCATCCCCTCTTAAGGATACGTTAACTCCTTCTACTACAGATGAGTAAGTCTCCCAAGGTCGAGCATCAGGTAGATTGCGCAGTGACGTTGTCCACTTAAAAAACACAAACCAACAGTAGTTGTTTAGCCGAACTACGGCAACTCTGATTCTCATGTTCAGATGAGATACGTAGGCACGAGACGCGATGTCTTGTCGAGTTTGACTAACCACTAACACTAATTCTTTTCTCTCGCCCTCGTTGCGATTGAGACCTCCCCTTTCTCTTGCCCTAGTTGCAATCGAGACCCTTGCTTCCTGTGCAAGTCTTGCTTAGGATAGGTTGGCCCTTGTGCCATTTAGCTAGAAACCTTAACTTAGGGTTGACTTTGCATGACAACATCTAGGCTCGAGTCGTAGTCTCCCTAGAGTTGTGTCTCCCTCTGTTATCTGGTTAGGCTAGGTCCTTGTCCCTGCGTAGGGGAACTACATCGCCCTGATCTTCACACCAGATGAAGTATGTAGGCAGGAGATTGAGCTGATCTCTCCGGGCGCCTTTTCTTTCTTTTGTGTGTGTTGTCTGACCTTTGCTAGGCTCGAGTCTCTGACTCCTTAGCAATTTGTTGTCTGTTTGTTTGAGTGTGTGCTTGACAGTTATAGGCTTGAGTCCCCGACTCCCTATCAACTTGTTGTGTTGTTGTGTGCTTGGAAGCTGATGTAAGTCCATCAAGTGGCATTTGGGTTCCAGTGTGGGTGTGTTTTTGGTTCGGATGCTGATGTAAGTCCAGTGATTGGCAGTCGGGCTCCACGTTTGCCTCTTTGTGTGTGTTTGGTTCGGATGCTGATGTAAGTCCAGTGATTGGCATTCAGGCTCCACGTTTGCCTTTGCCTGTGTTTGTTTGTGTGCGTGTCAGCCGAGCTACGAATGCTCTGATTCTTCTCTCGTCCGAGAAGATACGTATGCATAGGATGCGATATCCTAGCGAGCATGTGTCGTTTCCCCAGTCCGAACTACTTGGACTCTGATGTCTATGCCTGATAGACTAAGTAGGCCCAGGATGCGACATCCTGCCGAGTTCAGTTTCAGTCAGTCTCTTTCGTTTCTTTCAGCCAGTGTGTGTGAGTTTGAGCAGTGTTTAGCAACCAATTTTTCCTTCCTATTGTGCGTGGATCCCGTAGAGTACTACGGATGCGTAGGGGTGCTAATACCTTCCCTTCGCATAACCGACTCCCGAACCCATTCTCTTTGGTCGCGAGACCATGTTCTTTCCCAGGTTTACTCTGAGCGTTTCCTTTCCCTCTTTTGGGATAAATAACGCACGGTGGCGGCTCTGTTGTGTCTTGTTTCCCGCCGGTTTTTCGCGTGATGCGACATTAACCGGTTAACACTGTGTTGTATTGTGTAAAATTGCTGTTTTGTCTGCGTTAACCGGTTAACCCAGGGTGTTAACCGGTTAACACTGTTGTGATTGCTGAGAGATTGCTGTTTGTGCTGCGTTAACCGGTTAACCCAGGGCGTTAACCGGTTAACACTGTTAAGTTTTGGGCAGGAAGCGTGTTTGTGCTGCGTTAACCGGTTAACCCAGGGCGTTAACCGGTTAACACTGTTAAAAAGTGGAAAAATGGATATTTTAAATGTTATGTGTATATGTGATGGTTGGCCTATATCGATGTGTGATATAGTAGGGATTATTTCCCGCTGTTTTGAGTAGTATAGGTATTAGTAGAGTGTGCTAATACTGTGTTTAATTAATTGACATGATATGATGCGTTGATACATGTGTTGATGATGTATGATGGTATGTATAATATTGTGAATGTATATGTTATGCATGTGTTGTGAATGGACTGTTTTATGGCTTAGAGAGTGAGCATAGGTCCATTGTGGATTATTGTTGTGATGTTGCATTGCTAGGTGATTAGCATGCATAATGTGGCCTTTACGGTGGTAGCTAATTCCCATGGTGAGGAATTAGTGATGTTAGTCATTTTGGAATGTTGTTGATGTTTGCATGCTAGGTGAATTAGCGTGCATAGCATGGCCCTTGGGGTGGTAGCTAATTCCCATGGTGAGGAATTAGTGATGTGAGTCACTAGGTCTCAAATGAGTGGGACTAGTGAGCTTGGTAGCCGTACCTGGATTTGGTCGGTGAAGTTGAACTATATGTTCACGAATAGTCGGTACCGCATGCATGGAGTCTCATTGCATAATATATGTGTGGTGTATAATATGAATGGATGTATTCCAATGTTATACGTGTGTTGTGTTGGCATTGAGCATGAGTATGAATTGTGTTGATATTGAGTATGATATTTGAGTTGATGTGCCGTTACTGAATGTGTGATACGATTAGGGTGATTAATGTGTTAAATTACTTAACATGACATTATATTCTATAATACTTATTATATCGATTGAGGAACTCACCCTTACAACTATTTTTCAGGTAACGAGCAATGAGTTGAGTAGAAGCTAATGCTTGGAGTCTAGTGTAGTCTCCTTAGTGGGTCATGCTCTGATAGATGTAACATCGGGAGGGAACATTTTAATTGTGTTGTTGATGATTGTTGAACCAGTTTACATGTAGTATGTTGCACGTTTTGAATGATCGATTTGATCTCTATCCGCTGCGTATTATGCAACTGTTTTAATTGATAGATAAATGAGCATGACAAGCTACTTTGATGAATGGTGTGAAGTGTTTGTGTGACACCCTTAAATGCATAATTACTCTGATTAATATATGTTGTTATTTTAATTAAATATTTGGGGTATTTTAGAAGGGTGTTACATTAGTGGTATCAGAGCATAGTCGGTCGAGTCGAGTCGTAATTATTCTGTTTCCCTGTACGGGATAGGTGTTGTGTAACCCTATCAGTACTTATTGTTTTAGCTTGTTGGGTTTTCAGAATAGAGATGGCTGGAAGAGGTAGAGATGATGCTGCGATTGCTGAGGCTCTGGGTATGCTAGCTGGAGTACTTGGAGGAAATCCGAATGTTGTGGGAATGGGAGCTGCTCGTCAACTGAGTGAGTTCCAGAAGAACAATCCTCCAATGTTCAAGGGAGCATACGATCCAGATGGTGCTCAGAAGTGGTTAAAGGAGATCGAGAGAATCTTCCGAGTGACTGAGTGTGCCGATAACCAGAAGGTCAGGTTCGGTACGCATATGCTGTCAGAGGAAGCTGATGATTGGTGGGTTGCTACCCGCACTGAGTTGGAATCTGCTGGGAATGCTGAGATCACTTGGGCTGTGTTCAGAGAGAGATTTCTGAGGAAGTACTTTCCAGAGGATGTCAGAGGAAAGAAAGAGATAGAGTTCTTGGAATTGAAGCAGGGTAACAGGTCTGTTACTGAGTATGCTGCTAAGTTCACAGAGCTGTCAAAGTATTACACTCCCTATAATGAGGCTGCTGGAGAATTTTCGAAATGTGTGAAGTTTGAGAACGGGTTACGTCCCGAAATCAAGCAGGCTATTGGATATCAACGGATCAGAGTGTTTTCTGACTTGGTTGACTGTTGCAGGATTTTTGAACAGGATTCCAGAGCCAGAGCGGAAAGCTATCAGCAGAGGGTTGATAGGAAAGGCAAGAATCAGAATGACCGTGGAAAACCGTATGCAGTTGGCAAAGGTTTTCAGAGACAGGGTGTGATGAAGAGGCCTAGTGGGGGAGACTCCAGTGCCCCTGCTAAGTGTTACAGATGTGGTCAGGCGGGACATCGTTTCCACGAGTGTACCAGTGTTGAGAAGAAGTGTTTCAAGTGTGGTAAAGGTGGTCATTTGGCTGCAGAGTGCCGGTTGAAGACTCTGACTTGCTTCAACTGTGGAGAGGTGGGTCATATCAGTCCACAGTGTCCTAAGACAAAGAAGGAGAACCAGTCGGGAGGCAAGGTCTTTGCTTTATCGGGTTCTGAGACTTTTGCAGATGATCGTTTGATCCGAGGTACGTGTTATATTAATGGCTTTCCTCTTGTAGCTATTATTGACACCGGTGCTACTCATTCCTTTATATCTTTGGACTGTGCTGTGAAACTTAAGTTAGAGATATCTGAGATGCATGGAAGTATGGTGATTTATACTCCTGCGAAGGGTTCAGTGACTACTACTTCAGTTTGTTTGAATTGTCCTTTGAGTATTTTTGGTAGAGACTTTGGGATAGACCTTGTGTGTCTTCCATTAGTGCAGATTGATGTTATCTTGGGTATGAACTGGTTGGTGTTTAACCGAGTTTCTATCAACTGTTTTGATAAGACTGTGATATTTCCTGAGATTGATATTTCCATCCGTACCTGGATAAGTTTGTTGTGGTGTTTATTGATGACATATTGGTGTATTCGAAATCTGAAGAAGAGCATGCTGAGCATTTGAGAGTGGTTTTAGAAGTTCTACGAGAAAAGAAGTTATTTGCTAAACTCTCTAAATGTGAATTTTGGTTAGAAGAGGTCAGTTTTCTTGGTCATGTGATTTCAAGAGGTGGTGTTGCTGTTGATCCTTCTAAGATAGAAGCGGTATCTAAGTGGGAAGCTCCGAAGTCTGTTGCTGAGATTCGAAGTTTCCTTGGTTTGGCTGGTTATTATAGGAAGTTCATTGAGGGATTTTCTAAGTTGGCGTTACCGTTGACGATGTTGACCAGAAAGGGGCAAGCATTTGTTTGGGACTCAAAATGTGAAGAAGGTTTCCAAGAGTTAAAGAGGAGGTTAACTACAGTTCCTGTTCTGATATTACCGAGTTCGTCGGAACCATTTGAGGTTTACTGTGATGCTTCATTGTTGGGTTTGGGTGGTGTGTTGATGCAGAATAAGCAGGTTATAGCTTATGCTTCGAGACAGCTGAGGGTTCATGAGAGGAATTACCCGACACACGATTTAGAGTTGGCAGCTGTGGTGTTTGTTCTGAAGTTATGGAGGCATTACTTGTATGGGTCAAGATTTGAGGTTTTCAGTGACCATAAAAGTTTAAAGTATTTGTTTGATCAGAAAGAACTGAATATGAGACATAGGAGATGGTTAGAGTTTCTGAAGGATTATGATTTTGGGTTGAATTACCATCCGGGTAAAGCAAATGTAGTGGCTGATGCATTGAGTCGGAAATCATTACATATGTCTATGTTAATGGTTAGAGAATTGGAGTTAATTGAGCAGTTTAGAGACTTGAGTTTGGTGTGTGAGAGTACTCACAATAGTGTTAAATTGGGAATGTTGAAGTTAACGAGTGGTATTCTGGATGAGATTAGAGAAGGTCAGAAATCCGATGTGCTTTTGGTTGATAAGTTGACTTTAGTGAATCAAGGTCAAGGTGGTGAATTCAGAGTTGATGAGAATGGTGTTTTGAAATTTGGTAATCGGGTGTGTATTCCGGATGTTACCGAACTTAAGAAGAATATTCTTGAGGAAGGACATCGTAGTGGCTTGAGTATTCATCCTGGAGCTACGAAGATGTATCAGGATTTGAAAAAGTTATTTTGGTGGCCGGGAATGAAAAGAGAAATTGCAAGTTTTGTTTATTCTTGTTTGACTTGTCAGAAGTCAAAGATTGAGCATCAGAAGCCGTCTGGACTAATGCAACCGTTGGCTATTCCAGAGTGGAAGTGGGATAGTATCAGTATGGATTTTGTTTCTGGTTTACCGAGGACAAGTAAGAATTTTGAAGCTATTTGGGTAATTGTGGATAGATTGACGAAATCGGCTCATTTCATTCCGATCAGAATGGATTATCCGTTAGAGAGATTAGCTGAGTTGTATATTGAGAAGATTGTAAGTTTGCATGGTATTCCGTTGAGTATTGTTTCGGACAGAGATCCTAGATTCACATCGAAGTTCTGGGAAGGTTTGCAGAGGGCTTTGGGAACTAAGCTGAGATTGAGTTCTGCATATCATCCGCAGACCGATGGTCAGACTGAGAGGACGATTCAGTCATTAGAGGATCTTTTGAGGGCTTGTGTTTTGGAAAAGGGAGGTGCTTGGTGTAACACCCTTCTAAAATACCCCAAATATTTAATAACAACAACAAATATATATCAGAGTAATTATGCAATCAAGGGTGTCACACAACATTTCACACCATAATAACTGTCATGCTCTTTTATTAACTCAAAACATAAAACATTTGCACAATACGCAGCGGATAGAGATCAAATCGATCATTCAAAACATACAACATACTACATGTAAACTGGTTCAACAATCATCAACAACAACATTAAAATATTCCCTCCCGATGTTACATCTATCAGAGATGACCCAGTTAGGAGACTACACTAGACTCCAAGCATTAGCTTCTACTCAACTCATTGCTCGTTACCTGAAAAATAGTTGTAAGGGTGAGCTCCTCAATCGATATAATAAGCATTATAAATCATCATGTAATGCTAAGTAAATTCACACGTTTCATCACCCTAATCGTAACATACATTCAGTAACGGCACATCAACTCAAACATCATACTTAATATCAACACAATTCCACTCCTCAATTAAATTAAATATCCATACAACAAGCCAAAAAAATGCAACTCTAATGCGACTCGACTCGTCATGCATGTGGTACCATTCGGAGTAAAACTCCCAACTTAAAATCATTGCCATTTTATTGGGCATCAAGGCATAAGCCTTCAACTTTCAACTTAAAAATCTGCCAATCCAGGCCAACGTGGTGTGAGCAAAGCTCCGACTTAATGCATATGAATGTACATGGCATACACGACTTTAAACCTTCGACAACATAATAATAATAGCAACACAACAATGTTTTCAACAAAATCAACTTATAATCAACTTTGGCTCACCAAGCCTACAACTCAGTATTTTCAACAACTTTAACACAACTTATCAACATATTTGTATCAACACTTCATACCATAACCCAACAAAATTACTCATCAAAATTAACGATAATAGGCCAATCAACAATTATGTTCAAAACATTAAAATATCAATTTTTCAAATTTCCAACAGTGTTAACCGGTTAACGCCCTGGGTTAACCGGTTAACGCAGGACAAAACACGCTTTCTGGCCATTTACAACAGTGTTAACCGGTTAACGCCCTGGGTTAACCGGTTAACCCAGACAGAACAGCAATTTCTCAGACATCATAACAGTGTTAACCGGTTAACACCCTGGGTTAACCGGTTAACGCAGACAAAACAACAATTATTTCACAATTCAACACAGTGTTAACCGGTTAACACCCTGGGTTAACCGGTTAACGCAAGACAGAAAGCTGTTCCCGCGCTAACACAAAGCAGAATGCAGAATTCTCCGCATTTTCCGCCGTTGGAGGACTCCCGGACCTCCAATTCCAATTCCGTAAGAAGCGATACGTTCGGAAAATCACAACACACTCAAATACAGCTTCAATTACAACTTTAACACAACTATTCCAACACAGTTTCTCAGCATTCAACATCCCAATTAGGGTCAAATCAACGGTTTATCACTACCCATGACATGTTAACCCATAATACCCATTAAACGACGATAAACCCCCCTTACCTGAATTAATCCGGCAAGCCTTTAGCTTCAAGCTCTTCTCTTCTCCAACCTTCGCTCTCTTGCTCTTCCTCTTTGCCCTTTCTCCACTTTTCAGCCGCTTCTCTGTTTTCCACGTAAAAACCCTCTTTACCAAAAATGAAACTCTTTTCCTTATTTCCCACTTATATACTTTCCAATAATTATTATTCTTCCAATAATAATAGTAATAATAATCCAATAAATTCCAATTACTTAATTAAATTAATAAATATAATATTAACTTAAATTAAATAATTATCTTATTTTTATTGGGGTGTTACAACTCTCCCCTACTAAAAGAGTTTTCGTCCTCGAAAACATACCTCAAGCGAATAACTCAGGATAAGACTCCTTCATCTGACTCTCAAGTTCCCAAGTCACATTGCCACCTGCTGGTCCTCCCCAAGCTACCTTTACCAAGGCAATCTCTTTACCCCGCAACTGCTTCAACTCTCGATCCTCGATCCTCGTAGGTGATGTTTCAACAATCAGGTTATCTCTCACCTGTACATCGTCCACTTGGACTACATGCGACGGATCAGGAATGTACCTCCTCAACTGAGACACATGGAAAACTTCATGCAAATTCGCAAGTGACGGCGGTAAAGCGATACGATAGGCTACCTCTCCTATCCTCTCTAGAATCTGATAAGGACCAATAAATCGAGGTGTCAACTTCTTTGACTTCAAAGCTCGACCAACACCCGTTATCGGAGTAACACGAAGAAACACATGATCTCCCTCTTGAAACTCAAGTGACTTCCTCCTCTTGTCGTGATAACTCTTCTGACGACTCTGAGCAATTCTCATCTTCTCCTGAATCATCTTAATCTTTTCCGTAGTTTGTTGAACAATCTCCGGTCCAACCACAACACTCTCACCGGATTCATACCAACATAACGGTGTCCGACATCTCCTACCATACAAAGCTTCAAACGGCGCCATACCAATGCTCGAATGAAAACTATTGTTGTAGGTAAACTCAATCAAAGGTAAATAACAATCCCAAGTACCTCCCTTTTCCAAAACACAAGCTCTCAAAAGATCCTCTAATGACTGAATCGTCCTCTCAGTCTGGCCATCAGTCTGCGGATGATATGCAGAACTCAACCTTAGCTTAGTTCCCATAGCCTTCTGCAAACCTTCCCAGAACTTCGATGTAAATCTAGGATCTCTGTCCGAAACAATACTCGACGGAATACCATGCAAACTTACAATTTTCTCAATATACAACTCGGCTAATCTCTCTAACGGATAATCCATTTTGATCGGAATGAAATGAGCCGATTTCGTCAATCTATCAACAATCACCCAAATAGCTTCAAAATTCTTACTTGTCCTCGGTAAACCAGAAACAAAATCCATACTGATACTATCCCACTTCCACTCTGGAATAGCCAACGGTTGCATTAGCCCAGACAACTTCTGATGCTCAATCTTTGACTTCTGACAAGTTAAGCACGCATACACAAAACGAGCCACATCTTCTTTCATTCCGGGCCACCAAAATATTTTCTTTAAATCCTGATACATTTTAGTAGCTCCTGGATGAATACTCAAACTGCTCATATGACCCTCTTCTAGAATGCTTCTTTTCAAAATCGCGTCATCAGGAATACAAATTCTTTCCCCTAATTTCAACACACCTCTCGCATCAATCTTAAAGTCACTCTTCTCTGATTGACCACAACGATTAAGGATATCTACTAATTTCACATCCAATTTCTGTGCTTCTCGGATACTGTCCATAAAATCATTATTAATCTTTAGCATTCCTAGCATTACACTCTGCGGGTTTACTTCGCAAACCAAACTCATATCACGAAATTGCTCAATTAATTCCAACTCCTTAATCATCATTGCTGACACATGCAAGGTCTTTCTACTTAAAGCATCGGCCACAACATTTGCTTTTCCTGGATGATAATTCAAACCGAAATCATAATCCTTAAGCAATTCTAACCACCTACGTTGTCTCATGTTCAACTCTCTCTGATCAAATAGATACTTTAAACTTTTATGATCGCTGAAAACTTCAAATCTGGAACCATAAAGGTAATGCCTCCAGATTTTTAGCACAAACACCACAGCAGCAAGTTCAAGATCATGCGTAGGATAGTTCTTTTCATGAATTCTTAACTGTCGCGACGCATAAGCAATTACTTTATTATTTTGCATGAGCACACCTCCCAAACCCATCAATGAAGCATCACAGTAAATTATAAACGGTTCCTCCGGATTTGGCAAGGTCAAAACCGGCGCCGACGTCAATCTCCTTTTTAATTCATTAAAACTCTCTTCGCACTGAACATCCCACACGAACGCTTTACCTTTACCAGTTAATTTAGTTAACGGAAGTGCTAACTTAGAAAATCCTTCAATAAACCTTCTATAATATCCAGCTAATCCCAAAAAGCTTCTAATCTCGGTAGCCGACTTAGGAGTCTCCCATTGCAATACAGCTTCTACCTTGGAAGGATCTACCACAATACCTTTTCCTGAAATTACATGGCCGAGAAAACTGACTTCTCTTAACCAAAACTCACACTTGGACAGCTTCGCATACAATTTCTTATCTTTCAAAACATCCAACACTAATCTCAAATGTTCCTTGTGCTCTCCTTCGGACTTAGAGTAAATCAAAATATCATCAATAAATACTACCACAAAATGATCCAGATAAGTATGGAAAATACGATTCATGTATTCCATAAATACTCCCGGCGCATTAGTCACACCGAAAGGCATCACAGAATATTCATAATGTCCATACCGAGTTCTGAACGCTGTCTTCTGGATGTCTTCATCTTTCACTTTGATCTGATGATAGCCCGATCTCAAATCAATTTTACTGAACACACAAGCACCCACTAATTGATCCATCAAATCATCTATTCTCGGTAGTGGATACTTATTCTTGATCGTTACTTTATTCAATTGTCTATAATCAATACAAAGCCTCATACTACCATCTTTCTTCTTTACTAGCAACACTGGGGCTCCCCACGGCGACACACTTGGTCTTATAAACTTCTTCTCAAGTAAGTCTTCCAATTGTTTCTTTAATTCATACAACTCAGATGCCGACATTCTATACGGTGCCATCGAAATAGGCCTAGTACCAGGTACCAGATCAATAGTAAATTCAACTTCCCTCTCTGGCGGCACACTAGGAATTTCATCAGGAAAAACTTCAGGGAATTCTTTCACCACTAACAGTTCCTCAACCTTAGCTTGACTCTCAACCGACAACGTCGCCATCAAAGAAAACATCTGAGCTCCCTCTTTCACCAATTTTCGCAATTCTCTGAAAGGTAATAAGTCAACTCCTTCCTCTTCAGGAGTGGAAAACCTCACCGACTTATGATGACAATTTATATGAACATAATTATACTCTAACCAGTTCATACCAAGAATTACATCCATCCCATCCAACGGTAAACATACTAAATCAACATAGAAATCTTTATCGAAGATCGACAAAGGACATTTTAAACACACCAAAGAAGTAGTTATTGATCCCTTAGCTGGGGTCTCAACAATCAACTCACCATCCAAAGCGGACAATTTTAAACCCAGTCTTCGAGCACAGTTAGCAGAAATAAAACAGTGGGTAGCACCGGTATCAATAATAGTAATTAAAGGAGTACCATTTATGAAACATGTACCTCGGATAAGTCTGTCCTCACTGGAGGTTTGAGTTCCGGTCAATGCGAACACCTTTCCAGTTTGAGATTTCTTTGGCTTCTGACACTGACTTCCAATATGCCCTTCTTCGCCACAATTAAAACAAATCATTTCCTTGTGCTTGCAATCAGCTATTGCATGACCAGTCTTACCACAACGAAAACACCTCTTTACTTCAGCAGTGCATACATTACTCTTATGACCAGCCTGACCACATTTGAAGCAAACTATACCAGCAGGGTCACCTCCCCTACTAGTCCTCTGAGCCGGAGCAGCTCCTTGTTTCCCTTTTCCCACTAGGGCATCATACGGCTTGCCACGGTTTTGATGCTGCTTTCCCTTGCGGTCACTAACAATCTTGTAATGAGCATTATTGTCCTCTTCAAATATCTTGCAGCTATCAACCAATTCAGTAAAAATGCGTATCTTCTGATACCCAACAGCCTTCTTAATTTCAGAGCGCAATCCGTTTTCAAACTTGATGCACTTTGAAAATTCAGCACCAACACCAGTGTAATGAGGATAAAATTTGGACAACTCCACAAATTTTGCAGCATAATCAGTGACAGACATGTTTCCCTGCTTCAGCTCAAGGAACTCGATTTCCTTCTTACCACGGACATCTTCCGGATAATACTTTCTCAGGAATTCCCTACGGAATACATCCCAAGTAATGACTTCACCTGCCACGGTCAACCTCTCGTGAGTCTCTAGCCACCAGTCATCAGCTTCGACTGCTAGCATGTGAGTACCATACCGAACCTTCTGAGCTGGAGTGCAATCCATAACACGGAAGATTCTCTCAATCTCTTTCAACCATCCCAAGGCTGCATCTGGATCATGCTTCCCTTTAAACACCGGCGGATTCTCTCTTTGAAAAGTCGCCAAGCTACGTGATCCAGCATCTCCACCAGCATTTGGCAAGTTCTGCACAGCTTGTGCCATCGCTTGCATTGCGGCAGCCATTGCAGCGTCATTCCTTCCAGCCATTTCAACTTATCATTACAACACAACTTAAGGTTAGATTAGTAACAATACACAATTGTTAGACAGTAACGACACGACAACTGGCCGGACAGACCGACCTGCTCTGATACCACTAATGTAACACCCTTCTAAAATACCCCAAATATTTAATAACAACAACAAATATATATCAGAGTAATTATGCAATCAAGGGTGTCACACAACATTTCACACCATAATAACTGTCATGCTCTTTTATTAACTCAAAACATAAAACATTTGCACAATACGCAGCGGATAGAGATCAAATCGATCATTCAAAACATACAACATACTACATGTAAACTGGTTCAACAATCATCAACAACAACATTAAAATATTCCCTCCCGATGTTACATCTATCAGAGATGACCCAGTTAGGAGACTACACTAGACTCCAAGCATTAGCTTCTACTCAACTCATTGCTCGTTACCTGAAAAATAGTTGTAAGGGTGAGCTCCTCAATCGATATAATAAGCATTATAAATCATCATGTAATGCTAAGTAAATTCACACGTTTCATCACCCTAATCGTAACATACATTCAGTAACGGCACATCAACTCAAACATCATACTTAATATCAACACAATTCCACTCCTCAATTAAATTAAATATCCATACAACAAGCCAACAAAATGCAACTCTAATGCGACTCGACTCGTCATGCATGTGGTACCATTCGGAGTAAAACTCCCAACTTAAAATCATTGCCATTTTATTGGGCATCAAGGCATAAGCCTTCAACTTTCAACTTAAAAATCTGCCAATCCAGGCCAACGTGGTGTGAGCAAAGCTCCGACTTAATGCATATGAATGTACATGGCATACACGACTTTAAACCTTCGACAACATAATAATAATAGCAACACAACAATGTTTTCAACAAAATCAACTTATAATCAACTTTGGCTCACCAAGCCTACAACTCAGTATTTTCAACAACTTTAACACAACTTATCAACATATTTGTATCAACACTTCATACCATAACCCAACAAAATTACTCATCAAAATTAACGATAATAGGCCAATCAACAATTATGTTCAAAACATTAAAATATTAATTTTTCAAATTTCCAACAGTGTTAACCGGTTAACGCCCTGGGTTAACCGGTTAACGCAGGACAAAACACGCTTTCTGGCCATTTACAACAGTGTTAACCGGTTAACGCCCTGGGTTAACCGGTTAACGCAGACAGAACAACAATTTCTCAGACATCATAACAGTGTTAACCGGTTAACACCCTGGGTTAACCGGTTAACGCAGACAAAACAACAATTATTTCACAATTCAACACAGTGTTAACCGGTTAACACCCTGGGTTAACCGGTTAACGCAAGACAGAAAGCTGTTCCTGCGCTAACACGAAGCAGAATGCAGAATTCTCCGCATTTTCCGCCGTTGGAGGACTTCCGGACCTCCAATTCCAATTCCGTAAGAAGCGATACGTTCGGAAAATCACAACACACTCAAATACAGCTTCAATTACAACTTTAACACAACTATTCCAACACAGTTTCTCAGCATTCAACATCCCAATTAGGGTCAAATCAACGGTTTATCACTACCCATTACATGTTAACCCATAATACCCATTAAACGACGATAAACCCCCCTTACCTGAATTAATCCGGCAAGCCTTTAGCTTCAAGCTCTTCTCTTCTCCAACCTTCGCTCTCTTGCTCTTCCTCTTTGCCCTTTCTCCACTTTTCAGCCGCTTCTCTGTTTTCCACGTAAAAACCCTCTTTACCAAAAATGAAACTCTTTTCCTTATTTCCCACTTATATACTTTCCAATAATTATTATTCTTCCAATAATAATAATAATAATAATCCAATAAATTCCAATTACTTAATTAAATTAATAAATATAATATTAACTTAAATTAAATAATTATCTTATTTTTATTAGGGTGTTACACTTGGGATTGTTATTTACCTTTGATTGAGTTTACGTACAACAATAGTTTTCATTCGAGCATTGGTATGGCACCGTTTGAAGCTTTGTATGGTAGGAGATGTCGGACACCTTTATGTTGGTATGAGTCCGGTGAGAGTGCTGTGGTTGGACCGGAGATTGTTCAACAAACTACGGAAAAGATTAAGATGATTCGGGAGAAGATGAGAATTGCTCAGAGTCGTCAGAAGAGTTATCATGATAAGAGGAGGAAGTCACTTGAGTTCCAAGAGGGAGATCATGTGTTTCTTCGTGTCACTCCGATAACTGGTGTTGGTCGAGCTTTGAAGTCGAAGAAGTTGACACCTCGATTTATTGGTCCTTATCAGATTTTGGAGAGGATAGGGGAAGTAGCCTATCGTATCGCTTTACCACCGTCGCTTGCAAATTTGCATGAGGTTTTTCATGTGTCTCAGTTGAGGAGGTACATTCATGATCCGTCGCATGTAGTCCAAGTAGATGATGTACAGGTGAGAGATAACCTGACTGTTGAAACATCACCTATGAGGATCGAGGATCGAGAGTTGAAGCAGTTGCGGGGTAAAGAGATTGCCTTGGTGAAGGTAGCTTGGGGAGGACCAGCAGGTGGCAATGTGACTTGGGAACTGGAGAGTCAGATGAAGGAGTCTTATCCGGAGTTATTCCCTTGAGGTATGTTTTCGAGGACGAAAACTCTTTTAGTGGGGGAGAGTTGTAACACCCCGATAATAATATGACAATTAATTAAATTAAGTTAATAATATATTTATTAATTTAATTAGATAATTGGATTATTATTATTATTATTTTTGGAATTATTGAATTATTATTATTATTGAAATAATAATTATTGGAAAATATATAAGTTGGAAATAAGGAAAAAGAGTCCATTTAGTAAAGAAAAGGTTTTCACGTGAAACAGAGAAGCGATTGAGAAAGTGGAGAAAGGGCAAGAGGAAGAGCTAGAGAGCAAGGGTTGGAGAACGGAAAAGCTTGAAGCTCAAAGTTGCCGGATTAACTCAGGTAAGGGGGGTTTATCGTCGTTTAATGGGTATTATGGGTTAGCATGTAATGGGTAGTGATAAACCGTTAAATTGACCCTAATTGGGATTTTTGAATGCTGAAAATTGTGATGGATAGGTTGTGTTAAAACTGAAATTGAACCTGTAGTTGAGTGTGTTGTAATTTTCCGAACGCGTAGCTTTTTACGGAATTGGAATCGGAGGTCCGGAAGTCCTCCAACGGCGGAAAATGCGGAGAATTCTGCATTCTGCCTTGTGTTAGCGCAGGAACAACTTTCTGTCTTGCGTTAACCGGTTAACCCAGGGTGTTAACCGGTTAACACTGTGTTGTATTGTGTAAAATTGCTGTTTTGTCTGCGTTAACCGGTTAACCCAGGGTGTTAACCGGTTAACACTGTGTTGTATTGTGTAAAATTGCTGTTTTGTCTGCGTTAACCGGTTAACCCAGGGTGTTAACCGGTTAACACTGTTGTGATTGCTGAGAGATTGCTGTTTGTGCTGCGTTAACCGCTTAACCCAGGGCGTTAACCGGTTAACACTATTAAGTTTTGGGCAGGAAGCGTGTTTGTGCTGCGTTAACCGGTTAACCCAGGGCGTTAACCGGTTAACACTGTTAAAAAGTGGAAAAATGGATATTTTAAATGTTATGTGTATATGTGATGGTTGGCCTATATCGATGTGTGATATAGTAGGGATTATTTCCCGCTGTTTTGAGCAGTATAGGTATTAGTAGAGTGTGCTAATACTGTGTTTAATTAATTGACATGATATGATGCGTTGATACATGTGTTGATGATGTATGATGGTATGCATAATATTGTGAATGTATATGTTATGCATGTGTTGTGAATGGACTGTTTTATGGCTTAGAGAGTGAGCATAGGTCCATTGTGGATTATTGTTGTGATGTTGCATTGCTAGGTGATTAGCATGCATAATGTGGCCTTTACGGTGGTAGCTAATTCCCATGGTGAGGAATTAGTGATGTTAGTCATTTTGGACTGTTGTTGATGTTTGCATGCTAGGTGAATTAGCGTGCATAGCATGGCCCTTGGGGTGGTAGCTAATTCCCATGGTGAGGAATTAGTGATGTGAGTCACTAGGTCTCAAATGAGTGGGACTAGTGAGCTTGGTAGCCGTACCTGGATTTGGTCGGTGAAGTTGAACTATATGTTCACGAATAGTCGGTACCGCATGCATGGAGTCTCATTGCATAATATATGTGTGGTGTATAATATAAATGGATGTATTCCAATGTTATACGTGTGTTGTGTTGGCATTGAGCATGAGTATGAATTGTGTTGATATTGAGTATGATATTTGAGTTGATGTGCCGTTACTGAATGTGTGATACGATTAGGGTGATTAATGTGTTAAATTACTTAACATGACATTATATTCTATAATACTTATTATATCGATTGAGGAACTCACCCTTACAACTATTTTTCAGGTAACGAGCAATGAGTTGAGTAGAAGCTAATGCTTGGAGTCTAGTGTAGTCTCCTTAGTGGGTCATGCTCTGATAGATGTAACATCGGGAGGGAACATTTTAATTGTGTTGTTGATGATTGTTGAACCAGTTTACATGTAGTATGTTGCACGTTTTGAATGATCGATTTGATCTCTATCCGCTGCGTATTATGCAACTGTTTTAATTGATAGATAAATGAGCATGACAAGCTACTTTGATGAATGGTGTGAAGTGTTTGTGTGACACCCTTAAATGCATAATTACTCTGATTAATATATGTTGTTATTTTAATTAAATATTTGGGGTATTTTAGAAGGGTGTTACACGTAACATCTTTTCCTTCCCCAGTGAAGGGTTCACCTCTCCGTTGGTGTCGATAAACGTCGAGTTTTTCCTATTCGTCCGTTGACGTCTAGTTGTATCCTCCCCATAGGTCATTCGTTAATGTCTGTTCACCTCTCCGTTGGTGTCGATAAAAGATGAGTTTTTCCTATTCGTCCGTTGACGAATAGTTGTACCCTTCCCCAGGAGTCACCTCTCCGTTGGTTTCGATAAACGATGAGTTTTTCCCGATCATCCGTTGACGTTTGGTTGTGTTAGCTTTCTCCCCAGTATTTACCTCTCCGTTGGTGTCGATAAATGTTGAGTTTTTTCCGATCGTCCGTTGACGTTTGGTTGTACCTCCTATTCCCCAGTCATCGGTAAATGTCTGGTCGTCTTTGTTGATGTCGGTAAACATCATCTTTCGATGTCGGTAAACATCGAGTCTTTGCCCAGTCATCGGTAAATATATGTTCGTTCCCTAGCTAGAAATCCCCAGTAGAGTCGTCGGTAAATGTCTTATCTGGTTTCATGTGGCAAGTATTTGTTTTCCTTCCCCAGTGAAGTGGTCACCTCTCCGTTGGTATCGATAAACGTCGAGCTTCTCCCGTTCGTCCGTTGACGTCTGGTCGAGTCTTCTCAGTCATTCGTTGATGTCTGGTCACCTCTCCGTTGGTGTCGATAAACGTCGAGCTTCTCCCGTTCGTCCGTTGACGTCTGGTCGAGCCTTTCCCATTCATCCGTTGATGACTGGTCACCTCTCCGTTGGTGTCGATAAACATCGAGCTTCTCCCGTTCGTCCGTTGACATCTGGCCGAGTCCCTTCCCATTCATCCGTTGATGACTGGTCACCTCTCCGTTGGTGTCGATAAACGTTGAGCTTCTCCCGTTCGTCCGTTGACGTCTGGTCGAGTCCCCCATAGGTCATTCGTTAATGTCTGGTCACCTCTCCGTTGGTGTCGATAAACGTCGAGCTTCTCCCGTTCGTCCGTTGACGTCTGGTCGAGTCTTCCCATTCATCCGTTGATGTCTGGTCACCTCTCCGTTGGTGTCGATAAACGTCGAGCTTCTCCCGTTCGTCCGTTGACGTCTGGTCGAGTCTTCCCAGTCATTCGTTAGTGTCTGGTCACCTCTCCGTTGGTGTCGATAAACGATGAGTTTTTCCCATTCGTCCGTTGACGCTTGGTTGTATCGCTTCCTTTCCCAGTCATTCGTTAATGTCTGGTCACCTCTCCGTTGGTATCGATAAACGTTGAGTTTTTCCCAGTCGTCCGTTGACGTCTGGTTGTACCTGTCCTTTGATAAAAATCAAAATCCCCAGTAGAGTCGTCGGTAAACGTCTTGTCTGGTTACTGTTGCAAATATCCTGTATCACATCCCGCAGAGTGCAAATTTCTACGGTTCTTTGGTATTCAATCCCTGTTTACCCTGAAGGTCTGACAGCCGTTGCTCTCATCCGTTCAGGTTCCCAGTTGATTGAATAGGGGCAGCTGTCATACCCCAAAAATTACCCATCATTTTTCCTAAAAAAAACGAAAAAAAAAAAAACGAAAAAAAAAACGAAAAAAAAAAGGAAAAAAAAATAATTTAATTAATTAATTAATTAATTAAATAATTAAAATAAATATATAAATAAAATATAACAAATTATTTTGGACTTGGGTCTCCCTCATTCCAAGCCCATTACCCACGAAATTAGTCTATAAATACTGAAGTTTCAGTAGGGGAGTTTACACTGGGAGATTCACTGGAGAAAGAAGGAAGAGAAGCAAAACACTCTGAGGTTTCCTTGGAACAAAACCTTGAGGAAAAAGAAAGAGAGAGAACAGAGAAGGACGGATAGAAACTTTGGCATAGGAACCCTGCCTACCCGGAGAATTCAGAGTAAAGAAACCCTGAAGGCAGCCCATCTGCACCGAAGCCATCGCCGTCCAATTCCCGCTGCCTAACTTATTCCGATACTACAAGGGGTCAATCCCTTCAACCTTGAATTGGCAAACAGGTTTGCGTATCTCTATTGTTTATACTTTCAATTGGCCATATCTACATATATAATGCATCATGATTAAATGTTGATATATAATTTGCTTTCGTATGGGAATTTAAATATGCCTGAATACCCTGAATGTTTGACCATGTTATTCCTGTGATAAAATGCCATAAAATTCAAAGTTCCTAACGTGGGGCTGTTTTCAAATTCAAAATCCATGGCCTATTCTGTTTTTTTTTATGTTTTATCATAGCCATGCATTATTCATCCTATCCTATTTATTGTTGTGATATTTCTCCGGTGTAATCTTCGATTGCACCCTGATTTGGTGTTCTGACATATTTCTTTTTTTTGAGTTTCGTAAAGGTTCACATATCCCAGGAAAAGGTTATTGGCTAGGTATTCCACTTTATTTGTGGGATACCCTTGTGGAGTTTCACCCTAAATTAATTTTTAATGTATTAATTTCTAATGTATTAATTTTTTAATATATTATTTTTAATAATTTTAATGTGGAGTTTCATCCTAATTATATAATTAATTGTAAAACTTTGCCTTTGAATAAGTGATCTTGGACCTCTCTTTGTTGCCTTACGATTACGATATTACGGTCATGTCCCGCGAACGTGGGGATACCCTTAGCAAAGACCCTTCGGTTAAATCATCATAAAATAAATTATAGTCCCTCGGATGTTGCCTTCGAATATACAACTTTGTCCCTCGATGACCCTCCGATGTTGCCTACGGTTAAAAGATGATAGTCCCTTCGAATGCTAAGATATCCTCGTAACTGTTGCCTTCAATGACCTATCGATGACCCTACGATGACCCTTAAACATCCAAAGGATAAAACTACTTATTTCTCAATAATAAGGACAGTTTTACCCTCATAAGGATAGGAAGTGCTCATAAAGACCTTGGGTCGGTATAACTCTTAATTGCTGGCTCACAACTTAAAACATTTTTTTGCACCTCACACCTTTCAAAATGCCTTTAGAAAGTCACCACTTGGTATACATTCATACTAGAATCATTACCGAGTTATATTTTTCTAAACAATTTTCAAAACTAAAACGGGATAACCACTTTGTATACATTCATACAAGAATCATTACAAAGTTAAATTCTCTTTTCAAAACAATTTTCCAAACAATTCACAAACACTTTTTTAGACAAAAATAATATAAGTGATCGAGCAATTAAGAGCCCATGGATAACCATGGATACAAAGGGTGCTAACACCTTCCCTTTGTATAATGTACCTCCCGAACCCAAAATCTAAATTAAGGTCTTTCCTGTTCTTTTCCACCTTTCCTTATTGGATAAAAGAAAAGTCGGTGGCGACTCTTGCTAACCGCGACATTGCGATAAAAAACACAAAAAAGTCCAGTTCACCGTATGACAGAACTGGCGACTCTGCTGGGGACCCTAAATATTTAAAAAGAGAGGTTACCTTAAAAACAAGATCACTTATTCAATTTGTCTGATTTATTTTTAAGGGATTGCTTGGGTATGTTATGCTTGAGTGAAAGATCCTACACCCGGATCTAGTGTACCTTAGGTAAGTAGCAATAGATCATCGCGACTATCCGGCGTATACTGGAATGGTTAAAATGATGGCTACGGTTAATGTGACACTTTGGTTGTCCTGATGGTCCTCATGTTATTTGAGGAAAAATTTGGCTTCCGTGTGGTGTCATCAAAGCATTAACCAGACTTTTAGAACCCTAATTGACTCATCCTGGCCATTAGAAAGTAGTGAGCTAACTGACTTCGGTTCCGACTGGGGCTTGGTTGAGACTCGATACTACACTCCTTGAGATTGGACTTTAGGGAAGCTTCGGTCAACCACTTGGTGTTGCACTGAAGTGGACTTAAAGGAAAGTCAATGATTGGAGATCCTTTTAGAACCCGGTTACTATTCTAGGACAGGTTGAACCAACCAAACTTCAGTGGGGAGGGTACTTACCTATGAAACTCATGCAAGCCTTAAAACCTAGGACTGATGGTTGTGTGACTTGCTTGTGCTTGTTGTTTACTTAACATCATAACATCATAACATCATAACATCATGGCATTATACTAACCATTTCAAGGACTTAGGAATTTAGCTTTGCTCTGGTAAACAGGTTATGGCTTCCAGGAAGACTATCCGGATCAATCTTGTAGCAATCTCTCCTCAACTCAAGGATTTAGTGTCAGAACTTCCCGATCACGCTCAGTTCAACAAAAGACATGGATCTCTCCTCGATTTGGTTACCACGGGTTTCAAAGAAGATATGATGAGAGTTCTATTCCAGTTCTTCGATCCTAAACATCATTGCTTCACTTTCCCAGATTATCAGTTGGTACCCACATTAGAAGAGTTTTCCAAGCTGCTTGGGATACCTATCCTTGATCAAGTACCTTTCAGTGGTCTGGAAAAGATTCCGAAGACTGAAGAAGTTGCCGCAGCTTTACACATGACAAAGTCCGACATTGAAAATAATTGGGTAACAAGGAGTGGAGTTAAGGGTTTACTCGCCAAATTTTTGGTAGGTAAGGCCCGGGAATTCCTAAACGTTATGAAGGTCCATGCTTTTGAAGATGTTCTAGCATTGCTAATCTATGGTTTGGTGCTATTCCCTAATCCGGACCAATTCATAGACATGAGTGCTATTAAGATATTTCTCACTCATAACCCTGTGCCCACCTTGCTCGGAGATATTTTGCATTCCCTTCACACTCGTACTATGAAGAGGCAAGGGACCCTCATGTGCTGCATACCTTTGTTGTCTAGGTGGTTTATTTCGCACCTTCCTCAATCAGTCTTGAAGCACGATCAAAATCTGAAATGGTCTCAAAGGATAATGGCACTCTCTCATTCAGACATCCGGTGGGGTTCTAACCTCAAGGAAAATGTTATCATCATCGACCGTTGTGGAGAATTCCCTAATGTACCACTCATGGGGATAAGAGGAGGTATTACTTATAATCCTGCCTTGGCCCTACGTCAGTTTGGGTATGCTCGAAGGGATGGGCCACATGAAATGATTATTCAAGGTATAGTGTTTGACTATGACAATGACTCTCAAGGTCTCCGCCAAAGGTTTGTACGAGCTTGGGGCATGGTGAAACGAAGCACTTTAGGAAAGAAAAAATTCAATTCCTCTGGAGCCTTATCTCAGATGGGTACGCGCCAGAGCTCGTGAACTTGTCATGCCATATCTTGCAGTCGGACCATTGATTGTTGAATCAGAGGTCGAAGGAGGTACTTCCCAGATCATTTCTTACCCAGATATGCCTACCGATGTTGAGGAATTGAAAAGATCCTGGACCCAGTTGAGAGAGGAGAGAGATACTTTCGAAGCCCAGTGCAATGCAGAAAGGAAGAAAGCACTAGAACTCGCCAGCCAGCTTAATGAGGAACGAAGGCTCAATGCATATCTTCGCCCAAAAAGAAGTCGCCCCTGGGAGACTTGAGCTTTCATTGTATTTTACTATTGTTCCTTTTGTAATGAACATGGAAAAAATTAGCAATAAACATTTCTCTCTTGTTGGTGATTTACGCAAAGTTAAATTCCAAAAGTCCTTGAAAACATTTCATACATTGCATAGCATAACATTGCATAACAGGTACTCTAAAGGGATTAGTGTTCTCACGGTTTTCCTCCAAACAGAAAAATGGACCTCGAACAAGCTGTCAGAGATCTCCAGGCTCAAAATGCTCAACTCCAGGAGATGATCTTGAACTTATCCAAGGGGCAGGAGGAACTGAAGGCTCTCTTGCTCGAGAAAAAGAAAGACCAGAAACCTGTGAATTACATTAACACGGGAAGAAGGCTTAAAGGACAGGCTGCGGGAGTCAAAATCAGAATTCCGAAGGATCAAGAAGAGGAAACAGAGACAAATTCAGAAGATGAGAATGTCGATCTCTTCAACCCTGAGGACGACAATGAAGATTCTGAGAATGAACAGTACTCTCCAAGAGATGACAAGTACAAGTTACTGGAAGAACGTGTGCTAGCTATGGAGGCTCAGAAGGCGCCCGGTCTGGATTTCGAAAACTTGGGTCTGGTCTCTGATGTGGTCATTCCCCGCAAATTCAAGGTTCCCATTTTCACTAAGTATGATGGGGCATCTTGTCCTCAGATGCATCTGAGAGCTTATGTGAGAAAGATTCAGCCGCATACCACTGACAGGAAGCTATGGATCCATTTCTTCCAAGAGAGCCTGTCTGGCACACAGTTGGAATGGTATTATCAGCTCGAGAGCTCTGACATCCGCACATGGACTGATTTAGCGACAGCTTTCTACAAGCACTACCAGTATAACTCTGAACTAGCGCCTACCCGGCTACAGTTGCAGAATATGACTATGGGATCTAAAGAAAGCTTCAAAGAATACGCTCAAAAATGGAGAGACTTGGCTGGCAGAGTCAAACCCCCTATGACTGATCGAGAATTAGTGGACATGTTCATGAGTACACTGACTGGCCCATTCTACGGCCATCTATTAAGGAGTTCCTCATTGGGTTTCACTGAACTTATATTAACAGGTGAACATGTTAAAAGCGGCATTCGAAGCGGAAAGATACAGGCGACTACCTCCGATCCTCCGGAGACTCCTAATGTCATCACTGCTCCTCTGTCTAATCATGACGAGACTGTTAATGCTGTGGAAGATGCCGATAACGATTATGACTTGGATAGCTGGATTTTTCCAACAATTGGTGACGGACTCAATAATTGGAAGGCTGAGGACACTATCCCGATTTCCTTTAGTCAGGAGTAATTGTTATTGCTATTTGGTGTTTTAAAGCATTGTGTCTATACCCGGGGCACAATAGCTAATTTTTCAAGGGTTTTGTCATTTTCATAAGCATATTCATATTCAATAAATCAATGGACTTTTTGCATTCAAATATTGCGCTCTTTATATTTCCTGTCATTTTTCAAACAAGCTATGTTTTCTTGCACACACTCACGTAACAATTTGCCGATCCATATCCACTCTGGATCCTGTTGGTAATGACTCTGCTACTGTTCATTATGACTTTGAAAATCCGATCTACCAAGCCGAGGATGGAAGTGAGGAAGATTGGGAAGTCCCTGGAGAACTTGCCGGACTGGTACTACAAGAAGGAAAAGACCATACAGCCGCATGAGGAATCAATTGAAATTGTAAATCTGGGTACTGAAATAAACAAGAGAGAAGACAGAGGTTTCTTGGGGCGCTCGAATTACATTGCCCGATTCATTCCACACTTGACTGCTACTTGCAAACCCATCTTCAAATTACTAAAAAATAAAAATCAAGAGATGGTATGGAATGATGAATGACAAAATCAAGAAGTATCTCCAAGAACCTCCAATTCTGATGCTACCAGTTGAAGGAAGACTTCTAACTATGTATTTGACCGTGTTAGAAAATTCAATAGGGTGTGCTGGGGCAACATGACGAGTCTGATCGAAAAGAGCATGTCATACACTGCCTTAGCAAAAGGTACCGACTGTGAAACAAGATACTCACAGCTCGAGAAAGCTTGTTGCGCTTTGGCTTGGGCTGCTCGCCGACTAAGACAGTATATGTTGAATCATACCACTTTATTGATTTCTAAGATGGATCTTATCAAATATACATTCGAGAAACTTGCTGTCTCCTAAAAGAGTTATCACTGATAATGGTACTAAATTGAACTCTGCATGCAGTTCAAAATAAAACACCATAACTCTTCTCCGTACCGGCCAAAGACGAACGGCGCCGTGGAGGCTGCTAACAATATCAAGAATATAACAGTAACATACAAAGACTGGCATGAGATGTTACCTTTTGCTCTTCATGGTTACCGCACTTCGACAGGGGCAACTCCTTTCTCTTTAGTCTACGGAATGGAAGCCGTTTTACCAGTAGAGGTTCAGATTCCCTCTCTAAGGATCATGAAAGAGGCGGGCTTAGACGAGGACGAATGGATTCAGACTCGACTCGATCAGATACATTTGATTGGTGAGAAGAGACTTGCGGCTGTATGTCACGGGAAGATATATCAGAAGCGCATGACCAGGGCATTCAACAAAAGGGTCAAGAGACAAGTGTATCAAATGGGCGACTTGGTGATAAAGCGTATCATCCTACCACAAACTGATCCCAGAGGCAAATGGACTCCCACATACGAAGGGCCATTTGTAGTTAAGAAGGTATTCTCAGGTGGAGCCATGATACTCGCTACAATGGATGGTGAAGACTTCCCACATCCCGTGAACGCGGACATAGTTAAAAAATACTACGCATGAAAGAGACCCGCTAGATCGATGTATCTAGGCAAAAGTAAGGGCATCCCGGCGAACCAAAAGGGTTCGGGCAAAAATTAGGGATATATATAAAAAATGTACACCCGGCAAGTCGAAAACCTG
Source organism: Lathyrus oleraceus (assembly GCF_024323335.1). NCBI lineage: Eukaryota > Viridiplantae > Streptophyta > Magnoliopsida > Fabales > Fabaceae > Lathyrus > Lathyrus oleraceus. The sequence goes on along the minus strand of NC_066580.1, from coordinate 197,272,579 downwards.
AAAAGGCGGCTTGGGCAAAAAAGGGTATCCTGGTGGACTGAAAACCTGAAAAGGCGGTCCAGGCAAAAATTAGGGATTAAAGCGTATGACTATGTCCCGTTCTCAGTCAACTTTCATCCAAGTTCGAGGGACTGACCAAGCCAATCACTTCTATCCGACAGCAAGGGATGAGATGCTCGAAGACATAATGACAGTAGTAGGCTTAAAATCAATAGGACTTCTTCCGCATAGCTTTCTCTCTTTGTTTTTGACAATTTCCTCTTACTAGGATTTCTGTCTCCTTGTACACAAATTGCCTATTCATAGGCCTCCTTTCAAAATCAATGCAATTCATTTCAAAAAAGACGCTTTTGTTTTACTTTTTCTGTTTTGTTTGCGTAAATGTCCATTGATTTAATTTGAATTAATATGTGCATTTGAATATGATAAATGTTTACCAAAATATATGCGTAGAATAGCAATAGCAATTACTACCCGACTTCAGGATCGAGGAGAAGGTCTAACCATGCTTCCAATGCGGTCTAGCGTACGACCCATTTGAACCTTCAAATCCTCAGATACTGCCTAGCGTACGGTACATTCAGGGGTGTAGTCTAGCGTACGACTACTTTCTTCTTCGGATACAGCCTAACGTACGGCTCATTCTGCAACTCAGATACGATCTAGCGTACGATCCATTCTGAACTCCAGCAACTCCAACGCGGTCTAACGTACGACCCGTTTGGATCTTACAACCCTCAGATGCTACCTAACGTACGGTACATTTCTGAAGTGTAGTCTGGCGTACGACTACCGCTTTCATCATCAGATGCGGCCTAACAGACGACTCATTCTGCGACGGTCTAACGTACGACCCGTTCGGATGTCCATCCCCTCAAATGCTACCTAACATACGGTACATTTCTGAAGTGTAGTCTAACGTACGACTACCCCTTTCGTCATCAGATTCAGCCTAACGTACGGCTCATTCTGTAACTCAGATACGATCTAGCGTATGGTCCATTCTGATCCTTTATCCCCAACAGCATATGACACACTCCGACTCCCCAGCGAAGTCGGCAGCCTAATGGATGACTCATTATTCGGTCTAATGTACGACCCAGTGTGGCACCCATGTCTTCAAATTGGCCTAATGTACGGCGCGATCTGAAGCTTTCGTCATCAAACCTCCCGGATGGCATCTTTAAGCCCATCTCCATCAAGACCAACTGTCGATTCTCAAGTGCAAATTTTTGGGGCATTCTAGTGTTCAATAATCTTCCACCTCCAGACCACGAATGGCATACACGCCATCCTAACTCTCTCGGTTCAAGAATATTGAACAGGGGCAGCTGTCATACCCCAAAAATTACCCATCATTTTTCCTAAAAAAAAGGAAAAAAAAAAAAAAAAAACGAAAAAAAAAAACGAAAAAAAAAACGAAAAAAAAAGGAAAAAAAAAAATTTTAATTAATTAATTAATTAATTAAATAATTAAAATAAATATATAAATAAAATATAACAAATTATTTTGGACTTGGGTCTCCCTCATTCCAAGCCCATTACCCACGAAATTAGTCTATAAATACTGAAGTTTCAGTAGGGGAGTTTACACTGGGAGATTCACTGGAGAAAGAAGGAAGAGAAGCAAAACACTCTGAGGTTTCCTTGGAACAAAACCTTGAGGAAAAAGAAAGAGAGAGAACAGAGAAGGACGGATAGAAACTTTGGCATAGGAACCCTGCCTACCCGGAGAATTCAGAGTAAAGAAACCCTGAAGGCAGCCCATCTGCACCGAAGCCATCGCCGTCCAATTCCCGCTGCCTAACTTATTCCGATACTACAAGGGGTCAATCCCTTCAACCTTGAATTGGCAAACAGGTTTGCGTATCTCTATTGTTTATACTTTCAATTGGCCATATCTACATATATAATGCATCATGATTAAATGTTGATATATAATTTGCTTTCGTATGGGAATTTAAATATGCCTGAATACCCTGAATGTTTGACCATGTTATTCCTGTGATAAAATGCCATAAAATTCAAAGTTCCTAACGTGGGGCTGTTTTCAAATTCAAAATCCATGGCCTATTCTGTTTTTTTTTATGTTTTATCATAGCCATGCATTATTCATCCTATCCTATTTATTGTTGTGATATTTCTCCGGTGTAATCTTCGATTGCACCCTGATTTGGTGTTCTGACATATTTCTTTTTTTTGAGTTTCGTAAAGGTTCACATATCCCAGGAAAAGGTTATTGGCTAGGTATTCCACTTTATTTGTGGGATACCCTTGTGGAGTTTCACCCTAAATTAATTTTTAATGTATTAATTTCTAATGTATTAATTTTTTAATATATTATTTTTAATAATTTTAATGTGGAGTTTCATCCTAATTATATAATTAATTGTAAAACTTTGCCTTTGAATAAGTGATCTTGGACCTCTCTTTGTTGCCTTACGATTACGATATTACGGTCATGTCCCGCGAACGTGGGGATACCCTTAGCAAAGACCCTTCGGTTAAATTATCATAAAATAAATTATAGTCCCTCGGATGTTGCCTTCGAATATACAACTTTGTCCCTCGATGACCCTCCGATGTTGCCTACGGTTAAAAGATGATAGTCCCTTCGAATGCTAAGATATCCTCGTAACTGTTGCCTTCAATGACCTATCGATGACCCTACGATGACCCTTAAACATCCAAAGGATAAAACTACTTATTTCTCAATAATAAGGACAGTTTTACCCTCATAAGGATAGGAAGTGCTCATAAAGACCTTGGGTCGGTATAACTCTTAATTGCTGGCTCACAACTTAAAACATTTTTTTGCACCTCACACCTTTCAAAATGCCTTTAGAAAATCACCACTTGGTATACATTCATACTAGAATCATTACCGAGTTATATTTTTCTAAACAATTTTCAAAACTAAAACGGGATAACCACTTTGTATACATTCATACAAGAATCATTACAAAGTTAAATTCTCTTTTCAAAACAATTTTCCAAACAATTCACAAACACTTTTTTAGACAAAAATAATATAAGTGATCGAGCAATTAAGAGCCCATGGATAACCATGGATACAAAGGGTGCTAACACCTTCCCTTTGTATAATGTACCTCCCGAACCCAAAATCTAAATTAAGGTCTTTCCTGTTCTTTTCCACCTTTCCTTATTGGATAAAAGAAAAATCGGTGGCGACTCTTGCTAACCGCGACATTGCGATAAAAAACACAAAAAAGTCCAGTTCACCGTATGACAGCAGCTGTAGCACCTCAAATTTGCACCTCCCATTTTGTATATACATTTTCATTTTAGGTCATTAACATTGCATTGTCATTGCATAGTCCATCATGTCATCAGGCAAGACTGGTCAGAAGATTCAACTGTGCAAGGCAACAAGTGCATTCTCCATGAGATCAAAGCCCTAGGGTGATTCCCATGGGTTCATATGGTTCAAAGGTCATTTTGAAGTGGTTTGGCCAAGTATTGAAGGCTCAGAACTCATCAGTCCATGAGCAAATCATCTGAAACCCTAAAAAGTCAACAAAACTCAACTGTCAATTCAACTATGGATTTGGAAGTGGGAAGTGGTTAGAGATGCCTCAATCATGTGCAAACAAGTCTCATTTGACATTTCAAACATCAACATTGAAGGATTTGAGGTCAGATCAAAACTTTCCAAAAATAGCAAGTGGCCTGTAATTTGAATTTGCCAAAAATGGAAAGGTTTTGGATCAACTTCAACTCAAGATTACATCATCAATAAAGTTTCAAATGAAATTTTGTCCAACATGAAAGTTGAAGATCTTTCTCTCTGATCGCTCGACTGTGCGAGTCGAGAATGGGATACAAACTGCAAGTGCACAGTTCTATCGCGTAGTTTTAAAAGATATCGATCCCACAGGGACTTATGAATCGATGTACCGTTATCTAAGGTTACTACGTAAATCTAAGGTGAAAATGTTTGATTGTTTGGGGAAAAGGGAGCTAAGAGCTAAACTAATATCTAGATTAAATATTAATAAAACGGATATCGGTATGTGGTTCGTCAAAACTAGGGAATCAATTCCTTGTCGGTCTCTCGGTTTTAAAATAAATCGTTTCGACTAACTTTATTGGTTAAAGGTTTTATCTCAAACTCTCGCTCTGTTGAAGAAACCATGATCTTATGTTAATGTTGCTGTCACTTATAATTAAGTCAAAAATCATATTTTGAAAACAATAAAGTTGCAGAAACTCTTTTTAAGAAAATACTGACCGTTTTAAACACCCTTATCTCAAACTTTCGCTCTGTTGACTTAGGTTATACAATTAAATCTAAATGCTTAACTCTCGTCCTCACATTCAACCTTTAAAAATACTTTTTGGAAAAAGGTCAGAATTTAATTAATTCTAAAACTTGCTCTCGCCCTGAGATAGATTTAATGACTAACTTACACTGTCCAGTTAAAACCTCAAACTCTCGCTCTGTTGGTTTCAACTTCTTTATGTCTTTTACCTTTGTAAAAAATCTTGTTATTAAACCTGTAAGTTAAGACCGTAAAAAGATTGATTCTAATTTTAAGTTTGAATAGACCGACTTAGTTTTGATCCCTCTTTCTGCTTACTTTACATACCGATACCTAGGCAAATTAGCCAGACATGCTTACTAAATAATAATTAATATCATGCATACACAGACTCATTTCAGGCAGGCAATGCAAATAAACAATAGAATAAAGCATAAAAATTAAATAACAATTAAAGAACCTGAATGCGTAATACAATGGTCTTGAACACTCCACCACAAGCCGGTAGGATTTGTTCTTCGATTCTTCAATTAAACAGTAAATTAAATCAAGGAAATAAAAAAAACTCGAATATAACGTAAGGTTAAATCCGGTATAAAGTTGCCCAGTAGTTTCCGGTGTAGAAACTACTACGCGAAAAATATCTAAAAGCTAAGAACGGGGGAAAATAAATTGCAAGGGAAAAAAAGAAAACAAAGCTTGCAAAATAAAATAAATAAAATGGACGATGCTGGAAAGGAAGAAAAATAAGCAAAGGCGTGAAAAAATAAATTTGGCAGAGCTTCCGCAAAACTGAGCGTGCAAAAACTGTGTAACTTTTGGTTTGTGAGACGGCTATTTATAATGGCCTTGGTAGCAGCATTCCGTTTCTCTCCTTCTTCAGCGTGGCTATATCCACGGCGTGCATATAGGAGACCAATTCCTTAACGTTATTCTTCAAGTCCTTCTGAGGGCGATACTTGCGCCACAAAGGTAGTGGGGTTGCGTGACGCTCGTCACGCTATGTGTGACGTCCGTCACAAGGCTCCTTCGCGTGACGCTCGTCACGCGTCCTGTGACGTCCGTCACAGGCACAGCATTGGTGACTTGTGCGCTTTGGGCTGGGCTTTGGCCTTTGGTTCCTTTTCTCTCCTTTTTGTTGCTTTTTACACCTCCTTTTCTTCCCTTTTTCGCTTTTGCTTCAAAATGGGTACCTGATATAAATAGAAGAGAAATACTGCATAATATCTGATAAAATGGGATAAATTAGTGTAAATGATAAAATAATTTAATTGAATTAAGTCTTAAAAAGCGATATAATTTCGTGTTATCAAACTCCCCCATACTTAAATCTTTGCTTGTCCTCAAGCAAAATTCAGTATAGAACTTGTTAAAAGTTTTAGCCGGATGAAATTTTAAAGCACACATCAATTCGTACTAGGTTGCCAATGGGTTTTTGTTTAGGAGGATTTGAGTTAAATCTTGACATCAACAACTACCGTTACAACTTAGATAACCCTACCTTATGCCAATCAGTTCAAGTACCCTATGATAGCTATCCTGGTTCCTTTAGTCTTATTTTGCCCGTTTTCATTCTAGCGAAATCACATTAAGCCCTTTATCCTTTCGCGCACATAGTGGAGTAACCGGTTAGTGTCTATGATCCGCTTTTAGCTAGAAGTTCTGGTACATAAGTCGGATAACTTCATTATTCAGTCCATTGCAAATTGCGGGGGATCGAACCGTAGTCCGCCCTACCAAGTTCAGTACCAGATTCCTACTGAACCAATTCATAATGGATCTTTCGTATTGTGCTTTTGCATGATTTGCAACCTTTAGATTAAATGATCCGGTAAGGGTCTCCTAATTTAATTATCTTAGGTTACTTTGGGGATCATTCACTTATATTCATCGGCTCTCCACGTAGTTTGCTATTAAGATGGTGCTGACTTCTGTATAAACTACTTGGGGTTGCCATAGAACTAAAAGTTCGAGGAATCGGTATGATAGGTACTTATCCTGATCTAACATATTGAGGTTCTCAGAGCGTTGTTATGGTAATGATTTTGTTTTGATTTCACTCAAATTTTATAAAGTAGGCGACCTTTATACTTATTGGGTGTGTTAAAATTTTTGTTATGGCTCAAGAAAGTTGAGGGAAATAGATAATAGAAACTTTTTCACATTCAGGACTTAACTTAAAAAAAATTTTGTTTTTATAAGGAAATAACAATGAAAAGGGAGAGTACAAACTTGAAACAAAGATGGGAATGGAAAGAATAATTTCCCCCCCATACTTGAACTAAACATAGTCCTCGATGTTTGAAGGGAAAGAAATACAAAATGGACAGGAAAAAGAAAAAATACAACTAAGGCTGCCTTCCACCTCTGGATCTTGGTCCTGGTGATCTTTGACGTATGTCTAAGCTGTCGAATCTGCTAAACAACTCAGTAAACCGCTGGTCGGTTATGGCATTCCGAGCATCCTGTTGCTGTTGCATTTGACGCATCATCTGCATCATCTCTGTATTCTGTGCCTGCATTCCATCGATAGCATCCATAATGTCATCGTTGGTCGCAGGCCTTCGTCGTCGACGACGTTGGGAGGATGGGCCGGCTGCATTACTGGAAGGGTTGAGCGGGACTGACGGTTGTTCTGGCGGATGATCGCCTTGTTCCATTTCTTCAAACTCATCTGTTTGTTGGTTTGTTTGTGAAGGCTCGGTGGTTTCAGGAGCGCTAAGATCGTAGAGGTGGCGGTTCGGGTTTGTGACATCGGTTAGGGTGGTATTGGGTAGCACAACACTTGGGACTGCTTGGTTGTTCACCATCAGATAATAGCCTCCGCCTACTCTGTTTTTAATCAGGCGGCTGGAGCGACAATAGCCGATATCCATAGACAGGGGTGGAAGGGATTCTAAAGTTTGGAGTTTATCCCCTAGGTTCAGGCCAAGTGCTATGGAGGTTATTAATCCGCCAATTATGAATGGTTGCCGGCCTCTAGCACATAAGGTGCGGATATGATGAAGGAGAAAAGAGGCGGCGTTTACCGTAGTATCCGATTCGAAAACGCACTGGAGGAAAAAGAGTTCTTTTGAGTTGACCTTACTGTTGTTTGGTCTTCCAAAGAGTGTGTTTTGCAGGATACGGAGAAAATAACGGATGGTGGGGTTATGGATGTGGGAGAGAAGGAGTTCTTCCCAGTTGTTGGTATTTATACCGGAAATTTTCTTAAAAAGGTCGAAAACTAGAACTGTGTTCCAGTTTGAGGTTGGGGGAATTCTGGCATGGAGCAGACCTTCTGTGGGAAATTGTAGCATGGCACTCAATTGGCGTTGGGTTAGAGAGTACTCGGTGTTAAACATACGGAAGGTTGCTGTACCGGTTAGGAATTCACCTTCACCGGCGGGAGTGGTGTAGTCGTAAGAGCTTAGGAATTCTAAGGTTAGGGAAGGATAGGTGGGTTGGTTATGGGTGCAAAGGAAGGTTAAATCGGCTCTACGGAGCATCCACTCGATACCGTGGAGTAAGCCCAATTGTTGTAAACAAGTTAAATCGGGGTACCTGGTGGGAGCGACGCCTCGCTGTTGGAAGCGCTCGAATTGCTCTTGCTGATAGTTGTCATCTCCGGATCGGAAGATGATATTTCCGAAGTTTTGACTTCCCGCCATTGTGATGGATTTTTGAATGAGTGATTTGGAAAGGAAAAGAAGTGTATATTTGATATGAGAGAGTTGTTTGTGGTGAAAGAAGGAAGTTTGGAGGGTATTTATAGGTAAAATGTGGGAGGTGAAAAGAAAGAGTGGTTGAAAAGTAATTAATTGTGGTAAATGAAAAATGAATGGGGAATGTAAAAAGGTGGGGGGTGTAACGTTCGTCTCCAACGGCTCCCTAACGTTCACATATCTGAGAGGCGTTACGCTCGTCACAAGGCTGTGACGCTCGTAACAGGCACTAAATGTGCCGCCCGTCACGGGTGGTGTGACGCTCGTCACACTTCCTTTTGGAAAGGCTTAGTAGCGCTTCACAGAATCACTTGGTAGCGTAATTAAATATTTTATTCTGCTTATGAACGTTTTAGTCTGTAGCTTAATTTAGTATGCATGCTTACTTGCTTTGTATAATAATAATAATAAGTAATAACCGTAGAGCATAATAGGCATTGCAAAATAAATTAACTAAACAGCTTCAATAAAAAGGATCATAATGTATTACAGGAAGGGAAAATAATAAAATGAAATAGAAATAAACATGAATTCAAATAACATTAATGAAAAAATCTAGCCTAAAACTAAATAACTTAGAATGAAGAAATAACTAAATTCCATCTATCTTCGGATCTCTGGCCGGAGGAGTAAAAGAGTTAACATGATGCCGTAACATACGTAACTGACTTGCCGTGCTGCTCATGTGTTCTAGGACTGCAAGTCTCAAGCTGTGGAAATCTTCCCTGAGGGCGTTTTGTTCTGACATCAAGGCTTCAATGACGGTTTTAATATCTGTTCCTGGCATATGATGTCGGAGATCAGGCATGGCTGATTCTTCGGTCAGGACAGGCTGAGGAGGAGGATCAATATCATGGTAGCCGGATGGAGTCTGAGGGTCAGATTCAGCAAGAGAGGTATGGTCAATATAGTGCTCATAGTCATCACAAATCTCATAATCCTGGATGGATTCAGTGGATCCAGCAGGAGTTGGGGTTTCATTCAGGTTATAGAGCCAGTTCCTTTGGTTATGAACACTAGTCCTAGGATCGGGCAGGGTGAATAGGCAGAGAACCTGGTTATCAATAACAAGCTCAAACTCATCAGACCCTATGTTTGCTATAAACATAGTGTTGAAGAGGAAAGGTATACTCATAGTGGTAATGCCACAAAAAGGGTTCAGGTCAAGCATAGGCTGACGTAGTCCAATAGCATTACCTATCATAGTTATCAGGCCGCCTATTCTAATGGGTGCTCTCTCATCCTGGATAAGGTGGTCCAAATTAGCTAACATAAAAGTAGCACCGTTTACTGGACGGTTCTGGGAAGCACAAAATATGATGAAGAGTTCATCACGTGAAACTGAAGTACTATTTGGCTTCTTCCCAAATAAAGTGTGGGTCAGGATCTTATGGAAATAGCGAAAAGCCGGGTTATGTATGTTTCCAGAGAGAAACTCATGTTCTTCGGGCTCATCATTTCCAGTCAGCTTACCCCAAAAGTGTTCAAGCTCTCTATATTCAAGAAGTTCTTCCTGGCTTATAGTGAATGTATCAAAGGAGGTAGGAAAACCCAAAAGGTTGGTGAAGTCTCTAGTATTAAATTGGTACTCCATATTGAACATTCTGAACTGGATAAAACCTCTGGTAATTCCTTTTCCATGGCTAGGTAGATAGATTAATGAACTAAGGAATTCTAGTGTGAGCCTCCGGTAGGTGGTGAAAGGTCTCAGGGTAGGGGAGGTCTCCCATCCTATCTGATTCAGCAAAAACAGGACACTCTGTCTCAGTCCAAGGGCAGTCATAGCCCAATCATCAGCATATAAACTAGGTAGCATCTCCCTAGTGGCTAGTTCTTCAAACCTTCGTTTCTGAGCCATTCCTCTGAACTTGATACCCATACGGTCAGAATGTCCCATCTGGTTAGTGTTAACTAGAGAAAAGAAAACATGAGTTTAAGTCAGGATTTGGCCAAATGCCGAAAGAAGAATAGAATTATTATTATAATATATAGATATATTTTTTTTCTTTTTGAATAAATCAATAATGAATACTAAATAGAAATTAAAAGAATAATTAAGAGAAAAATAGAGGAATGATAATAATAATAAAATAATAAAATAACAGATTAATTTGTGGGTTGTCTCCCACTAAGCGCTTTGTTTAAATGTCGCAAGCTCGACAAAGAAACTGTTAAATATAGTCTATGAGTCCTGGGGGCGTTTCGTCTAAGTGTAGAATTTGCGAATCCTCGTTGGTTTCCGCATAGTGATAATGTTTCAGACGTTGCCCGTTTACGGTGAACGGTTCTGTAGATTGTCCTTTAATTTCTACCGCTCCACTGGGAAAGATTTTAGTGATATGGAAAGGTCCTGACCATCTGGATCGTAGTTTTCCCGGGAATAATTTTAGTCTGGAGTTAAATAAGAGTACTGCGTCGCCTTGCTTGAAGATTTTCCTTGATATACGCTTATCATGCCATTGTTTTGTTCTTTCTTTATAGATTTTGGCATTTTCATAGGCGTCTCTTCTGAGTTCCTCTAGTTCGTTTATGTCAAGGATTCTCTTTTCACCGGCGGTTTTATAATTCAAATTTAAATTTCTAATAGCCCAATAGGCTTTGTGTTCTAATTCTACCGGGAGGTGACAGGATTTTCCATAAATGAGCTTAAATGGGGTCGTCCCTATGGGAGTTTTATAAGCAGTTCGGTATGCCCATAAAGCTTCTGGTAATTTCAATGACCAATCTTTCCTTGAAGTGGCGACCGTTTTTTCTAATATTTGCTTGATTTCTCTGTTAGATACTTCCACTTGTCCACTGGTTTGAGGGTGGTAAGGTGTTGCTATCCTATGTCTCACTCCATATTTAAGTAGTAGTTTTTCGAGTATCTTGGATATAAAGTGCGATCCACCATCACTGACTACTATCCTTGGGATGCCAAATCTCGGAAATATTATATTTTTAAAGAGTCTAGTTACTACTCGGGTGTCATTAGTTGGAGAAGCTATAGCTTCGATCCACTTTGATACGTAGTCAACCGCCACGAGTATGTACTTGTTACCGAAGGAGGATGGAAACGGTCCCATGAAGTCTATTCCCCACACGTCAAAAATCTCTACTTCCAAAATACCTTTTTGTGGCATCTCGTCACGTCTAGATATGTTTCCCGTGCGTTGACATCTGTCACACTCCTTAATAGCCGCATGTACGTCCTTCCATATAGTTGGCCAATAAAAGCCAGCTTGTAGGATTTTAGAACAGGTCTTGGATGTACTTGTGTGTCCACCATAAGGCGCGGAGTGACAGTGTTGGATTATATTTTCTACCTCTTCTTCGGGTACACATCGACGGAAAATACCATCGGGACCTCTTTTGAAAAGTAAGGGATCATCCCAGTAATAGTGTTTTATGTCATGGAAGAATCTTTTCTTCTGCTGGTAAGATAAAGTAGGTGGAACTATTCCGGCAGCTAAATAATTGACTAGATCAGCGTACCATGGTATGGCAGATATAGCTAAGGTGGTTTCTACTTGCATGTCGGAGTTGTTCTCTTCCAAAGTAGCTATGAGTTTGTCATACGAGAAATCATCATTAATGGATGTTCTTTCTGGTTCAAGGTTCTCAAGTCTAGAGAGGTGGTCTGCTACTACGTTCTCAGTTCCTTTCTTGTCCTTGATTTCTAAGTCGAATTCTTGTAGTAACAAGATCCATCTTAGGAGTCTAGGTTTAGCATCCTTTTTTGTTAGAAGGTACCTGATAGCAGCGTGATCAGTGTAAACTATTATTTTGGCTCCTACCAAGTAAGAACGAAATTTATCTAGCGCAAATACTACTGCTAGGAGTTCTTTCTCGGTTGTGGCATAATTCATCTGTGCTTCATCCAGGGTTCTGCTAGCGTAATATATAACATGAAGCTTTTTATCCTTTCTTTGTCCTAAAACAGCACCTACAGCATAATCACTGGCATCGCACATTATTTCGAATGGTTCATTCCAGTCTGGTGTCTGCATAATGGGTGCGGAGATCAATGCTTGTTTAAGAGTTTGAAATGCTTTTAAACAGTTATCGTCGAATATGAATTCAGCATCTTTCATTAATAGCCCGGTTAAAGGTTTAGTTATCTTAGAGAAGTCTTTGATGAATCGTCGGTAGAAACCGGCGTGTCCTAAAAAGCTTCGTACTTCTCTCACGGTTCTTGGGGGTTGAAGATTTTCGATTACCTCTATTTTGGCTTTGTCTACTTCAATTCCTCTGTTCGAGATGATGTGTCCTAAAACAATTCCTTCTTGTACCATAAAGTGGCACTTTTCCCAATTAAGTACTAAGTTTACTTTTACACATCGTTCAAGAACTCTTTCCAGGTTTTCAAGGCATTCTTCGAAACTTTGTCCGTATACAGAAAAGTCATCCATGAATACTTCCATGATGTTTTCGAGAAAGTCGGCGAAAATTGCCATCATGCATCTTTGAAAAGTTGCAGGGGCATTACACAGACCAAACGGCATTCGTCTATAAGCGAAGGTACCAAAAGGGCATGTGAATGTTGTCTTTTCTTGGTCATCAGGGTGAATTGGTATTTGAAAGAAGCCTGAATAACCGTCCAAATAACAGAAATGTGAATGTTTAGCTAGTCGTTCTAACATTTGGTCAATGAATGGTAAAGGGAAATGATCTTTTCGGGTTGCTTTGTTTAGTTTCCTATAATCAATGCACATTCTCCATCCCGATTCGATTCGTTTAGTTATAGTTTCTCCTTTTTCGTTTTCAATAACGGTTATGCCTCCTTTCTTTGGTACAACGTGTACGGGACTGACCCATTTGCTATCAGATATAGGATATATAATACCTGCTTCTAATAACTTGGTTATTTCTTTCTTTACTACCTCACTTAGGATCGGATTTAGTCTTCTCTGGTGTTCCCTAGAGGTTTTACCGTCTTCTTCTAACATGATGCGATGCATACAAATAGAAGGGCTTATTCCTTTAAGATCGGTTATGTGGTATCCTAGTGCGGTTGGATATTTTCTTAAGATATGTAGGAGTTTTTCTGTTTCGAGTCTTCCTAGATCTGCATTGACTATCACAGGTCGTTCAAGTTCTAAGTCTAGGAATTCATATCTCAGATTTTTGGGAAGTGTTTTCAAATCAGGGGTTGGTTTGTTAAGACACTGCGTAGGATCTGGTGTTATTGCTAAGCATTGTTTAGATTTGTCTTCTAAAAGATAGTCTGATGATTTGTCTTCTCCTGACTCTGCTTCTTTTATGCATTCATCGATGATATCCATGAAGTAACATGTATCTTCTATTGCAGGTGCTTTCAAGAATTTGGAAAGAATGAATTCAATTTTCTCTTCACCTACTTCGAAGGTGAGTCTTCCTCGTTTTACGTCTATGATTGCACCGGCAGTTGCTAAGAATGGTCTTCCTAGTATAATAGGTGTAGTATCATCTTCTCTAATATCCATAATTGTGAAGTCAGTGGGAATGTAAAACTGACCTATGCGTACGGGAACGTTCTCAAGGATTCCTACAGGATATTTGATGGAACGATCTGCTAGTTGTACAGACATCTTGGTCGGTCTTAATTCTCCCATTTCCAGTCTCTTACATATGGATAAAGGCATAACGCTAATTCCGGCTCCTAAATCGCATAAGGCTTTGTCGATGACAAATTTTCCTATGTGACAGGGTATAGAGAAGCTACCTGGATCCTTGAGTTTAGGGGGCATGTTTTGGATTATAGCGCTACATTCGGCAGGGAGTGTAACGGTTTCACTATCCTCAAGTTTCCTTTTATTAGAAAGAATTTCTTTTAAGAATTTAGCATATGAGGGCATCTGCGTAATAGCTTCGGTAAATGGAATTGTAACGTTTAATTGCTTAAGGAGATCAACAAATTTTCTAAATTGACCTACATTTTTGGTTTTAACAAGCCTTTGAGGGTAAGGTATAGGTGGTTTGTAAGGTGGTGGAGGTACATAAGGTTCCTTCTTTTCTAGGGTATCCTTATTACTCTCTTCCTTTTCCTTAGGTTCACTTTCCTCAGTAGATTTCTTAGGGCTTTGGTTTTCTATCCTTGGATCAGACGGTCCTTCCACTTCCGTTCCACTTCTTAATATAATTGCATGAGCTTGGCTTCTCGGATTAGGTTGGGGCTGTCCAGGGAATGTACCAGTTGGTGCAGCAGTAGGTGCTTGTTGTTGAGCTACTTGAGATATTTGGGTTTCTAACATTTTGTTATGGGTAGCCAAGGCATCTACTTTGCTTGCTAGTTGTTTAAGTTGTTCGCCAGTGTGTATGTTCTGGTTTAAGAAATCTTTATTGGTTTGTTGTTGGGAAGCTATAAAGTTTTCCATCATGATTTCCAAGTTGGATTTTCTAGGGGTATTATTGTTAGGATTTGGTTTCTGGTACCCCGGAGGTATAGATGGGGTTTGATTCGGAGACTGTCCAGGTGCGTATAAAGCATTATTACTCTTATATGAAAAGTTTGGATGATTCTTCCAATTTGGGTTATAGGTATTCGAATAGGGGCTTCCTTGAGCATAGTTTACTTGCTCTGTTTGGATTCCAGTCAAGAGTTGACATTCCGCAGGAGTGTGGCCTTGGATTCCACAGACCTCGCAATTCTGAGCTATAGCAACCACGGCGGTTGGTGGTGATACATTTAAACTTTCAATCTTCTGGACCAAAGCATCCACTTTTGCATTGACGTGATCAAGGTTACTTATCTCGTACATGCCAGTTTTCGGTTGAGGTTTTTCCACTGTTGTTCGTTCGGTTCCCCACTGATAGTGGTTTTGGGCCATGCTCTCGATAAGCTGGTAAGCATCAGCATAAGGTTTGTTCATTAATGCACCACCTGCAGCGGCGTCTATTGTTAACCTTGTATTGTATAAGAGACCATTATAAAATGTGTGAATTACTAACCAGTCTTCCAAACCATGGTGTGGGCAAAGTCTCATCATGTCTTTGTATCTTTCCCATGCTTCGAAAAGAGACTCGTTGTCTTTCTGTTTAAATCCGTTTATCTGGGCTCTTAACATAGCTGTTTTGCTTGGCGGAAAATATCGGGCAAGGAAAACTTTCTTCAACTCGTTCCATGTGGTGACCGAGTTGGAAGGTAGAGATTGAAGCCATCTTCTAGCGCTATCTCTTAATGAGAAAGGAAAAAGACGAAGTCGAATTGCCTCTGAAGTGACACCATTAGCTTTAACAGTATCAGCATATTGAACAAATACGGATAAATGAAGGTTTGGATCTTCGGTAAGATTTCCAGAGAATTGGTTCTGTTGCACAGCCTGCAGCAGTGAAGGTTTAAGTTCAAAGTTGTTTGCTTCGATTGCGGGCGGAGCAATACTTGAATGCGGTTCATCTTGCGATGGAGCGGCGTAATCTCTAAGAGCACGAGCTGGTTCTGCCATCTCGGTTAAAGAAGGAAAAATGTTTTTGATATCAGGAAGGTTTATAGGAGGGAGATTGTTTTCAGCACGATATTCCCGAATTCGTCGTAAGACTCGGAGATATAGTTCGATATCGTTGATTCGTAAATAGAGCGGTTCGCCTTGAGAGCGAGTGCGTGGCATACAAATCAACGAAAGAAAGAATAGAAGGAAAAAGAAACCTTAGTCTCTACAGCGTAACGGAAGAGTTACGATATCGATTGAATAAAAGTCCCCGGCAACGGCGCCAAAAACTTGATCGCTCGACTGTGCGAGTCGAGAATGGGATACAAACTGCAAGTGCACAGTTCTATCGCGTAGTTTTAAAAGATATCGATCCCACAGGGACTTATGAATCGATGTACCGTTATCTAAGGTTACTACGTAAATCTAAGGTGAAAATGTTTGATTGTTTGGGGAAAAGGGAGCTAAGAGCTAAACTAATATCTAGATTAAATATTAATAAAACGGATATCGGTATGTGGTTCGTCAAAACTAGGGAATCAATTCCTTGTCGGTCTCTCGGTTTTAAAATAAATCGTTTCGACTAACTTTATTGGTTAAAGGTTTTATCTCAAACTCTCGCTCTGTTGAAGAAACCATGATCTTATGTTAATGTTGCTGTCACTTATAATTAAGTCAAAAATCATATTTTGAAAACAATAAAGTTGCAGAAACTCTTTTTAAGAAAATACTGACCGTTTTAAACACCCTTATCTCAAACTTTCGCTCTGTTGACTTAGGTTATACAATTAAATCTAAATGCTTAACTCTCGTCCTCACATTCAACCTTTAAAAATACTTTTTGGAAAAAGGTCAGAATTTAATTAATTCTAAAACTTGCTCTCGCCCTGAGATAGATTTAATGACTAACTTACACTGTCCAGTTAAAACCTCAAACTCTCGCTCTGTTGGTTTCAACTTCTTTATGTCTTTTACCTTTGTAAAAAATCTTGTTATTAAACCTGTAAGTTAAGACCGTAAAAAGATTGATTCTAATTTTAAGTTTGAATAGACCGACTTAGTTTTGATCCCTCTTTCTGCTTACTTTACATACCGATACCTAGGCAAATTAGCCAGACATGCTTACTAAATAATAATTAATATCATGCATACACAGACTCATTTCAGGCAGGCAATGCAAATAAACAATAGAATAAAGCATAAAAATTAAATAACAATTAAAGAACCTGAATGCGTAATACAATGGTCTTGAACACTCCACCACAAGCCGGTAGGATTTGTTCTTCGATTCTTCAATTAAACAGTAAATTAAATCAAGGAAATAAAAAAAACTCGAATATAACGTAAGGTTAAATCCGGTATAAAGTTGCCCAGTAGTTTCCGGTGTAGAAACTACTACGCGAAAAATATCTAAAAGCTAAGAACGGGGGAAATAAATTGCAAGGGAAAAAAAGAAAACAAAGCTTGCAAAATAAAATAAATAAAATGGACGATGCTGGAAAGGAAGAAAAATAAGCAAAGGCGTGAAAAAATAAATTTGGCAGAGCTTCCGCAAAACTGAGCGTGCAAAAACTGTGTAACTTTTGGTTTGTGAGACGGCTATTTATAATGGCCTTGGTAGCAGCATTCCGTTTCTCTCCTTCTTCAGCGTGGCTATATCCACGGCGTGCATATAGGAGACCAATTCCTTAACGTTATTCTTCAAGTCCTTCTGAGGGCGATACTTGCGCCACAAAGGTAGTGGGGTTGCGTGACGCTCGTCACGCTATGTGTGACGTCCGTCACAAGGCTCCTTCGCGTGACGCTCGTCACGCGTCCTGTGACGTCCGTCACAGGCACAGCATTGGTGACTTGTGCGCTTTGGGCTGGGCTTTGGCCTTTGGTTCCTTTTCTCTCCTTTTTGTTGCTTTTTACACCTCCTTTTCTTCCCTTTTTCGCTTTTGCTTCAAAATGGGTACCTGATATAAATAGAAGAGAAATACTGCATAATATCTGATAAAATGGGATAAATTAGTGTAAATGATAAAATAATTTAATTGAATTAAGTCTTAAAAAGCGATATAATTTCGTGTTATCACTCTCCCATTTCCAAAAAGTCCAAGATCATGGATTTCTCATGTGTGGTTGAAGAGATATAGTTCAATCGTGGCAAAGTGTGGGTTAAACTTCAAATGAGCATAACTTTCAAACAAAAACTCCAATTTAAGTGGTTCTTTTTGCATATTGGTCCTCATAACATGTATTTTCCAAGCATGGCATCATTTGGCATGAAATCTCATTTGCATGGCATTGGTTCATTCATGAAGATTTTGGGAAGAAATTGCATAACTTCATTTTGGTTGAACATGTGCATACCAAATCAATTCCAACATGTGCATGAAACCAGTTTTTGGCATTTTTGACCTCGAACATGCACTGTTCACGTGCATGAAGGTGCATGAAGTGGAAAATCTCATTTTTTGCATAAACATGACAAAGTGATTAAACTCATTTGCATTTTGCTTAAGCCTTTCCTAAACATGATTAACATTGAGTATAAAGCCTAAAACCATAACTGTTTCATCACAATTATCAATTCTAGATCTAGAATCACCAAAATCTCCAAAATTTTCTCTCACTTTTTTCCAAAAATTCTTCAAACCTAAACACTTTCTCTTGCTTAATTCATCATCATGAGGTATTGTTGAACACATTTGGACCAAAATTCAGAAGAAATCGTGGCTGTTTGAGCTAGGTGCAAAGCTTGGAGCATTCATGGCAAGTGAAGATTGAGCTAGTTTCATGCATTGTTAAGCTTCCAGTTCATCATCATTTACTTCAAGAAGCATATTGGAGAAGAATTGGAGCATCAAGAGCCTTGGAAACACGTGAATCCAGTTGCTGTTCATCAAGAGGTTACTTTTTCGACCTCTTTAATTCTCAAAATTGTTGTGATATTCTTGTAGTTCATTGTATGCTGAACAATATGAGCTTTGAATCAAGTAAAATGATGCTATATCCATGAAGATCCGTGCATTTGAAGTTTTGGTGTAGATTTTAATTTCCTTCGATCCATGCGTTTGATGTTGTTTTGGCATGAAATATTCATAGATTCTTGTTGTATGATGCATGATAAGTTGAATGATGTGTTTGATTTTCGTTTCTGGAGCATTTGGATTTTTCTGGAAAAATTTGGATGAAGATCTTCATGATCTTCATCATGTTCATATGCATGTCCAGTTTTCCTGCAAATTTTCCTGCGGAACGCATAGGTTACCTGCGAATTTATCCATGAGTTCATGCGCGTTTCCTGCGGATTTTCAAATATGTGCATGCGCGCGTTAGAGTTTTACATGTTGAAGCTACGTCGTTTTGGCTTTGGCGCGCTGGTGAATTCAAAATGCGCCAGGGTTCGATACCGTGTGGGAGCATTTCACATTTGCCTTGTTTTTCTTTATTCCTTCATATTTCATGCATTGTCCATTTTATTTTTTCATTTTTCCATCAACTTCCAAAATTCATTAAAAATTGAAAACTAAACCAAATTCATCCCAATTTTTTGCATAATGATACTGATTCCATCTAGTTTTTTATCATCATATTTTCACAAGTTGTGCTTGGCTGAATTATTTTTGGTGCTAGAGTGTTTGGATACATGTCCATATTTGACCTTGCCATGCTTATACATTTGTGAAATGCTGGTCTTGATCCAATGCTTATGAAATTTTGCATGCTATAACTAGACACATTGCTTGACATTTTGGTGTTGATTTGGTATTTTTATCAATTACCATTGCTGTTTTATGATCATGCTAAGTTGGTGTGACAATTTGTGTCACACCTTGTGATGTTCAACTTGAATGATGTGTTTGCCATGCCAAATGATATCCTATTGTCCTGATTTTTTGTATGATGCATGTTATGGATGTTGTGAATGAGCATGAATTTTCTTAGAATTATTTGAATCCTTTCTAATTTTATTGAGATTTTTCATTCTGGTTGGTCACATTTGAGCTTTAAAATTTCCTTGAACTTCAACTGATCATGAAATGCTTTTGGTATATGATATTGATGTGAGACCTTTTGGATTATTTCAAGATGTGATTGAAGTTGATTCATGTTAAGTTTCATGTTCTGTTTTGAATGTTTGACCCTAGGCTTTGACCTAGTGGTTTGTGACTTACAGTTGAGCTTTGATTTCAAGTTTAAACATCCAAGTCCATAGTTGATGATGCTTCCTCATTTGAGCATTGATGTTTGCTCTTGATTACTAACACTTGTGTGTCTTGTAGGTTGATGTTAGCTCATTTGAGTTTGGCTTGGGCCTTGCACATTGTTGCTTAATGCTTTGTCTGTCTGTGTACCATTGTCTGATGACTGTTGTTTGTCTGTTTGTTTGAATTGTAAACTGATTGGGTTAGATTTTTTCAGGTACCTAAGTTGCTTTGAGTTCTTTTGAACTTGCTTTGCTAGCTTGTGGGTTGCTTAACCTAGGTATAACTCTTTGACTTCATGTAGTCTGGAAGACCTGTCCTGTTATGTGGGTAGGCACCTGTCTGAAGCCCTCCTTAAGAGGCAATGCTTGTGTTTGTTTATCTTTGTGCCCTGTACATATCAAAGACCTCCTAAGTGAAGAGGCATTGGCAAATACAAGGGATGTGCAATCCATCCCTTGCTATTCAGTTGAGTCATTCATCCTGCTCACACCACTGTGTTGATGCACTTTGAATCAAAACCCAAGATCCATGTTGTGTCAGTCATGTGGAGTAGAGTCCCACATTCTGGACTCCCACACTTTCATCTATCTAAAGCTCTCCCAGTCCAGGGATAAGAGTTGTGAGGTCTTACCCTCACTTCCCATTTCATCTGCTTCACCCTAACTCTCAATGTTAGGGTTAAGAGCTAACATCACCCTGTTACAGTGGCTTGTTTGTCGAGGTTGACATGACCCCTTGACTAAAGCCTAGCCTTGTTTGAGCCCATCTGTTTGTATATAGTGTGTGTGCTTGCTCTTGTGCTTGTACTTAGGTGCTGTATAAGATAGCTTGCTCCCTGTGCAAGTTAGATAGAAACCTTAACATAGGGATCGTATGCATGACAACTTCTAGGCTCGAGTCATAGTCTCCCTAGTAGTTTGTGTCTCCCTTTGTATCTGGTTAGGCTAGTCCTTTTTCCCTGTTAAGGGGAACTACATCGCCCTGATCCTCATACCAGATGAGGTACGTAGGCAGGAGATGAGCTGATCTCTCCGGGCAACCTTTTTGTTTTCAACCCCTTTGTGTTGAGTTGGAGTCTGACATAAGTCCAGCGATTGGCAGTCGGTTTCCTGTGTGTGTGTTTTTTGTGTGCTTGGAGTCTAATGTAAGTCCAGCAATTGGCATTTGGTTTCCAGTGTGTGTTTGTTGGTTCGGAGTCTGATGTAAGCCCAGCGATTGGCATTCAGTTTCCATGTTAGCCTGTGTGTCTGGAGTTGGATGTAAAACTAGCAATTGGCATTCCGTTTCCAGTTTGTGTGTTTTGTTTGGCGTGTGTTAGCCGAGCTACGAGTGCTCCGATTCTTCTTCGGTCAAAGAAGATACGTATGCATAGGATGCGACATCCTAGCGAGCACGTTTTCCCCTGTCCCGAACTACGTCGACTCTGATGTCTGTGCCTGACAGACTACGTAGGCCCAGGATGCGATATCCTACCGAGTTAGTTTCGTTTGTCTTTCTGTGTCTCCTTCCAGCCTGTGTGTGCAGTTTGTGATCAGTTTCTAGCGACCTTTATCCTTTCTTTTGTGTGTGGATCCCGTCGAGTACGACGGATGCGTAGGGGTGCTAATACCTTCCCTTCGCATAACCGACTCCCGATCCCATATTTCTCTGGTCGCGAGACCATGTCTTTTCCAGGTTTACTTCGAGCGTTTCCTTTCCCTCTTTTGGGATAAATAACGCACGGTGGCGGCTCTGTTGTTTCGTTTTCCCGCCGGTTTTTCGCGTAATGCGACACATAGTGCCCATTTTTAAGCAACCAGAGAGTTTGGTGATTCAATACGACAATAATAACAGTAACAGTAACAACATCAGCAACAAATCAGTATCGCTATTGGTTATACGGTTAGCGGGTCCAGTCCCGTATTCATCTGATAAAGCTGTTTTGTATCAGTACAATGCAACAATGTTGAAGGATGGTCAAGAGGTCCCGTTGCCTACTACCAACTCTATAGTAAGCATTACTGATGTTACCAAGGTGACCTGCAGTGGTCGTGTGATTGGGCCGGTGTTCCCAAAGATAAAGAAGAATCAGCTGTCAGTAAGGAAGTGGAAGTGCCTAATGTAGATCCGATTAGTGCTTCAAAAGGTAAGTCTGGTGAATCCAACAATTTGAAGGCTAACGATGATGATGAGGTACTTAGATTAATAAAGAAAAGTGAGTTTAATATGGTGGAGCAGTTGCTCCAAACCCCCTCAAAGATTTTAGTACTGTCTCTGCTTATGAACTCAGAAGCACACAGGGAAGCACTACAGAAAGTTCTTGAGCAAGCGTTTGTGGAATATGATGTTACGGTAGATCAATTCGATCATATTGTGGCTAACATCACTTCTTGCAACAATCTCAGTTTCTGTGATGAAGAACTCCCTGAGGAGGGTAGAAATCACAATCTGGCTTTGCATATTTCCATGAATTGCAAAAATGATGCTTTGTCAAATGTGCTTGTTGACATGGGGTCCTCACTGAATGTGCTGCCGAAGTCCACTATGTCAAATCTATCATATCAAGGAGCGCGCATGAGGTATAGCGGTGTAATTGTCAAAGCTTTCGATGGTTCACGCAAAATAGTAATAGGTGAAGTGAACCTTCCAGTGAAGATAGGTCCGAGTTATTTTCAAATTACTTTTCAAGTAATGGATATCCACCCGGCCTACAGTTGTTTATCAGGAAGGCCATGGATCCATGAGGCGGGAGCTATTACCTCCACTTTGCATCAGAAGCTCAAATTTGTGAAGAATGGAAAGCTTGTCATTGTTGGTGGGGAAAAGCCATTGTTGGTTAGCCACCTGTCATCTTTCTCTTATGTTGAAGCTGAGGATGAGGTTGGAACTCCGTTCCAAGCTTTATCCGTTGCTGCTGAAAAGAGAGTTGGGGAACCTATGTCCTCATTGAAAGATGCAAAGAAGATTGTTGAAGAAGGCAATGTTGATCAGTGAGGGCGCATGGTAGAGGTCTCCTACAACAAAGGCAAAACCGATATGGGTTTTCAGCAAGGTTCATCAGCTACAAGGTCTGAAGATATGCAACTTAGCTTCCATAGCGGAGGGTTCATTCATGGAAATGAATAACACTTAGCTGTCGTGCTAGAGGATGACGAAGAGGAAAACTGCACCAATTTTGTGATGCATGGAAAGGCTTGCAACAATTGGACTGATGTTGATGTTCCTGTTATTTTGCTTCAATCTAAGTAACTGCTTTTATATGTTTTGAAAAAATCCTTCTCCTATGCCTAAGGGAGAAGTGAACATTGTTGGGCATTTTCAAATTGGTCATTAATAAAATTAATTCTATTCATCCACATCTATGATGTTTGTTTTTACTTTTTGCTTTATTCTGAAAATGGTAATCACAAAAAACATAAATAAATAATATAATTGTCCATTTGCATAATGTTTGGTCCCAAATTCATTTCTCTAAAATCAAAATATCAAATCATTATGCAAGTTGGTTTCTAACCCCATTGAATACAATGATCCTTCTCCTTCTCCAAATTTTGAATTCCTTGTGTTTGAGACCGAGGAGGAAAGTGATGAAGAAGTGAGTGATGAACTATCTCGTCTCCTTGAGCATGATGAAAAGACCATTCAGCCGTTCGAAGAGCATATTGAGCTAGTCAACCTGGGTTTCGAGGATGATGTGAAAGAAGTCAAGATTGAGTCTCGACTGTGTCCAAATGTCAAGAAGGGGTTGATTGGTCTTCTTCAAGAGTATTCAGATGTATCTGCTTGGTCCTATCAAGACATGCCTGGTTTGGATTCTGAGATTATGGAGCATAGATTTCCGTTGAAGCCAGAATGCCCGCCAATTAAGCAGAAATTGAGAAGAACTCATCCTGATATGGCTGTGAAGATCAAAGAAGAAGTCAGAAGCAGATTGATGCCAGTTTCCTTATGACCGCTGAGTATCCGCAATGGGTGGCCAATATTGTGCATGTGCCAAAGAAAGATGGAAAAGTACGCATGTGTGTTAACTATAGAGATTTGAATAAAGCCAGTCCGAAAGATGATTTCCCTCTTCCACACATTAATATATTGGTAGATAATACTGCTAAATTCAAAGTCTTTTTGTTTATGGATGGATTTTCCAAATATAATCAGATCAATATGGCAACCGAAGATATGGAGAAGTCCACATTCATTACACCTTGGGGAACATTCTGTTATAGAGTGATTCCTTTCGGTTTAAAGAATGCTGGTGCAACTTACCAAAGAGCAATGACCACTCTTTTTCATGATATGATGCATAAAGAGATTGAAGTTTATGTCGATGACATGATTGCTAAATCAATTGATGAAGAGGAACATGTTAAGCATTTGTTGAAGCTATTCCAGCATTTGAGGAAGTATAGACTCCGCTTGAATCCCAATAAGTGTACTTTTAGTGTTCATTCTGGTATGTTGTTGGGCTTTATTGTCACCGAGAAGGGTATTGAAGTTGATCCTGCCAAGGTCAAAGCAATACAAGAGATGCCTGCTCCCAAAACTGAGAAGCAAGCCAAAGGTTTTCTCATCCGCTTGGATTATATCTCAATATTCATTTCACACATGACTGCCACATGTGCGCCTATATTCAAGCTTCTTCGGAAAGATCAGTCTTGTGATTGGACCGAAGACTATCAGAAAGCTTTTGACAGTATCAAGGAATATCTGCTTGAGCCTCCGATTTTGTCTCCACCTGTTGAAGGAAGACCATTGATCATGTATTTGACTGTGCTTGAAGATAGTATGGGTTGTGTTCTTGGCCAGCAAGATGAGACTGGGAAGAAAGAATTTTCAATTTACTACCTCATTAAGAAGTTCACCGACTGTGAGACACGGTATTCTATGCTTTAGAAAACTTGTTGCGCATTGGCTTGGGCTGCTAAGCGTCTGTGTTAGTATATGTTGAATCATACCACTTGGTTGATATCCAAGATGGATCCAATCATATATATATTTTAGAAGCCTGCTTTAACTGGGAGAATTACCCGTTGGCAGATGTTGTTATCAGAGTATGATATCGAATACCATTCTCAGAAAGCAATCAAAGGTAGTATCTTGGCTGAGCATTTGGCTCACCAACCAATTGAAGATTACCAGTAAGTGTTGTATGATTTTCCTTATAAAGAGATCTTGTACTTGAAAATGAAAGATTGTGATGAACCATTGCTTGAAGAAGGGTTAGAACCTGGTTCCCGTTGGGGCATGGTATTTGATGGAGCTGTTAACGGATATGTAAATGGCAATGGGGCAGTGATTATTACTCCTCAAGGCACGCATCTACCATTTACAGCTAGATTAACTTTCAAGTGTACAACCAATATGGCAGAATATGAAGCTTGCATTATGGGGCTCGAAGAGGCCATTGACCTCAGAATTAAGTATCTAGATGTCTTCGGAGATTCCACTTTAGTTGTGAATCAGATCAAAGGTAAATGGGAGACGAATCAACCCGGTTTAATACTATATAGAGATTATGCGAGGAAGATTTCAACTTTCTTTACAAAGGTTGAGTTTCATCATATCCCTCGAGATGAAAACTGGATGGCAGATGCTCTTGCAACATTGTCATCAATGATCAAAGTGAAGTATTGGAATGAGGTTCCCAATTTGTCTGTGATGCGTCTTAATAAACCAGCTCATGTGTTCGCTTTTGAAGAAGTCAAAGACGAAAATTTGTGGTATTTTGATATCAAATGTTTCCTCCAAAGTCAGATTTACCCACTGGGGCATCTTTGAAAAATAAGAAGACTTTGAGAAGATTACCCGGTAACTTCTACCTGTATGGTGATGTATTGTATAAGAGAAACTTCGACATGGTCCTGCTCAAATGCGTGGATAGACACAAAGTAGACTTGTTGATGACTGAAGTGCACGAAGATTCCTTTGGTACTCATTCCAATGGACATGCAATAACGAAGAAGATGTTGCGAGCAGGTTACTATTGGCTGACAATGGAATCTGACTGTTGCAAGTTTGTGAAGAAATGCCACAAGTGTCAAATATATGCAGATAAGATTCATGTTCCTCCAACACTGTTGAGTGTTATTTCTTCCCCATGACCCTTTTCCATGTGGGGAATCGATATGATTGGGATGATTGAGCTTAAAGCTTCGAGTGGACATTGTTTCATTTTAGTGGCAATTGACTAATTCACAAAATAGGTTGAAGCGACATCATATTCAAGTGTAACCAAGGAAGTTATTGTGAGGTTTATCCAGAATCAGATCATATGCCGTTATGGTGTGCCAAGTAAGATCATTGCTGATAATGGATCTAACTTGAACAATGATATGGTGGAAGCTCTTTGCAAAGATTTCAATATTGCACAACATAATTCTTCTCCCTACAGACCTAAGATGAATGGGGTTGTTGAAGCTGCCAATAAGAACATCAAAAAGATTATCCAGAAGATGGTTGTTACATATGAATATTGGCATGAGATGCTCCCATTTGCTTTGCACGGGTATCATACATCCATCCGCACTTCAACAGGGGCAACCCCTTTCTCCCTTGTTTATGGTATGTAAGCAGTGCTCCCCGTAGAGGTTGAGATTCCTTCGCTGCGTGTGCTCATGGAAGCCAAGTTGACTGAGGCTGAATGGTGTCAAACCAGGTTTGATCAGTTGAATTTGATTGAAGAGAAAAGATTAATTGCCATGTGTCATAGTCAGTTATATCATCAGAGGATGAAGAAAGCTTTTGATAAGAAGGTCAGACCTCGAGTGTTCAGAGAAGGTGACCTTGTGCTCAAGAAGATTTTATCGTTCAAACCAGATTCTAGGGGAAAATGGACTCCTAATTATGAAGGCTCATATGTTGTCAAGTGAGCCTTTTCAGGCGGTGCTTTGATTCTTACAACTATGGATGTTGAAGAGTTCACTCGTCCTATGAACGCAGATGCACTCAAGAAATAATTCGCCTAAAAAAAAGAAAAGAACAACTCACTAAGTTGAAAACCCGAAAGGGCAGCTTAGGCAAAAAAGGAGCGTCTCGGTGGATTGAAAACCCGAAAGGGCGATCCAGGCAAAAGTTAGAGACATAAAACAGAAAGAATTTCCCGATAATTTGAGTACCCCACCTTGGGGGAACTTATGCAAAAATTAGGGATTATGGCAAGTAACTGCACTCCGCCAATTTTCCAATGTTGGAGAGATTTTGTTGAGCACAAAGGTAGACGTCGATTCATCATCCCCCGTAGAGGTAAAAAGCTCAGTGGGCGTCAAGAGTTGGTGGAAGGATTAGTGGTTATTTTTATTCAATGTAACCCTTTTCCATGTAAATTACCATTTTCAACTTTGTAAAGATCTACGGCGTCTTGTCATTTACAAACTACCATTCTATTAAATAAAGTGGAGATTTTATCCAATTATTTCCACTCTTATTTACTTCAGCCAATAGTTTTAAATTTTATTATGATCATTTTTGAATCTAAAATTTTAATCAAAATCATTTTTCTTAAACATATAAAAGCAAGAATTTTTTCACAGCAATTAAAAAGAAACATCAATAACATTCCGAAGAACAACAAGTCTTAAGTGTGGAGCATCATAGGTTCCCCCAAACAGTTAACCCTTTTGGAATCCCTAGCCGAGTTTATTGATCCAGTTCCCCTGTGGAGTGTTTGAACCCTGGCGGAGCTTCTGTACTTTTCCTAGCTACGTTGGTTGGTTCGGTGCCCTGCGGAGTTCGTATCCCCAACAAAGTTTCTGCAGTCGCCAATGGATTTTTTGTGTATTTTATAGCAGGGTTGATCTTCAGCAGAGTAAGTTGATTTCCCCAGTGGATCACATTGGTTTCTCCACCAGTCACCATCCGACTCGCTCCTAGTAAGAGTTCCCTCCTGGTTTCTGAGCAGCTATTTGTGTTTATCCTCTGTATGATTGTCTCCCATTTGATATGGCGTTGATCTAAAATTCCTTGCAGGTTCGATAACGTTTCCTTTCCCCAGTAGATATCCTCATTCCTCACCTAAGTTTGAGCCTTTGGGGATGTTGATCTCTCTCCGTTCTCCGACAGTTATCTCCCTCTTTTGGTGGATTGACCAAGGATTGTACCGGTGACTCAATTTTTGCGACACTTTTGTATCCTTTGTGGTCGTTTTGTCAGCATAATCATCATATATACATATACATCTACATATCATGTAATTTCGTAATTGTATATTTGCATCATCATATTTGCTGAATCATTGTCTGAGATTCTTATTCTCTGTTATGGTGGTACTTTATCCCCATACAAATTTGGTGTCTGTCCTCTCTCAATTTGTAGAGTGTCGGCCCCTTAAGCAGAAAGATTTTAACCTTTCTCCTTTCCCCACTGAGTTCTTTCCGCGTGGATGATCATTGTTTCAGCTTCCTCATTAGTTGATTATCTGGATGGAACCATTCCCCTTGAGATATATCCTCATTGGGTTGAGTCTTGATTGACCGTTTCATTCTAGCTCTTGCCTAGATAGATGCTTTGAGTCTCCTAAGAGTTTATTGCCCAGTAACTGGTAATATTCTTCTTAGTTTGCAATTTGTTACTTCTTTCCCAATACCCGGCAAGAGTATCCCTATTATTCTCCTCGGTAGAGTCCCTAGTGGATTCACTTTTCCGGAAATATATCCTTGATATGTTCATCCTAACCGGTGACGAATATCTTTCTCTCCCCTGCCTGAGAGTATCCTTGATATGTTCATCCTAATCGATGACATATATTTTCATCCTTGGTATTCTACCCAGTAAAAAGGTAGTTGTAATCCCTATTTTGTTTTCCAGAAAGTTAATCCTTGATATGTTCATCCTAACCGATGACAGGTTTCCTTCTCTTTGCGGTCTTCTACCTAGTAGCCGGTAGTTGTAAATTCTGCTTTTGTAGAGTTAATCCTTGATATGTTCACTTTAACCAGTGACAGATACTCTCTCTTGGTATTCTATCCAGTAACCGATAGATGTAGTTCCTATTTTCCCTCCTCACAGAGTCTATCCTTGATATGTTCATCCTAACCGGTGACAGATTTTCTCTTCGACGGTCTTCTATCTAGCATTCAATGGATGTAATTCCTACTTTTTGCTCAGTTGGTTTATCCTTGATATGTTCATCCTAACCGGTGACGGATATCGTCATTGACAATTCCCAGGCAAGTTTATCCTTGATATGTTCATCTTAACCGATGACGAATTTTCTTCCATGTTGAGTTTATCCTTGATATGTTCATCCTAACCGATGACGAATACTCTCATCTTTGATCTTCTGCCCAGTAGCTGGTAGTTGTAAATCCTATTTTTCTGCAGTTTCCCCAGCAAGGCTATTCTTACCCAGTAACTAGTAATGAATATCCCCCTGGCGGTTCCCAGCGAGTCATCCTTGATATGTTCATCCTAACCGATGATGGATGTCCTCTCTGTCAGATCTTTATTATCCCCTTACCCAGTAACAGGTAGGTGATAATGGATTTCTTCTCCTCCTGCGTCGAAGTTTATTTCTTCCCAATTGAGTTGAGTGTGTATTTCCTTAGTGAAATCGTTTTTCCTACATGATTCGAGTACTTCAATTTTATCCTGATCTACTTGTAATCCCCTGTAGATGTTTTGTTTCCCCGGCTGAGTCTTTCCATTCCTTATGGAATTCCTATAGTCCCCCAACAGTTTTAAGTTGTAGCCTGGCCTACGCATAACTTTTTTATCCCCCCCAAAGTCTTTGCTTCCCTAGTGAGTTTTCCTTACGGAATGCATTATACTCCTGCAGATTTTCGGTCTCTTTGATTTCTTTTCCTTTGTGGCAATATTTCCCCACATAGAATTTGCTTTTTCATTCAAATCATATGCATCATGAGGTCTCTTAGGGACCACAATTTGTTTTTATTTGTTGTTATTTAAGCCCATTCTACTGAGTCGATACAAAGATTTTAACCTCCATCTCCTTAGTTTGAACGTCCTTAAATAGGGGCAGCTGTAAGACCCAAATTTTGACCCTAAGATCCCTCATGTAATTTCATCATAAGCATTAACATTGAGACCATACCTTGGCATCCTCCTTACCCCTCTTTCATTGGGTTTGTTTTGGGAGAGATCACCAAGCACCACGTGATTGTATCATACTTGTATTTTATCAATTTTACTAACCAAAATACCAAAGTATGTCTTTGCATTTGCCTAACTCTTTTGTAGGTAAGGCATGATCATCATTGATCTATCAAGTTCATATCTAGGTTTTAAGACCCTCATGGATAAAAGCACAACCAAGGATTGATCCACAGTGTCTCTAAGCATCATATATGAGTCCCAATGATCTCTACATGTTATATTGATCAAGAATTCTTCAAGAGTTTGGAAGTGATTTGCCTTGGAAACCCTAGTTTGACTGGGTGTCTTGAGTAACTTCTCCAACAAGCTATCTCACCAATTGATCAAATTTCTCAAGGGACATATATGATCTACCATGAGCCTAAAAGTTTAATATAATTGAAGGTTAGCAAGTTGGTTGATGGTGGTTGGCCAGATGAATTCACCTGATCAAAACTAGGCCTCCCTAGACCCTATCTCCTACAATTTTCACCATATGAAAATGATTCCAAAAGTAAAGTTATTATAAATGACATTCCAAACAACTTTAATGTTGAGACCTAGTGCTAGTTTTTCTTGGAAAATCATTTTCTATGTTGAAACATTATAGGTCATTTTGTCTAAATCCTAATTTGAAAGTCAACTTCCCAAGGCCATAACTTGCTCATTTTTTATGAGATGAAATATTTACAAGTTGAACAATCACATTCAAGATGTATAATTCAACTTTGATGTTTGGAGTGAGAGCTAATTCAACTTTTATGAGCATGTGATATGAGGATACATTATAGGTCATTTTTGACCTATACCATTGAACAAGTGATTTTTCCGAACTTCAAAAATGCATTATTCTATCATTATAAATCCAAATGACATGAAATTGGTGACCATTTTTAAGGTATTTGCAAGAGATAAAACTTTGATGAAGACACTTTTCTCGTTTGAAGCTCACATAAAAAGTTAAGCAAGGTGGAATATTTAGATATATGGCTTGACACTTAGAAAAAATTTCAACATGTTGAAATTTCCAAACTTCCACCTCAAAATTCACCATGATCCAAGTTCCAAATGAAAAATTGCCCAACATCAAACTTGTTCCCCTTAATCTAAGCTTTCTAAAGAATCCAATTTCATGCATTTTGGACAAAGTTTTCTAGGTCTTCGCATTGCTTTAATAGAGCTGCATGATTGGAAGAAATCAAATACCAAAAATCACATCTCACTTTGCCTTGACATCCAAGCATGATTTGAACTTCAGAACAGATGCAAGTGGACCAAATTGGATTGCTTCATGGGCCTGTACACGCCCATGCAAGCTTGTGCATGAAATGTCCAAAATTAGCAATTTTTCAAGTGTGCAAATATCAGTCCCATTTGCTATAAATACAGGCCCTTGGAGCTCAATTCAAACACACCTTGCGCGCTAGCTTTTCCCCCCAATTGTAACCCTCACATTTCAAAGGAAAACTTGATAATTTTCAACTTGAAAATTGAGTTTGAATCTCACTGTTTGGAGATTCAAGAACTCCAGGATCCAAAGCTTTGTACCATTGCTAAACCTCTCTTGCAAGCTTCTCAAGTGTGATCAGATCAAGTTTGAAGCAAGCAACATCAAGTTCTGCACAACATTGAAGGTAAATTTCAGAAAACTTCATCTCTTCGATTCTCACTCAATTCGCATCAATTCTTTTGGATCTTTGGTTGTCCGAAGTCCTACCAATGTAGGCAAGAAGATTGAGTTGCTTTGAGGTCAAATTGAAGCAACTCAGTTGTCACACCTCAAAATTTAACTTCTCATATCTTTTTATATATTTGGAGTTAGTTGAAATTAAGGACAGCTTCGTGCTCTACGCCATTTTCTCTTTCAGATCATGTCCTCCTTTTTTATTTTGGTGATGGTTAAGGGTGGACCAGTCCGATGAGGTCCACAGGAGAAGAAGACCGGAGCTCTGGCTCCGGCGGTGTATTGGCACGTCTCCAAGCCACATGATCCATTCAAATTGTTTTAATCTTAGGCGTTGGTTTTGATTACCATGCGTGTGGCGCGCTGACTAGGTTCTATCATGGAACGCGCGTTTGTGTCCACTTGATCTACCACCTCAATTAATGAGGGAGATCAAGTGGCTCACATTTTTTTTTTGATTTTTTAATTTTTGTTTTATTTCATTTAATTTTCATTAATTCATATTAATTTTAATATTGATCAAAAAAATATGAGAGTTTCACCAAAAAATTTCAAATAATTTCCTCTTTCATATTTTGCATTAAAATTATTTTTTGGATCATTATTAATATTTTATACGATTTAATTGATTTTTTGATTATTTTTAATTGTTTAAAAATACTTTTAAGTCTTTAAAAATTCTGAAATTTTGTCTCCAAGGTCCTTTGACCTTGTTTGACCTATGATAAATCTCATGGCCATTTCTTTGGTGTTTTGATGAGGTTTTAGGAATTTGATAAACCATATTTAATTTAAATGCATTATTTTAGTATTTTTAAATTGAATAAATGCCAAATAATTGTGTTGACCTCTTGTGATGGTGTGTGTAAGTTTGACTTGTGTTGTTGGGCCTTGGTCAAGGTTGATTTGACTTTGCTAGGTTAATATCATTGGATTTAGGGGATTGATGGAGTGTACATTCCATCTCCCAAAATGAATGAATGATATTAATTTGGTAAAAGTCCTCCTTTGACCAATTTGAGTTATGATCCATTCCCCTCCCTCTTCATCTACTTCCCTTTCTTTACGCATTCATTTCATTTGGTCTATGATGTCTCTAAATCCTAAGGCTAGTTGATTGCAAAATTGACATAAGCATGGATGAAATTAAGCCACCTCTTTTGCATATTCTTTTTGTGTGTGGTATATTTCATGAGCATAGTCAATTATAGTATGTCTCTAACATGCATTAACACCAAAATTCTATTGTCCGACCTTAAATAGTTGTGACTTCTATATAAGTCCAATTACAATTGCTTAACATAACGCTAAATTTTTGACACAAAAGGCATAACATTCTAGTTAGTGAGATTGTAAGTCTCCCCTCTTTCATGGTATTGTGTGGAAACTTGGCCCTTTTCCCTTCCTTTGGAAGATGTCTTGGCTCAAGGATTCATGCTTGTGATAAGTGGGTTGAGTGTTCTCTAAAGAATGACTTAAAACAAAAAGCAAAACAATACTAACTTCTAACTCATTAACAACTAACGTTTAATTTCAAGCCATTTACTTTAATGCACTTTAATTTTTAAGCTCTATTCATTTGCCATTTATTCATTCCATTCTAATTGTTTATGTTAATGTCATTTTCCCCTTGTCCATTTGGACCATATTGTGTGATATATCTTGCTTGTGTATATTTTGTCTTTTTGTGTGGTCTTGGACCATTAATGTACATAATAAGAACAAAAAACCTAAAAAACTTTTGTGTGGACTGTTGGCTTGATCTTGGACAATTGGACTTAGAATCTAGGCAACCTCCTTATGCTACAGGACTTGGCCAATGCCAACTTTTGTGTAACCAAGTGCTTGAAAATTTGAAACTTCATCTGATACATCTTTGAAGATCCCTTTGAGTTCATCTGCAACATGGTCATTATGAAGCTGTTATTTTGAACCTGTGACTTGTGGAACTCATCTGCTACATGGGCAAATTTGAAAGAGATCATGGAGTGGCTAAGGCTTGGATGGGGCTATCTTTATTTGATGCCTTGTTATTCAAGATAATATTGTATACATTGTTTGTTGCTTGATTATAGTATCCAAGGGAATTTGAGATTTCTATAAGACACTTTTGTCTTTTGGATTGCTACCCATTGGTCAGATCTTTTCAACTCTTAACTTTTAATTTTGTGTATAGGATTAGTATCTTCATATCCTCCCCACTTATTTAATTTTAAAATCTCCCCCTCTTTTAAAAATTCTTCTTTGGTTGAACTAGTTTTGTTCTAAACTTTGACCACTTTGCAAACTAGAAACTTTGGCCTTATGCCATTGCATTTTTAAACTTCTTTTCTTAATCAAACTTGTAAATAAACTTAATTATACTTGACCTAAACTTTCAAAAGCCAAAAAGAACTAACTCATTCAAACCATCTTTTAGGCCTTTGTGCCTTTCAAACTTAATTTTTTATTAAAAGCAATACATCCACTTTGAAATTTGTATCACGAACGACGAGGTTTTGATCCCTCATTTTTATGTTGGTACGTAGGCACAAGTCTGAAGGTCTTGTCAAACACAAAAATATAATTAAGGAATTCTTTTCTCATCCCCCCATTCTATTTGTTTGTAAACATCACTTTCGTACAAAATACATATGCACACAAAAAAGGGCTCCCTAGGAGTACCTAGGACACTTTGGGTGCTAACACCTTCCCTCTGTGTAACTAACCCCCTTACCTGTAATCCCTGCCATTTTATTTGTTTTGATTTGAAAACTTCTTACTTTTGGTTTTTGTTCGTACTTTTCCCTTTTCCCTTGGAAACAATAAAAGTGCGGTGACGACTCTTGTCATTTGATGTCTTGCTTATCCATAACTTGATGATCATGAATTTACCGCTACAATTCATTTGTTTATTTAGGTGATCATGCCTCAATTCAATACTACATAATGGTCATTTTGGGCAAGGAGAATGCAAGTCTTGGTCCATTAATTCAAGGGTCGTTCATGTGTTTATTCCCATGCCATTTCACTTATTCTTCAAACTATCCTCAAGATTATTCAAGCCTTAATTAAGTTATATTCAAGAGATGCTCATTCTATCATCATTTTGGCTTGAGATGCAAGAAAAACTTCAAGTTTGCACAAGTTGGTTGACCTAATTTGCAAGTATGGCTCACTTTTGGTCCAAAGTCCATAACTCCTTCAACTTTCAACCAATTGAAAAGATTCTTTGAGCAAAATGTTAATAAGGAGTTCCTCTACAACTTTTCTTCAAGGCTCAAACATCAAGTTTGTTGGTATAAGCCCTAGAGGCCAATACTTTTGGTACTTGTATCGAATAATAAAAGGCTTTTTCTTTATTATGGTTGATTAATAAAGTCCCTGGAATAGATAGTCCGTTTAATGTATCAAGTGTGACTTGATCTTGAGAACACATTAAACATAAGAGCACTATTCTTAAAGTATCCGTAGTCGAGCTTTAGTGTGAAGTGGGATAACATTAAAGCATTAAGACTATTATGTTTGTAGACTGATGATCACATCTCATAGATCATGGATAAAGAGTTATCAAGTCTTAAACATAGGTATGAATATTAGGAGTAATATTTATACCGGATTGACCCACTATGAGAGTACTATATAGAAAGTTATGCAAAGTGTCATCAGTTATTCTCATGGTGATAATAGTGTATTCCACTCTTCGACCTGAAACCACTATGGACCCTAGATGTAGAGTCGAGTGCTTTATTGCTGATCCAACGTTGTCCGTAACTGGATAACCATAAAGACAGTTGATGGGTACTCCACAAAGCATGCTGAGGAACATGAGTGACCTAGATGGAATTTGCCCATCCTGCATAACAGGGTAAATGTCTATGGGCCCAATATTGAACTGGACAAGGATGACACGGTCTATGCCTTGTGTTCAATATAGACATAAGGGCAAAAGGGTAATTATACACATAAGTATTATCACAGAAGGAATTGTCAGATCACATGACATTTTCGTGTCTTGGGTAGCAGTGATGTGTTGCTAGATACCGCTCACTGTTTATTATGTTAAATACGTGATTTAATATAATTGCCGTCACGAAAACCTACAGGGTCACACACAAAGGACGGATTGATGAGAGATAGAGTAATTAAGGAATACCGTAAGGTACGGTGCCCTTAAGTGAATTATAGAACATCGTAAGGTACGGTGTACTTGAGTAGAATACGAAATATGGTAAGGTACCATGGGCTTAAGTGATTTTGGGCATATTATAAGATATGGGCCAAAATACACTTAAGTGGGCTTTTAGCTTGAAGCCCACACAAGTGGTTCTATAAATAGAACCCTTGTGCAGAAGCATTAATTGCGGTTGCATTATTTTCGTTTTCTCTCTCTCACTCAAAGCCTTCACTCGTACCAGCTAGCACTGAGATTGAAGGAATCCGTACGTGTGGACTGAGTAGAGACGTTGTCATCGTTCAACGTTCGTGATCGTTTCGTGGATCTGCATCAAAGGGTTTTGATCGTCACAAGAGATCTGCACCAAAGGTTTTGATCATCACAAGAGGTAAATATTCTATCACTGATCATGACCATTCGTAAGGATCTCTAAAGGAGAAATTTTAATTTCCGCTGCGTTTTGGACCGCAATTCTCCTTCAAACTCAATCTCTAAGGACCTCAATTTTGGAAAGGTCTAAGTGGAAAAACTAGGTTAAAACCTTGTCATGACCCCTACTTGGCAAGCATACGATTTTCAACTCAATTACCCTTTTGATTCCATTCCTTTTACATCTTGTTAAACTTATGTCAAATATCAGTTCGCCCATGTTTGGCTCAAAATGCATGAGGAAATCAAAAGTCATGGTGTCACAAACTTGGGACCTTAAAATGCCCAAAGTATGCCAAGACTGCTCGACCAAATGCCGGACCTAGAAAGCATGTTAAAACCTCAACTTTAAACACTTACCATTTTCACCTCAAGCCTTCTTTTGACTCTTTCTTTTTGAATTCAATTCATTTCCATGAGATGAACATTTGACACAAATAAAATTAAGAAACACACGAGTGGATTCCATTTGGCCTAGCTTAAAACATGGCATGTTGAACTTTGTTTTGCCCGATGCCCAAAAGTCTCAATTACAAGTCATTTTGCAATATGGAACCACCTACACATGTGGAAACCTTTTGTGACTCCAAAGCGCGTGCAACCAAGTCTCAAACAACTTTGTTCCTTGACCAATTCACACTTTTCATCCCTCACTTCACACGGATTGCAAATCACGACTTTTCAACTCCATTCTCACGATTTCAGATCCATTTCACATGTGTGAGCTGCTCAATTTTTCCCCTATAAATAGAGGAAGCTTTTGCCTTCATTTGCAAGCTTTGAAAGACAAATAAACTCTGCAATAGTTTGAGCCCGATACCTCAAAAAACCAGTTAAACCTTTCTTCGATTCAAGCTCTTTTCACTTCAAATATCCACCTAGAATCCTTTATCAGCACCCTCAGAAGCTACTTAAAGCATTAATTTGGCTTAAATCCTTGGAACTAGATCTCCAGATCCACCATCATTGACCTTCTAAGCTCCAACTGAGAAGTTAGTTACGAGTTAAATTCTTGAGAAAACAAGTTGCCACACTCTCCACCTCACTCTACTGATGAAAATACCTCACTTGGAATTTATTTTTGGTATCCATCATTTAATTTTACTTTGAAGAACTAGGGTTCTTCAAGTTCTTGAGCAAATGTTTCCTACTCAGAGCCAATCAATGGCTCTGATGCAGGGAGACATGAACGATGAAGTGTTGCGAAGCTAATGCCATGCTTGGGTGTTGCTAAAAACACGAGTTCATGGATTGTAGAAATCGAGCTTAAGGTTGAAGATGATGGGAACCTGCATGTGTTTTGGTGCCAAGTTCAAATTCCATCCAATCAGATCATGCCACACTTTTTTTTTTAAATTTCACTAGAGGTTGGCGCCTATTTCCATTTTCTTTGGTTTTCTTTTATTTAATTTATTTTCCAATTTAATTTCTCACTCATTTTCATTCATTTTAATCCAATTTTTTTACACCAAGTCTTTAAAAATATTATGCATCACATAAAGTCCCAGACCAAACCTTTTTCAACAAAAAGTCTTCTTTGACCATGCCTTCTCAACTTTTTGTCGAAAACAATATATTCTTTTCCAACGTCGAAATTTCAGCTAACAGTAAGTTAATTAAATTCTAGTTCATAAATAGCCTATCACCAAAAATCTGATATAATATGTAATAATGATATGACAAAGATGCTATACTGGTCATTAACAACATTGAATGGTTGACTACAAAGTCTGCGACCACTTGCCCCTTAATGGCCTTTAAAGGCATATAAGTCAGGAAGTATTTGGTTAAGGCAAGTGCCCACTTCCCAATTCAAATGTGCAAGATTTGATTAGATAACATATACTTAATAATGTCAAAATGAGACGAAACATACACAT